>NC_092371.1:185097721-185722721 GCF_030028105.1 Mobula birostris | reverse complement strand
GCAGAGAAAGAATATGCTGATTAAACGCCAGTCGAAGTGGTGGCAACTTGGACAGTCTCCCTGCAGAATAGAATGACATTGGATTATCTGCTTGCGGAGAAAGGAAGCACCTGTGCCAAAATCACATGTCTGAAGGGAATTGGTGGCCCTTTGGAGTGCTAGGAGGCTAGCGGGCTACTGCAGTGTACTGGGGTGTTACTATAGCCATTTTGCTTTTATGCTTAGCCATTTTTTTTTGCAATTTCCTTGTAATACAGTGGAGTGCTCCTGGGGGTTGCATTAAAGACAGTGTCGATGGGGTGTAATGGGGTTGCGACGTTCAAGGGGTGATATGTATTGTAAAGGGTTAACCTTTGTGCTTGACAAATGTCTTCACAACAATGGCCTTGGGTGCATGAGACGAGCTGCAGAAGCTTCGATTATGACATTGAGAATGCAATACAACTCTGGGAGTACAATACAACTGCGAGAGTATGAACACGGGTGGGCCTCTAGGAGAGTGGTAGCAAGTGATCATTGGTTTGATCTGATGCGAATGTAGTAGTCCAGTCACTGCAGCATTTTATATCAGTGGAATGGGTATGAAAGTAGAGTGATTGGGAGCTCGGAAGTCTTTGGGGCTCCATCGACAGGCTGGATCGTGAACGGTGCTGCAGATCAGGCAGAGTGGGAGGTTCTGCAGTGAGTGGAACAAATACACATCTAGATAAATATTTTAATGCTTGCTATTCTGTCCGAATAAACAAAGTTTTGTAGTTCTAAGTAGATAATTAGAGCCTGTGCCTTTCTGCCTTACCCAGTTGAATCCACAAATCTTCCGGTGTAATGCAGCAAAGGCTGAAGAAAATTGGCACAAGGAAGCATACAAAGAGATCAGAGGAGACTGTAATACCCTGAAGACTAGGTTTCAGAGGTTTAGTGACCATGTGCAGCTAGTCATGGTCAATAGAAACACAGAAAATTTTGTGACCCACATCTGTATAATTACTCTCACACATACAGTATCTCACAAGATGCACACACTTCCTGCTATCCAATTTTAACAAATGCATAACATATACATATTACAAGTTCATTAACAATTTTCTCTTTCTTTTGCAGAAGGTCCTACGTGTAATTTAAGACAGGGTTGACTGGTTGGAGGAGAGAATGCCAGAAACAGTAAATTTCATGAGGATTGGGAGTAGGCTTACAGTCAACTGTCCACAGCCAGTGGACACTGGTGACATTGAGGTACTATATATTTAAGTACAGTTCTCCTTCCTGTGCTACAAACTCCACTGCTTTGAAACGTGCATGTCATTCTCTTTTCTCAACAAGCTATTTTGAATTCACAAGAAATCCTAGTTGCAGATCCCAGCAGAATATGAAGGAAGAGCAAGAGAATGCAGGGACATGCAGTTAGTAACATGCATCATTTGTAGATTTATTCAAAAGCATTGACCAATCATAAAAGTTGCTGGTGAATGCAGCAGGCCAGGCAGCATCTCTAGGAAGAGGTACAGTCGACGTTTCGGGCCGAGACCCTTCGTCAGGACTAACTGAAAGAAGAGATAGTAAGAATCTTACTAGCTCTTCTTTCAGTTCGTCCTGACGAAGGGTCTCATCCCGAAACGTCGACTGTACCTCTTCCTAGAGATGCTGCCTGGCCTGCTGCATTCACCAGCAACTTTTATGTGTGTTGCTTGAAATTCCAGCATCTACAGATTTCCTCGTGTTTGAATTGACCAATCATGTCAAGTTAATAAATGTTGTAGTTTTGCATCTGGATAGTGATTTTTGCAGTGGCTGATAAGAGAGAGAGAGAGAATCTTCTGTAATTACTGTCATCAAACTTGTTGTTTTTCTTCAAGATGTTCACAATCCCACTCTATTTGAGATTAAAAATAAATTGCTCATTTGTCTTAATACAGTTCCATATACTAAGGTATATTATGAAAATGGGTGAGCTAGATTCTCTGTTATTCTTATTGACAATGATGCCAATGCATGGGTTAAGAAAGATTTCAGAAGGCCTCATACTTCTATCTTTGACAAATCACGGAACTGGATCTAACAGGTCTTCGTTCCAAGCCTTCTGTCAAGAGTTGGCTGTCCTTGCCCCTTACCTGTCAATTGCTCTTTGCTAGAGGATCACAATGTTTTGGACTCTGGCAATAAAGTCACTCAGGGTGATTAACATAGAACATAGAATAGTACAGCACAGTGCAGGCCCTTTGGCCCACATTGTTGTGCTGACCCTCAAACCCTGCCTCCCATATAATACCCATTTTAAATTCCTCCATATACCTGTCTAGTAGTCTCTTAAATTTCACTAGTGTATCTGCCTCCACCATTGACTCAGGCGTGTATTCCACGCACCAGCCACTCTCTGAGTAAAAAATCTTCCTCTAATATCCCCCTTGAACTTCCCACCCCTTATCTTAAAGCCATGTCCTCTTGTATTGAGCAGCGGTGCCCTGGGGAAGAGGCGCTGGCTAGTCACTCTATCTATTCCTCTTATTATCTTGTATATCTCTATCATGTCACCTCTCATCCTCCTCTCCAAAGAGTAAAGCCCTAGCTCCCTTAATCTCTAATCATAATCCATACACTCTAAACCAGGCAGCATCCTGGTAAATCTCCTCTGTACCTTTTCCAATGCTTCCACATCCTTCCTATAGTGAGGTGACCAGAACTGGACACAGTACTCCAAGTGTGGCCTAACCAGAGTTTTATAGAGCTGCATCATTACATCACGACTCTTAAACTCTATCCCTCGACTTATGAAAGCTAACACCCCATAAGCTTTCTTAACTATTCTATGTACCTGTGAGGCAACTTTCAGGGATCTGTAGACATGTACCCCCAGATCCCTCTGCTCCTCCATACTAGCAAGTATCCTGCCGTTTACTTTGTACTCTGCCTTGGAGTTTGTCCTTCCAAAGTGTACCACCTCACACTTCTCTGGGTTGAACTCCATCTGTCACTTCTCAGCCCACTTCTGCATCCTATCAATGTTTCTCTGCAATCTTTGACAATCCTCCATACTATCTACAACATTACCAACCTTTGTGTCGTCTGCAAACTTGCCAACCCACCCTTCTACCCCCACATCCAGGTCATTCATAAAAATCATGAAGGGTAGAGGTCCCAGAACAGATCCTTATGGGACACCACTAGTCACAACCCTCCAATCCGTATGTACTCCCTCCACCACGACCCTCTGCCTTCTGCAGGCAAACGGATTCTGAATCTGCCTGGCCAAACTTCTCTGGATCCCATGCCTTCTGACTTTCTGAATAAGCCTACCGTGTGGAACCTTGTCAAATGCCTTACTAAAATCCACATAGATCACATCCACTGCACTACCCTCATCTATATGCCTGGTCACCTCCTCAAAGAACTCTATCAAGCTTGTTAGACATGATCTGCCCTTCACAAAGCCATGCTGACTGTCCCTGATCAGACCATGATTCTCTAAATGCCCATAGATCCCAAGAATCTTTTCCAACAGATTTCCCACTACAGACGTAAAGCTCACTGGTCTATAATTATCCGGACTATCCCTACTACCATTTTTGAACAAGGGGACAACATTTGCCTCCCTCCAATCCTCCGGTACCATTCCTGTGGACAACAAGGACATAAAGATCTTAGCCAGAGGCTCAGCATGCTTTTCCCTCGCCTCATGGGTTAGCCTGGAGAATATTCTGTCAGGCCCCGGGGACTTATCCATCCTAATGTATTTTAATAACTCCAACACCTCCTCTCCCTTAATATCAACATGCTCCAGAACATCAAACTCACTCATATTGTCCTCACAGTCATCAAGTTCCCTCTCATTGGTGAATACCAAAGAGAAGTATTCATTGAGGACCTCGCTCACTTCCACAACCTCCAGGCACATCTTCCCACCTTTATCTCTAATTGGTCCTACCTTCACTCCTGTCATCCTTTTGTTCTTCACATAATTGAAGAATGCCTTGGGGTTTCCTTTACCCTACTCGCTAAGGCCTTCTCATGCCCCCTTCTTGCTCTCCTCAGCCCCTTCTTAAGCTCCTTTCTTGCTACCCTATATTCCTCAACAGATCCATCTGATCCTTGCTTCCTGAACCTCATGTATGCTGCCTTCTTCCACTTGACTAGATTTTCCACCTCACTTGTCACCCATGGTTCCCTCACCCTACCATTCTTTATCTTCCTCACCGGGTCAAATTTATCCCTAACATCCTGCAAGAGATCTCTAAACATTGACCACATGTCCATAGTACATTTTCCTGCAAAAACATCATCCCAATTCACACCCGCAAGTTCTAGCCTTATAGCCTCATAATTTGCTCTTCCCCAATTAAAAATTTTCCTGTCCTCTCTGATTCTATCCTTTTCCATGATAATGCTGAAGGCCAGGGAGCGGTGGTCGCTGTCCCCCAGATGCTCAGCCACTGAGAGATCTGTGACCTGACCCAGTTCATTACCTAATACTAGATCTAGTATGGCATTCCCCCTAGTCGGCCTGTCAACAAACTGTGACAGGAATCCTTAATAACCTTAGTTTATTAAGGTTGTGGCCACTGAGCATTCAATTCCCAATCCAATTCCTATTTGGCTTCATATATTGCTTCCTGGATTAGGATCTTTTCACTGATGAACAGAGTGTGTGCTTGCTGTACATTAGAATGAGCCAGAGCGTCAATAGCATTCGCCGACACTAAATGGGTTGTGGCTGCAAGGTCAAAGTATTTACCTCTCCTATTCAGGGTATGTTCCTTGTGCAACTTTCCTTTCAAGCAAATATCTGCTTGTCAGAAATAAATTTACATTGATATGGCCATCTTCTGCCTTTCATCTCCTGCTTTTGGCAGTGATGTCAACTGTTGAAGCTTGCTCCATTGTGGTTTCCCATGCAGCACTAGAAAACTTCAGTGAATGCTCTCTTTCCTCAACAATTTTTCACTCTCTTTCCGGTGCCAGGTTTAGTTCCTAATGAAATCCTAGCAAATGTGACAGCTTCAGTTTACATACTCCTTAAACACACTGTCCTTTAACCACAAGTAATAACTAATTGTACCTCAGCAATGCAACATTACAGACCACCTCTTGCACACCATGGATTTGTTTCAAATTGTATTTTTGCATGTGTTTTTTTTTCCTTCAATATATAATTTCTGTTCAAATTTACTGTATGTATAATTTTATCTTCTGTGTGGTGTCTGAATCTACATGCCTGTGCTGCTGTTACAAACAAGTTTATCATTGTAGCTGTTCCTCAATGAACTTGTCTATATGATAACAAACTTGACTCACAACACTCATGATTTTGGGCTTCCTGGAGCCAATCATTGGCACTCAATCACATGCAAGCTGATATACTGATAATGAATCAGCCGCATAAAGAGTCAATACTGCTAAGGCATGAGGTAATTATCCATCCCAATATAGGTAGATATATGCAATAGAGAACCACATTTGAAAAACTGAATATGTTGCATAGATCATACTACATTCTCATATTTAGTAATGCCAATCTATGGATGAACTTCTAAGTGAATAACCCTTAGTGACAAGACTCCTCCTTATCTCTCTGTCTTCAAATTTCTTTCTGGTCCCACCTTGCAAGGTAAATTTGAATCACATTTCAAGAATTTAAATAAGGGCTGGATTAAGGATCTTGACCAAAAAATGTCTACTGTTTGATTCCTGATCCACTGTGTCTCTCCTGCATCTTTCTTTTCACTCCAGATTCCTGCATCTTGAGTCTCTTGCATCTCCCTTGAATAATATGGTGTCTGTAACCACTAATCTTGCCCTGTAAGGTACTGAAGCACCATGAGCCACATGTCTCAGGACTGGTGGATGCATACAGATATTGCATTGCACTGACTTGCTGCAAGTCTCACAGGAAGCAGGGCCATCATTATCACTGACTTGTTCCACAATGGATTGACACTAAATAGTTGTTGTCCTTGTCCTTCAGTGTTTGACCCCACCTCCAGGTCAGGAGTGGGGAAAAAGGAAGATCAATGGGGAGGGAAATGGTTGGCACAAGGGAATGTAGGTGCTGGAATCTGGAGTACCGATCAGTTGGAGGAGCTCAGCAAATCAAGCAGCATTTGTGGGAGGAAAGGAACTGTTGCTGTTTCAAGTTGAAATCCTTGATCAGATCTGAGTGGAGAAGTGAGATGACCTATGTAAAGGAGTGAAAATGGTAATTTAGTCATGAAACTCTGCATGGAACTGGAAAGAACTAAATTTGAAAGTGTGCATGTGATACACTGCGAATATATCTGTGTGCGTTACTATGTGTTTGATATTCCATCTTCCCCATTCCCCTCCACCCGACACACACATACACACAACCATAAGCACATATATTGTTCTAAGAGACACGTAATCTGATAATAGAATGCATTAACTTGCTGACACTTTGAATGAAAGTTAGTTTCTATTGGTATTGTATTTTCCATGTACAGTTGTCCCCCCATTACAGCAGTTCAGGTAAAGAAAATTCACCCCAACTGAATTCACAAATCACTCTTAAAAAAAAAACCTGAGATAAGAATCAAAATTTAATCTTATAAAATTTATGTGAATAGAGGAAAGAAATAAATACCAAAGTTATTTCTTTTTCAGCTCTCACTTCTTGAAGCATATATTCATGCCATGGACGATATATTAAAAAAATTGCCGGAGGAACTTAGCAGCCATGATTTTATGTATAAGCCGATTATTTGACCTATAAAGCACCATTGATATTTATTTCCTGAGGGAGGGAAATGGGCATTCAAGGTTTCAGTTCAAGATTTTTTGTCTGTGTCCTGAAAGATCTTAACATGAAATTAAAGAATCCCTGCGGCTTTTAGGTCCGGGGATACCAGTCGCTACATGGAATCCAGGCGTGAACTCCAGAAAGCCATTGAGGGTGCCAAGAAGCAATATCGAGCCGAGTTGGAAGGCCAGGCTAACCCAGAGGGATGCCGGTAGACTATTGCAGGGTCTAAATGAGATCACTGGGCGCAAAGAAAAGGCTGGGAATATCAATAACTGTGGCGCTTCTCTTCCTGATGAACTTAACGTATTCTACGCAAGATTTGAACAGAAGAGGAGCGTCCCGCTCCCTCCGGATGAACTGAACCTGCTGGCATTGAGATTCATCGTCACCGAGGAGGACGTTAGAAGGGCCCTCCTGAAGATAAATCCAAGGAAGGCGACGGGACCAGATGGCATCCCGGGATGGGTTCTCCAGGCCTGTGCAAGCGAGCTAACTGGGGTGTTTGCTGACATCTTCAACTGCTCCTTGCTTCAGTCTAAGATCCCCTCGTGTTTTAAGAAGGCAACGATAATCCCAGTGCCGAAGAAGAGCAAGGTGGCATGCCTGAATGACTATCGACCTGTAGCTCTGACATCAATTGCTATGAACTGCTTTGAGCGATTGGTTATGGCACACATCAATCACAGCCTACCGGTCAACCTCGATGCTTTGTAATTCGCCTACCGGAGCAACAGGTCAACGGCAGATGCCATCTCTCTGGCCCTACGTTCCTTCTTAGAACACCTGGAGAATAAAGACACATATGTAAGGCTCCTTTTCATTGACTACAGCTCTGCCTTTAATACCATCATTCCAAATAAACTGATTCCTAAGCTTCAGAACCTGGGCCTTAGCACTCAGACCTGCAAATGGACCTTCAGCTTCCTCACAGACAGAACCCAGGCTGTAAAACTAGGGGACAAGATCTCCTCTACAATCACTCTGAGAACCAGTGCCCCACAAGGCTGTGTACTCAGCCCCCTGCTGTACTCACTGTACACCCATGATTGTGTAGCCAAGTTTCTATCGAACTCAATATATAAGTTTGCTGATGACACAACAATTGTAGGCCGTATCTCGAGTAATGATGAGTTTGAGTACAGAGAGGAAATTAAAAACCTGGTGGCATGGTGCGAAGACAATAACCTATCCCTCAACGTCAGCAAGACGAAGGAATTTGTTGTTGACTTCAGAAGGAGTAGCGGACCACACGACCCCATTTACCTCGGTGGTGCGCAAGTGGAACAAGTCAAAAGCTTTAAGTTCCTCGGAGTCAATATCACAAATGACCTGACTTGGTCCAACAAAGTAGAGTCCACTGCCAAGAAGGCCCACCAGCGCTTTTACTTCCTGAGAAAGCTAAAGAAATTTGGCCTGTCCCCTAAAACCCTCACTAATTTTTATAGATACACCGTAGAAAGCATTCTCCTAGGGTGCATCACAACCTGGTATGGAATTTGTCCTGTCCACGACGGGAAGAAGCTGCAGAAGATCGTGAACACAGCCCAGCACATCACACAAACCAATCTTACATCCTTGGACTCACTTTACACCGCACGTGGTCAGAGCAGTGCTGCCAGGATAATCGAGGACACGACCCACCCAGCCAACACACTTTTCGTCCCTCTTACCTCCGGGAGAAGGCTCAGGAGCTTGAAGACTCGTATGGTCAGATTTGGGAACAGCTTCTTTCCAAATGTGATAAGATTGCTGAGCGGATCCTGACCCGGATCTGGGCCACGCCCTCCAAATATCCGGACCTGCCTCTCGTTTTTTTGCACTACCTTACTTTCCCTTTTTCTATTTATGATTTATAATTTAAATTTTTAATATTTACTATCGATTTTGTAATCCAGGGAGCGCGAAGCGCCGAATCAGATATCACTGTGATGATTGTACGCTCTAGTATCAATTGTTTGGCGACAATAAAGTAAAGTAATTACGGATGCTATCTGACTTGTTGAGTTCCTCCAGCATTAAATTTCAGGCACCTGTAGTCTCTTGTATTTCCTTGCTTGGTTGGGTAAGTTGAAAAACACTTCAAAGATTTTGACAGCTGGATGACTTCTTCATGAAGAGGTTCTGTTTGGTACTTTCAAGAAGATTAGTGCTTCTTTAGTTTCCTAGCATAACTTTGCCCACTTTGTCCCTCCTTATTACCATCAACATGTCGATTTCCCTCTTCTCTTGTCTGGTTTATATCGTTAATTTTCTCTTCACAGTGTTAATCTTGTTAACCTAAGATGCCAACTTAGGCATCTTTGCCATTCCTAACTGAAAATCACCAGGCTGCAGATGCCATTGAAGTTCTCCAAGAAACAAAAGAATCTAATAGCAGGTTTCCATGAGGTTATATGCATACAAATGAATCAAGGATAAGTCCTTAAAAGAACTTGTTATCTTAAAGTTTACAATGAAAGTCACCAGCATTTGAAAATCAAAATATAGTTGTTTCCAACCACCTCATGTAATCACCTGATCCATGAAACCTTTAGCCATTACATGAGTCACCAACAGTATATTAACAGCTGGGTCAAACGTGACTTTCTCTTCCTCCCTCACATATGCACAATAGTGTTCTACGTAAATGTTATTTAATCTTTCACATGCACTATAAATAACATTTTTTTTTGTTCTTGTTTTAAATACTGGTCCTCAAGGACTTTATTATTTTAATAGTGGGTTGGTTAAGGAGTGGCAATCAATTATATTAGATAAGAATTCATGATAAGAAACATGACCAGTTTCCCATGTAAAATATGAAACATTTCCAAAGTTAGTATCCAAAGTGCTTGACGCTATCCCTTTCCAGTTGCTTTTTTTCCCCCCCACCCTGAGGCTGATGTTTATCAGGCACCCATGAGACAATTGTTTCCTTACTAGGAGTAGTAATGACAGCATATTTAGCATGAGTGTTCATTGTCAAATATCTCCCCAGTAAGATTTTAAGTGAGACTTTTCTCTAATGACGCTTTGGTAGGTTACTGGTTTGAATTTTGTGGTGAAATAGGCAGGATCACTTTAATGACAACAGTCTTGATTTGGATTTTATCATATGAACACGAAGTAAACATCCAACAACAATTTGCTACATCTGGCTGTGACTTCCATTCCTCTGAATATCACTTTGTAATTCTCCACCCAGCGTAATAATCAACCAAATAAAATAACATATGCCACAAGTATCAAACCCTGACCTTTTGACACTTGCTACAGTCATTATTTTTCAGATCACCAGGAAATTAATAACCACATACTTCACAGTGAACAATACAGAATGGAGCAAGAAAGGTCAGAGGGAAGAGTTGTAAATTTATGGTGCTCATAGATTCATGTGCCAATTAATTCCAAGATTTGATCCCATGGCTATTCAGGGTGGCATTTTACATCTTTCAGTTTTATCTGTGCTGTCTGCTAGATTCTCGATTAGTCTTTCATCTGTTTGGTTCATGGCTATCAGATGATAGCCCATCCAAAGGCTGATTTTACAATGTCTTGAAATGATTCCAGATTGAAGGTATCTCACAATCAGATCCAGCTTGCTTCTCCATTGTCCCATACACACTCACAGTTCCTGAGCAGGATGTAGTGTCTAGCAAGGTAGATCGAGGTGCATGGATGATTATTTCCTTTGCTAACCCTAGGTTCCTGGGTCACAGTCCTAGCAGAGGTCAACATACTCAGCACTGAGGACTGAAAGTGGGACCTCAGTAATTTGAACTGCTGAATTTCTCGAAGATTAAACATACTGAACCTTTGAGAGGACTATCTCAGCACTTCTGTACTTGTGGCAGATTAAACTTTCAACTGGTTCTCTGCAGAATCAGAGGATTATGGATTCATAGAAAATATATGTCATTTTGAAACTATGCAGCCTTTTGTATTCGTACATGGTGTAAAAGAGCTGCTCACTTTGGCTCTTCATCTGCATAGTCATGTGCTTTTTAAATATGATACATGCTTATGCTTTTGTATTCCTATTAAATTTTGAGTTGCAGGCAACTACCATATTTCCCCTTCTCTCCTCTAACCCTTCTAAAATTACTTTAAATCGAAGCTCTCTGGTCTTTTACAGCTCTTTTGAGGAAATAGCTTCTAACAATTTATTCACTTTGGTCCTTCGAATTTTTGGAGATCTCAGTTAATTCTCCACTCAGCCCCTCCTGTGCCAAGGAGAACAAGCTGCAGCCTGACAAATATTTTCTCATAGCTACAATTTTCCAATTCATAGAGTCATGGAATTATACAGCACAAAAGTGGACCCTTTGCTCAACTTGTCCATGTGACAATGATACCTATGTAAATTAGACCATAAGGCAAAGGAGCAGAATTAGGCCATACAACCCACAAAGTCTGCTCCACTATTTCATTATGATTGATTTATTTTCCCCCTCTACCCTATTCTCCTTCTTTCTGTAGTCTTTGACACCCTTAATGCCTTAAAGCATGGGAGGATGAACCCTGAGCGCCCTCCCAAGACTATGGTCAACACGCTCCTAGAAGACAGCGGCGCAGCTAATGTAGATGAACTGAACACACTGATGAGGGAAAGGGAGAAGTGGAGCGTCCGTCATCGTGCCTGACGCTGGCCTCCTAGGCCTGAGTCGACATAGTAGTAGTAGTAGTTGACACCATTACTTATCAAGAAACTATCAACCTCTACTTTAAAGATACCCAACGACTTGGCCTCCACAGCAGTCTATGGCTACGCATTCCACAGATTCACAACTCCTTGGCTGAAGAAATTCATCTAATCTTCCATCCAAACAGGCGTCCTTCTATTCTGAGACTGTGCCCTCTCCCACCAAATGGCAATATCCTCTCCACATTCACTCTAAACAGGCTTTTCAATGTTCGGTAGATTTCAGTGAGATACCCCCTCATTCTTCTAAGTTCCAGTGAGGACAGGCCCAGAGACAGAACGCACTCCTCATACATTAATCATTTCATTTCCAGGATCATTTTTGTGAACTTCTCTGGACTGTCTCCAACGCCGGTGTTGTTCCCCTTTGTGCCTTGTGATGCATCAGGCAGCAGCCTTGCAGTTTCTTTAGCTTTTTATGAGGCCATGTTGCTAGCTCAATGCTCAACCCAGCACAGATGGAAAGCATTCAAGGAGATGGTCAGGTTCAACCCAGGACCATTCACCTTGAAGTCTGGTGCTGATGCCACTACACCACAGGCTGGCTAAATGCCAGCATATCCTTTCTTAGTTATGTGCTCCAAACCTGCTTGTAATGCTCCAATGCTTTATAAAACCTCAGCATTATATCCTTGAGCTTATATTCTCATCTTCTCAAAATCAATGATAACATTACACTTGCCCACCTTATTACCAATATTAATTAAATTGCCTGCATTGGACCTGTATCCCTCTACTCATTTCCCATGCAAGTACATGCCAAGAGCCTTTTTACTATTGTAATTGTATCTGCCGCTTGCATTTCTTACTTATTGGTATTGAAAATCTATTTGCCACTCCTCGCCCTATTTCTCTAAATATCCAATATTTCCCTATATATCCAATATTTCCCTGTAGTCTACAATAACCTTCGTCACCATCATGTGACCTCCTAATTTTATGTCAACTGCAAACTTATTGATCAAGCCTTGTGCATTTGCATCCAAGTCATTTACAGTATATAAATAACAAGTATCAAGGGTCCCAACACAAGCAAGATAAAATATGCATATGCTAGAAATCCAAGCAACACATACAAAAGGCTGGAGGAACTCAACAGGCCATGCAGCATCAATGGAAAAGAGTATAGACGGTGATTTGGGCTGAAGAGAAAAGATCACTCCTTATCTGCTAGGCCTGCTGAGTTCCTCCAGCATTTTGTACATGTTTCAAGGGTCCCACCACCTGTTTCCATTCAAAGAAACAGCTTTCAATCACCATCTCCTGTTTCCTACCTGCAAGCTAATTTTGAATCCACACCAAACTTGTTCTCTCTGGAATCTCTGGGACCGAACTTTACAGATGCACCTACCATGCAGGGCCTTGTTGAAAGCTTGCTAAAGCCCAAACAGACAACATTCACTACCCTACCCTCATCTACCTTTTTGGTTGCCTCTTCAAAAAAATTCTTAAATACAGCGGATTTTGGTTAAGTTAGCTGTTGGTTAATCCGAGCAGCCGCTTATTTGGGACAACTCTTAAGGAACAAAACTAATCAAGAAAATAGCAGAGATTCCCTTCATTTATTTGGGACACTATGCCACTTAGTTGGGATAGGAAACTGTTGCTAAACAATTTCTAACCAGTATCCGTCACATGAATTTGTATGACTGTTAGACATTACACTGTGACTTCTGACACTGATAGTTGGTGAGACATAAGACAATGCAGAGCTGTTTTGCTCACTATGGTTTCAAGCATTCAGACTTGGAGATACCAGAAATCACTGGGTGTAAAATTAAGTGCCCCAATAAGTTAGGAATTATGAAAAATTTGAAGGTATCAATAATCATCTTGTATGTTACAAAGAAAACAAAGATTTGGAGAATGCAGTCATTGAAAGCATTGTATGAAGCAGTCCATTATCTGTGATATGTGTCTGTGCTGATTTCAAAGTTCAAATTTCAAAGTAAATTTATTATCAATATACCTTATGTCACCTTATACATCCCTGAAGTTCATTTTCATTCACAGTAAATAAAAGAAGTACAATAGAATCAATGAAAGGCCACCCCAACAGAACGGTAATCAATGTGCCAAAGACAGCAAACTGTGCAATAAAATTGTAACTTCATGCATCTCACAGCTAACCACCACTCACTTAGATAATCACAATATACTAACAGAAGAGCAGAAAAGATACTGTAAGGGTATGAAAGGATATAAAGAACAACTTATAATGGATCACAAACAAGAGAGAATCTGGAAATGCGAGTGTAAGGGGGTTTCGATTTTTATGTTACTGCGGAGGCTAATTAAAATGGCGTCTTTGTTATGTTAATCTGGGAAATGTGGCTTTGTTATGTTAAACACTGAGAAAGTTTGCGCTAGCAGCTTGTTTTTGCTTTAGAGTCTGATAAGAGAGTGCTATTAACCAATTAGGATAGTTGTTATGGTTTTGGTTTATTTGAAGATATTGTATGCGCGGGGTTTTGGGGCAGAAGGCGGGAGAGCAAGACAGAGGATGGACGAGGTACTGTGAGTCCGCTAACAGTGTCGGACCCCGAGCGGGACGTTCGGCAAGGAGGCGGAGACGGACTCGTGTGGAGCGTCTGGTTGACCACCGTAGTTGATCCCAGGCGGCCGGTCGAGGTGGTCCGAGGGGGTCGCAGGGTGAAGAAGAAGGTCCTTGAGCTCCAACGGTTTTTGTGCACGAAGAGATTGAACTTTGATAAGTGTGGTGCCTTTTATATTTTATTCTCTTTTAACTATATATTTCCAGTAATATCTATAAACTGTAAATCATTTAATTGCATCTGGTGTATTGTCTGTTATTTGGGCGGGGTGGGGTACCTCACACAGCATCCACACAAACGAATTACCCAGTTTGGCGGGGCCGAGGCTGTTTCCCTAGACGACAGCGAGCCGAGCAACCCTGAGGGTGGCCGGGGGGGCTACACGAGCAACACACACAAAATGCTAGAGGAACTCAGCAGGCCAGGCAGCATCTATGAAAAAGAGAAGAGACGATGTTTCGGGCTGAAACTCTTTGCCAAGTCCTGCCAAATGGTTTCAGGCCTTTTGAGTTCCTCCAGCATTTTGTGTGAATTGAACTGATAATAGATTCTGTAATTCTAAATCAAGCCCAGTGGAAAAACATATAGATCATGTAGAAATCTACAGCACATTACAGGCCCTTCAGCCCACAATGTTGTGCCAACCATGTAACCTACTCTAGAAACTGCGTAGAATTTCCCTACTACATAGCCTTCTGTTTTGCTAAGCTCCATGTACCTATCTAAGAGGTTCTTTAAAGACCCTTTTGTATCCGCAACCACCACTGCCACTGGCAGTGCATTTTCACACCACTCTCTGTGTGGAAAACTTACCCCTGACATCCACTCTGTACCCACTTCCAAACACCTTAAAACTATGCTCCCTCACGTTAGCCATTTCAGTCCTGGGAAAAGGCCTCTGACTATCTACACAATCAATGCCTCTCATCATCTTATACACCTCTATCAAGTCACCTCTAATTTTCCATCACTCCAAGGGGAAAAGCCCAAGTTCACTCAACCTATTCTCATAAGGCACTCTCCCCAATCCAGGGAATATCCCTGTAAATCTCCTGTGCACTCTCTCTATAGTATCCACATCCTCCTGTAGTGAGGTGACCAGAACTGAACACAGTACTCTAAGTGGGGTCTAACCAAAGTCCTATAAAGCTCTAACATTATCTCACGGCTCTTGAACTCTGTACCACGGTTGATGAAGGCCAACACACCATACGCCTTCTTAACAACGCTGTCAACTTGCGCAGCAGCTTTAAGCGTCCTGTGGGTACAGACCCCAAGATCTCTCTGATACTTCACGCTGCAAAGAGTCTTACCATTAATATTATATTCTGCCTTCAAAATTACCCTTCCAAAATGAACCACTTCACACTTACCTTGGTTGAACACCATCTGCCACTTCTCAGCCCAGTTCTGCATCCTATCGGTATCCTGCTGAAATCTTTGACACCCATCCAGACTATTCACAACACCCCCAACTTTTGTGTCATCAGCAAATTTACTAACCCATCCTTCTACTTCTTTATCCAGGTCATTTACCAAAAATCACAAAGATGAGGGGTCCCTGAACAGATCCCTGTGGAACACCATGGGTCACCGTCCTCCATGCAGAATATGAATCCAGATCTGAAGCAAGAAGACTATGAGTGGAACGGCTAAGGATTTCAGGAGCAAAGGCATTTTACTACTCGGGGTAAAGAGAGGCAAGACTGCCCAGGCGCGTGACGTCAGCTGATAGAGCGGGAAAAGTTTAAAAAGAAGACCACCATATCCAGCGGGCAGCGGAGTGATAGGGCTTTGGCTCAACGGGCTTAGGCGGTAATGGAAGGAGGCAAGGTAGGTTTACATATGTTCATTGTGGAAAGGAAGAATATGTGTGAGGATGATGTTCTGTGCTTGGTGTCAGATATGGGAAGTCCTGGAGTCTCCCAACCTCCCGGACGGCCATAGCTGCACCCGGTGTGTTGAGCTGCAGCTCCTAAGGGACTGCGTTAGGGAACTGGAGTTGCAGCTCGATGACCTTTGTCTGGTCAGAGAGAGCGAGGAGGTGATAGAGAGGAGTTATAGGCAGGTGATCACACCAGGGCCCTGGGAGACAGACAAGTGGGTCACAGTCAGGAGGGGGAAGGGGAAGAGTCAGGTATTAGAGAGTACCCCTGTGGCTGTCCCCCGAACAATAAGTACTCCTGTTTGAGTACTGTTGTGGGGGACAGCCTACCTGTGAGAAGCAGCAGTGGCCGTGCCTCTGGCACAGAGTCTGGCCCTCTCAGAATGGTAGGGAAAGGAAGAGGAAGGCAGTAGTGATAGGGGACTCTATAGTTAGGGGGTCAGACAATTCTGTGGATGCAGGAAAGAAACTCGGATGGTAGTTTGCCTCCCAGGTGCCAGGGTCCGGGAAGTTTCAGATCGCGTCCAAGATATCCTGCAGTGGGACGGAGAACAGCCAGAGGTCGTAGTACATATTGGTACCAATGACATAGGTAGGAAAGGGGAAGAGGTCCTGAAAAAAAACTACAGGGAGTTAGGAAGGAAGTTGAGAAGCAGGACCGCAAAGGTAGTAATCTCGGGATTACTGGCTGTGCCACACGACAGTGAGAATAGGAATAGAGTGAAGTGGAGGATATATGCATGGCTGAGGGGTTGGAGCAGGTGAAAGGGATTCAGATTTCTGGATCATTGGGACCTCTTTTAGAGCAGATGTGACCTGTACAAAGAGGACGGGTTGCACTTGAATCCCAGGGGGACCAATATCCTGGCAGGGAGGTTGGCTAAGGCTACTGGAGAGAGTTTAAACTAGAATTGTTGGGGGGTGGGAACCAAACTGAAGAGACTGGGGAAGAGGGGGTTGGCTCACAAACAGAGAAAGCTTGTAGGTAGTGTGTGAGGAGGACAGGCAGGTGACAAAGAAGGGACACACTCAGACCGACGGTATGAGATGTGTCTATTTTAATGCAAGGAGTATTGTGAACAAAGCGGATGAGCTTATAACGTGGATCAGTACTTGGAGCTATGATGTGGTGGTCATTACAGAGACTTGGATGGCTCAGGGACAGGAATGGTTACTTCAAGTGCCGGGTTTCAGATATTTCAGAAAGGACAGGGAAGGAGGCAAAAGAGGTGGGGTCATGGAGGGATTGTCTACGGAGTCTCTGTTGGTGGCGGTTAGGAACAGGAAGGGGTCAATGACACTGCTGGGTGTTTTTTATAGGCCGCCCAATAGTAACAGGGATATCGAGGACCAGATAGGGAAACAGATCCTGGAAACGTGTAAAAAAAAAAGAGTTGTCATGGTGGAAGATTTTAATTTCCCAAATATCAATTGTCATTTCCCTAGAGCAAGGGGTTTAGATTGTGTGGAGTTTATCAGGTGTGTTCAGGAAGGTTTCTTGACACAATATGTAGATAAGCCTACAAGAAGAGAGACTGTACTTGATTTGGTATTGGGAAATGAAGCTGGTGAGGTGTCAGATCTCTCAGTGGGAGAGCATTTTGGAGATAGTGATCATAATTCTATCTCCTTTACAATAGCATTGGAGAGAGATAGGAACAGACAAGTTAGAAAAGTGTTTAACTGGAGTAAGGGGAATTATGAGGCTATCAGGCAGGAAATTGGAAGCTTAAATTGGGAACAGATGTTCTCAGGGAAAGGTACAGAAGAAACGTGGCAAATGTTCAGGAGATATTTGTGTGGAGTTCTGCATAGGTACGTTCCAATGAGACAAGGAGGTTATGGCAGGATACAGGAACTGTGGTGTACAGAGGCTGTAGTAATTCTAGTCAAGAAGAAAAGAAAAGCTTACGAAAGGTTCAGAGAGCTAGGTAATGTTAGAGATCTAGAAGATTACAAGGCTAACAGAAAGGAGCTTAAGAAGGAAATTTGGAAAGCCAGAAGGATTAAGGAAAACCCCAAGGCATTCTACAAGTATGTGAAGAGCAAGAGGATAAGATGTAAAAGAATAGGACCTATCAAGTGTGACAGTGGGAAAGTGTGTAGGGAACTGGAGGAAATAGCAGAGGTACTTAATGAATACTTTACTTCAGTATTCACTATGGAAAAGGATCTTGGTGATTGTAGTGATGACTTACAGCAGACTGAAACACTTGAGCAGGTAGATATTAAGAAAGAGGATGTGCTGGAGGTTTTGGAAAGAATCATGTTGGATAAGGCACTGGGACTGGATGAGGTGTACCCCAGGCTACTGTGGGAGGTGAGGGAGGAGATTGCTGAGCCTCTAGCAATGATCTTTGCATCATCAATGAGGACGGGAGAGGTTCTGGAGGATTGGAGGATTGCGGATGTTGTTCCCTTATTCAAGAAAGGGAGTAGAGATAGCCCAGGAAATTATAGACCAGTGAGTATTACTTCAGTGGTTGGTAAGTTGATGGAGAAGATCCTGAGAGGCAGGATTTATGAACATTTGGAGAAGTATAATATGATTAAGAATAGTCAGCATGGCTTTGTCAAGGGCAGGTTGTGCCTTACGAGCCTGCTTGAATTTTTTGAGGATGTGACTAAACACATTGATGAAGGAAGAGCAGTAGATGTAGTGTATAAGTATTTCAACAAGGCATTTGGAAAGGTACCCCATTCAAGGCTTATTAAGAAAGTAAGGAGGCTTGGGATTCAAGGGGACATTGCTTTGTGGATCCAGTACCGGCTTGGCCACAGAAGGCAAAGAGTGGTTGTAGACGGGTCATGTTCTGCATGGAAGTTGGTGACCAGTGGTGTGCCTCAGGGATCTGTTCTGAGACTCTTACTCTTCGTAATTTTTATAAATGATCTAGATGAGGAAGTGGAGGGATGAATTAGTAAGTTTGCTGATGACGTAAACGTTGGAGGTGTTGTGGATAGTGTGGAGGGCTGTCAGAGGTTACAGCAGGACATTGATAGGATGCAAAACTGGGCTGAGAAGTGGCAGATAGAGTTCAATCCAGGTAAGTGTGAAGCGGTTCATTTTGGTAGGTCAAATATGATGGCAGAATATAGTATTAATGGTATGACTCTTGGTAGTGTGGAGGGTCAGAGATATCTTGGGGTCCGAGTCCATAGGACGCTCAAAGCAGCTGCACAGGTTGACTCTGTGGTTAAGAAGGTGTACGGTGTATTGGTCTTCATCAATTATGGAATTGAATTTAGGAGCCGAGAGGTAATGTTGCAGCTATATAGGACCCTGGTCAGACCCCACTAGGAGTACTGTGCTCAGTTCTGGTCGCCTCACTGCAGGAAGGATGTGAAAACCATAGAAAGGGTGCCAAGGAGATTTGCAAGGATGTTGCTTGGATTTGGGAGCATGCCTTATGAAATCAGTTTGAGTGAATTCGGCCTTTTCTCCTTGGAGTGACAGAGCATGAGAGATGACCTGATCGAGGTGTATAAGGTGATGAGAGGCATTGATCGTGTGGATAGTCAGAGGCTTTTTCCCAGGCCAAAATAGCTGCCACAAGAGGGCACAGGTTTAAGGTGCTTGGAATTAAGTACAGAGGAGATGTCAGAGGTAAGTTTTTTTTGCAGAGAGTGATGAGTGCGTGGAATGGGCTGCCAGCAACGGTGGTGAAGGCGGATCCGATAGGGTCTTTTAAGAGGCTTCTGGATAGGTACATGGAGCTTAGAAAAATAGAGGGCTATATGTAAGCCTGGTAATTTCTAAGGTAGGGACATGTTTGGCCGAACTTTGAGGGCCGAAGGGCCTGTCTTGTGCTGTAGGTTTTTCTAAGTTTCTATGTTTCTATGAACCATCTACAACCACCCTTTGCCTTCTGTAGACAAGCCAATTCTGGATCCACAAAACAAGGTCTCCTTGGATCCTATGCCTCTTTATGTTCTGAATGAGCCCTGCATGGGGAACCTTATCAAATGCCTTACTGAAATCCATAGACACTGCATTCACCAGAACAGAAATCTTTCATGTTGTTATACTGACTACCAAAAAACATTTGATTCAATCCCACAGTTATGGTTAATAGAGAATACAGAGACACAATCACATTCTATCTGAGATTTAAAATAAATTGATCACTTGTCTTATGATTGTTGCATATACTAAGGTACATTAGAAGGCACTTGTCATCTCTACAGATCATTTTATCGCATCAGTGCATTGAGGTCATAAAGGGAAAAGCACGAACAGAATGTGGAATATCATGTAACACACATAAAAGTTGCTGGTGAACGCAGCAGGCCAGGCAGCATCTCTAGGAAGAGGTGCAGTCAACGTTTCAGGCCGAGACCCTTCGTTAGTCCTGACGAAGGGTCTCGGCCTGAAACGTCGACTGCACCTCTTCCTAGAGATGCTGCCTGGCCTGCTGCGTTCACCAGCAACTTTTATGTGTGTTGCTTGAATTTCCAGCATCTGCAGAATTCCTGTTGTTTGTGGAATATCATGTTATGGTTTCAGATAAAATGCAGTGCAGACAATCAATAAGTTTGACTAGGTAAGTACAGAACACTAAACAAAGTGGTAATAGAGCTAATAGAATACAAAGTAGGCAGCAAGATACAATACAACCGATGGGTGAATATGAAATATATAAGTATCTGGGTTATCAACAAGCAAAGAAAACAGATCATAGTGTGATAAACGGAGAACTTCTTACAGAATTTACTTCAAGGCTTAAGGAAATCTGCCACACAGAGCTCAAAAGTAAAATGATAACAAAAAGGTAATTAACATTTTTGTCATACCCATATTAAGGTATTCTTTTGGCATAATATTTTGACCTGAAACCGATCAGGAAAGTTTACAAAGAAAAACTGAAATAACAAATCCTAGAAAACTCTCTGCACACTTGAACACACTTGGATTAACACTAGCCAGGGCTAAAGGAGGGAGATGAAAACCAGACATGACAAATTTGCACAACAGTCAGATAAAACTTCTAAGGATATATTTTCATCAACAGAAACAGGATTCAGCACTCCATCTGAGCATATACAACATTGATAAGATGTATACACCGCTAAAGTTAAATGAGAGCACAAACCAGAAAAATAAAGAAATTACACTACAGAAGAAAAAGTTAACCAATGGAAGAGTACGACTCTTCATGAAAGACAACCCCACGATCTGAACAGACTAGATGTCGACAAGGAAGCGTCGGATGTCTGGCTCAGGGTTGGAGATCTCTTCTCAGAAACAAAGAGGTTCCTTGTGACAAACAGGGCCAGGTTGGGGGTTAACACAAAAAAAATCACAAATACAGAATAAAAGACTAAAAAATTCAAGATGATAAATGCAGAAAATGCAAGAGAAACCAGAAACACATTACAAGATCCTGCAGCAGTTTAAATCAGTCTGATTATTTACACAGGAACAATCAAGTGGCAAACATCATTCACTAAAATCTTGCTTTAAAATACAAACTCATAAAAGGCACCAAACCTTACTATAAATATAAACTTGTTTCAGTTTTAGAATCAGAGTCCTACAAATTAGATTATGATCGATTCATTATTAGAGATAGGACAATCCGTAATAAGTGTCCATATATAATTTCACAGGACAAACAAGCAAGAACAACTTACTTAACAGATACAGCCATTCCAACACACATGACATACAGAAGTCAGTAAGTGAAAAACAGCAGAAATATGCTGAATTAAAAGAGGAAATTGGAAGGCTATGGGACATGAACAGGGTATGTGTTGTCCTGATAGTAATTAATATCTACAACTGACGTCATCCCAAAATCACTACTCAATAGCGTTGAACAATTTGGCCTACACAGCAATATTTATGTAAATCTCCAGAAAGCACCAGTACTAAACACAACTAGAATAGTCCAAAACTTCCTAGTGATTGAGAAGTGAGTGTGCTTGGCTATGCTCACACCTCAAGGTTTACCAGCTTGAGTTGGGAAGGAATAAAAATAATCATGATAAATGAAAAAAACAATAAATATCGAGAACATAAGATGAAGACTCCTTGAAGGTGAGTCCATAATTCATTGGAACTATTCAGTGATGGGATGAGTGAAGTCTGGTTCAAGAGTCTGATGGTTGAGAGGTAATGGCTATTCCTGACCCAGGCAGTGTGGGTCCTGAGAATCTTGTACCTTCCTCTTGATGGCAGCAGTGAGAAGAGAGCATGGCCTGGGTGGTGGGGATCTTTGATGATGTATGATGCTTTGCTGTGGGTATACACCATGTAGATATGCTCAGTTGTGGGGAGGGCTTTACCTGCGATGGATTGGTCTGTATCCAATACTTTTTGTAGGGTTTTCCTTTCCTTTCCATTGAAGGGCATTGGTGGTTCCATGCTAGGCTTTTGATGCAACCAGTCAATATACTCTTTACCACACATCTGTAGAAGTTCGTCAAAGTTTTAGGATCTTCACAAACTCCTAATGAAGTAGAAGCATTGCTGTGCTTTCTTTGTAATGGCACTTATATGCTGGATCCCGGACAGATCCTCTGAAATGACAGATCTTCAGGCTAATGTCAAACAGGCTGTAGATGAACTATGTGATGTAATCAACAGGCATGAAACAGCGCATCCTGATGCCTTCCCCATCATTTTTTGGGGATTTTAACCAAGCCAGCTTGATAAAGTCACTAAATAATTATTACCAACAGATCACCTTTAGTACCTGAGGAAACAACACACTAGACCACTGTTGCACCACCATCAAGAATGCTTACCGTGCTACTCCACGCCCTCACTTTGGAAATTCTGATCACCTGGCTGCACTTCTACTCCCTGAGTGTAGGCCGAGACTGAAGACTGAGCACTGGTGGTGAGGAACAAGAAGGTATGGACCAGGGAGGGACAGGAGTGCTTACAGGACTGTTGTGAATCAGCGGACTGGACTGTATTCAGGGATTCATCTTTGAGCCTGGATGAGTATGCTGCAGTTGTCAGCGACTTCATTAAAACCTGTGTGGATGTGAGTGTGCCTATGAAAACTCACTGTACATTCCCAGACTAAAAGCCAAGAATGAACCAGGAGGTTTGTAGGCTAGATCTGGCATATTTAACTCCGGCAATCCAGGTGTGTATAAGAAAACAGGTATGACTTGGGGAGGACGATGTCAAGAGTCAAAAAACAATTCTGGGAGAGGTTGGAGGTGGCATCAGATGCACGTCAGCTCTGGCAGGGTTTGCAGACCATTATTTCATAAAAAGCAAAACCCAATATTATGAATGGCAATGAGGCTTCACTACCAGATGAACTCAGTGCCTTTTGTGCTCACTTTGAAAGGGAGAATAAAACCACAGCTATGAGGATCCCTGTAAGCATCCGATGACCTTGTGATCTCTGTCTCGGAGGCCAACATCTGGCTGTTTTTTTAAGAGGTTGAATCCTTGCAAGGCAGCAGGGTGCAGTGGAGTACCTGGTAAGGCTCTGAAAACCTTCGTCAACCAACTGGTGGGAGTATTTAAAGACATTTTCAATCCCTCGCTGCTACAGTTGCAAGCTCCGGCCTACTTCAAAAGGGCAGCAATTATACCAGTGCCTTAGAAGAACAGTGTAATAGCTGCCTCAGTAATGCTCACATCTACAGTGATGAAATGCCTTGAGGTTGGTCATGGCTAGAATCAGGAAGGATCTGGACGCACTGCAATTTGCCTATTGCCACAATAAGTCTACAGCAGACACAATCTCAATGGCTCGCCACGCAGCCTTGGATCACCTGGATAATGCAAATACTTATGTCAGGATGCTGATAATTGACTATAGCTCAGCATTTAACACCATCATTCCTACAATCCTGATCAAAAAGCTACAGGACCTATGCCTCTGTACTTCCCTCCGAAACTGGATCCTTGACTTCCTAATTGGAACATCACAATCTGTCCGGATTGGAAATAATATCTTCACCTTGCTGACAATTAAGACAGTCATTCCACAGGGATGTGTGCTTAGGCCACTGCTCTACTGTCTCTATAGCTCAAACTTATCTATGAATTTGCTGATGATACAACTGTTGTTATCAGAATTTCAGGTGGTGTCACAACCATGGATTCAGCAGAGCATCAGATCCAGCAAGTGTTTTAGTCAACGGCCCTGTTTGGCCTAGCGTTTATTGTTTTCTTTTACCCTTCAACATTGTTTGCATTAAAATCTGTGAACTAACAACCTACTTCAGTGTCCCTCATTCTGCACTTGGGTTATATCCAAAGCTGGTGACAACAAGTCTCGACCACACAAAGATGGACCCAGTGGAGAGAGAGCAGCTGACCTTGACCATGACATTCATTGGTCAGAGCAATTTGTTGAGTCAACAATGTTCCGTTGGAATTCCTATGTATGAACTTTTGTTTCTGTCTCCAGCATGACAGAAGGATCTTGCCAAGTAATGGACCCAGCAAAGTTTGAACAGTGACGTTTTGACATTGGTGGCTTGAGGGGAGGGTGCCTTTTATTCTCAGTACATGTCCTGACTCGACATTCCGGGAGTCCCGAGTCTACATTGAGTTTCCCCAGTATCCATTCCAAGCTTTTCAAGTCACAACTACCCAGGTTCCTAGCATTATGGTCCCATGACTCAGATCTGCATAGCAAATGAGCACTTCAAGCAAGCTTTTCAATTGATTCAACATTCAAGTCAAGTGTAAATTCTGGAAGAGCCCTACTCCAAAAGCTGATCCCTGGTTGGAGTGTGCAAATACGCAAGTAAAGTAACCCTATCAAGAGTATTTTAACCTCTTGATGAAAGTCATGGTGCAGACTAGGGAAATTGAACTTTCATGTAACAAATTAAACATATCTGCAGAGGACTAACTAGTTTAGCAATTAAAGAAACCTGTCTCTGCTGTCATGATCTGTAAAATTGAGTACAGTATATCCTAATTGCCTCTGGAAAAATTATGAAAGATAAAACACTGAGGAATATTTGAAAAGGTTCCTTCTCCAGGTTTTAAGTTTCATGTTTTCAAAGTTTTCCCATGGACTTTTCTCTATATGCCCAAGGTTTTTATTTTTCCGATTGTTTCCAAGGCTTTTTCAATGTGTTTAGGGGTTTTCAACGTCCTCTCCATCTCGAGGACTCACAAGCCTCTCTCTCGGCCCTGCCTGAGGTTTCGTGATCTCAGTCTGTTGAGGTTCCCAGGTCTCAGTTTCTCTGGATCCCCAAGTCTCCCCGCCTCTTGAGTTCCCCATGCCTCCTTCTCAAGTTTTCCCTGGATCTCGATTTTTCAGGTCTTCCTGGGTCATCAAGTGGTAGCTATAGGGAGGGAGGTCCTGTAGTGACTTCTTCAGGCCTGTGCAGGGCATCAGAGCTTTTGGACTCTGAGGTTTTTAGAGCACCTGAATTGGTTAATTGTTGCTTAACAGTTATTAATGGTTTTAGAGTTTCTTCTGATTTTCTTGAACGACTCGCTCTTTGTAATGTGGTTTCCTGCTGCTTTCTGTTTAAGTTTAAGTTTATTTTGATAAATTCAGATTCTGTGTTAGTTTTATTCTTGAAGCAGATGCCAGATTAGCTCCAATTTGAGGGTCCTCAGTTTGAGAATGATTTGTCTCACAGTGTCACTTGGTCGAGCTACCTCTGTCTAAGCTTTTGTTTCTGTCTCGACATGGAAGTCTTTGGCTTCGATATTGGCAGTGCACACCATGGCACTTATCTACCAGCATCACTGAAGGATATCTTGAACAAGTTCCTCCTTCGGGACTTCCAGTGGAGATAGATCTGTGGTGCCTGAGGAGGGTCCCTGTCACAACCATAGATTCGGCAGCGCATCAGATTCGGCAATTGCGCTCGTGAATATGCATATGTCAGCTAATTATCATTTCATTGTGATATTATTTAACTCCATTCATTCCATCATAGTATTTGTTGAGACTTGGACATAGCTATATTTCGTTATCTGCATTCCGCCTTGCCTGAGAAATTGGACTGTCGAGTCAACTGACTCTGAATACTGGCGGTATTCATTTTATTCTTAGTTGTTCTTTTCAGCCGCAATGTAGGCTTCGTTTTCCATTTGAGTGTTTTAGTCAACAGCCCTGTTTGGCCTAGCGTTTACTGTTTTCTTTTATCCCTTTAACACTGTTTGCATTAAAGTCTGTGAACTATCGACCTGCTTCAGTGTCTCTCACTCTGCACTTGGGCCCTCTCTGAACCATGGTGACAGATGGAGATGAGAGGGCACATGCCAGTGGTAAGACATACCAATTAGTTGAGTGGTGGTCGCAGCAGCAACTTTGCACTTAAGTTTCAGCAAGACCAAAGAGCTGATTGTGGATTTTAGGAAAAGTGAGACAAGGGAACACAAACTAATCCTCATAGAGGGATCAGAAGTGGAGAGAGTGAGCAATTTCACGTTCCTAGGAGTCAAAATCTCTGAGGTCCTAATCACCTCTATCATGGATACCAACCACAGTAGCAACCAAGACATCTTCAAGGAGCAGCGCCTTAGGAATGTGGCGTCTAAATTTAGGATCCCCAGCACCCAGGACATGCCCTCTTCACATTGTTTCTCTTGGGAAGGAGCTACAGAAGCCTGAAGGCACACGCTCAGCATTTCAGGAACAGCTTCTTCCCATCCAATTTTTAAATAAACATTGAACCCATGAACACTGCCTCATTACTTTTTTATTTCTGTTGTTTTGCAGTACTTATTTTAACTTAACTCTTACACTTAATGTAATTCAATTGTTTTCTCTATATTTATTTATCATGTATTTCATTGTGCTCCTGCCGTAAAGTTAGCAAATTTCATGACATATGCTGGTGATATTAAATTTGATTCTGATTCTGAAAGGATAACACTGAGGAATTTAAAGTTGCAGATCCTCTCAACCTTTCACCCCCTGATAAGAACTGACTCATGGACATCCTGTTTTCTCCTGCTGAAGTCAATGATCGATTTCCTTTGTCTTGCTGACATTGAGTGACACCACTCAGACAGGTTTTCAATCTCCCTCCTATATGCAGATCCGACACCACCTTTGATTTGGCCAACAACAGAGGTCATCGGCAAATTTGAATTTGGCATCAAAGCTGTGTGTAGCTTCAGTCATAAGTATAAAGTGGGTAGGGACCACTGAGCACACAGGCTCGTGGTGCACCTGTGCTGATGGAGATGTTGTTGCTAATCTGACATGACTGGGGTCTGCAAGTGAGGAAACCAAGGATCCAATTGTACAAGCTGTTGCGAAGAACGGGTGAACCCAAACACAGGACACTGACACGGAGGTAGAGTAGTCTGAAGAGTGTTTATTAATGGTTGCCGGGAAGGCCGGGGAGTCAAGATTAGGCAGAGGAAGGCAGAGAAGAGAGCAAGGCTTGACCAGGGGACGAACCCAGGTTGCTGCAGTGAGAGCGCGACGTTTAACCACTGAGCCCGCGGAGAGCGTAGGCAGGCGATGGGACGAGGCAGAGCAGGAATGCCGACTAGGGTGTGAGGGTGGCTGGAGGAGAACGGCAGGCGGGAGGATGAACGGGAAGGCAGGCGGCATGCAATGCTCCTGTTCACACGGAGAGACAGAGTTAACACAGGCAAACAACAGCCCAGAAACAAATCTTAGAATACACAATTCTAAGCGGCCTAAAACGTGAACAACCACACTGGCTGAAGCAATGATCTGGTGATGAGTGGATGGAAAGCTGGGGTATTTACGCTGCAGGTTAAATGAGATTCAGGTGCGTCGCAATCAGGAAGCCCGGGGAGAACAAAGGGAACGCCACCTCCACCGCACACGTGTGTATATATATATATATATATATATACACACACACACACACACACACACACACACACAAACAAGGGAGCAGGAGAAACACGGGGAAAGGGGAATTAGGAGAACATGAGGAATAAATGGCCAGGATTGTAACAGTAGCCCCCCTTCCCCCGCCCCCAATGGGAGCCTCCAGGCGAACCACCAGGCTCACCCGGATTGTCGACGACCCAAGCAGGTGGAGGGGGTTCGGCGGGAGGGCACAAAGGGCTGACAGACACAGGTTTCAATTCGGAGACATGGAATGTGGGATGGATGTGCATGGATCTGTGTAGCTTGAATTTTATGTTGTCGTCTTTTGCGTTGTAATCTTGCTTCTCTTTTACGCCCTTGTTTAATCACAGGAGATGGTTGATTTCTTGATCTTGTAACTGATACTGCTGCTGGAGATTTTCCCAACTTTAAATCAGTTGTTGGTTTCTCTTTTGTGGAAGTCAGTGAACGCTTTTCTTGCTCAGTTACAGGCAATTGCTCAGGACTGCTTACTTTCTTAGCTGCATGAGTGGTTGGTTTATTCTGGCTACTTACATCACTGGTCAGGTTTCTTGCTTTATCTTCAACCTTTGTGGTCTTTTATTGCCATTGTGTCGGACTTTCTTCCTCTTGTGCTTGAACTGGTATGGCTTCAACCAGTTCATTCACTACAGCAGATTTCTCCCCTAATTTGTCCTCAGATTTTATCAAATTTTCAATTTGCACCATGTTTCCTGGAGAACCGTGTGCAATTTTCCTTAGAAGAAAGCGTCTGCTTTCTTTTAAATGCAATTGGGAATTCTCTATATCAGTTCCTTCATTTTCAAATTTTTCACTGGACTTTGAGAATGTATTTTCAGATGTTTCTTCTGTACTATCTGTTTCATTTTCTCCTAAATGCCATTCCTTTAACTCCAAGTGTACAATAGCTTTTTCCCCTTGTACAATTTCTTCATTTTTGATACCTGTATGCAGGTCAGCTTTGGATCCTGACTGATCATACTCCACTGGGGGAAGGGCTGATTGCAGGCAAGAGGAATATCAGAAAGAGCTCCAACTGACTATCTTCCCGGTGGACCAGTCGATGTGGGGGTTATGACGGCTTAGTCATGGGTGGCCGAGAACTAAAGGGGCCTGAGAAGAGGAGATTAGATTGAACTATATCTGTTTCCGATGGTTTCCAGAGAGAAGGAGAAACAGGGGTTCTGTGCAGTGCATGACATGGGCCAGGAGTCTACCGCCTCACGCATTGGCGTCCAGGGGGGTACACAGAGGCTCACAAGAAATACCGGCTTGGAGGGTAAGGATTTCATCCAGGAAGTTTCCCTCTGCACCGGAGTCCACTAGCGCGAGCAGAGGCAAGGACTGTTGATTATAACACAGGGTGGCTTGAAGCTGCATTTGGGGTTGAGGGACAACAGGGAAGGTTGTCTGGCTCACCAGAGTCCCCACTGCTACTAGTGAGCACCCTCCCTCCTTTTGGCCGAAGGGGAAAGGAGGCAAGGAAGTGGCCGGACTGACCGCAATATAGACACTCGACCACTCTCATTCCCCGGAGTCATTCAGCGGGAGAAAGGTGGTCCTGCCCCAGCTGCGTGGGTTCCTCTCCTGGGACTGTTGAAGCGGCAGGGCTGGGAGCTACTCGGAATGCAGGAGGGGGAGAGAGGATTATTCTGGCGAGGTGCGGTAAAGAGAGCCGAGAAGTGGTCAAAGGTGGTGAATGACCAGTTCTCTCTTTACAGCGCTCCCAGAGGCGATTATCCATCCTGGTGGCCAGGGGGATCAGGGAATCCAGGCTGTCGGAATCGCCTCTTGCCGCCAACTTGTCCTTCACCAGGTCACTAAGTCCATCCTGAGGTACCCCCCTGGAGCGACTCATCGTTCCACCCCGAGTCGGCTGCTAATGTCCGGAACTCCACTGAATATTCAGCAACACTGCGGGAGCCCTGGCAGAGAATGAGTAGGCACTTAACAGTGTCTTTACCCCAGACTGGGTGATCGAAGACCTTTCTCATCTTTGCAATGAAACTGGCAAGAGAAGAGCAGATATCAGGTTGGTTGTCCCAAACTGCTGTGGCCCACGCTAATGCGTTACCCCTTAGCAACCCAATGACATAAGCAACCTTAGACTTATCTGTGGAGTAGGTCGAGGGCTGCTGCTCAAACACCAGGGAGCAGTGAAGGAGGAAACCCTGGCACTTCCCCAGGTCTCCGGCATAGTGCACCGGCTCTGGTACGTGAGGCTCTCTGGATGGGGGTGTTGGTGAAGCTTGGGGGGCTACCGCTACAGGCTGTCTGGGCTGGCTAAGCTGGGTTCCAGGTGTGGGTTGAGTGACATGAGTGGAGACAAGGTCCACCTGGTTACTGATCTGTGTGATGCAAGCAGATAGGGAACGGAGTTTCTCCATGACCTCCCGGAGGAGTTGGCCGTGCTGTCCCTGTAGGGAACCCTGGCTGGCGAGGGCTTGTTGGATGGTGTTTGTGTCCGCTGGGTCCATGTTGGCCAGATCATTCTGTTGCGAAGAATGGGTGAACCCAACCTCAGGACACTGACCTGGAGGGAGAGTAATCTGAAGAGTGTTTATTAATGGTTGCAGGGAAGGCCGGGGAGTGAGGATTAGGCAGAGGAAAGCAGAGGAGTGAGCGAGGCTTGACTGGGGAACAAACCCGGATCGCTGTGGTTAGAGTGTGACGTTTAACCACTGAGCCCATGGACAGTGTAGGCGGGCGGCGGGACGAGGTAGAGCAGGGATGCCGACTAGGATGTGAGCGTGGCTGGAGGAGAACGGCAGGCAGGAGGATGAACGGGAAGGCAGGCGGCATGCAATGCTCCTGTTCACACGGAGATACAGAGTTAGCACAGGCAAACAACAGCCCGGAAACAAAACTTACAATACACAATTCTAAGCGGCCTAGAACGTGAACAACCACACTGGCTGAAGCAATGATCTAGTGATGAGTGGATGGAAAGCTGGGGTACTTACGCTGCAGGTAGATGAGATTCAGGTGCGCCGTAATCAGGAAGCCCAGGAGAACAAAGGGAATGCCACCTCCACCGTGCGCACACGCACACACACACACACACACACACACACACACACACAGGAGAGCAGAAGAAACATGGGGAAAAGGGAATATGGAGAACATGAGGAATAAATGAGAGGGACATCCGGGACAGTGACACAAGGATCTATTGAGGCCAAGGTCTTGAAGCTTATTGATTAGTTTTGAGGTGACTATGACATTGAATGCCAAGCTTTCGCTATTGAAGAGCATCCTGATGTATGCTTCTTCGTTGTCCAGGTGTTCCAGGTATGATTAAAGAGCCAATGAAATTGTATCTGCTGTTGTTCTGTTGTGCTGATAGACAAATTAGAATGGATCCAAGTTGCTTTTCAGGCAGGAGTTGATATGTTTCATCATTAAACTCTCAAAACACTTCATCACAGAGGATGTCAGTGCTACTGGATGATAGTCATTGAGGTAGGTTACCACATTCCTTGACCTGGCAGAGTACCTTGGATGAATTCCTCTGTGGATAACTATTAGGAACTAATGTAGTTTTATAGTACTGTAGTAGTATTGGTACTGTTCTAATTTGTTCTGCCTTTTATTTAAATGCATAATTTCTCACAGTTAAATGGTAGTTTGCCTTTTTTATACCTTTGTGGATATTTTCATGAAACCAGCTTCAAACATTTTCATGTGTCCCAAATTGACTACAATTCACTGTATTTTATTAAGTATGGTCTACCATGCAAAAAAGCCATGCTGACTTGTCCTAATCAGACTGTCAATCTATATGCTGATAGACCTCTTCCTCAGAATTTGCTCCAGTAAATTCTCCACAGACTGACTAGCCTGTAGTCCCCTGGCTTCTCCTTGCTACCCTTCTTAAACAACAGAATATAAGCCACCTTCTTGTCCTCAGGTACTTCACGAGCAGGTACCTTTGAAAAGGTATCCACAGTTTCCTCTTTAGCATCCCACAAAGCTCGAGGATGCACTCTCTCAGGCCCTGGTGTTTGCACTGTAAGGCTGATGCTGCCTCCTTCCTGGTAATAAGAATGTCATCCAATACATCTCCATTTGTCTCTTTTATTCTGACTTCTCGTCAGGATTTAGGACAGACCAAATGTAATTACGTATATCGGCAGTGTGGTAAGAGGTCTGGGCTACAATGGGGGAATGAAAATGCAACATGCTCAAGTTCCAGCTCCCGATACTGGTTAATGCCCAGGATACTGAGAACAAGATAGATGAACTAAGGTCAAGGTTGATCTACCAAAGAGAACTAAGGAACTCACTGAAACATGGCTTAGACTTTCTTCAACTGACTGTGCCATGCAATCTCAATTCACCGGATGGACTTGCACGGCATCCCTGCGCAAAATTAAAGGTGGAGAAATCATATTCCTACTCAGCACTTCATGGTGCTCAGATGTGATGGTCCTGGAGAGTTTCTGCTCACCCAGCTTCAAATATCTATTGGCAAAATGTCACCCATATTACTGTACGTACCATGGGAGTTCACTTCAACCATCATGACAGCAACCTACATTCCACCCCAGCGAAACAATGAATTATACCTGTAATCTATGGTCAACAACCTTGAAGTGGGATAGCTTGAGCCCCTCTTCATCATTACCAGTGACTTCAACCAGGCCAACTTCATAGTGTGTTACCAAAATTCTACTGGCCTATCTCCTATCCTACCATTGCTACGCCTATCGAGCCAACCCCGGACCACACTTTGGTAAATCAGACCACTAGGCTGTCCTCCTTCTCCATGCATACAAACAGAAGCTGAAATGGGTCAATCCAGAGCTGAAAATCTTAGTGCTTGTCTGAGCTTCTAGCAAACTACTTTGAGATTTTCAAAGACTCAACAGCCAGTCTAGCTGAATATTTCACCACCCTATTGCACTTTATCAGCTAGTGCATTGAGGACTGTGTGGGTGTGTAGGACAAGTGTTCACAAAGCAATAGCTATGGGTGAATGCAGAGGTTCACTCCCGCCACTGTCTAGGGCCAAGAGTTCAAATCAATTGATCCTGACCTTTACAAGAAATCTAGATACAACCCCTGTAAAGCCATCAGAAATGCGAAGAGTCAACACCAGTCCAAAATTGAGTCTCAGACAAGCCGTTAGTTGTGGCAGAGCTTACATGTGATAATTGGCTACAAAATGAAGTCAGCATCATCAACAGCAGCGCCTCCCTTTCTGATGAGTTTCCCTATGCACACTTTTAACAGAAGCGATTAGAATGATAGCACCCATCCTGATTGCCTTGAACACCCAGTCATCATTTTTCTGAAGAATGAAACAGTGGAAAGCATTTGGCCTGGATGGTGTTCCTGGCCAGTTCCTTAGATCCCGTGCAAAGCAGCTGGCAGGGGTATTTGAATTCAATTTGAAATTCCTACTTGCTTTAAGAAAATCACCATCATCCTGGTACTTGAGAAAAATAAAATGGCTCCTGGTGCCTCTGACATCCACCATCATAAAGACACAGCAGTCACTAACTCCAGCTAGCCAGGCAACTTCAACCCAGTGAATTTGCCTATTGCCAAAATAGGTCTATGACAGACACAATCTCTCTGACCCTACATTCATTTCTCGAACATCTGGGCAGTAAAAACAGCTATGTTAAACTATTCTTATTGATGTCACCACCAGATTCATTACTATAATTCCACACAAACTGATGTCCAGACTCCCACACCTGAGATGCAACACCTCATTTTGCAGCAGCATCCTTGATTTCATGACCAACAGACCACAATAAGGGAAGGATAGGCAACATGATTATTCTAAACACTGGTGCCCTGCAAGGCTGCATCTTCAACCCCCTACTCTTCTCAGTGTATAATCCTGATTGTGTGTTCAGATTCATCCGTAAGTTTGTAGATGATGCCACCATAGAATGAGTTAGAGTATTGGAAGAAGATAGAGAACCTGGTAACATGTTGTCATGTCAACAACCTTTCCCTCCATGTCAGCAAAACAAAAGAGCTGGTCATTGACTTCAGGAAGGGAGTGATGTACATTTCCTCAAGCGGTTAAAGAGATTTGTCATGCTCCCTTTGACCTTCATCCATTTTATTGATACACCATAGAAAGCATCCTTTCTACAGTAGTTACTTCGCAACTTGATATGGGAACTACTCTACTCATGACCACCAGAAAGTGCACTGAGTTGTGGACACAGTTCAGCCCATCAGGGAAATAAGCCTCCCCTCTATGGATTGTGACTACGCTCCTCACTGCCTCGGTAAAGCAACCAACATAATCAAAGATCTTTCTTACCATCTGGATCCTACTACATGGCCTGACTGGATTATCCCCTAATAATGTCAAATCTCTGAGATTGTCCATTTTACCTGTTAAACCCCATGCATTGAAATAAATCCAGTTTAACTGAGCATTCCTTTCCATGGTCTTACTTTAACTGAGTACTCCTTCCCCTGGTTATCCTGATTACTAAACACGCTCTTGTTGGCTATTGCTTTGTTTCATGACTTGCTCCTGCTCAGAGACCCACTCACCTGCCAATCTAGTTTAAACTCTCCCATGTAGACTGGCAAATTTCCCTACAAGGGTATTGACCCATCTCTGGTTCAAGTGCAAGTGTACAGGTTGTCGATATCTCAGAAGAGATCCCAGAATTCCGAGAAGCTGAATACCTGCTCCTGGACCAGCTCTTTAGCCTTCTGGCCTATCCTTCTACTTCTCACCTTGCTAACACATGCCACTGTAGACAATCCAGAGATCACTACTCTTGAGGCCCTGCTTCATAATTTTTTACTTCACTCCTTCTGCACTTCCTGCATGACCTCATCACTTGTTCTACTGAGTTGTGCGTATAATCGCCTCTAGCTGAACACCCACCCCCTCAAGAATTTTCTGCAGTCACTCAGAGGTATCCTTGACACTAGCACCCAGAGGGAATGCATCACCCTGGCTATCTCTTTGGTAGCCATAGAATCTCCTGTCTGTCCCCCTGACTATTGCTGCTAGCCCCTGAAAGACCAACCCCCTCCTCAGTATCCAAACAGATATATGTGTTAACGAGGGGACTGGCCACAGGGAAACCCTACTCTGACTGCCAACTCTCTTTACTTTTTTGGTGGTCACCTATGTGTCTAATGAAGCTTGTAGCTGCTTTGACCTTAGTAGAAGTTTCAACTATGACACTCATAGCTTCCCAGATGGCCCTGAGTACATCCAAGTCCTGCTTAATATAAGAACATAAGAAATAGGAGCAGAAGTAGGCCATCCAGCCCAGTGAGCCTGCCCCGCCATTCAATGAGATCATGGCTGATCATCCGTAAACTCAGCTCCGTCTCCCTGCCTTTTCCCCACAACCCTTAATTCCCTTACTTTGTAACAATCTATCTAACTGTATCTTAAGTATATTTAGTGAAGAAGCCTCAACTGCTTCCCTGGGCAGAGAATTCCACAGATTCACCGCTCTCTGGGAAAAAGAGTTTCTCCTCATCTCCGTCCTAAATCTTCTCTCCTGAATCTTGAGGTAATGTCCCCTAGTTCTAGACTCACCTACCAATGGAAACAACTTTCCTACTAGTTTATCTACCCCTTTCAAAATTTTGTATGTTTCTATAAGTCCCCCCTCTCATTCGTCTGAATTCCAGATAGTATAGTTCCAGGCGACTCAATCGCTCCTCATAGGTTAACCCCTTCATCTCTGGAATCAACCTGGTGAACCTCCTCTGCACTGCCTCCAAAGCCAGTATATCCTTCCTTAAGTATGGAGACCAGAACTGCACACAGTACACCAGGTGCGGCCTCACCAGTACCCTGTATATTTGCAGCATGACCTCCCTGCTCTTGAATACAATCCCTCTAGCAATGAAGGCCAACATTCCGTTTGCCTTCTTAATAACCTGTTGCACCTGCAAACCAACTTTTTGCGATTCATGCACAAGCACTCCCAAGTCCCTCTGCACAACAGCATGCTGCAATCTTTCACCACTTAAATAATAATCTGCTCTTCTATTATTCCTTCCAAAGTGGATGATCTCGCATTTACCAATGTTGTATTCCATCTGCCAGACCTTGGCCCACTCACTTAACCTATCTCTATCCCTCTACAGACTCTCCACATCCTCTTTACAATTTGCTTTTCCACTCAGTTTAGTGTCTGCAGCAAATTTTGCTACGTTACACTCAGTCCCCTCTTCCAAATCATCAATGTAAATGGTAAACAGCTGCGGGCCCAGCACCGACCCCTATGGCACCACACTCACCACTGACTGCCAACCAGAGAAACACCCATTTATACCAACTCTCTGCCTTCTATTGGTTAACCAATCCACTATCCATGCCAACAGACTTCCTCTGACTCCATGCATCCCTATCTTATTTATAAGTCTCTTGTGCGGCACCTTATTCAATGCCTTCTGGAAATCCAAATATACAATATCCACCTGCTCCCTTCTATCCACTGCACTCGTTATGTCCTCAAAGAACTCCAGTAAGTTTGTCAAACAGGACCTACCCTTTCTGAATCCATGCTGCGTCTATCTAATGGAACTGCTCCTTTCTAAATGTTTCACTATTTCTTCCTTAATGACAACTTCAAGCTTTTTCCCAACTACAGATGTTAAGCTAACTGGCCTATAGTTTAATCTCTTACTAACTCTTCCTTCAGTTAGTCCTGATGAAGGGTCTCGGCCTGAAACGTCGACTGTACCTTTTCCTAGAGATGCTGCCTGGCTTTCTGCGTTCACCAGCAACTTTGGCCTATAGTTGCCCGTCTTTTGCCTATATCTTTTTTAAAAAGTGGTGTGGCATTTGCTGTCTTCCAATCCGCCGGGACCTGCCCCGAGTCGAGAGAATTTTGGTAAATAATTACCAACGCGTCTACTATAACCTCTGCCAATTCCCTCAGCACCCTGGGATGCATCCCATCAGGACCAGGGGACTTATCTATCTTCAGGCCCTCTAGTTTACTCATCACTATCTCTTTAGTGACAGTGATTTTATCGGGGTCCTCACCTCTCATTTCATCCATAACATCATTCTTTGGCGTATTAGACGTGTACTCCACTATGAAGACCGACACAAAATAGTCATTCAATGCCTCAGCCATTTCCTTATCACCCAGCATCAATTTCCCCTTCTGGTCTTCCAAGGGACCTGCGTTGACTTTAGCCACCCTCTTCCACTTTATATATTTATAAAAACTTCTATCCGTTTTTATATTTTGTGCTAATTTACTTTTATACTCTATCTTCCCTTTCCTTATTTCTTGTTTAGTTGTCCTTTGTTGCTTTTCAAAGTTTTCCCAATCCTTCAATCTCCCACTATTCTTTGCAACTTTGTACACATGAGCTTTTAATTTGATACTCTCTTTTATTTCCTTAGTTATCCAAGGCTGGCTCTCCCCACACTTACTGTCCTTACTTTTGTCTGGAATATACTTTTGTTGAGCACTGTGAAAAATCTCTTTGAAAGTATTCTACAGTTCCTCAACTGTCCTACCAAATAGCCTGTGCTCCCAATCCACATTAGCCAACTCCTACCTCATCCCATTGTAGTCTCCCTTGTTCAAGCATAATACACTAGTTTTAGATCTAACTATTTCATCCTTCATCTGTATGCGAAATTCAATCATTCTATGATCACTCTTTCCAAGAAGATCCCTGACTACAAGATCATTAATCTTACCTGGCTCATTGCACAGGATTAGATCTAAGATAATATTTTCCCTTGTAAGTTCACTAACATGCTGCTTAAGAAAGCCATCAAGGTTGCATTTTATGAAGTCCTCCTCAAGACTTCCTTGACCAACCTGATTCACACCATCTATGTGGAAGTTAAAATCCTCCATGGCAACTGCCACTCTGTTCCTACAAGCCTCAGTTATTTCTTAGTTAATTGCCTCTGCCACTGCAATATTTTTATTAGATAGCCTATGGACAACTCCCACCAGTGATTTTTTTTTTCCCTTTACTATTCTTAACCTCTACCCAGATGGACTCAAAATTCTGCTCCGTAGATCTTATATCATCTCTCACAATTGCCCTGATCTCATCCTTAATTAAGTGCGCCACCCCACCTCCTTTGCCTTCTTGACTATCTTTCCATATTACCTGATACCCTTATATATTTAATTCCCAGTCTTCTCCACCTTGCAACCAGGTTTCTGTAATGGCCACTAAATCATATGCCTTGGTACTGATCTGTGCCTCAAGTTCACTAATCTTGTTTCTAATACTATGGGCATTTAGATAAAGTGCCCTTATTCTCATTGTCCTTTTAGAATCTAGTAATCTATGCGATTTTTGCTTTTTACTTTTATGGACTCTACTCTTACTTTTTTCTTCACTAACTCTAACTTCGGTCTCTGCATCACTTCCCTCTTCTTTTCTGTGTGGGTTCCCCTCCCCCTGCCATATTAGTTTAAAACCTCCCCAACAGCTCTAGCAAACAATCTCCCTAGGATATTGATCCCAGCCCTGCTCAGATGTAGACCATGCAGATGGTTCTGGTCCCACCTCCCCCAGAAGCAGTTCCAATGCCCCAAGAATCTGAAATCCTCTCTCCTGCACCAACGCTCAAGCCACATATTCATTCTAGCTATCCTGCTATTCCAACTCTGGCTAGCATGTGGCACCGGTAATAATCCTGAGATTATTACCTTTGAGGTTCTACTCTTTAATTTATCTCCTAGCTCCCTAAGTTCAGCTTGTAGGACCTCATCCTGCTTTCTTCTTAAATCATTAGTAGCTACATGCACCACGACAGTTCCTTGACCCAGCTTGTCAGGATCTGCACCTAGGTACTCTTCCCAAGGAGGTAGTCAACAGTGAGACTGTGAAATCTGTGACTTCCTACATCTTGTAGGAGGGGTATTCCACTAATTAAGCGTATATTTTCTTCATGAAAGTTACCAAACTGTAGTCACTTTTCCCAAAGGCTTCTTCCAGAGACATTTCCATTACTCACCTGTGTTCATTTCCTGTGTTGTGGTTGAGAATAGCACCCTCCCTTAACAGACTCTTAGCATTTTGTTTTAAAAAAGCTGCCATTAATGCATTTTACATCTAAGCCCCTTGCACTAAGGCAATCTCAGTCAGTATTGGGAAAGTTACAATTCATCACTATGAGGATCTCATTGTTGCTGCATCCTACTGCAATTTTCTACATATCCATTCTTCTAATTTCCTCTGATAGTTGGAAAACTCTAGTATATGTCCATCAAAATGATCGTCTCTTTCTTATTCCTAAATTGTACCCTTACAAAGTTATTGGTTGAACCCTCCAGGATCTCCTCCATGCTCACTGTTATAATGTCCTGCCTGATCAGCGCGTCAACATGCTGCTTGCGTTTTGCAACACCTATTGTCACACCAGACACTTGTATCATGAAGCACTGAGCTGCCAGCTCTGTCCGTCCTTCAGTTACATTTTCATGACTGCAACAGTGTCATTATTCCATGTCCTGATCCATGGACTCAGTTTGCAAGATTTCTTGAAGTAAGCGCAGTTAATCCTCATATGCTTTCCCACCTGTCTCTCTCTGTGTTGCTCACAGGATTAGTTCTGCTTTCTGGCTATGGTTCTGGCTCCCCACTGTCACTTTGGGTTCCACCCTGCTGCCTGTTATATCCTGAAAAGTCTACCCTGCAGTCTGTCCAGAACAATCACATTCAGTATTTCTTACGATAGAGTAATGAGAACCTTATCCAGTATACAAACTGTGATCAAACTGCTTTTGTATACAGTTGCAGCACAATCTCCTTATTCTGATGTTCTTGGCTGAATGAGGAAACACCATTTTGCTTCTCCTCACAACTCAATAGTCCCACTTTGTTGCATATTTCTTACCTTGGTGCATGTCCCCAAATGCTTCCCCAGATTTACCACTTTCTGCAAGAGGCTGGGCCACTACTAACTTCATACAATCTTAACTTCTCCTTCTCACTAATTTCTATATTTGCAAGCTTGTTCCTTACATTTAAGTCTAAATCATTAATATATTATCCAAAAAGAAAAGGACCAAATTCTATGAAAGCCTGACAGTCACACATTCACTGCCAATCACTCCCTCTTCTTCCAATCTCTTAGTAAGGATGTCCAGAACGTAGCCATCAGGTTCTCAAAGTTAGTATTCCCAGACCATAACTATGTCATGTTATCCTACAGACAAAAGACTACTTTTACCAGAGAATAGAGCTGTTTATTCAGACAAGTGGTTCCGATGATACCAGTGATGAGAAAAGACACCTGGTTGGGTGGTTTTGCAGTGACATCATCACTCGACATCAGCAACTGATTTTTGATGGTTAGAAGGTGAAAGAGGATGAGTACGTGTTAGTCTACTTTGGTGAATCAGGAATGGAGAGAATCAAAAGTTTTAAATATCTGGGTGTGAACAGAAATTACCAGTCCTGGGCCAGGCATGTATTTGAAGTTACAAGAAAGTCAAGCCAGCATTTTTATTTTCAAAGGGGATAAAATAGGTCTCTTATGCCAAACACTTTAACAAACTTCTACAGATGCACAGCCATTGGAAGTATCTGCATTAGTTGAACTATGGTCTGGTATGACAATTCGAATGTGCAGGAATTTATGAAGCTGTAGAGGGAGTGGATTCAGCCTAATACATCATGGCCGCATCCTTTCCTACAGTCTGTAGTGCCTACTTGAGGTGCCACCTCAAGAGGGCACCAAATCTATCATCAAAAACTTAACATCAATCCCTTCCCCACCCGTTATCATACTTGGGCCATGCCATCTTCTTAGTTAGCATCAGACAGGAGGTACAGAGGCCTGTTGCTTCCCTTCAATCATTTAGTTCTTGAACCAACCTGTGAAACCCCTAAGCACTACCTCAGTATGGCAACACTATAACCACTTTGCACTAGACTTTGATTATTTTTTATTCTGATTGCATTCTTTCTTGTTAAAATTGTGCATATTTATGTTTTTCTTGTGAATGTTATGGCATTGATGTCATGTGTCTGTGATGCTTCTGTAAGTATGTTTTTCATTACACTTTGCATACAAATACTTTTGCTTATGACAATGAACTTAGCCTTGAAAAGTTGTCTGTAGCCACGTTTGTCTCTGACAGACTATGAATCAAGTCAACTTAGTTCTTGCTTTCATTTGTATTTGAATATATCTGGGCATGGCAAAATTCCCACACAACAGTGAAATGGGTGATCAGATAACTTTTTATTTAAGTTAATTCTGTAGATATAAAATAAATATGTATTGTCTACACATTGGTAAAATTGACAACTAGCAAAAACTATTGACCTTATTAGCCTTCGTCTTTCTTGATCTCAGCACAGTATTATAATAGACAATAAATTGCATCTCTGGGATCCTTCTGAATTGTAAGAGCCTTCAGCCAAAAACAACTTTTGTCCTTCAACTGTAGGTTGGATTGAAACGGAATTGGCTTTTTGTCTTTTCTTTTGATCATTTAGAGTGTGTCTTCCACAGTGACAGGCAGAAATAGGGTAGACATCATGAAGAGTGACATTTCTGTCATTCAATTTTGCATGACCTGGCATGTGTCTGGTTCTTGACAATGTAAAAGCTATGCTTTGAGGTTGTCACTCTGATTCAAGTTGACACATTTACACAATTACATCCTAAAAATATTTAACCTACTGTACCTATCAGAAATTCCAACTGACCCAATATTTCCATGATGATTCTTGGGAAGTCACTGATTGGCAAAAGAGTGTTTGGTAAGCACTTTCATCTGTCTACACAGCAACAAAATATTCAAATAACATCTCTGCAGTATAAAAACGATGGCCCTTAGAGCCTCAGATCTATTTCTAAGCAAGCAACAGGCTTGCAAAATATTGTGATGACAACATTGTCCATTAAATCCTTTCTTTGGAAAGTAGGGTCTAAATCATTGCTTGATGTAGATAAATTTGAGAATCAGTTAACACAACTGAGTCAATAGTTTCTGAAAGACTCTTTTTAAACCTGATTGCTATATTATTATTGGGTAGGTGACTGTCATACAGATATTTAAATATTTGTAAAAATAAGATACTACAGATGCTAAAGCTGCGAAGTCAAACATAGAATCCTGAAAATAGAAAGTCAGGCAGCAAATGTGGAAATGATATCTCTCATCCATCTGTTAATTGTATTGCAGAGGAACAGGCCCTTCATGAAGCCAGATTAAGATATCACTTCTGCTTCCTTGTGATCTATATCCTCCATATTCATGTGCCTAAAACCCCCTTAATTTACACTTTGGTATCTGCTTCCACCAAACCCTCTGTGCCTGTTTCAGGCATTTACCAATTTCTGTGTAAAAATCATGCCCTGCAAATTCTCCTTTAAACTTTCCCCCCTCTGGTTTAAGATGGTGCTGGTAAAGTTCAGTGTCTACTTGCTGCTGGCCTATGAAATAAAAAAAACAACTAAATACTTTGTTACTCACACTTTTTCTGATAAACAATCACCACAAACAATAGTCTGTAACTTCTCTTTGGACTTGGAGGTGATTTGATGTGGCAGAACCAAGGCGAGGTGAGGCAGTGGGCCTATTCAAGGCTCTGGTGAGGCCTATTGCCGAAAGCGAGGAAAGCCCCAAGGTTTGATCAATTTAAGTGCTGGGCCGAATTGAAAAGGTCAGGTACAGGCTGAATCAAGGTGGTGGAGTCCAGGCCCTAGAGTGTATTGAAGCGACAGAATCCTAATGTTTGAACGATGAATTAAGCACTGAGCCAAATAGAAAAGGTCAGGGTGTTGGGGCCCGAGTTGAAGGATGGGCCCATCCAGCCCGGTTCTCATTCTGATTCTGATTCTTCAATAGCCCTGTAATTAGAAATCAAGACAAGAGTCTCTCACAATTGTAATCACCCAGAGACAGTCTCATTTTACAAAATATGATAAATGAATGGTAGTCCAGCAAAATAACAGCACTTTCAGAAGACTTAGTGAAAAAAGAAATGTAAAGGTAATTTTAACAAGAACTGGGCAATGTCAGAATTAGATTCTGTTGTTTTTTTAAAAATTATTTGTACTTAGATACAAGAGCAAGTGAATAAACTAGTTAATATGATGGCAGAGAAAGATTGTTTCATTTATTTGAAGTAAGCCCGTGACAAGTCACAATGTTCCTAGGTTCTAATTGAACACTGGGGATACCTCTGCCCTACACTCACTGTAATAGTTTGATTCATGAATCTGTGCTTATGTTTCCCCCCCAACCATCTCTCCCCCACCCCCATTCTGTTACAACACATTGAAAACCAATCAGTAATGAACAAATGTACATTTTCCACGTAAAACATTGCAAGGGTGTCATATTGCATATATATTCCCATGCTTAATGCCAAAGGAAAATAAACCCCAGAGCCTTGAATTGAATGAACCTTGAGACCTGTCTGAAGACTCAGGGGAATGAACTAAATGAAATGCCCATCAGTTTGCCTCTGCTGAGCCTCCCTGTAATTGACAGCTCTGTGCTTCATTATAAATGGATCACCCACCAACCAGCCACGTCGGTCTGAGAGCAGGTGCCATGTCTGTGAAATGGAGTATACTAAAAGACCAAGACCCCAGAGATTTACATGAGTGTAACTGAAGGAAAATCAGACGATTTTTAAAAAATTGAAGATCTTGTGATAGTTCAGCTGCCAACTGTACTGCTTGGTCTAGAAATGGAGAGATTCAGTAATTACCTCTCTGTGCTGTGATACATTAACTCAGCTGCAACAACTGTCGGCAAATTACGCACAGTTAGCTAAAGCAATTGGCTCAAGTTGTTGCGCATATGAATGCAGTTTTTCACTTGATTGCTCATCTGAAAAAGGCAGTGAATAATTCAGCCACACCACCCGGGGAAGTTAAAGAAAAATATAAACCTACAGATGCTGGAAATATGAAATAAAAACAGAAATTGCTGGTAACACTTTGCAGGTCAGGCAGCTTCTGTGGGAAGAGAAGCAAATAATATATTAGATATCTGATCCTACAGCAAAACTGGGATGGAGCAAAAATTGCTTTTCTACGCAGTTACAGGATTTGCAACATTCAGTGTTCCCAAAAAGGTCGTCTTCAACACTGGAAAAACCAAACCAGTATTCAGTCTGCAGGCTCAACTTTGAGCTTCTGGCTTACTGCAACTTTAATTCATCATTTGGCTCCATGTTACTTTCAGTGAAAAGTCACCTTACTTTCGCTGTTGAAGATTGTGCACATGTGGGCAAAGTTTTGCGAGATGATTGAATTTCAAAGCAGGGGAACTTCCATCAATGTCAGTATAAGGTGACAGGAGAAATTTGTTGGAGAGGAAATAATGAATTACACTTAACAATTTGCAAGTGTAGAGGAGAGAGGACAAAGGCAAATAGCTTGTTGGATCTTTGAGGTACAGAACGCAGGAGTTTCTAAAACTTGGAATAATGGAGAATGCTGGGAAAACCTAAACAATCAGGCTGCATCTATAGAGAGAGAGAAAAAAGCCTGTGCTACATCAGAACTAAAAAGCAAATGACTGGAGGATTCCAGATTCCTGCATCTGCGTTCCTTTGTGCTACCATTTTACATCAGAACCATCCTGCGCTGATAAATAAAACTGTAGCTGCTCTAAAACTGAAACAAAAATAGAAGAAATAACAGCCTTGGCTTGCAAGCGTAAATTGCTTCCATTGCCTATTAAAGATTAAAATCAGGTAATCTGCTGTTTTCTGCCAATACAAGTGGGTTGCTGGGCGATCTCAGCTCATTGGGCTGGAATAGTTAGTTCCTTGCTGTATCTGTAAATATATCGTCAATCAATCAATCAATCAATAAATAGACAAGTGAAATGAAATGAAATAACATAAAATAACTGCAGTTCTCTTACACATCACTTTAAAGGCCAAAATTTGGCATCAAGGTTATTTTGTTCTTAGCTGTTGGTTCCATGCAATAATTTCATTACTAGAGAGGAATCGTGACTCCAGCCTTGATCGACAGCACCTCGAGGCCAGGAGTTTACCTACTGCTGCTGGAACCCCTGTCTCCCCTTCCCCCACCACCACTCTGCAATCCATGTCTCTCAGGTCCCACCGTCAGCTCTTGGGCCTTTGGAGACTCCATCTTCCTTTCACCCCTCACTCCCTAAAAACCCCAACATTCCCCTCCCCTCGGACACTACCAGTTCCCTTCCTTCCTTTGACCACAATGGGTCTTCACCAATGTTCCCCCTAATTTTTAGTAGTCAGTGTGCGCAAAAATCTTATGATGTGCAAATTTTTTTCGTGACAAAAGTATGTGCGCACTGAATGCACACGTGGCACAATTTATGTAGGTTTACAAAATATTTGACATAAAACTGCACAGAATAACAACAAAGTAACATACATGTTTAAGTCACTCAGTTATTTTTTACTCTCTTCTGTCTTTTGCATTTACCCATACTTTGTAAACTCTGTCTAGACTAAGAGAACTTCCATCCAATTAATAGCTTTTGATTCTCATTAACATATCCAAATGACATTCACTTAATTGGTTTCTCAGCTTGTTTTTGAGTTGATTCATTAGACTAAAACCTCACCGACAGTCTGCACTAGACACAAGAAAGGTTCCCGCAGTGTCCATCAATTGTGCAAGGTCGCAAAACTGTTCATTTTGAAGTATAAATGCCACCATTTGAGCAAAGTTTGAATTAGTTTGGATTTAATTTTTTCTTGCACAGAAAATTTGAAATCATTAAACTGTCTAACTATTACAGTACTTTCAGATAGAAAATCATGATATTTTAGACCTAAGGCATTAACTTTTTCATCGCCAAAAATGAAGTCACAATCTGCAATTACGGAGAAATCAAAAGCTGACCATTCTTGTACCTCATTTTCAGGAAACCTTTCTTCTAAATGAACACAAAGACTATAAAAGTCAACAGTGAACTTGTATCTACTGTGACGTTTTCTCCATGTTGTTGGCTTAGCAAAACTTTAACTTTGTCACTCCACGAAACATTGTCTCCCAGATACTGTTTTCTTATCTTGTTAACTTTGCCTCACGCAGAATGAAGTGAGTCAATTGGTGTCAGGCCACTCTTTTGCAGAATCTTGCACAGTGCAGCCAGTTCATCAAAGACATCACTTAAAACCTGTAAAGTTCTTTTGCCCTTCACGCCCTTCATTTCTTTTGAATTCGACAAAGTGAATCAATATTTTTTTCAATAAAAACTTAGTAAGCTATCTACAGGATTTGAAACAGATTTTTGTAAACCTTACGATATGAATACTGTCCACCAAAGATGGCTGCCGCCATAATGCAGCTGTACAAACCGGAACAGGAAAGGTGAGGTGACGTAAGTTAGTGACATGCATTGTGGTATTTGAAAAGCCAACTAACTAGTTAACAGAAACATTTAGCTAAAATATTATTTTCAATAAGTATAATTATTAATAATTCCTCTACTAGTCAATAATCTATTCAACTTTGTCTTAGATATATTTACTGAGAGAATTCAGAGGAAGTGTACAAGGATTTTTCTGGGAATGAAAGAGTTATCATATGAGGAACATTTGATAGCTCTGGGTCTGTACTCGCTGGAATTTAGAAGGATGGGTGGGGGTGGGGCGGATCTCATTGAAACCTTTCAGATGTTGAAAGGCCCAGAAAGGGTAGATGTGGATAGGATGTTTCCCATGGTGGGAGGAGTCTAGGAAAAGAGAGCATAGCCTCAGGAAAGAGGGCATCCATTTAAAATAGAGATGCGGAGAAATTTCTTTAGCCAGAGCATGATGGATTTATGGAGTTTGTTACCACCAGCAGCTGTGGAAGCCAAGTTGTTGGATGTATTTAAGGCAGAGTTTGATTGGCTATGGCATCAAAGGTAATGGGGAGAAGGCTGGAACGTGAGGCTGAGGAGCAGAAAAAAAAAGATCAGCCATATTTGAATGGTGAAGCAGACTCAATGGGCCAAATGGCCTAATTCTGCTCCTATGTCTTATGGTTTTATATGTACAGTTGCGTTTGTCTTCACACTGCGATGTGATACATGCGCATCTCGCTTAAAAGTAAACTCAAAGTTAGACCCGTATTCCCAGAGTCCTGTGTCGTCCTTTGAATTATTTTAATATTTTGAAGTTACAAAATTTAACATTGGTGTTGAGGTATTTTTAAAACAAAACCAAGACAGCAACCAACCTGTTGAAGTGCAGCAAGATTTTGAAAGAGGAATAACACAGCGAGGAACAGCAAAACAGAGCAGCACATGTTCTTCTGAAGGGAAGACATGATCGAGATTTTTATGTCAGGAAGTGGAAGAATTCGTGGTTTCATAAAGAATGAGTACCGGGTGATAATCATCTCCATTTCAATGTACATGGCTGAATTGCAGAGATTGTCTGAACATTGTTAGTTCAGTAATAGGCTTATTGATACACTGAGATATCGCTTAATTTGTGGAATCTTACAAGAAAACATTCAAATTGGCTCCAAACTGAAGCATTGCTTACATTTAAACGAGAGTTGAAATAGCTATGCCAATGGAAACAGCAGAGAGAGACACAACTGAGTTGCAATCAGGAATGAGAGTGAGAGTGAACAAAATTTCAGCATCTAAGCAGTAAACAGTCTGGCCGAACAAGTTGTTTTCACCTTGTGGCAGGGGCTCAATACACAAAACAAATGTAGGTTTAAAGGTGAAACTTACAGAAAATGCAACAAAGTAAGACACATTCAAAGAGCATGTTGGGCAAATAAAGATAAATGTACTACTCAAAGAAGGAAAAAAAAACAAAGAGTCCAGTTGCAGTTTCATAAAGAGCACTAATCTGCATGCTGTTGATGAAAAATCTGATAATGATGAGAGTGACACAGGACTTTGTAGATTTACAGTGTGAAAATTAAAAATAGACAAGCAATATGATTTAACCAGAAGTGAACGACAGATTAATTAAAATGGAATTAGACGCTGGTTCAGCTGTTTCAGTCATTCCATAAAATGAGTTTGAATGGAGTTTTGAAGATACCAAACTGAAGCCTGCAGATATTCAACTAAGAACTTATACTGCAGAAAAGATAACTCTGGTGGGAATGACATTCATAACTATAAAATACAACAACCAACAAGCCACATTGTGCTTGTATGTATTAAAAACAGGAGAACCAGCATTGTGGGGTGTAGTTGGCTGAAGCAACTATAACTCGATTGGAGATCCGTCCACCACTTGCATGCCATATCCCCTGCAATGAAGCCAAATGGAAGTGAATTAAGAAAGGTACTGGGTGGTGCCCCAACTGTCATTATGCTCTGCACCATGACCCATTGCCCAACAGAGAGCAAACAGGTGTTGGTGTCAACCTCTGTGTCTCTGGTTGGAAAGCATACTTGACCAAGGAAGGTGCTGCGGGGATCAGTGCTAAGTCCATTGTTGTCATCTATGTCAACGATCTGGATGATAATGTAGTAAACTGGAGCAGCAAATTTGTGGATGTCACCAAGTTTGGGGGCATAATGGACAATGAGGAAAGTATCAAAGCTTCCAGCAAGAGCTGGAAAAATGGGCTGAAAAATGGCAAATGGAATTTAATGCAGACAAGCATTAGGTGTCGCACTTTGAGAAGATGGACCCAGGGTAAGACTTACACAGAGAGCCGTAGAGCACTGAACAGTGCAGTAGAACAGAGGAATACAGATCCATAATTTCTTGAAGGTGGTGTCAGAGGCAGATAGGGTTGTAAAGAGACCTTTTGGCACATTGGGCTTTATAAGTCAAAGTATTGAGTAGGGAGCTGGGATGTTACGTTGAAGTTGTATATGACTTTGATGAGGCTTAATTTTGAGTATTGTGTGCACTTCTGATCACCTACTTACAGGAAAGATATCAATAAGATTGAAAGATTGCAAAAAAAAACTTACAAGGATGTTGCCAGGATCTGAGGACCAAAGTTATAGGGAGAGATTGAATAAGTTAGAAGTTTATCTCTCTCTCGCTAGCTTCTGTCAGAGGAAAGTCTTTGGTTCCACATTGTGAGGATTGATCAGTGAGGATTGTAGCTGTGAGGACTTGTTTTGGTGGATTTTGAGCTTCACGTTGCATGTGTTTCTGGATTCTGGTTACTTTTATTTTGCTGCTTTTGAGCATTATGAACAGGGTGATCAATATGGACTGGGGCGCTTTGGCGATGACTGGCTCCACGGTCTGCAGTCAGTTTTCGGTGTGGTGATGAACTGAAGAAAACTGAGTAGTCCTGGACTCCTACTTTGATGTCTGATATTCTGTGTGCTTTTCACTCACTGTTTGCCATTTGTGCAACTTGTTCTTTTTTCACGCATTGGGTGTTTGGTGTTTTCTTTGAACGGGTTCCATGGGGTTTCTTTGTCTTTTAGTTTCATGGCTGCCTGTATTCTGTATAAATTTCAAAACTTTAGAAGTTCAAAATTCAAAGCAAATATTATCAGAGTGCATATATGTCACCACAAGTAAGAAAACTATGACAGCATTTCATGTAGATGTGTTCAATGGTTGGGAGGGTTTTACCCAAGGTATACTGGGCTAAATCCACTACCTTTTGTAGGATTTTCCACTCTAAGGCATTGGTGATTGAGCCAGTCAATACATTCTCCACTACAGTCCTATGGAAGTTTGTCAGAGTTTTTCAATCTCCGTAGACTCCTTAGGAAGTAGAGGTGCTGTCGTGCTTTCTTCACAATTGCATTGACATCCAAGAATTTAATGTTGCTGACTCTCTCTGCCTCTGATCCATCAATGAGAACCAGATCGTGTACCTCTGGTTTCCCTCTCCTGAAGTCCACAATCAGTTCCATGATCTTGCTGATTCACCAGATTGATTCCTGGGATGGCAGGACTTTAATATGATGAAAGACTGGATCGACTAGGCTTATACTCTCTGGAATTTAGAAGATTGAGGGGGGCTCTTATTGAAACATATAAGATCCTAAAGGGATTGGTCAGGCTAGATGCAGGAAGATTGTTCCTGATGTTGGGGAAGTCCAGAATGAGGGGTCACAGTTTAAAGGTAAAGGGGAAGCCTTTTAGGACCGAGATGAGGAAAAACTTCTTCACACAGAGAGTGGTGAATCTGTGGAATTCTCTGCCACAGGAAACAGTTGAGGCCAGTTCATTGGCTATATTTAAGAGGGAGTTAGATATGGTCCTTGTGGCTAAAGGGATCAGGGGGTATGGAGAGAAGGCAGGTACAGGGTTCTGAGTTGGATGATCAGCCATGATCGTACTGAATGGCTGTGCAGGATCGAAGGGCCAAACGACCTACTCCTGCACCTATTTTCTATATTTCTATGTTTCTGACATTGAGTGAAGGGTTATTGTTATGACACCACTCAGTCAAATTTTCAAACTCCCTCCTGTATGCTGATTCATCACCACCTTTGATCCTGCCCACAACAGTGGTGTCATTAGCAAACTTGAATATGGTGTTAGACATATTTTAATAATAAATGTATCTTTGAATCTTTGAATCTTTTATTCTCTAGAGCATAGAACAATAAGTGGAGATTTGATTGAGATATACAAAATTATGAGAGGTATAGAGACGGTAAATGCAAGCAGACTCCTTCCACTTAGATTAGGTAAGACCAGAACTAGGGGTCACGGGTTAAGGGTGAATGGTGAAATGTTTAAGGGGAACATAAGGGAGAACTCCTTCACTCAGTGGGTAGTGAGAGTGTGGAATGAGCTGCCAGTGGAAGCGGTGAATATGATTCGATCTCAACATTTAAGAGGAATTTGGTTCGGTACAGTGCATGGATAGGAGGAGTATGGAGGGCTATGGTCCAGGTGCAGGTCAATGGGACAAGGCAAATCAATAGATTGGCATGGACTATATGGTTGAAGGGCCTTTTTCTGTGCAGTGGTGTTCTATGACTCTATTCCTATGATTCTAGGCGAATGGTTGAGGGAATTTGCTGGTCTTGAACTTAATGATTTCAACTTCAGGCTTACTTTGCCCCTGCTCAATGGTATTTGTGAGAAGGTGGCATAGCTTGGATGGTGGGAGTCATTGATGTTGCCTTCTTCAGGCAGTACCTTATGTAAATACTAACCACAGAGCGGAAGGTTGCATCCATGATGTTTTGGGTTGAGACCACTACTTTTTGCAGCTTTTTACATTCCTGCACATTTGAGGTGCTGTACCAGACCATGATGCAAACATGGTCAGGATACTTTCAAATATATTGTCTGTGCACAATCTATTTAATACAAATGATATGCCAGGATTATCAGAATATTATTATGTTTATTTGTTCCAAGCTTCTGAGAATAGGAGTGCAATGCAATACAAATACAGTATATAAATCTCTGATAGTCACCTGCAAGTGCAATCCATTTTAATTCATTTTATAGATCCAGCTGAGGCAACATCTACTCTCTCTGGTGGATATAAAATACTCCATGCTACTTCTTGGCAAAGCAGAGCCTTCTTTTTATTTATGGGCCATATTTTTTTCATCAATTAACAACACTACACCGGATAATTAGGCACCTATTTCAATGCTGTCAAAGTCAAATAGTATATTGTCAGATGCACAAGTACATGTATGCACAGATAAAATGTAAAACCTTCTTGGAGCAACATCACAGGCACATTGCATTATCAAAGCAGAATTTACAAGACAAACAAACTAAACAAATCAGAATAAGCAGCAGAATCAGATTTAATATCACCAGCTTATGTCGTGAAATTTGTTAACTTTACAGCAGCAGTACAATGAAATACATGATAAATAAATATAGAAACAAAAAAGCTGAGTTACATTAAATATATAAAACAGTTAAATTAAAACAAATAGTAGAAAAGTAATGAAGTAGTGTTCATGAGTTCAATGTCCATTTAGGAATCATATGGCAGAGGGGAAGAAGCTGTTCCTGAATTGCCTTTAGGCTCCTGCATCTCCTTCCTGATGGTAACAATGAGAAGACGACATGTCCTGGGTGGCGGGGGTCCTTAATGATGGACGCCACCTTTCTGAGGCACTGCTCCTTGAAGATGTCTTGGATACTACAGGCTAGGATCCATGATGGAGCTGACTACTCTGGTAAGTTTCTGCAATTTACTTCGACCTTGTACTGTAGCGCCCACCTCACCCCCACCAAACGGTGATAAAGCCAGTCAGAATGCTCTCCATGGTGTATTAGTAGAAGTTTTAGAGTATATCTCCTAAAACCTCCTAATGAAATATAGCTGCATACACAATTTTTACAAGAGGGACACAAAAAGGCTTATTTTAGTGTAATGAGATCGGGGTTGTCACAGTGTGGCTAAACTGTAGCGGTGCAGGATTTTGTGCTGACTTTAGGAAGCTGATGGCTGAAGGGGATAAGCTATTCTTGAACCTGGTGGTGTGGGATTTCATTCCTTTGTACCTCCTGCTCAATGGTAACTATGAAAAGATGGCATGGCTTAATGGAGGGGATCTTCGAAGATAGGACTTCTTGAGGATTGTTAGCTTCAAGCTGACTGTCTCATCTCCCTCCATAACTAAAGTGGTCGCCCTTTATTAGTAGTTCATTGTTCTAGAGCACCCTGGAGGCATCCCACATTTGTAAAATGGTCTGTATTGGAATCAGAATCAAAATCAGGTTTATTATCACCAGCACGTGATGTGAAATTTGTATATCCTATAATTGGCCACAGCAGCCTAGCATTATCCTGAGATATGCAGCTGAAAGCAACTATAACCTTAAGCAGCATGACTAAGGAAGTCAAGCACATCATGAGCCTGTATTTTAGATCTCAGGTCAGATTGAGATACAGTGAGGGCAACCCATTTGAATGTGTTTTGCTTTAAACAACACACTTTAAAGGAAGTAAAAGTTACAAAATTATGGAGTCCTGTACATGAGTGCTTGTTATTTGTCAGGCCAATGAAGGTTTCGCTAGACATTGCACTGTTGCATTATTATAATTTGGAAGAAGTTTAAAGCAGGAAAAAACAAAAATCCAGTTGAAAAGTAAGGGATATCATTTCAAGAAGGGTCTCAAGACACATCAAAATGCACACAATATAGGCCAGTTTTCAACTGTAAGGTATCATTTTTCTTTGGTAACACATGAGGGTATTTCTCAACAAATATTTTTCTATTATTGCCTATGCTGTTGTTTGATTAATAGAAACACAGAAACATAGAAAACCTACAGCACAATACAGGCCTTTCGGCCCACAAAGTTGTGCCAAACATGTCCCTACCTTAGAAATTACTAGGCTTGCCCATAGCCCTCTATTTTTCTAACTAACATTTTCCCTCTTTAAAAATAGCTGCTTTTGATCCATTCTAATCAGCTCTGCCTTTTGATTCAGGGTTCAACAGCATATGCATTGATGTATTTAAGAGTGTGATTCATGAACTGCTGAGGTATTTGTCTAAATCAATGTAAAAAGTGTGGAGTGAAATATTGTATTATTTAAGGAACAATTTTACATTCTTCAAAATATTGAATCTGTAACCTCAGCATAAACGCTTTTATTTTAGCATGTATGAGTTAAGTGACTGTAAATTCCTGGTAAAGCAGAAAGCATTGGCCTGGCACTCTTCAAAAACTTAGAACATTGACAAAGTGTTGATAACCTTGCCATATAAAAGACAAAACTATCAACAACATAGAAATGTGAAGGATGAGGTTTATACTTTATGAGTGATACACATTATGAGCACTGCTGAGTATTCTAAGCAGGGTTTATTGCTCAGAGCAGCATATGGCAAAATATATCATGTACAGAATTTACTTAATGTGTTTTAAACAAAAATGAAGGACTCGTTTAAAAAAAGAAGAAAGCTTGACACTTCTAAACCCAACAATATTGGCCATCCAGGCAGGTGCAACCTGAATAATAAACCTCAAAAGATATATTAATATCTGGCAGTAGAGAGGGATAGCATAAAACTGCTGTGCCTGCAGTTTGGAGGAAGATACAATTTTCAAATGCATTATTGTTCTTCAGCTGAAAAAATATTCATGCAGCCATTTCATTTCCTTTGGTTGCAGACACCGAATCATACCATCACTCCTGTATGGAGTGTGAGTTCTTCGGTATATGTGCATGTGGATGTGGAAATATGTGATTGTGTGTCTGTAAGCAGCATCATATATATGAATGTCTATATATATGTTTACTTGTATTTGGGTGTACCTATATATTTATGTACATGTATGTATATACTATACTGTGTGTACAGTATGTACATATGGAGAAGTACTTACAATGGCTTTCAATAATGTTGCGCAATAAACATACTGAACATGAAACTGAGAACCTCAATACATAAAACTGTAGATTGTACAAGTGATATTGCAACAATTTTCCATGCAGTAATGACATTTATAATTCACAGTTTGTGCTTGACCTGTGGATTATGCCCAGTTTTTTCTGTTCTTACTTCAAAATTTCTGCATCTGCAATTTTATATTTTACTTAGCTTCACTACACATCATTATCAGCACAGGGACATGCACATACAATATTGCACTTAATTGAAGCAATGTTTTTCTCCCCTGCTGATGACCACCTCATCTTTACAAAATTTCATAGAACCATAGAAACTACAGCACAGAAACAGGCTCTTTGGCCCTTCTTGGCTGTGCCGAACCATTTTCTGCCTAGTCCCACTGACCTGCACACGGACCATATCCCTCCATACAACTCCCATCCATGTATCTGTCCAGTTTATTCTTAAATGTTAAAAAAGAACCTGCATTTACCACCTCGTCTGGCAGCTCATTCCATATTCCCACCACTCTCTGTGTGAAGAAGCCCCCCCCCAATGTTCCCTTTAAACTTTTCCCCCCTCACCCTTAACCCATGTCCTCTGCTTTTTTTCTCCCCTTGCCTCAGTGGAAAAAGCCTGCTTGCATTCACTCTATCTATACCCATCATAATTTTATATACCTCTATCAAATCTCCCCTCATTCTTCTACGCTCCAGGGAATAAAGTCCTAACCTATTCAACTTTTCTCTGTAACTGAGCTTCTCAAGTCCTGGCAACATCCTTGTAAACCTTCTCTGCACTCTTTCAACCTTATTTATATCCTTCCTGTAATTTGGTGACCAAAACTGAACACAGTACTCCAGATTCGGCCTCACCAATGCCTTATACAACCTCATCATAACATTCCAGCTCTTATACTCAATACTTCGATTAATAAAGGCCAATGTATCAAAAGCTCTCTTTACGACCCTATCTACCTGTGACGACACGTTTAGGGAATTTTGTATCTGTATTCCCAGATCCCTCTGTTCCACTGCACTCCTCAGTGCCTTACCATTAACCCTGTATGTTCTACCTTGGTTTGTCCTTCCAATGTGCAATACCTCACACTTGTCTGTATTAAACTCCATCTGCCATATTTCAGCCCATTTTTCCAGCTGGTCCAAGTCCCTCTGCAGGCTCTGAAAACCTTCCTCACTGTCTACTACACCTCCAATCTTTGTATCATCAGCAAACTTGCTGATCCAATTTACCACATTATCATCCAGATCATTGATATAGATGACAAATAACAATGGACCCAGCACTGATCCCTGTGGCACACCACTAGTCACAGGCCTCCACTCAGAGAAGCAATTTTCTACCACCACTCTCTGGCTTCTTCCATCGAGCCAATGTCCAATCCAATTTACCACCTCTCCATGTATACCTAGCGACTGAATTTTCCTAACTAACCTCCCATGCGGGACCTTGTCAAAGGCCTTACTGAAGTCCATGTAGACAATATCCACTGCCTTCCCTTCATCCACTTTCCTGGTAACCTCCTCGAAAAACTCCAACAGATTGGTCAAACATGACCTACCATGCACAAAGCCATGTTGACTCTCCCTAATAAGCCCCTGTCTATCCAAATGCTTGTAGATTCTGTCTCTTAGTACTCCCTCCAATAACTTACCTACTACTGACGTTAAACTCACCGGCCTATAATTTCCCGGATTACTTTTCGATCCTTTTTTAAACAATGGAACAACATGAGCCACTCTCCAATCCTCTGGCATTTCACCCGTAGACAGCGACATTTTAAATATTTCTGCCAAGGCCCCCGCAATTTCAACACTAGTCTCCTTCAAGGTCCGAGGGAAACCCTGTCAGGTCCCGGGGATTTATCCACTTTAATTTTCCTCAAGACAGCAAGCACCTCCTCCTTTTCAATCTATACAGTTTCCATGGTCTCACTACTTGATTCCCTCAATTCCATAGATTTCATGCCAGCTTCCTTAGTAAATACAGACGCAAAAAACCTATTTAAGATCTCCCCCATTTCCTTTGGTTCCGCACAAAGCCGACCACTCTGATCTTCAAGAGGACCAATTTTATCCCTTACAATCCTTTTGCTCTTAATATACTTGTAAAAGCTCTTTGGATTATCCTTCTCTTTGACTGCCAAGGCAACCTCATGTCTTCTTTTAGCCCTCCTGATTTCTTTCTTAAGTATTTTCTTGCACTTCTTATACTCCTCAAGCACCTGATTTACCCCCGTTTCCTATACATTTCATGCAGCTCCCTCTTCTTCTTTATCAGAGTTGCAATATCCCTTGAGAACCAAGGTTCCTTATTCCTATTCAATTTGCCTTTAATCCTGACAGGAACGTACAAACTCTGCACTCTCAAAATTTCTCCGTTGAAGGCTTCCCACCTACCAATCACATCTTTGCCAGAGAACAACCTGTCCCAATCCACGCTTTTTAGATCCTTTCTCATTTCTTCAAATTTGGCCTTCTTCCAGTTCAGAACCTCAACCCTAGGACCAGATCTATCCTTGTCCATGATCAAATTGAAACTAATGGTGTTATGATCACTGGAACCAAAGTGCTCCCCTACACAGACTTCTGTCACTTGCCCTAATTCGTTACCTAACAGGAGATCCAATATTGCATCCCCTCTAGTTGGTCCCTCTATATATTGATTTAGAAAACTTTCCTGAACTCATTTTACAAACTCTAAACCATCTAGACCCCTAACAGTATGGGAGTCCCTATCAATGTATGGAAAATTAAAATCCCCTACCACCACAACTTTATGTTTCCTGCAGTTGCCTGCTATCTCTCTGCAGATTTGCTCTTCCAAGTCTCGTTGACTATTGGGTGGTCTGTAATACAATCCCACTAATGTGGCCATACCTTTCCTGTTTCTCAGCTCCACCCATAAGGACTCAGTAGACAAGCCCTCTAATCTGTCCTGCCTGAGCACTGCTGTAGTATTTTCCCTAACAAGCAATGCTACTCCCCCACCTTTCATTCCTCTGCCTCGATCACATCTGAAACATCGGAACCCTGGAATATTAAGCTGCCAGTCCTGCCCCTCCTGTAGCCAAGTTTCACTAATTGCTACAACATCATAATTCCACGTGTCAATCCACGCCCTCAACTCATCCGCCTTCCCCGCAATACTCCTAGCATTGAAATATATACACCTCAGAAGATTTTTACCACCACTCACAACCTTCCTGTCAGCGGATTTGCTTATTTTCACCCCAGCCACACTGTCAGCTCTGGCACTCTGGTTCCCATCCCCCTGCAAATCTAGTTTAAAGCCTCCCCAATAGCACTAACAAACCTCCCTGAAAGGATATTGGTCCCCCTGTGGTTCAAGTGTAACCCGTCTCTCTTGTACAGGTCCCACCTGCCCCAGAAGAGGTTCCAATGATCCTGAAATCTGAAACCCTGCCCCCTACACCAGTTCCTCAGCCACTTGTTCCTCCTCCAGAGCATCCTATTCCTACCCTTACTGGCACGTAGCACAGGTAGCAATCCTGCGATTACCTCCTTCGAGGTCCTGCTTTTCAACTTCCTACCAAGCTCTCTATACTCACTGTCCAGGACCTCCTCACTCTTCCTTGTTATGTCATTGGTACCGATGTGCACCACGACATCTGGCTGATCACCCTCCCACTCCAGAATGTCATACAATAGATCAGAGACATCCTTGACCCTGGCACCTGGGAGGCAACAAACCATCCTGGATTCTCTGTCACGACCACAGAACCTCCTATCTGCACCTCTAACTATCGAGTCCCCTATCACTACCGCTCTCCTCTTTCTTCCACCTCCCTTCTGCACTGCAGAGCCAATAGTTAGCAATAGTTAATAGTTGATTCAATAGTTAGCAATCCTGGCTCTGAATCAAAATCTTAAAGAGTACAAGATCCACTTCATGTAATGGAGGAATATTTTCTTTGGCTTTATCTTTAGGAGACGGTGAAAAATGATCAAATATGGAATCCAATCCACCTCCATTTTAATTAACAGACCTGGGAGAACCAGTTTTGAAACCAGGTCTGTTCTGAATTAGTTATCTCCCTCACAGAAGCAGTTTAGTTGCCAAATTTAGCTTAAGTGTTTTCTAGTTAGAGAAAAGAAATAGTTTCTTATTATTCTTGATGTTCTATTGGCAAGTTTACTGGTGCATCAGTCAGACAAGACCGGGATCACGTGTAGCCATTGACGATAAAATTTAGCTTTCGAAGCTCAGTTCCAACGACTGCCAAGTTGTAATCAGGATGTTGGTGCCTATGGGACAAAAAGCACAGCAAGAGCAATCATACTTCAATGAAAGAGTATTGTAGAAGGTTAGAAGAAGAAATGCATTTTGTAGTAGACATAATGTGTAATATTAGCTTTCTAAATGGAAACAATTGTGTCTGGGGCAAAAAGTAGTACACCAGATTTTAGATAGTAACAGTGCTTTGTGGGAAGCAATTGGTTCTTGGAATAATCATTGCAGGCTGCAGTTAAATATAATGTGAATTTTTTTAAGTGATTTACTTTTTCACTGCTTTGTTTATGGGATAATTTAATTCTCATTTTACCTTTTCTTAATCAATAATTTATTGCTAACAGGTTTGCCCTTTCAATCTTTCTGTAAGCAGAGAATGATAATTTTCTAGTTCAATTTGAACTTAAGAGCTTTTTATCAAATCGACAGATACATTCATTTAAAGAAATCCAACTAAAAAGATCCATTTCTAAGTCCTTCTGTTGTTTATAGTGCCCCCAAAATGTATTTTACCTGTCTGAAGGCAGTCATACATCTACACAGATGGGCATTCTGCATTTGTGAGTCCAATCTGTGTGTGATGACAGTCTGTTTAACCAGGCACTGTACAGCTAAGTTCAGTGTTTTTTCATTCAATTTTACTCCTGATGGGGTGCTGAACACCATTCAGGAAGACAGTGGCATTTTCAATTTCATAAACAAAAGCAGAACTAATAAAGTACCGGCACATTTTTACAAAAGATCAGATACACTTTAGTACTTTTAAAAATCCAATTATATGGAAGGCATCAAGAGCATATGTTTGTCCAGGGCTATTAGAAGGACAAGAAACTCGAGTAATAAGGAGAGAATGACCAGTGCTACTTCCAAGGCAGAGAGAGAATGGTAACAGGAAATTGCATCAAAGTTTTATATTTATTTAAAAAAAACAATCAAGAGAAAGGCTATTTTCATTTTTCTTTCCATAGGCAGTGATTCTAGGGAATTAATAATGGTGAAGAAAGAGATGTGGATGAAATAAATAGGTATTTTGCAAGAGTAATCACTTTAGAGAATACAAGTAACATAAAAACATGAACAAGGGTAAGCTAATCAGCCTCTCAAGTCTACTCTGACATTCAATAATATTTTATCTTGGCCTCAACATCGTTTTCCCACTCTCCCAGAGGCTGCTTGTCACACTCCCTTCAGGGAGCATCCATGCCAGAACGACCAGAATCAGACAGTTACTTTCCCCATGCAGTAAGGCAGATCAGTACTTCACCCACAAAGCCACCCCAACCACCACTACTCTATCATTTCCTGTCAGCCACCTTATGTAGACACTCCTGTGCTTAGTGCATACAATCAGTCTATGTATATATACTATTTTATGTATTTATATGTATGATGATTTTTTTTAGTATTATTGTGTTTTTTATCCTATTGTGTTTTTTTTTAGCTACATTGGGTCCAGAGTAACAATTATTTCATTCTCCTTTACACCTGTGCACTGAAATGTCATAAATAGTCTTGAATCTTGAAAAGATGTAACTAATGAAAAGGTTAATATATTGGTTTGATTTTTCTAGATTTATGTAAGATTGAAAAAAAGAGAAAATAATACCTTTATTCAAAAGAAGAGGAGAAAATAACACAGAAATCTACAGGCCAAGTAACTTAACATCTGTCTTAGAGAAATTTTTAGCAGCAATTTGGAATGCTATGTCAGAGCACGTAAAAAAAAATTCGAAGATCATCAAGAAATGCCAATGAGACTTTCATAGAGAAACAGAGTTATACAGCACAGAAATGGGCCCATTGGCACACCACATCCATACCAAATATTGTACACTAATCTCATTTCCCTCTTTAAGACCATGTCCTTCCATGCCCTGTGAAAGTCTATGAATGCCTGGCTAATTTATAGAATTGTTAAAATAAATAACGTACTGTGAATAAAGTTCTATATTTTGATTTCCTTATGGCATTTAATAAGGTGCCAAATCAAAGGTTATTGAAGAAAACAAAAGTTCATGGTATAGTATGTAATATATTGGTGTGAACAGAAGATTAGCTGGCTAACAGGGAGCAAAGATTGGGTGCAAATGGGTTTCTTTCTGGCTGATATAGCATAGGATCGATGTTGGAGCCTGACCTTTGTTTTTACCCATTCATATAAAAAACTTGAATTAAGTCTCAGAATGCATGGTTACTAAATCTGTTGATGACGCAAGGATGGGTATGAAAACAAATTGTGAAGAGGACATAAGGATGCTTGTCTGGGACAGAGATAGAATAACTGAGCCAGCAAACTCTAACGAACACTATAAAGTGAAAAAATTTCAAAATTGGCAGGAAAAGTGAAATATAAAAGCACTTTTATCTAAATGATGAGAGTTCACAGAACTTTGAGGCAGAGAAAAATTGGTAAATAAATTGATTTATTATTGTTACATGTATAGTTAACAAAAGCCTGTTTTGTTTACCATCCGTACAGATGATCTCATTATCACAGTGCATTGGATCTGGATGGATGTGTTCATGACATTATCTTTCACCGAACCTCGGTATCTGGAAAAATAATAAACTGATCTATTTTCCAATTTTTTTCTCTCAAGGTTCTGTGATCTCTCTTTAAATACTTTTTCCCCCAGCTAAAATGGACAATTTTACATTTTTTCACATTACAATATTTGTCAGATTTTTGCCCACACTCTTGTCCTAACCACTGGAAATACTAGTACTAAGTATGTTTAAGACTAAAATACTTTGATAGTAAACTTACTTTGACTGTGACTTGCCCAGTGACTACTTTCTGGTGGCCAATGAAATGAAGAAAACAACTAAATACTTTGCTAAACACACCTTTTCTGGTAAATGATCAATATAAACAATAGCCAATAACTTCCCTTTAGACTTGGAGGCAATTCGATGTGGCAAAACCGAGCCAAGAAGAGGCATCCAAGAGCAAGGATTGACACAAGGTTCAATCAATTTAAGCAGCAGGCCGAATTGGAAAGGTCGGTACAGGCGGCCGGGTCCAGGCCCCAGAACGTATTGAAGTGATTGAAACCAACGTTTGAACGACAATACAAGTGCGGGAATAGATTGAAAGTGAGGGTGTCGGGGCCCGAGGCAAAGGATGGGTTGATTCAGCTCACTGCTCAGTGACATTAACTCAACTCTGCTCTGATCTGAGGGTCTGTGGACGGACTCCGTTTGTGAACGTCATTTCTGAATGCTGTTTGCTTGCTTTTATTCTTTGCATGGCTTTTTTTTCTATGTACATTGGGTGTTTGACGGTCTCTTTTTTTAATGGGTTCTTTTTTGTTTCTGTGGCTGCCTGTAAGGAGATGAATCTCAAGGTTGTGTAATGTATACATAGTTTGATAATGAATAATGAACTTTGAATATATCGTGGCAGTTGGCAATGAATCACTAATTTGAAAAAGGGGGAGAATTTAGAGATTAAAAGAATAAAATGTAATTTGTACAGGAAATGCTAAAGAAAGAAGATCATATTTTCATAAACTATGTTTTTCTTGTGAATGCTATGTACCTGAGATACTACTACAAAGATGTTTTTTCCAGTGTACCTGTGCATACTTGTACTCATGCATATGGCAATAGATTCGACTTTGACTTTGAATTTTATTTGACACAAATATAAATACAAGATTAGCATGACAGGAGAGCTGTGGAATTCATTCTCCAGCAAATAACTCATACAAAAGCAATAGGACAAATTACTTAATTCTGTGCTACAAACTTCTGCATCCTATTATTCATGGAACTAGTCTATTTCTTTCTCTGCTTTCTGATTTCATCTTGTGATTTGTATTAAAAGTTCACATATATGTGAATATCAGGTGGGCACACGGGAGGGTTTGCTGGCATTATACACATATATGGTGCTCAAGATCTGTCAGCCTTTGGAATCAAACGGGTTTTAAGCATAAAGTGCCAACAGGCTTCTGACAATAAAGAACTATTCTGAACATTCAGTTAAGATATATATCAGCAGAAAAAAAGCTCAAGGGGAGAAATGGCTTCCTCCGGTTTCCATTTTCAGGAGAAAGAATGGAGAAAAGAACTGTGAGAACATTAGTTTGAATTACCAGTAAGCTGTAACCACTCTGTGTGCAGTGGGGGAGTAAGCTCATGATATTAAAGGTCAGTTACAACTACATCTGGGATAGCTCTCTGACAGTATCCTGTGGCCTTCTCATCACTGTTAATGCCCAAAGAAGGATCTGTTTTTTTTAATCCCCATCCTTAAACAATATCCATCAACATAACACAACCTTACAAATGTCTTCAATCAAACACCAAGCCAGCAGGAAACCTAAGCTTCTTAATGATACACCAGCTATCAATTCATTCAGCAACTGGACTGAATTAGCTTCTGTTCATTCTCCTCCACAGTACGTTCTGTATGCATATATCAAAAATACTTATTATTCTATTGAACATGATTTTATTATTTGTAAGCCTGATATTTCAATGTTTATATCCATACTTCTATAGAATTCATTAGGAAAAATCTCAGGTTACTTATAAGGGGCATGAAACTAGTCTCTATTGACACAGGTCACTATGTTGCCTAGTTACTAGTACGAGATTAACAATGAGAAGGCACCTTGCCACTCTTTTCCCAAGAAATCAATATGGCAGGTTTGATGGTGATGATAGGAGAGGACCAGAAAAGATATGAAATTACTTTTGAAGCTTATATTTTGAAAGGCTCAGAAAAAGATTAGCTTTAGCCGCATTATTCTTCTCTAGCTATATTTAATTTCTCTTTAGTTCTCTGCCTCCTTTTCTCTTACCCTTTTCTTTCCCATTTTTCAGTGCACTACAAGCAGCAGCTGATATATTTTTCAGCACAGATTCTGCAATGTAATATTCCTTTGCTGGGACAATCAGAATATGGGGAGATATTTTTCTTTCCATTTCTTTTTCACCAAATCGAAAATTACAGGCTGGCTCTGAGGGAATAGAAGCCCTTGATATTTCTGACCTTTGCTGACACCCCTTTCGTCACTTGTCAGCTCTTAAAAGGGGTATTTAATAGTGAATCTTTGGTGGTGACAAGGTAAGTGTCTGGTATTCTAGCACTGCCTTTCATTAGAGGCTTCTGCAGACTGCCTAGAGACAGTTAACTCTTCCATTTCCTTTGCAGTGGGACATTTCACAATCCTTTAAGACAACATAAAAACAGAATGTAGCATTCATTGACTAATGTCTTTGTTTCTATGGAGTCACAAAATGGAACCAGTGAAAAACCATGTATCTATATAGAAAGGGATAGTGTAGAAGATATAATCATATGAACATTGTGACTTCAGGAACATGAGTAGGTCAACCAGCCCCCACTTCCCCATTCAATTAGGTGATAGCTGATCAGGACATCAACTCAATTATTCTGTCTTTCCCTCATATCCCTTGATACCCTTACCTAAAAGAGCTCTATCGATCTCAGTCCTGAAAGCTCCAATTATCCCAGCATCCGCAGCTTTTTGTGGGAGCTATTCAGGGCTTGTACCACAGGAACTCTTTTGTTTCAAGTCCTTTTTGAAAAAAAATCTTACAGGACTTTTTACCTAATCATTTAGAAGGCTTTATCTGTGTTCTCGATGAGTATCTTGGTCCATTTAAAGTGCTTTTCCCACCCATACAAATCCAGGCTCTGAGCTTTTCACACTGGAGATTCTGTCAGAGAGAATATGGCAAACTCTAAGAGCCAGCAGAGTTGTTTCTGCTGTAGTTATTGACTTACCATTTCTAATACATACGCAGTAACTAAAAGAATTTTGACATTAATATACTATGATCCTTAGGTACATGCACAGAAATATATATTCCTTAAGCATGCAGAGATTATGAATTGCTTTGGACTTAGCTTCTGCCACTGTGTTTATCTTTGGTTGACCTCTGTAAGGCCACATTTGCAAATGTGTGTTTAGTCAGCTTGAACAAAATAAGTAAACTATGTTGAGGATAAAATTAAGTTTTCAGCTGTTTTACATAACGCATTGACAATTAGGAAATTGTTCCTGAAGTCAGGCAGAACCATGGAGAAATTGGAGAAGAAAATGAAAGTCTAACAAATGTCCATTCTAGAAGATCTATGGATGATGATGTGGCCAAGCTTGCAGACAGTACCAAAACTGGTGGAGGGACAGGTAAGGTTTCACAGAGGCAGGGAGTCTGCAGAAGGACTTGGACTGTTTGGGAGAGTGGATAAAGAAGTGACAGATGGATTACAATGTAAGGGATTACACATTGTAGGGAGACTAAAGGTATAAACTATTTTCTAAATGGAGAGATAATTCAGAAATCAGACCTACAAAGGGACTTGGAGTCCAAATTTGGGAATCCCCTGGTAAAGAAAGCAAAAATAATGTCAGCATTCACTTTGAGAGAAGTGGAACATTAAAACTAAGATATACGGCTGAGGCTTCTTAATATATTGATCAGACTGCATTTGGAATATAGTGAGCAGTTTTGGGCTTTGTATCTAAGGAAGGCTATGCTGGCCTTGAAGATGGTTCAGAGGAAGTTCACAAGAAAGATCCTGGGAACAAAAGGCTTAACCTACGAGGAGTATTTGATATCTCTGGGCCTGTATTCAATGGAGTCCTGAAGAATGAGGAGAGATCTTATTGAAACCAACTGAATTCTGAAAGAGCAAACACGAGGAATTCTGCAGATGCTGGAAATTCAAGCAACACACATCAAAATTGCTGGTGAACCCAGCAGGCCAGGCAACATCTCTTGGAAAAGGTACTGAAGCACCTTCAATTACTCCAAAAGACTGAGGTTTGGTAAAATACTGAAAGGCTTTTATTCGCTGTACAATACGACCTCCACAGTGAGTGTCTGCCCCCAGACTGAGGGGGGAAGGGCAAGGTGAACACCTTTATACAGGACTCTGTGGGAGGAGCCACAGGGGCAGTCAGCAGAGGGGTGTGTCCAGACAGGTAACCGAGTTACAATATATATACATGGTTTACCACAGGTACAGTCGACGATTCAGGCCGAGACCGTTAATGCTGAGCTCGATGACTTCATTAACTTTGCCTCCAACTTTCACCCTGCCCTCAAGTTTACCTGGTCCATTTCCGACACCTCCCTCCTCTTTCTAGATCTTTCTGTCTCTGTCTCTGGAGACAGCTTATCCACTGATGTCTACTATAAGCCTACAGACTCTCACAGCTATCTGGACTAATCCTCTTCTCACTCTGTCTCTTGCAAAAAATGCCATCGCCTTCTCGCAATTCCTCCATCTCTGCCGCATCTGCTCTTCAGGATGAGGCTTTTCATTCCAGGATGAGGGAGAAGTCCTCCTTTTTTAAAGAAAGGGGCTTCCCTTCCTCCACCATCAACTCTGCTCTCAAACGCATCTCCCCCATTTCATGCACATCTGCTCTCACTTCATCCTCCTGCCACCCCACTAGGAATAGGGTTCCCCTTGTCCCCACCTACCACCCCACCAGCCTCCGGGTCCAACAAATTATTCTCCGTAACATCCGCCACCTCCAACGGGATCCCACCACTAAGCACATCTTTCCCTCCCCCCCCCCCGCTTTCCGCAGAGATCGCTCCCTACGCGACTCCCTTGTCCATTCGTACCCACCCCCCCAATCCCTCCCCACTGATCTCCCTCCTGGCACTTATCCTTGTAAGCAGAACAAATGCCACACATGCCCTTACACTTCCTTCCTTACCACTATTCAGGCCCCCAGACAGTCCTCCCAGGTGAGGCGACACTTCACCTGTGAGTCGACTGGGGTGATATACTGCGTCTGGGGTGATATACTGCGTCCGGTACTCCGGATGTGGCCTTGTATATATTGGCGAGACCCGACACAGACTGGGAGATCATTTCGCTGAACACCTACGCTCTGTCTGCCAGAGAAAGCAGGATCTCCCAGTGTCCACACATTTTAATTCCACATCCCATTCCCATTCTGATATGTCTATCCACGGCCTCCTCTACTGTAAAGATGAAGCCACAATCAGGTTGGAGGAACAACACCTTATATTCCATCTGGGAAGCCTCCAACCTGATGGCATAAACATTGACTTCACAAATTTCCGCTAATGCCCCACCTCCACCTCGTACCCCATCCATTATTTATTTATTTATATACACACATTCTTTCTCTTTCTCTCCTTTTTCTCCCTCTGTCCCTCTCACTATACCCCTTGCCCATCCTCTGGGTTCCCCCCCACTTTTCTTTCTCCCTAGGCCTCCTGTCCCATGATCCTCTCATATCCCTTTTGCCAATCACCTGTCCAGCTCTTGGCTCCATCCCTCCCCCTCCTGTCTTCCCCTATCATTTTGGATCTCCCCCTCCCCCTCCCACTTTCAAATCTCTTACTAGCTCTTCCTTCAGTTAGTCCTGACGAAGGGTCTCGGCCCGAAACATCGACTGTACCTCTTCCTCGGGATGCTGCCTGGCCTGCTGCGTTCACCAGCATCTTTGATGTGTGTTGCTTGAATTCTGAAAGGCCTGGATAAAGTGGACATGGTGAAGGTGTTTCCATTAGTAGGACAGCTCAGGATCTGAAGGCACAGCATCAGAATAAAGAAGTGTCCCTTTAAAACTGAGATGACAAGGAATTTCTTCAGCTATAGGATTGTGACTTTGTGGAGGCCAAGTTATTGGGAGTATATAATGGAGAGATTGATAGATTAAGGGTTACCAGGAGAAGGCTGAAGAATGGGAATGAAAAAAATTGGCCATGATTGATTGACTTAAAATGGGTTAAACATAAAAATTGCCATGATTAAAGGTAGAGCAGACTTGATGGGCCAAACAGCCTAATTCTGATCCTTTCTCTTATGATTTTATAAGTAAAGAAAAATATCACAAGAATAACCTCAACGGTAGCAACTAATTCTGAAACCCAGACATGAGACGAATATTGTGAGATTTTATTTTTTTTTTATTTTGAGATGCAGTGTGGACAGGTTTTTCCGGTCCTTTGAGCTGTGCTGCCCAATAACCCAACAGTTTAACCTGAGCCGAATTATTGGAAACATTACAAAGATCAATTAACCTACTAACTGGTATGTCTTTGGAATGTGGGAGGAAACCAGAGCACCCTGAGGAAATCCATGTGCATATGGGAAAGAACAAATAAACTTGCTTACAGAGAATGTCAGAATTGAACTCCCAACTCCAGCATCCCAATCTGTAATAGCAAAGCACTAGTTGCTACATTATCATGGGTACAGATACTAGTACATTTTTTTTATTGCAAGTGATATCATTGATGAAGATAAACAGAAGTTCATTCTGATTAGGTGTTGGATCTGCTATATATGATTTAATAAGAAATGCACTTGGCCCAGAGAAGCCTATTTTTAAAAAGGTTAAGGAGTTGGTATATTTGTCGAAGAAAGTCAAGTGAGATTATATAAAGTTAAAGTTTTATTCATGGACTAGGCAAGCTTACAATAAATGTCTGATCATGCAGAAGAAATGAGGAAATTAACACAAGGCCATCTCTTTCAGAAACTAAGGGACAGGTTACTATGAGGATCAGTGATTCGGGGATGGTTGTTATCAGAGGTGATTCTGATATTTGAGAACATGTTGAAAATTGTTTGAAGGAATGGAATAAAACCTTCAGGACTTGCAAATGAGATTGCCTCTGCCACATAGTAGTGTGCATGCAGAAGATGCAGCAAAGTGCATTGTTCCAAAACAAATCAAGCTACATTTTCAAAAGGTAAGACTATGCAGATACTGTTGTGGAGGGAAACAGATGCTGACTATATGCTGGTTTTTGTTATGCTGTACAGGTGACTTAAAAGGTCACATCACCAGTGCATATAGAAACAACTATAGACAAAATAAAATTAAGAGCATAAAGGAAGTTTCTAAAGTTTCAATGTTTCGAAGTTTCTGAAGTTTCCATCATTCTCACCACATCAAGGAAGCAAGTAAAAACTGTAAAATTGAGATGGTGTTCTAAATAGTCAACGGAAAAAGAACTGACTTAACAAATTACTACTTTTGATTTTTGTCGTGAATGTGAATACCTGAGACATGATACTTGAATGTCATTGGGTGTGAAAGCACAGCTTGGTGAACAGAAGACTCGAGACCTGTGTTTCAAGAGGCACGACTAATTTTGAAAACTCATAGAGGAGAAAACACTGAAATGCTACCAGAAGACCTGAAGGGGCAGGGACAAGTTTTGCAGGGGAAAACAACAGGTGATTCTCAGCATTCAGAGAAACCAGCCTTCCCTCCATGGACGTTGGTTACACTTCTCGCTGCCTTGGTAAATCAGCATACATAATCAAACACCCCAGCAACCGTGGACATTCCCTCTTCCCTCACACAACCACTCCTCTCATGAGGCAAAAGATACAAAAGCCTGAAAGTATGTACAAGGCTCTAGGACAGCTTCTATCCTACCATTATAAGGTTATTGAAGAGTTGCCTATTCTGATAAGAGAGACTCTTAACCTCACAGTCTACCGAATTATGGCCTTTCACCTTATTGTCTACTCACACAACACTATCACTTTATTTAACATTTTATTCTGCATTCTGTTATTGTTTTCCTTCATACTACCTCAATGCACTGCTGTAAAGAAATTACCATTATGGATGGCATGCAAGTCCAAAGTTTTTTCACTGTAGCTGGATACATGTGACAATAATAAACTAATTTACCAATTTAATGTGGAGAGGTAGTTGAGAAATGATGAGAGGTCCTGGAAATCACACAGAGAATTGTCCCTGTAGAAAGCAGAAAGTGGGGCAGTGGAGAAGATTTTGCTGGTTCATGATGGGTTCCCAGTGTGTCATGGTCCAGTCTGTGAAGTCTGCATTCCAGTTCACGGTCCGGTCCATCGATCCTTATTCCAGGTTTTCAGGTTTTTCCCTTCTTCCATTGGGTGCCTTAATTGAGGCACCTGATTCTCGTTTTCGGCTGGCACATAAATACCTCTCAAACCAACGATTCCCTGCTGGACTGTTCCCTCCCCCTTTCCCTTCCTTCTTAAGCCTTGCCTGCATCCTTGTCAAGTTCAACTGCCGAAGTGAGACTGGAGCCTTGCCACGCCAAGATAAGGAACTATCTATCGCTGAGTTTGGAACTATCTCTTTGTGTTCCCATGTTTAGTGTCCATGTCAAAGAAGAGTGCCGGCCCTAAGTCCTGTTCCCAAGGCTCTGTGTTCTGTGTTCCTGTGTTCCAAGTTCCAGGCGCCGTGTTCTAGTCCTGTCCAAGTCAAGGCTTCGTGTTCTCATCCAGTCCAGGAGTCCCTCGGCAGTTCCCTCGGCAGTCATCCCAGCCCTGCATCTTGGAAAGGGTCCTGGCCCTGCGTCCTAGAAAAGGTCCCAGCCCTGCGATCCAAGGAGGAGTCCCGGCCCTGCATCCTAGAAAAGGTCCCAGCCCTGTGCTCCAAGGAGGAGTCTCGGCCCTGCATCCTAGAAAAGGTCCCAGCCCTGCACTCCAAGGAGGAGTCCCGGCTCCGTACCCAAGAGCCTAACCAAGCCGAGTCCAAGAGCCAAGCCAAACCCAGTCCAAGAGCCTTGTCCTGCCCTGGAGTACCTCGTCCAGTCCATGTCCAAGGCTCTGAGCATCCAGTCCATGTCCAAGGCTCTGAGCGTCCAGTCCAAGTCCAAGGCTCTGTGTTCCTGTGTTCCAAGACCAAGTCCATGCACCATGTTCCAGCCCTGTTCAAATCTGAGCTTTGTGTCCTCATCTAGTTCCGGTTCCTCGCCCAGCCCAGGAGTTCCTCGCCCAGCCTGGTGCTGGAGATACCTCGTCCTGCCCTTGCCAAGATCCTAGTCCTGAGCCCTAGCCTAGACCTGAGTTCCGGTTCCGAGTCCCAACCGAGACCCAGGTTCCGGGTCCTTGTCCAGACTCTGGTTCTGGAGTTCCAAGTTCCTAGTCCAGGCTCCTTGTTCCTAGTTCCACGCCTGGGTCCCGTGTTTCTAGTCCAAGTCCTAGCCCAGGCCTTGAAGCCTAGTCTTGTCCAGGACCTGTGTCAATGTCCAGCGTCGTTTCTTCCTTACTCACCTTGCTATCTCGATAAACCTAGTCCCGTTCCTAGTATTTCAGTGTCTGTGTCTTGCATTTGGGTCTGCCATCAATGCGCCCCCCCCCCCCACCCAGTGGAGCTAATGGAAGTGAGAAAGGATGAAAAGCTGGATGTAGAGGATACTGAGGTGAAAAATTAATCTTAACCCTATTCTCTCTATGAGAGGGGAGGCTGAGAACAGATGTATTGGAAATGGAGTGTGAGGGTCCATTATCCACAACAGAGGGGGAGCCATATTTCCAGAAGAAGGAGGACATTTTTGAAGTCCGTAGAGTGGAAAGCCTCATTGTGAGAACAGGAAAGAGGTGGACAGAGTAGAGAGTTTCAAGTTCCTCGGCATCCACATCTCGGCTGACCTCACCTGGACTGCCCATATCTCTTATCAGGTGGGGAAGGCCCAACAGAGGCTTTACTTCCTAAGGAAGCTAAAGCACGCTCTCCTCCCTCATCACCTGCTGAGCAACTTCTATTGGACAACTATAGAGAGCCTCCTAACGTATTGCTGTGCAGTGTGGTTTGCCAGCTGCACAGAACAGAACAGGAAGGACTTGCAGCGGGTGGTGAGGGTAGCAGAGCGGGTTATTGGCACATTACCCTCCCTCAGAGACATTTATACTGGCAGACTTCAAAAGAAGGCTACTTGTATTTCAAAGGATCCCACTCATCCTGGACATTACCTGTTTTCCCCTCTACCTTCTGGGAAGAGATACAGAGCATTAAGGACGAAAACAAAGAGACTCCTTAACAGCTTCTATCCACAAGCAGTGAAATGTATAACGCCCCCTTCCCTTCTCCTGCCCCCCTCCTAAGACGGCGGCAGCTAAATGCATCACACTTCCAGGAATGGCAGGTGTGCAATAGTCCTACCCCCCCTCCCCATCCATATATTATTAATTTTGGACTGCGCTCCTGAGGTTTTACAGTTTATTTTATGTATATATTCTTTGTCATGCTGCAAAACGTTGAGCTGCTAAACTGTGTTTCATTGCTCTACAACAATGACAATAAAGATATTCTTCTTCTTCTTCTTCTTCAGATGGAACAGAGACAGTGAAGCTGAGAGAGGGGAAGAAGTGGAGAAGGGTTGTCGTGAAGACAGTTGTGATTTATAGTATAAGACCATAAGTCTACAAGACATAGGAACAGAATAAAGCCATTTAGCCATCGAGTCTGCTCCTCCATTTCATCATGGCTGATCCCGGATCCCACTTAACCTCATCCACCTGCCTTCACACCATATCTTGATGCCCTGACTGATCAGAAAATGATCAACTTCTGCCTTAAATATACACACTAACTTAAATATACGCATAGGATTTCATCTTGTTAAGCAGTCTCATTTGTGGCACCTTATCAAGCGCCTTCTGAAAATCCAAGTAAACTGCCTCTCCTTTGTTCTCCCTGCTTGATACTTCCTCAAGGAACTCTAACAGATTTGTCAGGCAAGATTTCCCTTTTCAGGAACCATGCTGACTTTGACTTACTTTATCATTAATCTCCAAGTACACCAAAACCTCATCCTTAATAATAGACTCCCACACTTATAGGCTAACTGGCCTATAATTTCCTTTCTTTTGCCTTCCTCCCTTCTTAAAGAGTGGAGTGAAATTTTCAATCTTCCAGTCCTCTGGAACCATGCCAGAATCAAGTGATTCTTGAAAGATCATGACCAATGCATCCGTTATCTCTTCAGCAACCTCTCTCAGGACTCTGGGATATAGTCCAAGTAACTTATCCACCTTAAGACCTTAGTAGACATCAGTGGATAGTTACTGTCCTGAGATAAGAGAGAGAGAGAGATGCAGGAAAGTAAAAGGAATGCCAGAAGTAGTCAAGGTGGATTTGAAAGCAAGTTGGAACTTATGGCAAAGATAATAAAATCCATAAGTTCAGCACAAGTGTAGGAAGCCATTCAACAGCCGATGTCATGGAGGAGTGCTGGTTCCAGTGTGGGTTTGGAACAAGGACTGTTCCACATGGCCAACAAAAAGACAGGAGTATCTTGTGTCAAGATCAATGCCCATCACCACATATTTGAGTTATAGCAAGTGGGAGGATTCAGAAGAGAAGAGGGTAATGGTCGATGAGTTTTTTTACTAGAAATCTATAACAAGTGGTATACCTCGAGGATTTGTGGTAGGTCTTTTGTTATTCATAATGTATATAAATGACATTGATGAGAATATGCGTGTGACAATTAGTTAATTTGCAGATATGGATCGTGAAGAAAGTCATATAAGGATACAATGGGTCATTATTCAATAGGGCGTTAATCAAAGTTTAAAGCTCAAAGTAAAGCTTAGCTGGACAGTTAGGCAGAGTGGTGGCAGTTAGAAGTTAATCCAGAGAAGTGCAATTGTAATGCATTTGCGAAGGATAGAAAGGCATAGGTGGATACATAAATGAAATTAGCTTAGATTGGCATCACAGTGGGCAAAGACAAGTGGGATAAGAAGGCCACATTTTGGTCTTGTACTTTTTATGATTCGTATTTCTTTGAAATTGTATATGAGTCATGCATTTTAACAGACCATGTTACAGGATTAGGCATCTGACTGTCTATATACACAAAGCTTATTCACAAATAGCTAATTATCCTTTGCAACTTTGTCTTAATTTGCTGTTCTTCTGAGAACCATGGAGTGATTGACAATATGGAGTGATTCATGGGGTGATTGACAATATTCTGATTACAGGAACATCAAGAGATCAATGCCTTAGGAACCTGGAAGAAGTATTGAAACTTCAAAAGGTAGGAATCCATTTAAGGAAAAGTAAATGACAGACAAAATAAAGTAGTGGGGATGCTGTGTGTATGCTGAAGTTAAAGTGAAAGTAAAACTCATTACAAATGTTCTTACTGTAACTATAGTTATTAAGCTGAAGATATATCTAGAATTGTTAAAGAATTATAATAAGTTCTTGCAAATTCTAGTGATGATTTTACCTCAGTCGCACCATTTGCTAAAAGGACAACAGAAAGGTTTTGAGACATTTGCCAGACTGCAGTTGGAGAACTGTGAGCAGTTTTGGGCCCCTTACCTGAGAAGACACGTGCTGGCATTGGAATGGTCAGGAGGAGGTTCACAGGAATGATTTAGGGAACAAAAGGATTAATGTATGAGAAATATTTGATGGCTCTGGGCCTATACTTACTAGAGTTTAGAAGAATAAGGGACAGATATCATTGAAATCTGTCAAATATTGAAAGCCTAGATAATATGGATGTGGAGACGATGTTTCCTATGGTGGGGGAGTCTATCACCAGAGAGAACAGCTCAGAATAGAAGGGTGTCCATGTAGAATGGAGATGAGGTGGTATTTTTTTTGCCAGAGGGTAATGAATCTGTGGATTTCATTTTCACAAATGGCTGTGCAGGTCGAGTCATCAAATATATTTAAAGCAGAGGTTGATATGTTCTTGATTTGTCAAGGTGTCAACGGTTACAGGGAGAAGGCAGGAGAATGGTGTTGAGAGGGGTAATAAATCAGCCATGATGGAATAGTGGAGCAGACCTGATGGACCAAGTAACCTAATTCTGCTCCTATGTTTTATGGTTTTATGGTCTTAATTGTCATCCCTTCTTTCATGTCCAGAGTGCTTACAACAATGGAGAAAATTTTCTCTCAGCTGGATAAAGAAGAGTTATTGTCATCATGAAAGCAGTGCAGTGGTTTCATGCATGTCACTTCACCATCTGCACAAATGATAAACTCCTGATTTGCCTGTGAGTTCAAGGATTGGCATTGACTATGGAAGAATATGCAGTTATTTCCTAAGTAGGGAAATGTTTGGAAGCATAAAAGTCCCCAATCAACTCCTAACAGCAGAGTTGGCTCCTGATGAAGGACTGTCATCCCAGGTGCTGACAATATGCTGAACCTGATTCAGATACATCTGATTTTCACATCTGCATCCAAACATACTGTGAGATACATTGTTTTGTGTTAACAGCCAACACAACCTAAGGATAGGCTGGGGAAATCCCGCAAGTGTTGCCACACATTTTGACATCAACATAGCACATACACAATGTTCAGCAAAACAGCACAAGCAGCAACAACAGAGCAACAGCAAAACATAGCCCTTTCTTCCCTCCCACCCAGCCACCCAACCACTCACACACATACTGTGGACAGTCTGCCAAGCCTAGGACGAACAGCCTCTGGGCCTTCAGCCTCAGTGGAATTGTGGACTCACAGGTGTTGGGCCTCTAACCTCTGCAGTGGACTTGCAGACTTGCAGCCCCAGGGTTTTGGCCATTGGGCCTTGATTTCTGGACTTGCCATCAATCTTAAGGCTTCAATTGGTATTGGTTCCAGGGCTCACTGATAGTGACACCAGGTCACTGACTATGAGACCTATGCAAATCAGACAATGGTCCACATAACACCCCTGAGATACAAGAGATTAAAAGGTTTACAGGGAGCAAAAGGACGTAAGAGGGTGTCCAAGAGGAGGAGTACGGATTGAGGCAGGAGTAGAGGTCATCTGTGGCACAGGGGAATATAGCAACCTTTATTGTTTCATTAGGGCATGAAAGCGAAACAATTACTGCTAATATCCTATCATTTTCTGAAGGCACTTAGAGCTGAACGAAAGGATGGATGCATAATGAGTGAATCCGAGATTGTCTTTCACCCTTAAAGCCAGCCATTGTCTCTGAAACAGTTCAATCACGTACAAGGGGAAGTGAAAGGAGATAGCCAGATTGTGGTTGCATAGAATGGATTCTAACATTGTACCTTGCATCAGATATCAAGGAAACAGAAATGTTTATGCTCTTCTATGCTTGCACCTCAGGCAGTGGACTGAATGAACATCCATGGTGTGGACTTCAGATGATTATACTGCGTTTGTCTTCACAAGTTAGACCATAGACCATAAGACATAGAAGCAGAATTAGGCCATCTGACCCATTGAGTCCGCTCTGCCACTCAATCATGGCTGATCCTTTTATTTTCTTCTCCTCAACCCCAGTTCCCAGCCATCTCCCTATAACCAATGATGCCATGTCCAATCAAGAATCTATCAATCTCTGCCTTAAATACACCCAACGGCCTGGCCTCCACAGCTGTATGTGGCAATAAGTTCCACAAATTCACCACCCTTTGGCTAAAGAGATTTCTCTGTATCTCTGTTTTGAAAGGGCATCCCTCTATCCTGAGGTTGTGTCCTCTAGTCCTAGACTCTCCCACCATGGGAAGCATCCTTTCCACATCTACTCTGTCTAGATCTTTCAATAGTCAAAAGGTTTCAATGAGATCCCCCCTCATCCTTTTAATTCCAGCGAGTACAGACCCAGAGCCATCAAACATTCCTCGTGTCATAACCCTTTCATTCCTGGAATCATTCTTGTGAACCTCCTCTGGACCCTCTCCAATGCCAGCACATCTTTTCTAACAACACACATAAAAGTTGCTGGTGAATGCAGCAGGCAAGGCAGCATCTCTAGAAAGAGGTACAGTCGACGTTTCGGGCCGAGACCCTTCATCAGGATGAAATGAGTCCTGACAAAGGGTCTCGGCCCAAAACGTTGACTGTACCTCTTCCTAGAGATGCTGCCTGGCCTGATGCGTGCACCAGCAACTTTTAGGTGTGTTGCTTGAAATTCCAGCACCTGAAGATTTCCTAGTGTTTACATCTTTTCTAAGATGAGGGGCCCAAAACTGTTCACAATACTCAAGGTGAAGCCTCACCAGTGCCTTATAAAGCCTTTGCATCACATCCTTACCCTTGTATTCTAGACCTCTTGGAATGAATGCTAACGTGGCATTTGCCTTCCTCACCACCGACTCTTCCTGCAAGTTAACCTTACGGGTGTTCTGCACAAGGACTCCCAAGTCCCTCTACATCTCAGAGGTTGCTTCGTGGAATTGCTTGTTTGAGGGGATTTTTACTGCAGACAGGTGTCTAAGAAACAATGTGTTCTACTTGGAGAGAGGAAGTCACCAGCATTTTCTGAAAAATTTCCTTAAATAATATTGACATGGTTTGGGCGATATGTGGTGTGATATTGGAATGTGGTGATACTGGCTATGGTGCTCTATGTGCAGTTTTATTGGGCCTCCCCCAGCATGAGCTGGGGATGGAAAAGAGGAGACCAAAACAAAGATGGTCAAAGAATAAACTAAAGGAGAATGGGAAGAGGGGTTTTAGCTCAGTTATTTTCCAACCCAACTTCGCCTCCTAGATTCTTCGAGGATTCATGGTCCCCCTCCAAATATGCAAGCACCAATGCATTTAGTATGGTATATTATGTCAGTGGGGACAGAGATCTGGAGATCTATCACTTTTTACATGAATCATTCAGATACGTAACTGGGTTCAGACTGTTCTGCCTGTAGACAGGAAGACCACTGCCACCCAGAAACATCCTGGGCCCTGGATTGTTCGAGAGAACTGCAGATGAAATATAGCACATCTTCCATCCTGCAAAAAGGATGCCACAAACACTTTCTCCTCATGGAAAGGAAAAGTCATTTAGTTGTCCTTAGGTCAACAGCAGTAGACATCACAAACCTGTTGATTTGTTGTGAATGGGATCTTCCTAAAGGCTCAATAACTGATAGACGCTGCACACCTAGCTGGCTGGGGTCCATATATGAAAAAGGAAATAAAGAGTGGGAAATGGGACACAAGGGTTTGTTCTTCTAGAACTGGGACAAATAGTCTTCTGTTTAATAATATGTGTGCATGTGACAAAAGGCTTTTTGCACTCACAGTTTCTACAGAAGATATCCTAGTGGCCAATGTCATACATCAAGGAAGCTTGACTTATTAAATTTGAGTCTGTCTTTTCCTACCCTCTTATGTTGGCTACTAGCTAGGCAGATAAGTGGCCTATGGGAAAGTATATATAATATACTTTCCATCCGATGTTTTGTCCCTCAATGTTGTTCAGTCTTCAGGTCACATTAGAGGGTGTGATTACTATCAGAATCAGGTATATTATCACCGGTGTGTGTCATGAAATTTGTTAACTTAGCAGCAGCAGTTCATGACATAGGAGAAGAAGAAAATAAATAAATACACTACAGTATATATTGAATAGATTGAAAATTGTGCTAAAAACAGTAATAATATATATTTAAAAAGTGCGGTAGTGATCACAGGTTCAATGTCCATTTAGGACATTCGCAGTTTTAGGATCGCGTCAAGCTAAGCAGAGATAATCATTAAGATTCCCAAGGGTTTGTTGCTTGAAGTAGTGATTGCATAAAAGATGAAATACTGGAAATACTCAGCATGAAGAGCAGATCAAGTTTAATTTCACTAGCATATGTCATTAAATTTGTCTTTTTTTATGGTAGCAGTACAGTGCAAAACACAAAAAAATAAGCTATAAATTACAATAAGGTAATTCATTTCTTTTTGTCATTCATTATGTGCAATGTGTATGTGTATTTTTCCCTCAATCCTCGGATCCTCTACCAGAAGCTTGGGAGTTTGAGGTCTCAGCACAGTATCCATGCTGTTCCTAGTAATGTGTCCTCTGGACTGAGATCTTAGATGTTGTTCCTTGGATTTGTTGGAGCCACTCTCCCAGTCCATACATCACAGCTCCAAGTGCGCCTATCACCACCAGGATTACCCAGTCTTTAACCTTCCACACCCTTCAAGCCCTGGTATTTCTCCACTTCTCATATATTTTCTTCCTGATGTTACTGTCATTTGGGATTGCCACAGCTATTACTATTGCTTTCCTCTGCTCCTTGTCCACTATTACATTGTCTGGCTGATTGGCCGGTACACGCTTATTAGTCTGTATTTGGAAGTCCCACAGGGTCTTAGCTCTGTCATCCTCCCTACCTCCTCAGGTGTTTCCCATTTGAACTTTGGAGTATCCAATCCATTCTCAGTGCAGATGGAACATTTGTGTGTGTGGTGCAAAAAGAGATCAAAAGAAATAGTGAGGTCGTGTTCATGGGCTCATGGACCATTCAGAAATCTGATGGTGGAGGGGAAGAAGCCGTTCCTAAAATGTTGAGTATGTATCTTCAGGCTCCTGTACCTCCTCCCTGATGGTCGCAATGAGAAGAGGGCATGTTTTGGATGACGAGGGTCCTTTATGATAGATGCAGCCTTTTTGAGACATCGCCCTTTGAAGATGTCATCAGTGGTGGGGAGGGCAGTGCCTATGATGGCGCTGGCTGAGTTTACAACCATCTGCCCCTTTTCCTGATGCTGTGATTGGGCGCCTCCATAGCAGGTTGTATTGCAACCCCGAGGGCACTCCATGGTATATCTGTAGACATTGGCTAGTCTGGTAAAATACCAACACTCTTCAAATTTCTAATGAAATATAGCTGCTGTCATGCTTTCCTCGTAATTGCACTAATATATTGGGCCCAAGATCATCAGGGAAGTTGGCAATCAGGCAACAACTGCGTAGAAAGAGAAAAAAATGAGTGAAAGTTTCAGATCGATAACCCTTCATTACGACTGGTCCAGGGAGAATACATGTATGTTTGCAATAAAGCACGGTAAAGCCCAGTACAGGCTAATTGACCCATGATGTGGTGTAGAACAGTAAACCTATTCCAAGATCAATCTAACCCTCACCTCTTTCATTGCCCTCAATTTATTGTTAATCCAACTGCGTATCTAAGAAATTCTTAAATGTCCCTAAAGTGTCTCTACCACCAACACTGGCAACATGTTCCACATACCTATCACTCTCTGTGTCAAAAAACTACCTCTGACATTCACCCTATACTTTCCTCCAAACACCTTAAAATTATGCCCCTCATGTTAGTCAGTTCTGACCTGGGGAAAAGGAGTTGGTTATCCATTTAATCTATCTATGCCTCTTACCATCATATACAAAACTATCAACTTTTCATCCTTCTGCTCCTCCAAGCTTTTTAACTGATAAACAGGAGGGGCCAAAGGGCATGTCCAGCATTACAGAGAGAGAATCTTTTCCAACCCTTTCAAGTGCTCTCACAGCTTGCCACTGACTACTGCTTCTCACTATTTTGAGCTTTTCATAACGTTACAACTCGTAACTGCTATGACAATATAGAGAGGTTATGTTGACATGGCTTGCCTTGTACCCCTGGGATTCTCTTGAGGTGTTCATTTGATGAGCCTTTGTATTCAGGATGAATGCATGCTGCATAACAATTTTAGCCGAAGTGATGATGTGGGAGTAGATTTTTGGCAATAGGCAGTTATAACTGCTTTACAGTTTATATCTGTCTAGAAACTCCAGTGGTGTACAAAGTCCTCTGGAGGCTGTTCATCTCTCAAGTTGCAGCACCAAGATTAGACTATCTAGCCATTTTCACATTGTTGTCTGTGCAAGTTTTCTGTCTGCAAACTAGTTGTGGTTTTTTCTTAATTACTACAGTGACCAAATTTCAAGTGCTGCTTACGTTATAAAGTGACCTAGAACTCCTGAGCTTTCATTATTAACCTGAGGCCTTGTACTGTGCTGTACTGTTGTGAAACACTATATAGATGCAAGTCTTTCTTTTTTTAACTCTATCTAATGGAGTGAAATGTACACACAGACAACCCTGTTAGGCATTTTCCAAGAGTCAGTTAAACTTTGCATTTTGCTGACAACACCAATGTCCTTCCCCAGTCTTGATCATTTATTGCCATGCACAACGGCAACATTAGAATATCGCCTTTGTCGAGTGAATACAGTTTGTGAATGCTAAGCCATTTTATTTACCCTTAGTGGCCAAAGGTCATTATGAAGAGAAACTGTCTTCTCTGCATACAAGTGGCTGACAGCAAGATACTGAAGGTCACAAAGGGTCACAAAGAAGCCATTGTGAGATTGCTCAGTACTGCTTAGATGATTAAGTCAATTACGGCCACACATTTGTGGTGAAAAAGCTTTTAAAGTTGCAGTAATAAATCAAGAACCCAGGATTGATGTGCAATCCTTTTTTAAAGACAAAAGGAGAAATAGTTGTACAAGGAATAATGTCCTCTCTGAGAAGCTGTCACACCGCAGTATCAACACATAGGACTTGTGTTTATACATGTATGCAGTTCCTTCCTGATTGCTGTCATTATTCTGCGCCAAACTGATTAATGCCTCCATTGAAGACACCCAGTCAAGGAGAATGCAAGGAATGAATTCTTTACTTGTAAACTAAGCAGGGATGTCTCATTTCCAGTGTTATCTTCTATTCTGCAAGGATGAATCCTACCATTTTATGAACGAGGACAGTGCGTCCCTTTTTCCACTGATGGGAGATGTAAAACAGGGCATGCAACAGTGACAGTGAGCTGTTCATAAACCTTCAAAATTGTTCTCTATTGAATCACATACCATTGATGCTTTATGCCACTTAGGAGGTCAAAAGTCAAGGTAAATGCTTTTGTTCCATTATGAATACAGAGCAGAATAATATGAGAAGAATAGTTGTTACAAAGGAGATGATGACATAAAATGTGAAAATTTACAACCAGGATTTCTGTATAATTTATTTTACACACTTGTGGATATGTAAAATCAACCACAATTTCCACAGTTGCTGCAGAACAGCTTGTTTCTTGAATCCTCGTGTGTTCTTTTCCCATTAATTTCCTGACATGGCAAGCCCATTAGCTATTAGACCAGATTCCCGTGTTTGTCCAGCTGAACGAATCATCACAGCACTGTATAAAATGGAGAAAATGCCACCCTAAATCATTAAGTGAAGGTCTAAAATGTCTCTGTGTGTAAAACACAGTGAATTATGTCATGCTGAAGCCTGTGAAATGGAAGCCACAGGTTTATTCTCCCAGAAGCACACGAAGTGCAGGAGGAAGTCAACAGGTAAAACAACATAAATGGAGTTAACTGGACTGGACTATTGTCCTTTCAGGTCGAGACTGTCACAGCATATGCTGCCAATGACAGAAAACAAATGCGGAGGAAAGACAGACTCTCATGTAGAGATGATGACCAGAGTTTATACGTAGGAATTCCAACTAACCATCAGTGGGTCGGCTAAGCGACAGAGCGAGACTTAACATTGTCAAAACTAGGATCCCACAATAGTGCTAATAGAGTGGATGCTTAAATAATACAACATGGAATTCCCGAGCCTATCAAACCAAAGTTAACAAGGAAATATAAACAATTAACTAATTCAGGTGCTTTCAAAAGCATTGGAGCCCAACACTCTGGCTCACTGCACAGGCCTGAATTGCTTCATCCGGACTGAAAGAAAGAGGAGGAGCAAGGGCTGGCTGCCAGCTGAGGAGGGGTGATTGGCAGATGGAGGAGGAGGGAAAGAGTGTGAGTGATGTTCGAAGCTTTGAGGTGATAGACGGAAGTGACAAAGGGTTGAAGCTGGTTTAATCTGATAGAAGAAGAAGGTGAAGCATGGACTAAAGGGAAGGAGGTGGAGAGGGGAACCAACGGAAGGAGTATGTGGATTAAGGGCAGATGGAAAGGGAGGGTGAGAGGCAGATATAATGTTATAGGGACTGGTGGGTCAGGGGGAAAGAGAAAAGATAAAAGGGGAAAAGGGGACAGAGGGAGCAGTTACTGGAAGTCTGAGAATTTGATGTGCATTTTACCAGGTTGGAGTTTGCCCAGTCAGAATTTGAGGTGCTGTTCCTTTATGTTTATTCTCCTTGTTTACAGTAACTTAGGTGTTACACCAGCCTATTGGAATACGTGGCATCAAATGGAAGTTATGACCTAGAAGTCTAAAAGGGTGCTTTGGGACAACGTAGCAGTGGGAACCAAACCATGCCGTTAGTTGTTGACCATTCACTGAATGCTTCTTTTAGGTGGTCACTGGGCATAGGCTTGGGAGGGGTGGGAATCCAGGCTGGAAAGGCACACCTAGTGATGGGGTGGGATGTACTGGGGAAGGAGACTGCCAAGGTGATTAGAAAAGGGGATGGAGGAGGCTCTAGGGATCTAGAAAAAGGCACTTGATCTAGGGACATTAAGGACATCCATGCATGAGTTGGGGGGGCGGGCAATAGGTTTGCTGTGTGTTGGTTGGATTTCAGGACCTCCACATCAGGGGGAGGGTGTTAGGAACCAATACAGCAGTGGTGATAGTGACCATGAGGGTTACCATCACTGGGAGGAGTAAATAGGCTGGATTTTGAAATGCTGAATATCAGTGGAACATAGGGTTGGAAGAGATGGTTTAGGAGGAAACCATAGAAACCATAGAAACTACAGCACAGAAACAGTCTTATGTTTGTCTGGCTGTTTCCTAGTCTGGTAGCATGTTGGAAGAGAATGTTGGCAAGAGTGTGTCTAGCAATAGATGAGCAACATGGCCCACAATTTCCTGTAGTAATCCAAAAGGTGAGCTGCATTGCAAATAATGTCAGCCATTTCAAGGTATGAGACTGACTGAGAGCAGGAAGCAGCTACTTGCAATTTGCATTATGTAACAGAAAACATCCTCTAGAAAATCCTAAAGCTTCACTGTTTCAAGTCATTTCCATCACAATAATGTCATCTTGAGGTCTGAAAATGAATTTCAGGAATTTACAAAGTTTGTCCTCCATATGATAATCTCAAATTTTTGCAGTTAAATGTGATCCAAAAGAGTATTCCCACAGTATAATATGCCACCATTACTGCATTGGAAACAACATTACATCAATATTTCAAAATGTAACATATTTTAAAACACATTACTGATCAAAAAATAATGGAAAATTACTTTCTGATATGGTCCCTGTAATAAATCTTAATTATGTTTAGCTACCCTGATGATAAAACAGCCAGATCAATGATGTCACTGTTCCTGGGTGTAAGACATGGCAGAAAAAAAACAGATGCCTTATAGCAACCAACAATGGAAAAGAGAAAAGTCCCACCACAGATTTCTTTGTGGAGTTCTTTATTTGAGGCTTGTTGTTGCTGGTTTATTAGATTGATTACTGGGATGGGAAAGGAGGTCGGGGGAGATGTTGCGTAGGATTGGATGGGGTATTTTTACATGAGGAGACATTATGCTGGCATGAGATCAGTGATCTCATTGAAACATATAAATATCCCACAGGACTTGAGGTGATGTTTCCCCTGAATCAGGAGTCACAATGTGAAAATACAGGATAAAACAGTTATGGCCAATGTGACACAAATTTTCTTCATTTGGAGATCGGTGAACTTGTAGAGTTCCCTCCCTTAGAGTGGAGACTAAATCACTGGACATACTTGAGAAGGAAACACATTTCTCAGCACAAAAAATAGCTAAGTGCAGGAGGAGAAAGCAAGAATGTAGTGTTGAGGTAGAAGATCCACTATGATCAGATTGGATGCCTGACCAGGGTTAAGTGGACTAATGTCCTAATCCTGCTCTTTTTCTTCTTTGTCCGTCTGTCAGCCATTTTGGACAGAAATGAAAAGGCACTGTTCATCCAATGGGTCATAAATCTATGGAATTCATGATCCAAGAAGAATGTAGAAGCTTCTTTGATAACTATACTCAAGAATGTTAGATATTCTGGGGATCAAGTGGTATGGAGCTAGCACAGAAAAAGAGCACTGAGGTAGAATATCAACAAAGATTTTGCTTAATGTTTTAATTCTAATTGCATGTTCAGGCAGGACATACACTTCAGTCAGACTAATTTTATAAGCGAAGTACCTAGCACAGTTGTTAATGTTTCCTATGCCTGGAACAAGTGACTGCAAGTGAAATTATCATCCCAGTGGTTTTACAAATCAGTGATTTGGTATCAAGAATTATACAAAAATGTAGTTCAATAAAAGTCAGTACTTACTGAACTGAAAGTACTGACTGTGATGTCAATGATTGACTGAATCACATTGAAATCTTTGCATACTGTTTTAAAAGGATTAATATCTTCATTAAAGGCATATTCTGCGAATGCATTAAGCATTCACCTGCTATTTGAAATAATTACTTGCTTGATGTGCATACATATTTGCAATCAGTCTCACTCATTTTCATCTTATCCTTATGAATCTCATTTCCAGTATCTTTCTGATAATAAAACTCCAAGGTATTTGACAATGCAAATACTTTCTGAATATGACCTATCAATGTTTAAACTATTAGTTTAATCCTTCATTCTGGACAGAATCCAGTTCTCAATATCAGTAGTGAAAGGACAGTACGCACATCATATTTGATCATTTTCACAATCCATATTTTATGGTCTTGTTGGACTCCAATGCTGCTACATTTTAAAGCAGTTTTTGTTTCAGCTGCTGCTAAAATTGCAAGAAGAGTGAATGTAAGAGAGGTCAATACATTTAACCTGCTAAGCAGGCTACAACCTGTAAAGTTTTTTGGAAAAGACTGAAGAAAGAAGTAAAATGGTTCCCTCAGTAATTAGTTTCATGAATTAATCATGAACACTTCTAAGCAGCACGCCTACTTGAGTTGTGTCCTATTTGGACTTCATGGTTGGTAATTAAATTAATACCAACCATCTGTTGCTATTGCACCCAAATATCCATCTGTATTGTAAGGAACATACAGTACAGTAGTTGTTTCCTTGTCACATGTAAGGTGGACTGTGAGACCAGGACAATATTTTAGTTTTGCTGATGGCTAAACTTTAATAAAGGTTACATTTTTACACAGGTTGCATGTGTAGGTAAAAAGTAATACCATCATTTTTGACTCTCCCTAACTGGAGGAAAACAAAGGTTTTGTTCTATTTGCTACTTTTCCCTCCATATGTCCTTTTGCTGACAGGACAGCTGTGCCTATAACAATATCTCGAGGGTGATCAAGTTCCTGCTCCTAGAACAGTGCAGTTTAGTATGTTTACAAATGGAAATACTGTATATGTCCCATTAGCAAAACGATAATACATTAAAAGAGAATAAAGGTGCCATCATGCGATCGCAAAACTCATGTTTGCATGACGTACACAAATGTACTTCAATGTTACGCAATAAGGCAATAAGACCATAAGACATGGGAGCAGAATTAGGCCATATGGCCCATCGAGTCTCATAAGATGATGAGTAGTATTGGCAAGTTTCTGTTTAATTTGGTTGTTTTGTGTTTCTTACTTCTTTTGTTTCTGCTTATTGGTTGGTTGCCAAATTCAGGTGTAACTGGGCAGAACATGGGATTGATGCACCGTGGAAACATTAAGGTAATACACAGTGAAAGGAACTGTTATTAAGACCAGCTTGTACAACTGAAGCTGTTTTTCTGCTAAAAGTTAACAGAAGAAAGGCAAAATAGAATGGTATTGACTTTGCTTACTGATAGTTTCTAAACTCAGATGAAGACTTTAAACCCTATTGGATATAAATAGCCATGAGTATTCTCACTAAAGGGAGATTATACTGTAACTACCCAATCTTAAAAGACAAATTTAATTCCCTATTTATTCTCCATGGCAAGTTTAGCTGCCAATACCCACTATTTGAGTGGTGGATCCCCTCTCCCTACCAAGGAGAAGATACTTCCAGCTAACAAAGTAGTTTAAACACAGTTCATTTATCTTCAGTGAAACATACACATTTAAATCCAAACAATAATCTTAAAACACATTTAAAACTCACAGAGGAGTGCTATTTTAAACATTTCCAAATTACAAACTATTTCTAAAACGCAAGCCATTTCTAAAACATAAGGCACAAAGGATAAAGCACAAAGCATGAAGGATTTCAGAAACAAGTGTACAATTCCTATAAACTAAAAAGACTTACTAATATGTAGACAAAGAAATCATCTTTCACAGAAATCAAAGTCAGAGGAGTGGAAGCTAGTTCAGCCTGTGTTTCTTCCATGTTTCTTGATGTTCTTTATCCCATTCCTAATAAACTGCTCTCTACATTTATACCTCTTCCCTCTCCACTTGGGTGACTTCTCATATGTATGATTATTTCCACAGATACAGTTTGAACACAAAAGGACTAAAAGCATCTTAAAAGGACTAAAAGTTCTCAGCTAATGCTGTAAAGCTAACTTCCCTGGGTATAAAAACCATAGAAACACATCAATTATTTGATATGCTGAATGATATTATCCATCTCGTCTCCTAGCTTCCTTGAACTAAAAAAACTTAAGAGTCAGTTTATCTGATTGAAACAAGCCAAATTAAACAATCCTTTGTTTTATACTGTATCCCACGAGCAGTAGTAAATTAAGCGTAGTGAGCTACTACAGACAGAGCATTTGCAAAGCTGTTCTATAGACTACTTTGTTTTGACTTTTGGCAAAAAGAAAAGGAAGCATCCAAAACGTTCTGATTGCCGAGTATTGCTGAGCTTGGTGTTTCTGCTAGGTGATATTGGTGGGGTATGGCCTTCTGATGATGTGTACTGAGCTTTGTATTTCTGATTGGTAGGTATTGGTGGGTTTGGTGTTTCCAAATAGTGATGACTCTCGGCTATCTGTCTCTGATTGGCAAATATTGTTGGGTTTTGTGTATCTGATTGGGAATATTCATGGGCTTGCATTTTCTGACTGGACATTTCAACCTTCTCAGCAATTACACTAAGCACACCAAAACGCTACTTCCAATTTCCAAGCAAGTAAGATAAATCATCTATGAAGACACTATGTGTCTGATAATATTCATACTGGAATTTCTCACTGGGCGGCAACATTTTGTACTGTATGATGTTTCAAGTTAAGTAAACATATGTATGAATTACACTACTTATGCTGCATAGTTTGTGTTTTTTAATTTTGAGTACATTCAGTATTTTTCTACTAAAATTAGAGCATGTGGTTAAGATTGTGTTGTCATAGCCTTGCCTTTTGTTGGCTAGTCAGGTATTTGTATTGGGTGACATTATGTTAAGAGATTAAGGACGGTCAGTGTGTGTAAAAAATGCTGAAATCACTCCTGACTATAATCGCATTGCCAGTGTTGATGTGGGCTGGATGCTACAATGTTGGCATTTGATAGAGGGTGAGTTTTGTAATGATGAAACATAAACAGAAGAAGTTATATAATGAACCAGCCTACTCTTTCAGCACTATGTAAACAGCTCCGACTTACAGACAGATGGCCTTACCTAAAACTGTTTGGCTTGTTTTGTCTTCTTTTCCCCCTCCAGGACTACTGTCTGAGGAGAGATCTGTTTACAAAATCTACAGCAATCAAATGGCCATTAATGCTGCAATTGCTACAGGCAGAATTTCAAATTGCACATAATTAGCATTTATTTCTACAGATAAAATGAACAAATTAACTTGCTGTATAAAGTACATCTTCAGTGCCTCGCACATATATTGTACTTGTACTTTAAAGCATAACTGGCCACAGTTTACTTTTCAAAAGCAAATCACTTGAAAATGACAATCACACAACTATATAGTGCATTTGGTTCCTTCACCATCAGATTCAGATTCAGGTTTAATATTACTGGCGTATGCCGTGAAATTTGTTGTTATGAGACAGCATTACATAATAAAAACTGTAAATGACAGCAGAAGTGTAAAATAGAACAAACAAGTAATGATGTAGTTTAATGTCCATTCAAAAATCTGATGGCAAAGGGAATAAACTATTCCTGAATCATTCAATGTGTGCCTTCAGGCTCCTGTACCTACCCCCTGATGACAGCAATGAGAAGAGGGCATGTCCTGGGTGATGGGTGTCCTTAATGATGGAATCCGCCTTTTTCAGGCATAGCTCCTTGAAGATGTCCTGGATGCTGGGGAAGCTAGTGCCCATGATGGAGCTGACTGAGTTTACAACTTTCTGCAGCTTATTTCGATCCTGTGCAGAGAACATCTCATACCAGACAGTACACCTGTAGAAATTTGCAAGTGTCTTTTGTGATATACTAAATCTCCTCAAACTCTGAATGAAATATAGCCATATAACCATGAGGGCACTTTTAAGTTATAATTGAAGGAACCACTTTTGCGATGTCCTCAACTATTTTTCATTGGCAATGAAAGCACTGAATAAGGAAAATGAATTATTCAGTCTGAGATGTAGCAAAGTCTGCAAAAGACTGTCAGGCTTCGAGGTGATATCTTTTTGAAGAGATGTACTTGGATTTATAAAGGACACTGCTGGCTTCAGGAGCCTCCGAATGGTGACACAGAATATTGGTAAGTCATCATGTTCCATCTTCTCTCACTCCAGCAGAAGCCCTGCCTGATTTTTGTGCAACTGAGCATGCCTTAAAGCAGAATAAAATATCATAAGGTACTTAACCCTTGGCTGTTGGTTGAGTCCTGCTTGTTAGTCCAAACATGCATGTTTTAGGAGATTTTGGCAGAAGTTGGAAACCACTATCAGGAGAGCTTTGAATGGAAATGATGTGTTTGTCATAAAATGTTGTGGTGAAGAAAGGTGCTTCTCCATTGGTTGGCCTGACAGAGCTTTGAAGGTGAAATGGAGACAATGGGTAATGAATGTCAAAAGACCACAGAGATAAGCTACATGAAATGAGAAGTGTAGGGGGAGTGGCACTTTCAGTAGGAGGCCACTTTGGGTTTCATTGAGGGAGTGAGAGTGACTTCCGGTTTAAGATGGAACTGGTGAAGCACAGGGACTACTTGTCAGTAGCAAACGAAACAAACAAAACTACTAGTAACATTATTAATTGCACTTTTTCTGGTATATGATCACTTCAATCAACAATCTGTAATGTCCCTTTGAGAGTGGGGCCTTTGAATTGCCAGTACGAACTGGCATTTGAAGTCTCACAGGTGCAGGATGGTTGCAGCATGGCGTGTACAGGCCAAATTGAGGTGGTGGGCATGGGCCTGAGAGATGGAAATAAACCAATCCTTGGCCATTGCTGGAGCAGACTTGGAGGTGATTTGATGTGGCAGAACTGAGATAGGGTGAGCAGAAGCAAGGCAGAGCCAAGGTGCTGGGACCCAGTCTCAGATCCAAGCATGAGAAAAGTCTAAGGTTTGATTAGTTTAAGTGCTGAGCTGAATTGGAAATGTTGAGTCCAGGCCAAATAGAGGTGGGGGGCTCAGGCCCGAGTGCGTATCAAAGTGGCGAGGCCTGCATCTGAGAGGAAGGAATGACCCCAGGTTTGATAAATTTAGGCACCAGGCCGAATTAGAAATGTTGGTTTGGGCCAAACAGAGGCAGCAGGACCTGGGCTTGAGAAGGGTAATGAGTCACTGTTTTGCCATTGCTGGAGCGGACATGGAGGCCATTCGATGCAGGACAAACAAGGTGAGAGCAGAGGTAAGGCAGAATCAAGGCGGTGGGGCCCAGACCTGGATCGAGAGCAAGGACAGAGCCAAGGTTTGATCAATTTAAGCCCTGGACCAGTTGGAAAGGTTGGGTACAGTCCTAATCAATGTGGTGGGCCCAAGCCAAGAGCATATCGAAGTAGCGGGGTTTGAGTCCGAGAAAAAGGAATGTTCAGAGATTTGATTGATTTAAGCACTGGGGCAAATTGGAATGGTCAGGATGTCAGGGTAGGAGGCGAGGGACGGTTGGTTCAGCTTGCTGCTTTGAGAGTTTTACTCATGTCTGCACTGAATTGATGCTTTGACCTGCAATTAATAGTCTACTAGATCTGTGGACTCTCAGGCTGTGGCTGTGAGAGTGCTCCTTCTTCCTTAGGGGTCTGTGGAGATCTAGCATGATATCTAAAACTTTGACAAACTTCTATAGATGTGTAGTGCAGAGTATATTGTCTGGCTGCACGTTGGCCTGGTATGGAAACATACGTTGGCCTTTGAATGAAAAATCCTACAAAAGATGGTAGATTTGGCCCAGTACATCTTGGGTAAAGCCCTCCCAACCATCGAGCACATCAACAAGGAAAGCTTCTGTAGGAAGGCAGTGTCCTCCATCAGAAAGCCCCACCACGCAGGCCATCTTCTTTTCTTGCAGCTGACATCAGGTAGAAGGCGCAAGAGTCTCAGGACTCGCATCACCAGGTTCAGGAATAGTTATTACCTCACAGCAATCAGACTCTTGACAAAAGGGGGTAAGCATGCTCACTTACAACAAAAGATCTCACTTTAAGGACTCTTTATCTCATTATCTTATGTTCTCATTATTTATGGCTAGCTATTTATATTTGCATTTGCACAGTTTGTGGTCCTCTGTACTGGTTAATCTTTCATTGATCCTGTGACTGTATGGTTAGTATTTTATAGATTTGTTGAGTATGCCCAAGGGAAAAATGAATCTCAAGGTTGTATGTCGTGACATATATGTAATTTGATAATAAAATTTACTTTGAACTTTGAAATCAATCAACAAAGAATGCTGGAAGTGCTTAAAATGTCAGAAAGTATTTGCAGAAAGAATAGAATACACTCAATTCTCACCTTATATCAATGAATGAAATCTACCAAATGCTGAAACCACAAAATCACAATCTTAAATTCAGGCAAAGGTATCATTCATTACCTGTGGTGATCTGGGTGACCGTGTCTATTTCCAGGGCAATATTCACAACATTTCACTGATTGTGATACACTATTGCTTAAGCGGGTATCCAGAGAATGTGTGTACTGTGGAATATATTGTCGTTCTCTCATATAGGGACACACAGCCAATGTGTCCAGAAGTTTTGCACTGTTTGTAGCTTTACGTTCACAATGAGAAAGACTATTTTCATTATCCTATTTGTCAACGTGCAGCTGGTGTATAAGCATAGTCAAGGTTCAAAGTTCAAATTCAATGTAAATTTATTATCATTGCACAGATATGATTCCATATACCTGTGATTCATTTTCATGCAGACATATTTAGTAAAGCCAACAACCATAATAGAATGAATGAAAGACCACACCCAGGGGACAACCAGAATACTAAAGACAACACCTATGCAAATACTAAATAAATAAACGAACAAATAAACAAACAAACAAATAAATATCAAGAATAGGAGATGAAGAATCATTGAAAGTGAGTCCATAGATTGTGGGGACACTTCAGTGATGGTGGAATGTGAAGTGCTGTGAAGTTATTCCCTGATGTCAGAGCAGTATGCCAGTGAATGCCCATTTTCCTGACACTTATCAAAACCTTTTTCATTTTGTGTCAGTCTTCTGACCTATCAGAGCAGAATATATTCACTGGGTGATATTTTGGAACTACCTTGTAATTCTGTCAGGAATTTGGGCCCATGGGCAGTAAGCATACAATGGCACCTATTCCATTATAGACAAATTTACAGAGCATCCCACCAGTGCTGTCTACCAAAGTTTCCACTGCCTAGACAACCCTGGACAAACCATGCACTGCACAGTTGAATGAGTTCTAATTAAAAAAAAATTCTTTACACCATTTTGCACAAGCTGGCCATTAATGAGGCAGTTGCAAGGCCATCACTCAGTAGCCGAGAAACTAAAGAGCAGGAGTAAGGATGCTGTGGAGGAGAATGAAGAAGAAGGAAGTGAAGGAGTATATATGTAAGAAGTGGGGGGGGGGGGTTAGGTGGCAGGTCAGAAAGATAAGGGAGGTGTCAGTATAAAGTTTCTCTGTCTGTATAGGCTCTACGTGATCACATCATTCTTGAGCCCTCCCATTAACATCAACCTCGACTTTCCATTCACCCATCTTGATCGTCTTCACTTCATCATATTTTTTCTGACAATACAAATCTAAAAATCATTTATTCCATTGGATTCCATCCAAGTTGATTAACTCGTTATTGAATGATGCACATAAAATGCAAGTAATTGAGATTGGTTCATTCTTTGCTCATATTTTGCTTCCTCAGAATTACCAGGAGATACCAGAGCATATCTTGTGGAAGTGTAATGGCCGTCGAAGGAGGAGACCACGCATTACCTGTAAACATAATCTTGAGCCTAGAATGTTCCAGCTTCAATGTTCCAGTTTGCGGGCTGAAGCTGCCAGAGCTGTCTGGTAACATCAGCAACAGCACTGGCAGGATAGTAGGGATGAGCGTGCGAATGCTTAAAGAGAGGCCATATCTGTAGTGCACAGAGCCACTCATACTCTCAGGGGGATGTTGCCCTGGTAATCTTGCAGGGGAAAATGTAGTGGGACTCCTGTGATAATAAAGACTTTGCAAAGGAATAAAACTAAAATGAACTTAAACCTAAATTAACCACAGCTGAATAAAAAATGCCTAATCCCAGGAATTTACCATTGCAAAGGTGACCTGGCCTGAACTGACCCATGCTGTATCTTCAAACCCTTTTGGGCATGGCTTGGGGATCAAAATCAGGCAAAATTTAAGCCACTTTAAACACTGGAAACAATTACTGTGGTCTGCACTTAGCCTTCAATTATACCTATTGAATTGAATTGACTTTATTTCTTACATCCTTCACATACCTGAAGGGTAAAAATCTTTACATTACGTCTCCATCTAAACGTGCAATGTGCAATCATAGTAATTTATAATAAATAGAACAGTCAATGTAACATAGAATACACTCAAATCAGCGTGAGTTGATCAGTCTGATGGCTGGTGGAAGAAGCAGTTCCAGAGTCTGTTGGTCCTGGCTTTTATGCTGCAGTACAGTTTCCTGGATGGTAACAGCTGGAATAGGTTGTGGTTGGGGTGATTCGGGTACTCAATGATCCTTCGGGCCCTTTTTTCACACGTGTCCGTGTAAATGTTCTGAATCATGGGAAGTTCACAACTACAGATGGGCTGGGCTGTCCACACCACTCTCTGCAAAATCTTGCAATTAAGGGAGGTACAGTTCCCATACCAGGCAGTGATGCAGCGAGTCAGGATGCTCTCAGTTGTGCCCCTGTAGAAAGTTCCATACCAATTGTGCTCAACTGTCTGAGGTGAAAGAGGTGCTGTTGTGCCTTTTTCACCACACAACTAGTGTGTAAAGACCACGTGAGGTCCTCAGTGATGTAGATGCCAAAGAACTTAAAGCTGTTTACCCTCTCAACCCCAAATCCATTGATGTCAATAGGGGTTAGCCCATCTCCATTCCTCCTGTAATCCACAACCAGCTCCTTTGTTTTTGTGACAGTGAGGGAGAGGTTGTTTTCTTGACACCACTGTGTCAGAGAGATGACTTCTTCTCTGTAGGCCACCTTGTTATTGTTTGAGATTAGGCCAATCAATGTACTGTTGTTTGCAAATTTAATTAGTAGATTAGAACTGTAGGTGGCAAAACAATCATGGGTATAGAGGGAGTAAAGGAGGGGAATTGGTACACAGCCCTGAGGGGCTCCTATGCTGAGAGTCAGAGGGGTGGAGGTGAGGGAGCCTACTCTTAAAAAAAATTTCAAAGTTTAAATTGGGAAAGGGAGAAATTAAAGGCAGACAGAAAGACACTGTGTCTGACATGTCCACAGGCGGAAGGCAGAGTCCGAGCCTACTCCTACCACCTGCTGGCAATCTGACAGGAAGTCTAAGATCCAGCTGCACAAGGCTGAGGTCTCTGAGTTTCCTCTCGAGCCTGGATTATGGTGTTGAATGCTAAACTGTAGTCCAAGAACAGCATTCTCACATAAGCATCCTTCTTCTCCAGATGTGTAAGGACGGTATGTAGAGCAGTGGCTATTGTGTTGTCTGTCGATCGGTTGTGTCGGTAGACAAATTGTAGGGGGTCCAGTTCGGGTGGCAGCAATCTGCAGATGTAATCCTTGACCAGTCTCTTAAACCATTTGCTTATTATTGCAAAAGGATGTCAGTCGTTCAGGCATGTTACCTGGTCTTATTTGGTACAGGGAAAATGGTGGATAATTTGAAGCAGGAGGGCACTCTACGCTGGGAGAGGGAGATTAAAAATGTCTGTAAACACAACTGACAATTGTGCTATGCATGTCCTGAGTTCTTACCCTGGGATGCCGTCCTGTCCTGCAGCCTTGCACTGTCCTCTCGTTGGAAACATCTGTGTACCTCAACCTGACAGATGACCAAATTGCAGGCTGTAGTGGTGGCTTTCCTCGGAGGCCCAGAGTTAGCGACATCGAACTGAGCATAAAAGTGATTGAGCTCATCTGGGAGAGAGGCCGCGATGTTGGCAGCACCACCACGTTTACCTCAAGATTTTGCTGGAAGATGTCTGTGGTATTAACTGTTCATGCTGCAACTCATCCTGCAGTGTTGACCATCAGATGTTGCTGAAGAAACTCATCCACTCAGGGTTATGAAATAGTGGCTCCCACACTCTGCTCAAAGCCCTGTGCCAAGTTGGAGCTGGATTTCTCCACATTCTTTAGCTTTGAACTCTGGCTTTTCTCGCACACCCAAGTATATGGGCACTTACATCCATCAATCATGGAATTTCTGTTGGAGAGGCCATGATGTCAGAGCAGTATGTGTGGGTAAAGATATCCTGATATACTTTCTCATTCCTTGATTATTCCTGTGTACCAAGGTTGTTGAGGGAGGTAATTGTGTTTCCACATGACCTGATCACTCATGACATTTACTGACTGAGCCATAAGAACAGGCAACAGTTTCACTTACACCGAGGAAATGTTTACTTGATAGGTGAAGGAGTTGGGTGTGTCATAGACAGTGGATGAGAAAGCCACATTTAATTAGTGGCAACTCAGTGCTATTTGGTTTACAATCCAGCAGATATCAAGAGTTCTGAGAAACATTTGAAATCAGTATGGTAGAACAATACCTGAGATGCTGTCATTATATTTTCTCTCTACTTAAAATTTAATAAAACTTTAATCTTGTGCTGTTCCATGGAGGTGTAATAATTAGTCAGTAAACTAGGTGTAAACTTAGTCAGCTCCATCATGGGCACTAGCCTCCGTAGTATCCAGGACATCTTCAAAGAACAATGACTCAAAATGGCTGCATCCATCATTAAAGACCCCCATTGCCCAGGTGATGCCTTGTTTTCATTGCTACCATCAGGAAAGAGGTACAGAAGCCCGAAGACATGCACTCAATCAGCCAGGACAGCTTTTTCCTCTCTGTCATCCAATTTTGAATGGACATTGAACCCCTGAACACTACTTTGCTAAATTTTTATTTCTATTTTTTCACTACCCATTTAATTTAACTATTTAATGTATATATACTAATGTTTTCCCTATTATTTTGTATTGCATTGTACTGCTGCTGCAAAGACACATGACACAACATAAGCTGATTCTGATGTTCTTTCAGTAATTCCAGAAAAAAAACTTTTACTGTATGTTTACTGTATTGATTGTCAAATTGTTTAACTGTGTGGTAATACAAAGCTAAATCCTATCACAATTCACAGTATTTGTGACCAGGTGCAAAACCAGAAGATTTCCAACCCTGGCAGGCTAATTTGAACTATCACCTCATGACAGATAAATCCTAAAAGGTAACAAAGTGCTTTTCAAAAATGTTTGAACCTAGCAATTATTATCAGAAGAAAAAGAAACATTAAAGAAGGGTTATAAATAGACTACTGGTGATACAAGACAAAATGAACCCTGTTCATTTTCCGTAATCATGTTTCAGCATTACTATAATGGTACATGCTTTTATGGTGTTTGTAAACACAATACTTCCTAGTTTTATATGGTATATTGCTGGGAAGTTCTTAGAAATTATACTGTGCTTGACATGAGCCAAGTTTTTCAGATTTTACCTCAAACATACCATAACTCACTGATAAATAGCGCAGTTTAATTCAGGTGTTACCAGGAAATCAAATGGATTCAAGGATTAGTGGTAAATATGTCATAGAATCATAGAAAACGACAGCACAGAAACAGACACTTTGGCCCATGTAATCCATGCTGAAACATTTGAACTGTCTAATCCCATCAACCTGCACCCAGACCATAGCCCTCCTTACCCCTCCCATCCGTACACCTATCCAAAATTGATTATTGCAATTTTAAACTATTATTTCAAAGAACAATGTGATTGATCATTTCTAGAGATAACATTTGAAAAGTTCAATCAAACTTGCATGGATGCTTGGTCACAGGAAGTACTATTCCCACTCTGGGGTACATTAAATGAGAAGGGCACAGATGTGGTGGAAAAGATGCAAAAAGATTTACAATGATGCTCTCAGAAACTTAATAGAGATGGAACAGTCAATAGGTCTCTTCCCTAAAAAAATAAGTAGAACAAATTATAAAATCAAGAAGCAGTTTGACGAATAGATATGGAGAAAACATTTCCGTTTTTGGGAAAGATCAAAATGAATGCCTATGATTACGTTGAAGTTGCCAACAAATCCAAAGTGAATTTATAAAAAACTTATTTTCCCAAATTATGCAAAGAACATTTAACTTCTTACTCAAAAGGGTATTTAAGGTAAATGCTATGGTCTAGAGAATCTGAACAATGTTATATTTTTATAAATGGTGTCTGACCTGCTAAAGTTGGGTACATATCACATCAGTGATAATTATATCCACTATGAATTCAATAGAACTGAACATGGAAATTGAATAAAAATCAGCATGCTAACAGTATTAACCAGGTATGAATACTATGCAAATATTCCAGTACTTATAGGCTCTGTTTCTAAGGGAGTGCTCACAATAGGAGTGATATTGAAACTGATGTATTTTTAAATTCAAATATTTAGCGTCATTTGGTATTTTTAAGGCAGGCATTTAGAGAGATTAATGCAAGCAAGTCAGCACTAAATTATACACCAATTGCTCTTTTAAGCAAGAAAATTGCTATAAAATTTTAGGGAGGAATGTCATTGTTAATTTTGCGACATTATCAGGCCAAATGGAAGAAGATGTCAGTGTTATTAGGATAGTATTGTTGCATTCCAGCGAAAACAAGGTATGCACATGAAGCAGAGGATATTAGAGGTAGATAGAGTACATGAAAGCCACCAAAGACTAATTGGCTTCCTTCTGTGCTGCCAATTCAACATAATGTGCTGATTCATGATTGCAACACCAATTCTAAAGTACCTGCATAGATTGAATGTAATGCAAATCAGTGCATTTAACATTTTTTCTTTTTAATTCAATGAATCTGCTAGACTTGATTTAACCAATGTCATTCACATTCAGCAAAAAAAAACATAAAATATAATGGTTTACCCTCCGGGCTCCCCTCCCACCCTTCTCTTTCTCCCCAGGCTTCCCGTCCCATGATCCTTTCCCTTCTTCAGCTCTTAGATCCACACCTCCCCTCCTGTCTTCTCCTATCAGTTCAGAACTCCCCCTCCCTCTCCCACTTTCAAATCCCTTGCTGGCTCTTCTTTCAGTTAGTCCTGACGAAGGGTCCTGGCCCGAAACGTCAACTATACAGCTTCCTATAGATGCTGCCTGGCCTGCTGCGTGCACCAGCATTTTGTGTGTGTGTTGCTTGAATTTCCAGCATCTGCAATGTTTATATCTTTTTTGCTGGTAGAAAAATCAATTTATAGCTTCTAATTGGATGAGATGTTAATTTTGTGCACCTTGAATCCCAAGATCTGCAGATTGACATAAATTTCTTCATTGATATAACCCAGTCAATGTCCAGCAGGATTTTCAAATGAAGTGCATCAGTTTTTGCACAGCAAGGATTAAGGAAATTAATTGACAGAGACTAATTGCTTTTACTTAGGAGTTATTCCTGATCTCTACCATACTACAGGAAAATAAAATCTCAGGCTTGCTTGAAGCTTAATATAACCTGGTGATGAGTGTTCTAGTAATCTTTTTAAAGTTAATTTTTGGAGGTTTGCTTTAAACAAATTGCTCTTTGTTTAGGGTTGAAAAGGCCCCTAAATGTTGTCAATGTTTTAATTTGATTGGTATCAGCTGCTTGCTCTGTCTTAAAATGGTTCACATTGGAAGGTAGTCTGAGACTGGGCTGTCTGTGAGGTTAATTAAGGTTATAGTTTGTCCCCTTAACACGAGGAATTTAATCTTTAAGAGTTGGAGGTTGCCTCTGTGTCCCATGGAAAATGGACAGAGTGATCTCATTCAAGGCATAAATGGATAAGTGTGACTTGCAATGATATTAGCTTTTTGCACAGATTATTGACCAAGTGACCATATCTGCAGGTTTAGGTTTCTGCAAACAGTTTTATGGTCTGTTACCACGGTTACAAGAGGCATAGCAATGAAGGAAGCTGTAACTTGATTACCATGTAATTCACTGAGCACTGTGAAGCCGGTGACCTGTCTGTGGCTCTTATTCTGTAAACAGGAATCAGGGCAATTCTCTGGCGGTCACAACTCTGCCCCTTATCTTTAATTAAGAGTCATTTTTCCTGTAGAGATGGATTTGCTCATTACTGTTTCTTTCTAGTTTATGATTCCTTAGCAGCCATGTAAATTTCATCCAGCTAAGAATATTTGGCATGACACTAGAGTGTTTTCATGTGATTTTAAATAAAGAGATCTACTGCAAAGTTAGTGCTGCTGGATAGATTAATGAGTGAACTCATTGTATGATGTGGCACTCTGCTTGTTACATAGACAACATTTTCCCTAGTGTCTGCTGAATTAGCCGAACTCAGACAGGTTTTGGCAATAAGGGTGTGGTGCCCCTTTGGGTAATGGGAATTGTAAATAGTTAGGCGCCCCGCTCCTCATTGCTACCTTGTGACCTATGATGGATAGTGCGCTTGGTTGTATGTTTAATGAGAATAGGATCGTACTTCTTCTAGTTGAGGAATGAGCAGAGAATTAGAAGCTGCACGTTTCCTCTGCCTTGTGGGACCATATCCCAGCATGAATCTTTAGGGATTGAAGTCTGTAGTGGTCGGGAAGGGAAAATTTGAAATGGAAAGGAAGACTGGTTAAATGAAAGAGCTCCTGCAAAGACTATCTACGAGCTGTTAAAGGATGATATACTAAAGTTTCTAAACAAAGGAGCAGATAATTACATTAGTTCACCATCTATTACTTCTTGTGCTGTTTGTTGATTTGTCTGTTGTATTCCTAAGGGATTGAAATTACCTCTGGTGATTTTGCCAGGTAAATCCAAGACATAATTTGCACTCACTAAAGTCTAATTGCAATGCCTTGTAGTAGTAAAATGAACAATAGAGCCTGTTCTAGAGCAAACTTCTTCTGCAGGGTCTATTACTACTACTATTACGTCGGCTCAGGCCTAGGGTGCTGGCATCGGGCATGATGATGGACTCTCCACTTCTCCCGCTCCCTCATCAGTGTGTTCAGTTGTTTACAATATATATTAATGACTTGGATAAGGGAATTAAATGCAGCATCTCCAAGTTTGCGGATGACACGAAGCTGGGCGGCACTGTTAGCTGTGAGGAGGATGCTAGGAGGATGCAGGGTGACTTGGATAGGTTGGGTGAGTGGGCAAACTCATGGCAGATGCAATTAATGTGGATAAATGTGAAGTTATCCACTTTGGTGGCAAAAACAGGAAAACAGATTATTATCTGAATGGTGGCCGATTAGGAAAAGGGGAGGTGCAACGAGACCTGGGTGTCATTATACACCAGTCATTGAAAGTGGGCATGCAGGTACAGCAGGCGGTGAAAAAGGCGAATGGTATGCTGGCATTTATAGCACGAGGATTTGAGTACAGGAGCAGGGAGGTATTACTGCAGTTGTACAAGACTTTAGTGAGACCACACCTGGAGTATTGTGAGCAGTTTTGTTCCCTTAATCTGAGGAAAGACATCCTTGCCATAGAGGGAGTACAAAGAAGGTTCACCAGATTGATTCCTGGGATGGTAGGACTTTCATATGATGAAAGACTGGATGAATTAGGTTTATACTCATTGGAATTTAGAAGATTGAGGGGGGATCTGATTGAAACGTATAAAATCCTAAAGGGATTGGACAGGCTAGATGCAGGAAGATTGCTCCCGAAGTTGGGGAAGTCCAGAACGAGGGGTCACAGTTTGAGGATAAAGGGGAAGCCTTTTAGGACCGAGATTAGGAAAAACTTCTTCACACAGAGAGTGGTGAATCTGTGGAATTCTCTGCCACAGGAAACAGTTGAGGCCAGTTCATTGGCTATATTTAAGAGGGAGTTAGATATGGCCCTTGTAGCTAAAGGGATCGGGGCTATGGAGAGAGGTTGGTGCAGGGTTCTGAGTTGGATGATCAGCCATGATCATACTGAATGGCGGTGCAGGCTTGAAGGGCCGAATGGCCTACTCCTGCACCTATTTTCTATGTTTCTATGTTTCTATTAACATTAGCCATGCCGCTGTCTTCTAGGAGCGTGTTGACCATAGTCATCTGCAGGGTCGAGTCCAGTGAATTACCCTCCATAAACTCTTTCTTAAACTGGGGCATAGGATGCTGACGGCAGCTTGACAGAGTCCTCTATCGGTCTTTCAAGTTCTCCCTGGGAGCATCCTTCCTCTCCCAGGGATGAGGCCTTTGGAGCTTCTGCTGGAGTTTCTGTAGTACTGAGCTTTTACAGGATAGATTGGTAACCCATGCCCAACGCTCCTCCTTTTGGAGCCAGGATTGGGACCCTCCATGGCAAAGTCCTTCACAAATGCAGTCACCCCAAAGGTTCTGACAGTGCAGGTCCTCTCCAGTTGATGAATGCCTGACATATATGCAGCCCGTACATATCATCAAACATTTTGGAGACCAAGGGGATGGATTTGCTGGCTACTGTGGGATTGCAGGTATCTTCTGCTACCTGGGCACTCAGTTTATGAGTGCATTTCTGACGTGTGCACTATTCAGGAATCCTTTTGTAACTTGGGAATGACCCGTAAGTGGAGGTCTCTTTGAACTAGAGCCACAGAGAGACCATTCAGCCTGTTGAGTTCATGCTGGCAGTCAAACTCACATTTACACTAATCCTACATTAATTATTTTTTATTCTCCCCACATTCTCATCAATTAACACCCCCCCCCCCCGATTTAAGCCGTCACTCACATACTAATCAAGCACATGTTTGGGTTGTGAGAGGGAACCAGAGGACCAGAGGATCTGGAGGAAACTTATGTGATCACAGAAAGAATGTGCAAACACTACTCATAGAGCACCTGAGGTCAGGATTAAACTTGGGTCCCTGGGGCTGGAGACAGCAGTTCTACAAGTTGTGCCAGACTATAGTCACCATAATGTGTGATTATGTTGCACACAATAATACTCACGCATAGTCATAATTTTATAATTAGAACTGTTGATTTGTTTTGAGATAGATAATAGATCAATATTGGATGAAATACAGAAAAAATAATCACTGCTGTAGGAAGAAATTTCAACATACCTGATTTAAATATAGAATGTGTTTTTCCAAATCTTACTTGCCTATTTTGCATGTCTCAAACTATCCAATGTATTGGAGTTCAAGATCAACCTTTTACCTAAAACCTTTGGTCTCTTGGTCACATGGGTATATTTTATACGTGAGATTTCACCATTAAAAATGACAGGTTATTGAACTTTGGGAGCATCACAGATGAGCGTCATGTTTAACTTCTGGAAGAAGCTGATTAGTTGTCATTCGCACCATGTTCTTCAATACAGGAGCATTAATTCTTGGCTTTATTCATGCCTCAGTGATTGATAATGGCTCCAGCCACTCTTGAATACTGTCAAGGAGACCAGAAGGTCCATGTTATTTCAGATAGGTTTCCAATTTAACTTTTCATAGCTTCTGTTTCCCATAATCTTCCCAAATGTTGGCAAATCATTCACTGGGTATCGTCCATTACAGGTATCTATTGTTTCCCAATACCCACACTCACCTGTCCTGAGTCTCTCTCTGACCATATCACTTTTCTTTCCTCCACATTTTCACTACTCTATCCTCATGATGCTATCCCTATTGTGTATTTAATATTTCAGTAATATTGTAAATATATTGTTTGATTAAGCGTACTTTGTTTAAATTATTCATTGTGGGTTAAATGTAAAAGTATGTGAATAACATATGTTATTATGCCACCACCTCACTAAAGTAACAACAAAGTATACACACATCTCCCAGTTTCCTTTGTTTTTCTTTCAGTTAATTTCTGGAGTTATAAAACATAACACAGGTGATGAATAAATTTTAAAATGAACCTGAGATGAGCTCCCACCTGTTGAAGGGCAGCATGTTCTTTCTTTGTAAGGCGGGGCGGGGGGGGGAGGGAGAGAGAGAGAGACATTCAAGTTTAAAAAAAGCAAAGGACATCTTTTTTCCCTTCAGAAGCACAGCAAGACATTTCAAGTTAAAAAGGCAGAAAACTTTCATGCCAAATCCTCTGTAACAGTGTCAACTGAAAATGAATTATGAAAGGTACTGGATGATGCCACAGCATTGGAAAACTCAAACACATCAAAGGCAAAATAGCGTTAAGTCAAATTACCACACCGAAGTTTCACAGAGCTCTCCCTGGTTCCTGATACCATCCGTGATAAAGTAACATGGAGGCTTTCTAAGTTTGAGTGGAGCCCATGGGCAATGTCAGTGGTCCCAGTAGCCAAGAAGAATGGATCCGTCAGGATCTGTGATGATATTAAGTCACCATCAACCCCGTACTGAATGTAGATCAATACTGTACCCTCTACCCAGGTCAGGGATATCTTCGCAAACCTTTCTGGAGGGGAACACTTCAGCAAACAGGACTTAGCTGACGCCTACCTACAGATGGAGATGGACGAATAGTCCAAGTGCTTACAACAATAAACACTCACAAAGGGCTTTATCACTATAATAGGCTTATTTTTGGAGCAGCATCTGCACCTCTCCGCCGACAGACAGCTATGGACCAGTTGCTGCAAGACTGCCCAGGCACTCCGTGTGACCTGGATGATATCATTATTACTGTACTGGTAAGGATGACAAGAAGCATCTCCAAAATCTCAAGACAATGGTAAAGAGATTAGAAAATTATGGGCTCAGAGCATGGCACAACAAGTGCGAATTATTTTAAAACCAAGCGTCACTTAAATCTAGTCAGCTGCATCTTGGGTGCCAGCCTACAAAGTACCCAGGACATCTTTAAGGAGCGGTGTCTCAGAAAGGCAGTGTTCATTATTAAGGACCTCCAGCACCCTTTTCTCACTGTTACCATCAGGTAGGAGATACAGAAGGCTGAAGGCACACACTCAGTGATTCAGGAACAGCTTCTTCCCCTCTGCCATCCGATTCCTAAATTGACTTGAACCCTTGGACACTACCTCACTTTTTTTTAATACATATATAGTATTTCTGTTTTTGCACAATTTTTAATCTAGTCAATATATGTATACTGCATAAAGTATACTGAATAAAATTTTCTTGTTTATTTATTATTATTATTACTATTATTTTATTGTTTCCTTCTATATTATGTATTGCATTGAACTGCTACTAAGTTAACAAATTTCACGTCACATGCTGTTGGACTCTGGCCATATTCCACCGAGATACAACACTGGGCGTCATGGGAAGTTGTTCCTACCAGTGGCCATCGAACTTTGCAGCTCCTCCTGTGGAGGGTCAGACACCCTAAGCCAATAGGCTGGTCCTGGACTTATTTCCATCTGGCATAGTTTGCATATTGTTTGATTGTTTGTGGTTTTTGTATTTCCATATTTATGCTCTATTCTTGGTTGGTGCAGCTGTAACGATACTCAATTTCCCTCGGGATCAATAAAGTATGTCTATGTCTATGTCTACATGTTGGTGATAATAAACCTGATTCTGATTCTGGTTCTGGCTCTGATAAATATGGTGATGCCATTGGCGCACAAGGATTACACAATGTGCTGAGAAAATTCAAGCAGTAGTGGATGCCCAAGGCCAAAGGACATGTTACGGTTGAGGTTCTTTTTAGGATTTGTCAATTGCAATAGCAGGTTCCTGCCAAACCTGGCTACTGTGCTCCAACCCTTGAACCCATTACTACAGGTCGGGAAGAAATGGCAATGGACAATGCAGTGTGAAAGTAAAGGAAATTTTGACGTCAGACACTGCCCTCACATGTTATGATCCACAATGTCCTGTCAATCTTTCCTGTGAAGCCTCATCTTATGGCATATATGCAGTCATGCCACATATTATGAGTGATGGAAGTGAACTCCCCATAGCCCTTACATCATGTTCCCTTACCACTGCAGAGAACAGCTATGCACAAATTGAAAGAGAGGCCTTGAGTCTGGTTTGGAATGTAAAATGTTTTAACCAAGTTTACCCCTATTACTGATCATCAACCACTAGTGTCCATTTTCAACTCACTGAAGGGTGTTCCATTAACAGCAGGAGCAGAAGTGCAGAGATGGTCCCTGTTTCTTGGAGGGCAAAATTACATTATCGAATTCAAGAGTTCAGTTAATCATGGAAATGGTGATGGATTGTACCACTTACTCTTGGGAAAGGAAATACATGAACAATTTACAAAAGAGGACATTCCTCTTGACATATTCTCCCTAATGCCAATCAAAAGTCTCTCCGTTACCACAGAGACGATCCAAAGGGAAACCAGAAAAGACCTTACACTGCCTCAAATCTACATAACAATATAAACTGGCTGGAATGTGCCGCAGAAATTCCAGTTCCCCCATTTTTACCAGTGACGTGTTGAACTTACCCTTGACAGGGGTTGCCTGATATGGGGATTGAGAGTTGTTGTACCATCCAAGCTGAGAGCTAAGGTGTTGGATAAGCTCAATAACAGACATAAGGCATGGTCAAAAAGAAAGTAGTGGCATGACATTTTGTCTGGTGGCCTGGGATAAATCAACAGATCAAGCAGCTCACCATGTGCTGTTTGGGATGCCATCATACCCAGAAGATGCCAAGAGCAGCTCCTCTCCAGCTTTGGGAATTGCCTTGGCAGAAGATTCATGTGGGTTTTGCCAGACTTTTCATGGGCACAAATTTCTTTGTAGTTCTGGATACAGTTATAAATGGCTGGAAATGTTTCCAGTAACCTCCACTACAGCCTCGCTCACTGTTGCTATGCTGATAAGCCTCTTCTTAAGGACTGGTGTTCTATAACAATTAATAAGTGACAATGGACCACAGTTACAGTCATTTCTGAAAATGAATGGAATAAGACCTATTTCATCTATGCTCTACTGTGTAGATGTAATAGGTCATATTCCATTCATTTTCAGCACACCAACAGTGAACGAGGCTATTGGGAATGTTTCTGGCCATTTGTAATTGTATCCAGCCTTTGAAGCTTGTAACTCCTCCAGAGTTGTCAAAGGTCTCTTGGTGGCCCACTCTTGCACGGTCACTCAGTTTTTGAGGATGGCCTGCTCTAAACAGATTTACAGCTGTGTCATATTCTTTCCATTTCTTGATGATTGACTTAACTATACTCCAAGGGATATTCAATTACTTGGAAATTTTCTCGTATCCATCTCCTGACTTGTGCTTTTCAATAACCTTTTTGCAGAGTTTCTTTTGTCTTCATGGTGTAGTTTTTACCAGGACACTGACTCACCAGCAATGGACCTTCCAAATACAGTAGTATTTTTACTACAATCAATTGAAACATCTTGACTGCACACAGATCTCCAAAAACAGATCTCTTTTTAACTTCTAAAACCAATTGGCTGCACCAATAATGATTTGTTGTGTCATTGTAAAGGGGGGTGAACACTTAGGCAATCAATTATTTTGTGTTTTATATTTGTCATTAACTTAGCTCACTTTGTAGAGATTTGTATTCACATTGACATGAAAGAGTCTTTTTCTGCTGATCAGCGTTAAAAAAAAGCCACATTAAATCCTGTTAATTAATGCTGCAAAACACTTTCGAGGGGATGAATACATTTTATAGGGATTTTACATAAAGACAGTCTCCACCATTGTCTGGGACAAACAAATTCCACAGATTCACCACTCTCTGGCTAAACAAATTCCTCCTCAGCTCCATGCCAAAAGGATGCCCCTCTATTCTGAGGTTGTTCCTCTGGTCTTAGACTCTCCCACCATAGGAAACATTCTCTCCACATCCACTCTATCAAGGCCTTTCACTATTCAATAGGTTTCAATGGGGTCACCCCTCATTCTTCTGAATTTCAGTGAATACAGGCCCAGAGCCATCAAACGCTCTTCTTATGACAAGCCATTCAATCTTGTAATCACTTTCGTGAACTTCCTTTGAACCCTCTCCAGTTTCAGCACATCCCACCAGTGCTTTAAAAAAGTCTCACCATTACAACCTTGCTCTTATATTCTTGTCCTCTTGAAATGTATTGCATTTGCCTTCCTCACCACAGACTCAGCCTGCAAATTAGTCTTTAGGAAATCGTACACAAGGACTCCCAAGTCCCTTTGCACCTCGTATTTTTTTGTATTTTCTCTCCATTTAGAAAATAGTCAACCCTTTCATTTCTTCTACCAAAGTGCATGGCAATACACTTCCCAACACTGTATTCCATCTGCCATTTCTTTGCCCATTCTCTTAAGCTGTCTTGGTCCTACTGTAGCTTTTCTACTCTTCAAAACTACCTGCCCCTCCAACTATCTTCATATCATCTGCAAACTTTGCAGCAAAGCCATCAATTCCATTGTCCAAATCATAGACATGTAACGTAAAATGAATACGATCCAACACAGACCCTTATGGAACACCACTAGTTACTGGCAGCCAGACAGAAAAGGCTCCTCTCATTCTCATTTTTTGCCTCCTGCCAATCAGCCACTGCTTTATCCATGCTAGAATCTATCCTGTAATACCATGGGCTCATAGTTTGTTTAGCAGTCTCATGTGTGGCATCTTGTCAAAGGCCTTCTGAAAATCCAAGTACATGGTTTATGTGTAAGAAGTGCATGAATGGCATACATCATTACGCCATCACATCATATGTGCATGCCTCACTAAAGTAAAAGCAAAGTCTACACGCTTTTCCTGGTTTTCCGTGTTTTTCATTCGGTTAGTTGACGGAATTAAAAAAACATAACAGACCCCCACTCTGAACTTCTTCAGTGAACTCCTTTCTCTGGAAAGGCAGTAAGTCCTGATAGGAGGGTTTATTGAAACACACACACAGACTTGGGTTTTAAGTGTGGTCAAAAATCTCTTTTACCTTTCAACAGCCCAAAGGCAGGATTTGCTGTAAGCCATATTTGGACATGGCCTGAGTTTCCTTGCTCTGAGCTGAATAAATCATTGTTCGTCAGTGAAGCATTAAACCAGTGCTTCATTTCCTGTGGTTTGGAAGATTTTTTAGCCCTTAGCTGAAGGAGGCCACAGAAATTTTCCCTGATATTTTCGACAGCATTTTGCCCTCTGCCACACTCTTTGCTGACTATGACAGAATTCTGTCTAAGTTGCCAGCTGAGATTTCTATATACCACAGTGTCCATATGTCAACAAAATCATTTACCAGTAGCTATGTCATAAGATGTGTTGCATCGATGAAAATTCTTCTTCTGTTAAAAGGAAATGGAAATATGGATCTCCTTGGATAGAAAAAATGTTCTTTTATCTCCCCCATTCCTTGTCTTTCCTGCTCTCCTTGTTCCCTTGATAATTATGAAGCCTGTTCATATGTTTACTTTTATGGAAGTCTTATTATTGACATTTGTGCATGTTGATTGCTTATGGCTGTTTGCATTATTATCTTGTTCGAGGCCTGGAATGATTCATCGCAGTGAGGCCCAGGTCCTAATGTGAAGTACAATCCACTGTTTGGACAATCTAAATGCCCGGCTCATATAGACTGGAAGGGAAGGGTGTGAAGAGTTGGGTGAGCTTGGATCGCTCAAGGCATCAGGCCAATTTGGAGTGGTCGAGACTGGCTTCTTTGGCAGCAAAGTCGAGAGCTGGAGTGATTTCCCACAGCGGAGCTGGGGTCCTAGTGTGAGGTGCCATCCACTGTTTGGACAATTTCAACAGCACCCCGGGTAGACTGGAAACTCCCCTCTCTACTATGCTAATGCTATGAGACTGCCCGCGGTAGCTGTCGTTTGTGTCTGTGAACTTTGTGGCAACTTGCCCCATTAATATGATGAACTGAATACTGAGGCTTTGGTCTGACTCCAGGTTGCCCCAGGGATTTGGATTAAAGGACCCAATTTGGTTTGGAATGTTCATGTTGCTTGCTTCTATTGTTTGCATGATTTGTTTTGTTTTTTTCCTCTTTTTCTCTGTGCACATTGGAGTTGGTCTTTTAAAACAAGAGTAAATCTGCAGATGCTGCAAGTCCAAGCAACACACACAAAATGCTGGAGGAACTCAGCAGGCCAGGCAACATCTGTGGAAAAGAGTACAGTCGACGTTTCAGCCTGAAGCATTGACTGAACTCTTCACCATAGCTGCTGCCTGGCCTGCTGAGTTCTTCCAGTATTTTGTGTGGGGTTGGTCTTAATTTTATCTTAATTGAGTTCTTTTGGGTTTCTTGCTTTGCGACTGCCTGTAAGCAAACAAATCTTATGGTTGAATAATTTATACATTCTTTGATAATAAATGTACTTTGAAATTTTGAATTTTATAAATTAGTGGTTGCTATTGTGCTGTCTGTTATGGTACTGTCCTGTGTTTTATGCTTGGCACCAAACCCCAGTCATTTCTGACATGTTCCATACATTGGCAATATAGTGATTCTAATTCTCATTCTGATTTATTTAACCTGATGACTAGGAAAAGTTGAAATAAAACAGAAAATGCTGAGAACACTCAGCAAGTCAGGCTGCACCTGCAGTTCAGGTCAATGATCATTCATTAGAACGGGGAAGGACAGAAAAGGTTTATCTTTGATAGGTCTTCAGCATGAAATGTTTCCTCTTTTTCTCTATCCCTAGATGCTACTGACCTGCTGAGTATTTCCTGTATTTTTTTTAGCTCTATATTACATTTTCTGCAGCTGTGGGATTTTTATTTTCAGCATCTATGGAAAGTTATTTTCCAAAACTCTGGAAGTCAATCTTTTGGTAGATTATTTTTCATGTGAATGGGTAAATGTGTCAGGAAATGTAGATGAGGCTCAACCCAACAGCAAAGCAGTGGAGAACAAAACAAAAGAAAACGGATACTTAACATGAAAAGGGAACACGGTAACTGAAGGCTAGAAGGAGTTGGTTGAGGCTACACACATAAAAGTTGCTGGTGAATGCAGCAGGCCAGGCAGCATCTCTAGGAAGAGGTACAGTCAACGTTTCGGGCCGAGACATTTCATCAGGACTAACTGAAAGAAGAGCTAGTAAGAGATTTGAAAGTGGGAGGGGGAGGGGAGATCCGAAATTGAGGATAGTTGGTCTGATGGGTCAACTAAGAACTGTGGATGAGAACTGGGTTTAAGTAGGCTGAAGGTAATGAGTTGGAAACGAGTGACAGGTGACTACTGTTAGCTGGGTGGAGACTGGATGTGCCTGCCTATGCAAGTCTGACAGGATCCCCCTCCTACATTCAGAACCAATGGATCCAAGGTGAAACTGGATGGCACCCAACATCTCTCTTCACAATCGAGCAGGTACTACACAACCTGTCCACAACAATAGGAATCCACCAGCTGGCAAACGTACACACTGGACCACCTTCCACTATCCTTGGTTCTAGAGGTGCAGGGCCTGGTGGATTTAGTGGTCCATGGACACCAGGATTCAGGTTAGATATGTGGAAGGTAGGTGTGATCCTGAGGTTTGGTGGCAGCTGGTAAGTGATTGGGTTGACACTATGGCTGATCTTAAAGGGACCAATGAACCATGGTGAGAGCTTGTGGGAGTTGGTACGAAGGAGTAGATCTCAGGTAGACAGCCAGACATGGTCCCCAGGCCGGAGTAGTCTGGCTGGGCACAAATGATGGTTAGCCTGGTGGTAGTAGGCACGCTTGGCAGCTAGGAAGTCCATATGTGACCTCTTCCAAGAACTACCACATCGGTGAACTAGGACCCTGGAGGACAGACCTCCACTGTTGGCTCCTCTATGGGTAACAATGATAGTTGGTAACCATAAAGCACTACAAAGGATGAGGTGTATGGCAGAATAGGTTGTAGATTGTGGGACTGTTTGGCTCAGAGTGGACATCTCTTCCATGTGGAAGTGTTAGAAGTAGTAAAATGTCACAGAAACTACTGCACTTGTCGATTGAGTCTTTCTGATTGACCATTTGTCGGCGATGATAGCCAGAGGATAACTCAATGAGCTGCGGAGGAGGGAACAGAAGGATGGCCAGAAGCAGGAGGTGAATTGTGGACCTCAGTGGCCAATGTCAGGATTGCAGGGGCTCCATCTGAAGGTGGCAAATCTGTGATAAAATCCATGACAATGTGGGACCACAGGCACCTGGGGAATGGTAGTGAACCCAAGAGCCCAGAGGGCCACTGGTTGTAGGAATTGGTCTGGGCACATTGAGCCGTTGGGGTGTAGAGAACTGAGAGAGCAGACTAGGCCATGGTGCTGGAATGAGTGGCCTGCGGTGGAAGCTTACCTGTTAGAAGGCCCCTCAACTTTACCTGGTAGTGCTGTTTTCCCAGCTGCAGAGAACATTTGATGTGTGGGTGATCGGCTGCTTCACAGTAAGTGCACAAGTCACATTCGGCCACCAGAATCTGGACCTCTGAGGGACGAGGCTGCCTGGTGCAGAGTTGATTTTGTACCAGCCTCAACCACTTTCTCTGACAGTTTATTCCATATATATATTATAACACCCACTGTATAAAACAAAGTATTTCCTCAAATTTCTATTGAATATTTCCCCTCTCTCCATAAACTTATGCCCTCTAGTTTGTGATTTCCCAACCCTTGAAAAAAAGACTCAGCAAATTTACCCTATTTATGCTCCTCAGGATTTTATACACCTCTATAAGATCACCACTCAGTCTCCTATGCTTCAAGGGATGGAGTCCTAGCCTATCCAACCTCTCTCTATAACTTAGTCCCTCAAGTTCTGGGTAACATCCTTATAGACCTTTTTTGCACACTTTCCAGTTTAATAATATTTTTCCCATAGCAGGGTGCCCAGAAAAGACATTACTGAACTGGAAAAGGTGCTATTGACCTACAGTTATTTCTCCCCACTGTGGGATTGCGTGGACATAAGAAAACAGAGGGAATTAAACCAATAGGGAGTGGTCATCAAATATATCCTGTGAGATGGAACTAATGGATTGCATCAAATATGAGTAAACCACAAAACAAAGGTTTCTCAGGGGCCAAATATTCTAAAATCTGTCATGTCAGATAAAGGCACGAATTATTTATCAATGTTCTGGGCTAAGTCAATTATATTTTCAGGATCTGAGTAATGTTGCTCAAAAGACTCAAAGTGGATTCTTAGTTGATAAGGTGTGTACATTATCTTTGAGCAAAATGCTCCCCAAACACTTTGGGCATTATATACGTATATTTTTAAAGAGTACATTGCACATACAGGGCCATACGGTATTGCCTTTAAACATTCTTGATATTGAATTGCCTCTACAGGATTCACTAACGTTTTCTTCTAAAGGAGCACCTGCTGAGCCTGCATTCCCTGGTGTAATACTTCTGTTGTGCATGACATCAATCATGAGTAATGTATCTGGATAAGGCTGATAATGCATGATGTAATTGTCAGAGGAGTTCAATTATCAGCACATTACTAGTGGGATTACTGCAAGAACAGGTTGTAATTTACTCATGGCTAATTCATAATCAACATGAGTAAAATCGCAACAGAAGAGCAAACATCCATATCTGCCCACAAATTATTGCCTACTTTCATTCCGTCTGCTGATCACCTTGGAGTTCAGTTAAGCCATCACTGCTTATACTGAGCACTAGTTTGAAATGATCCAACTATCCACTTTAAATTCATGACCTGAATGGTTGCTTTCATTTATAAAGATCAAAACAATCCAATTCTATTGATCAAATTGACTGTATTCCAGTGGCAATCAAAGTTTCACATTTCTCCCGAAACAAAATTCACATTTCATTGTGTGCATGAAGTGTGAAGTTCTTTTGAATACAGAAACAATTACCTTCAACCATTAGCCCGTGTTTACAAAATATTGGTAAGTATCTCCTGGCTAAAGTTTAAAGCTATTCTGTACATTTTCTTTCCCACTACTGAATCATTTGTCAAAACAAAAAGTTTTCATTTATATTGCACCTCACATGACCTCTAGGCAGCCCAGATTACTTTATCCAGTGGATTGTGGTTAATTGGGCCATTATTTAATCATGGCAGCCGCTTATTTGTGTCAACACTTACAGTTATTTGAGATACTCTGCCATTTAATTGGGACAAGAGGCTGTTGCTGAAGTTTCCAACTAGTATCAGTTGCTTACACTCACATGGCCATTAGACGCTACACTGTGCTCAGAACAAGCAGTTTTAAATAGAATCAGATGCATATGTTTGTGTTCAAAAATCAGTGGTTTTTGTCGCTGATAGTTGGTGAGAAATAAGCAGTAAGACTAGGAACACAAAATACTCTGCAGATGCTGGGGCCAAAGCAACACTCACAACATGCTGGAGAAACTCAGCAGGTCGGGCAGCATCTGTGGAAACGATCAGTCAACGTTTCGCGCCTGAACCCTTCATCAGGACTGAAGAGGGAAGGGGCAGAGGCGCTATAAAAAAGGTGGGGGGAGGGTGGGAAGGAGAAGGCTGGTAGGTTCCGGGTGAAAAACCAATAAGGGGAAAGATAAAGTGGTGGGGGAGGGGAAGCAGGGAGGGGATAGGCAGGAAAGATGAAGAAGGAATAGAGGAAAGCACAATGAAGCAACACCTCATATACCGTCTGGGTAGTCTCCAGCCCCTTGGTATGAACATTGAATTCTCCAACTTACGGTAATTCCCTCCCCCTCCCTTCCCCCATCCCAGTTTCACTCTGCCCCCTCCCTCCGCTGCCTATCACGTCCCTCATGGTTCTGCCTCCTTCTACTGCCCATTGTGCTTTCCCCTATTCCTTCTTTTCCTTTCCTGCCTATCCCCTTCCTGCTTCCCCTCCACCACCCCTTTATCTTTCCCCTTACTGGTTTTTCACCTGGCTCCTACCAGCCTTCTCCTTCCCACCCTCCCCCCACCTTCTTTATAGGGCCTCTGCCCCTTCCCTCCACAGTCCTGACGAAGGGTTCCAGTCCGAAACATTGACTGATCATTTCCACGGATGCTGCCTGACCTGCTGAGTTCCTCCAGCATGTTGTCAGTAAGACTAGAACTAGCCGGCTGGTGGCATAGTGGCATCAGCTCCGGACTTCGAAGCGAAGGCTCCCGAATTCGAATCCAGCTGGCTCCCTTGCACACTTTCCATCCATGCTGGGTTGAGTGTCGAGCTAGCAACTCGGCCTCGTAAAAATATGAAAGCCTGCTAAAATACGCTGTCATGACAGTGTCTCGATGACTCCACTCGGAGTTAAGAGCTAAGTAGCCGGCTGGTGGCATAGTTGTATCGGCGCCGGACTTCAGCGCGAAGGCTCCTGAGTTTGAATCCAGCTGGCTCCCTTGCACGCTTTCCATTCGTGCTGGGTTGAGAGTTGAGCTCGCAACTCAGCCTCGTAAAGATAAGAAAGCCTGCTAAAAAAAAACGCCGTCATGATGGCGTCCTGATTAGTTATGTGCTTTCTTCTTCTTCTATTTAGAACTGTTCTGCTCAAATATTCAGGCTTGGAGATGCCAGAAACAGATGGGAGTGAAAATGAAATGATTTCACTACTTCCACAAGTGAGATACTATGAAGAATTAGAAGATATTGACAATCATCTTGAAAGTTACAATGAAAATGAAGATTGGGAGGATGCAATCATTGAAACCATTGTATGAAGGCAGTCCATTATCCGTACTAGGTGTCTGCTCTGATTTTGTTCATTTAAAGTCAATCAAAAGAACACAACAGTGTTCACATGGATGGATTCCTCCGTCGATACTATTAAGAACTAATGTACAGATTTATAATACTGTAGTGGTATTGGTAGTGTCCCAATTTGTTCTGTATTTCATTTAAATACATATTTTGCTACTCAGTGAAAAGATAGTTTATCTGTTTGATATCTTTTAATTGTTTCCATAAAACTTTGGCTAATTGGGGTAGCCACCTAATTGGGCCAAAATGCACCGGTCCTGGTGTGTCTCAATTAACCGGAATCCACTGAATTTGAAGTCAGTGAAAGATTCAGGGGAAAGGAGGAGGGTGATATCAATCCATTACTTCCTTCACCATTAATATATTCTTGTCTGGAAGTAGATTGTGTTGTATGAGGGAAGTTATTGAGACCAAAACTGATAAATCCCAAGGATATATAAATCAGATTTCTAAAGCGGTCTATTGATATAATACGAATTTTAGGTATCATCACCCCAAATTTATAAGATTCTGGAATTCTTCCCGTAGATGCGAGAGCAGCAAATGTGATCTCAGTTTTTAACAAGGAAGGGAGAGAGAAAGCAGTAGTAGGATTGAATGTTCTGATTTGTAATGAACGGTTTAAAAAAACTGACAAGGCTGGAAATACTCAACAGGTCAGAGGAAGAAAAGCAGAGAGAACATTTCAAGTTGAAGATTCTTTGCCAGACTGCAATGAAGACAAAGAAGCTTGTTAGGCTGCAAGAAAGGTGGGGAAAGGGGATGTTACAAACATGGTAAAACTGGAAAGGGCACAGGGGTAAGCTGTAAATAAGGTTATCTCATCTACGTTTGGGGGATGAATAAGAGAATACAAGCACTGGAATCTGGAGCAACACACTGTTGGAGGAATTCAAGAGGGTAGAGCAGCAGCGGTGGGAGGAAAGAAATAATTTTCATTTTGAGTCAAAACCCTGCATCGGGACTGAGTGTGGAGCGGTGAGATGGTCAAAATAGTGAGTAGAAGTGGAGTGTCAAGAAAGGACTCTGAGGTGATCGTTGGACTAAGGAAGAGTAAAGATGAGTCAGTTGATGCCAGGGAGTAGAATTGAGCAGGGGCTGAGCTGGGAGACAGTGGCAGGTGAATGATAGATGAGGTGCACAGAAAGAGAGGAAAAAGGAAAAAAAACAACAGATTGAGCAAATCATAAACACAAGAGATTCTGCAGATGCTGGAAATCTTGAGGAACACACACAAAAATGCAAGGAGGAACTCAGCAAATCAGGTAGCAGCTATGGAATGGAATAAATAGTCAACATTCTGGGCGTTGGCCCTTCATCAGGACTGTAGAGGAATGGGTCTGAAAGCAGATTGAAAATGTGAGGTGAGGGGAAAGAGTATAAACTGGCAGCTAATAGGTGAGAGACCAGGTGAAGGGGAAGGTGGATGAATGGGGGCAGGGGGATTAAGTAAGAAGCTGGTAGGATATAGCTGGAAGCGTGACATGCTGTACACCTGTCCCTACACCTCCTCCCTCACCATCATTTAGGGCTTCTTCCAGGTGAGGTGACACTTCACCTGCGAGTCTGTTGGGATCATATGTTGTATCCGGTGTCTCTGGTTTGGCCTCCTCTACATTGGTGAGGCCCGATGCAGAGCACCTTCACTCTGCCCGTTGCAAAAAACAGGATCTCCCAGTGGCTATTCATTTCAATTCAACTTCTCATTCCCACTCTGACCTGTCTGCCCATGGTGTCCTCTACCGCCATGATGAGATCAAACTCAGGTTGGAAGAGCAGAACCTAATATTTTGTCCAGGTAGCACCCAAACTGATGGCATGAACACTGATATCTTTAACTTATGGTAATTTCTTCCCCCCTCCTTCCTTCTCTCTTTTTCAATTACCCATTCTGGTCCACAGTCCTCTCCTATTAGATTCCTTCTTCTTCAGCCCTTTACCTCTTCCACCCATCCCTTCCCCACTTCCCCACTCCCCCGCCCTCCCACCTTCCCGCTCACCTGGCTCCACCTACTGCCTGCTAGCTTGTAATCCTTTCCGTCCCCCCACCTTCTTATTCCTGCTTCGGCTACCTTAGTTTTCAGTCCTGATGAAAGTCTCGGCTTGAAAAGTCCACTGTTTATTCCCCTCCATAGGTGCTGCCCGACTTGTTACATTCTTCCAGCACTTTGTATATGTTTCAATAGATGGAGCAAGTTGAGGAAGGGGAGTTTGAAGATAGGAGACAGCTCTTGGAGGGAGATAAACAGGAGCTGGGAAAAAGTGGGAGAAAGCAATGGCATCCCTACAAGAGATAGGATGGGATTAGTGGACAGTTTGTCTCCTGAGAGTGAGACTGTGAGACCTAGAAAAGGGAGAGAGGTGTCAGAAATGGTCCATGTGAATCTGCGAACAGGGAAAGATGATAACATTGTTGAGTTTTGCACAGTTGCAAGAAGCAACACCAATGCATTCATCAGTGTAATGGAAAAAAGAGCTGGAGAGTGGTACCAGAGAATGTATGAACCAGGGAGTGTTCCGTGTTGTTAACAAAGAGATAGGCATGGCTGGGGCTCTTGGAGGTGCCCAAGGCTACAAATTTGATTTATAGACTGATAAAAGCAAGCATGTTTGCACCTTCTATACCACTTTCAGGGGCCATGGATTTGAACCGAGCAAAGGTCCTGCAATTTAATGTATACTTTCCTCCTGCATCTGACCTTCCAAACTGACAAAGATTGTGTGAGTTACCAAATGCAGAGTAGAACGGCATGCCCAAAAGGTCAGACTAAGCATGCCATCCACTCCCAGAGGGAAAAAAAGGAAGGAAAAGGGGAGACAAAAAGAACAAAAAAACTAAACCATTATCAGAGATGGATAACTGATATAGGCAGAGCTAAGATGGTGCATTATAGGATTGAGAAGAGTTAGCATGGATTTATGAAAGGAAAATCATTTTGAAAAGGAGGAATAGTGGATGTGGATTTTAGAAGGCTCTTGTTCAAAGTCAAAGTTGTGTTCATTGTCATATGCACATGTACATATATGCATAGACATCACGGGTATCACAGGCAGATAGCACCAGAAACACGACATTCACAAGAAAAACATGTATTAAGGATAAATTATACATTTTTTTTCTATGAAAGATCACAATTGGAACAAAAGAAGCTTAGTCCATCACAATGCAAAGTGATCATAGTGTTGCTATACTGAGGCTGTGATTAGGGTTGAGCATGTTGGTTTAAAAAAAACAAATAGTTGAGAAGTGTTTGTTATTGAACCTGGTGATTGGGACTTCAGTCTTCTGTGCCTCCTTACCTGCTGCCCAAGACAGGTCATCTGATATGTTAACAACTGGGAATTTAAAGCTGCTGGCCCTCTCTCCTGCTGATGCCCCAATGTAGACTGGCACACGTTTGCTCTCTTCCCCCTTCCTGAAGTCAATAATTAGTTCTTTAATTTCACTGATGTTGCAAGGGAAGTTGTGGCACCACTTATCCAGGTTTCCTATCCTGCTCCCGTATGCTGATTCATCACCATCTGATTCATCTAACAAAAGTGATGTCATTGGGAAAGACTGTACATACATGGCATTGAAGTTGTGCTTGGACACACAGTTGAGTGTTAGCAAGTAGAGTAAAGGATGAAGCACACAGCTTTGAGGTGCACTTGGGTTAATGGTCAGTGAGGTGATGACCCAAGCACAGAGTTAGACTGTGTTTCTATCAGTCCTCTTTTACCCTTTTGTAATTTTAAGCAATCCTAAAATGGTTCCACATTGTTGTGCAACGCCTTTAGGAAAGATAGCTTAAGTCACTTGTACTCTGTTATGTCAGATAGCAGTATGATAAATTTGCTTTCTATTGTCTTGAAAAACATAGTATTATTTTCATATAAAAGTTGCTTGAAATTCCAGCATCTGCAGATTTCCTCGTATTTGCATATTGTCTTTATATTCTTTTCCATTTTGCATATAGTACTCCCAATAAGGTATTATTAAGGTAATTTTAGCTATTTCAATCTAAGATATTTAAAAGGTTCACATTAGATTGAAGATCAGACAAATGTGCATGAAAGCAGACCCAGTATTTCCATTAGGTATGACACAAGGGCAATATCCCACTATCCAAAGGCACCAGAAGTGAGTGCAATACTGCGTTGACTCAGGTGATTCTTAAACGTCTCTGATTTGACATCTTTGCACATAGAAACATAGAAAACTTACAGCACAATACAGGCCCTTTGGCCCACAAAGCTGTGTCAAACATGTCCTTACCTTAGAAATTACTTAGGGTTACCCATAGCCCTCTATTTTTCTGAGCTCCATGTACCTGTCCAGGAGTCTCTTAAGAGACCCCATCGTATCCGCATCCACTTCTGTCTCTGGCAGCCCATTCCACGCGCTCACCACTCTGCATAAAAAACTTACCCCTGAATTCTCCTCTGTACCTACTTCCAAGCACCTTAAAACTGGGCCCTCTTGTGCTAGCCATTTCAGCCCTGAGAAAACATGCTAATGATAAGTTGAGAGTTTTAGAAAATCAAGGGATGCAAGTTCCGCCATAGTCCCACACATCAGTATGACTGCCCTGTTCCACTTCAGTAACATCACCTGCCTCAGCCCTTATCTCAGCTCAGGCACTGCCGGGTCTATTATCCATAGCTTTGATACATTACTTCCACATTGCATGTAAAACTCGGCTACACAGCTGCTCACTCAGACTAAGTCCCAGTACTCTATTGCAACTGTGTTTGCTGAGGTACATTGGCTACCAACAGAGAGTACATAGAGCCGAACATAGACCAGTATAACACTGAACAGACCATTTAGGCCTCAATGTTGTGCCAGTCTTAATGACAATTTATACCAACTGTCCTCCTCTTGTGTGCCACAAGCCAACACCTCAAAACTTCCTCATGTCCAAACTGCCCCCCCTTGCTTTTGTCAAAACTAACACTCAAATTCCAATGGGGACATTGGGTGAGTTTGGATTGGAAAAATAATCAGATGTTCCTACCACTGGATTGTAACCAATCTAAGTAGAATGTGAGGTATTGTTCACCTAGTTTGATTCTGGCATTACCCTAGCTGTGAACAAGGCTGTGGACAGACAGGTTAGTGTGAAGGGGAGTTGTCATGTAACTGGGAGCTTAAGATACACTATCTGTTGCACTCAGATCTGCAAAATGGTTTCCTAGTCTACACTTGATCTTGCTAATGTAAAGGATGCCATTTATCATCTTCTAGCCTGTGTCACCACCTTCTCCTTCCCCAGCCTTGCTCTGTTAGCTCATCATCCACCCCTATGTGATTCCATTATCATTTTCCAGCCACTATCAATACTTTTCCCCTCCCACATCTGCCCCGGCTCCATTAGCCCATCATCACCCACTGCATATTTCCAACCTTTGCCTCATTCTTGCCCCTCATCTCTCCACTCACAGTATTGATAGAGGGTTCCCACCCAAAACGTCAAACACTTTCTTGCCTCCAAAGATGCTGATGAACTACACCTCGCTAGCTAATGCTTAAACTGTAAATGTATTTAACAGACATTTAAAAACTGGTTAAATTATTTCCACTTTATGCAGTTGTTGAATTCTGGACTGAATCTTTGTGGGTAATCGAAGCTTTCAGGGTAGTTTTGGGGACAGATCCACTCCATAGCATAGCCAGAGGCCCTGCAGCACGTACCAGAGCTCTGGAAGCATTTGTCCAAACAGAATGCACTTCCACATGCCAGCTTTGTTGGTGTGTGTATAATGACTTCCCTAGGAGTTTGCGAAGATTCGGTATGACATCTAAAATTTTGACAAACCTCTTTAATTGTGTGCTGGAGAGTATATTAACTGGCATGCAGCCTGATATGGAAATACCAATGCCCTTGAATGGAAAATCCTACAAAAAGTACTGAGTACAGCCCAGTCCATCATGGGTAAAGCCTTGCCCACCTTTGAGCACATTTACGTGGAGCGTTGTCGCAGGAAATTAGCGTCCATTATTAGGGACCCCACTACCTAGATCATGCTCTCTTCTCAGTGTTGCCATCAGGAAGAAAGCACAGGAACCTTAGGATTCACACCACCGGGTTCAGGAACAATTATTAACCCTCAACAATCAGGTTCTTGAACCAATGGGGATAACTTCACTCAACTTCACGGCCCGTCACTGAACTGTTCCCACAACATATGGACTCACTTTCAAAGGCAATTTATCTCATGCTGTCAATATTTATTTATTTATTTATTTATTATAAATTCTTTCTTTTCGTATTTGCACAGTTTGTTGTCTTTTGCACCCTGGTTGACACCTACGTTGGGTGCGGTCTTTCATTGATTCTGATATGGTTATTATTCTATCATGGATATTTTGAGTATACCCGCGATAAAACAAATCACAGGATTGCATATTTACTTTGAGTTTTGATGACTATTGATTCAAAGAAGGGAGTCCAGGTCAGCAAGATGAAGCCTATTATTTTATTTTCTGCATTATTGTGAATTCATTAATTAAAATAATTTCATCCAGAACATTAACCTTTAATCAAATTGGCTGAAGGTCAGCAAAAATCCAGGCCACCTTGCCCATCATTGGTGTGCCTGACAGACAGTTGTGATATTCAGTTTTACTTGGTTTGAGGAACAGTATTTCAGAAGGAGTTCAAAAGTTCTAGAAAATATTAGTGCTTGTTAAATAATGGCTTAACTTGTGCTACAGTTTCTGGGAGGCACTGTGGGACGTGGATGTGGGGGGTGGATCCAACAAAGAAACACATCACAGCCCAGAGCTTCAGACTCAGAATTCTCACAAGCCGGTCGGAGCTGTGTAATTGTGCAATCATGTCACTTACTTGAATTATTTTATTTCCGCTTATTTGAATTAAAGAATAAAGTAAGTACAGAAGATTTAAAAATGATTACCAAAATATACTGCTAGAGCCTGAAGTGAATTGACATGAGCTTTAATTTGCAATGTGCACACATTATGTTTCCTTTCCAAGCTGTCACACTTATATTATTGCTGATACATTCACTGGCATTTGAAATGCTTTGCAATCAATGAGCCAAGCAAGAATGCAGTGCAGAGTCATGCAGAGATGATGGGCATTCCCTCATTGCTGCTACAGACTGATATAGATTTAGGAATGAATAAGTTCCATTTTTTTCCTTGGAGCTGACCATGAGAACACAATAATAAAGACCACTATTTAACATATAACGTCATGGTACAGTGTCCTTTCATTATTCATTAACTATTACCAATATTAAGAATTACAACTATGGTAATGGTTGATATAGCTTCCTGATGATTGATGCCACTGATACTGAAAATTAGACTGAATAGTGTGACATGCATTTTGGAAAAATGAATTATGACATAGACAACAATGGGCCTACTTACGGTATAAATAATATTGATTTTAGTAATAATTTGTAGTTACAGTGGATTTCTAATGGAAGTAAGAAGATTCACTTTTGTTTCCTTCAAAAAGTTTTATGTTTGACATAAAATGAGGATCATAGAACAATCAACAAAATAACTAGTAAGTTCTCTGACATTTTGTGTCCATGGGTAGAGGCATAAAGAGTCATGGAGTCACAGAGACATAAGCTGATTAGCATTGAAATAGGTTTTTCCTCTCACCATGTCTATATCACCCAGCATGTCAATGTATGCTAATCACATTTGTCCACATTAATTCTATATCCCTTTATGCCATTTTCATTCAAGTACCTGTCCAGATGCCTCTTAAATGTTGTTACTACATCCACTCCCTGCTCACTCACTCATTCCAGTTACAGAGTACACTTTGTGTGAAAAATTTAGCCCTCTGATCCCCTTTAAACTTTTTGCATCTCATCTTAAACTTCTGCCCATTAGTTTTAGACACCCTTACCATGGAAAACAGTACCACCTATCTAACCTCCATGCCTCTAATAATTTCACTCCAGGAGAGAATAGCCCTACCCTCTCCAACCTCTCCTGAGAATTCAAAACCTCTGAACTAAGTAATTGTTGCGATCTGCACCCAAGCTCGCCAACTCCCAGGATTTTGACACTTGAAATCTCCCGAGTGTAGATAGCTGGTCCGGCCCCTTTGAGGAGTTGGGCCATCCTGCTAATTTGCTGTCATGTTTTGCCACCAGGATTTCAGTATTTAAGGAGCAACTGAATTGAGGTTCAGTGCTCAATCATCAACTCAGTCGGTTTATCGCCTAGCATCTTGTTTTGTACTCAGTTCCAGTTTCAGTCTTGTATCGTGTCTCAAACCTAGTCTCGGATATTCCAGTACTTGGGTCCTAACCGTCCTCATGAAAGTCACTCGTCACAGTAATATCCTTTTTTTTCAGAATCCTATCTAGTTGAAGCACATCCTTACTGTTACATGGTGATCAGAACTACACACAGTACTCCAAGTGTGGCCTAATTGATGTTTCGTGCAACTGGAAGATAACATCTCAACTATTATATATGATGCCTCAGCTGATGAAGACATGGATGCCATATGTCTTTCACACCACCCTGTGTGAAATAAGTTCCAATTTTCAGGAAACTGTGCACTTGTACCTCAAAGCCTCTGTGTTCAACAATACTCTCCAGGATCCTGCCATGCACTTTGTATGTTCTGCCTTGGTTTAATTTCCCAAAATGTATCGTTTGCACATATATGAGTTAATTCCATCTGACATTCCCTTGCCCACTTTCCCAGTTGCTGTATACCCTTTTGCGCTTCCATCCAGTAAATCACCAATTCCGGTGTCAGCAACAAACTTGCTAACCATGCCACCTACATTCTCATCAAAATCATTAATTTATGTGACAAACAACAGAGGAAACAGCACAGATGTCTATGGGACATCACCGGTTACAGACCTCCAATTTGAAAAGCAACCCTCCGCTACCATCTTCTGCCTGCTACCACCAAGTCAGTTTTGTGTCTAAACTTCTAACTCACCCTGACTTCCAAACCAAACTTCTGTGCAGTACCTCATTAAAGGCCTTGATGAAGTTCATGTAGATAATGTCTACCACCCTACTCTCATTAATCCTTTTGGTCTACTCTTCAAAATACTCAATCAAAGTCGTGAGACATTATCTCCATGAAGAAAACTATGCTCTCAATTTCTAATCAGTCCTTTTCTTTCTAAATAAAAATAGATTCTGACCTTCAGAATCTCTTCGGTTAATTCTCACCACTGGCGTGATGCTCACTGGCTTGTAGTTTCCCATTTTCAGTCTGTTGCCCTTCTTAGATAAAGGCACAATGTTAGCTGTCCTCTAGGGTTACGGTACTTCACCTATAGCTAATGAAGATTCTAACATCTCTGCAAAGGCTCCAGCAATTTCCAGTCTTTCATCGATAATGTCTGGGATACAGTTGGTCAGGCCCTGGGAATTTATCTACTTCAATGAGCTTCAAGATCTTCCTTTCTGATGTTGATGTGCTCCAGAACGTCACACTGTTCCCTTCCCTCTACTAACAAGTGTCCGATTCCTTGTCAATGGTAAGGGCAGGCAAGAAGTATTCTTTTAAGATGTCACCTCTTTCCTTTAGTTCCAGATATACTTTACCAGACTAACCTTTAAGAAGGCCTTCTTTGTCCCGAGCTACAATACTTCTTTGCTTTTACTATATTTATCAAATGTTTTCAAGTTTTCCTTTATCTTAGCAGCCAGGGATAAGATAAAGGAAAATCAATTATGTCCTCTTTTTTACTCTCCTAATTTCCTTCTTCTGTTTATCCATACATTCTCTACATTCCTCAAGGGGCTCACCTGATCCAACTTGGCTATACCTGGCATATGTCTCCTTTTTTTCCTGACTAAATGCTTAATTTCTCTTGATAACCAAGAGTTCCTAACCTTGCAAATTTGCCCTTCACTCCTTCAGAAATATGTTCAGCCTCAGCACTTCTACCTCAGTTTTAAAAGCCACCTACTTGCAAGATGTCCCTTTCCATGCAAGCAGCCTCTTCCAATCAATTTTATTGAGATCCTCAATGATGTCTTCAAAATACTGCAAGTCTTCCTCCAATTTAGGACTTCAACTTGAGGACCAGTCCTATCTTTCTCTACAGCATTATGGCCACTTGTCCTAAGGTGCTTCCTCAGTTACCCAGCACACAAAATGTTGGAGGAACTCAACAGGTCAAGCAGTATCTATGGAGGAAATATACAGCCAATGTTTTGGATCATGAGCAGCATTTTGTGTGTGTTGCTCCAGATTAAGGCCTCTCCAAGTCTCTTTCATAACCACTTTTCCCAAGAGGAGATTGAGTGTATCACTTCTCCAGTAGGGCCATCTATATATTTCTTCAGAAAACCTTTCTGGACACGGCTATCAAATCCTACCCTACTTAATTCCTTATCACTCAGGCAGTCCCAGTCAAAACAAGGAAGTTAAAAATCACCTATTGTTACAACCCTATCACTCCTACATCTATCTGTGGTATTTCTACATATATCATCCTTTAATTCCCATTGACTATTAGAGGGCCTAAAGTGATTAAAGTGATCAAACTCTCATCATTCGTGAGTTCTATCCATATAGTGTAGCATCACCTCAATACTACAATATTCTATCAATCAATAGTGTAACTCTTTCTCCTCTCTTACCTTCACCTCTGTCACACAAGGTATCTGACATTGTTTGGCATTCGACACTACTGTTCCACAGACCTTGGTGAACAAACTCTGATTTCTTGGTCTAAATGTACCACTGTGCAACTGGGTGTTGGACTTCCTAACCAACAGACCTCAGATAGTCAAGACGCACAAGCGCTCCTCCCTCCCCATCACCCTCAACGTGGGTGACCCCAGGGCTGTGCGTTGAGCATTGCTGTACACTTTGCTCACACCTGACTGCACAGCCAAACACCATATGAATCACATTGTCAAGTCTGCCAATAACACAATACTTACCAGAAATGAGTAGATGGCCTACAGAGAGAAGGTGGAAAAGCTCAAGGCATGGTGCCAGGCAAATAACCTCTTTCTCAATGTCAACAGAACAAAGGAGACGTTTATTGACTTCTGGAGAAATGACACCACTCACACCCCTCCTTATATCGGCTGCACAACAGTGGAAACTGTGAGCAGTTTCAAACTCCTGGGAGTGCACATCTGACACAACCTTTCATGACCACAGAGCACATTCCGTACATTTAGGAAAGTTCATCAATGCTTTACTTTCTGAAGGGAGCTGGACTATGCACATCAATACTCACCTAATTCTATAGATGTGCAGTAGGGAGCATTCTAACAAGCTGCGTCACTTCATAGTACAAAAACCGCACTGCAGCAGACTGGAAGACTCTACAACAGGTAGCCAAAACCACTAACACGTCACTGGCACCAGTCTACCTGCCATCAAAGACATATATACCGAAAGATGCTGGAAAAGGGCCTGTAGCATCAGGAAGGATCCCACCCACCCTGCTCATGGACTGTTTGTCATACCCCCATCAGGGAAGAGGCTACTTAGCATCCATGACTGGACCACCAGACTCAAAAACCATTACATTCCCCAAGCAGTAAGGCTAATCAACATCACCAGTCACTAACCCACCCCTCCACAAACTCCCACCACCATGTTATCATTTCCTGTCTGTCACCTTATGTACAGACACTCCAATGCCTATCGTCACTTTATGGACATACAATCAATCTATGCACATAAGTTGGAGGAACTCAGCAGGCTGGGGAGCATCAATGGCAAAGAGTAAACAGTTGACGTTTTGGGTTGAGACCCTTTATCATGACTGGAAAGGAAGGGGGGAGGAGTCAGACTAAGAAGGTGGGGGGAGGGGAGGAAGAAGTAAAAGGTGGCAGGTGGTAGGTGAAACTGGGAGAGGGGAAGGAGTGAAGGACAGAGCTGGGAAGTTGATTGGTGAAAGAGATAAAGGACTGGAGAAGGGGGAGTCTGATAGGAGAGGAGAGAAGACCATGGAAGGAAGGGAAGGGGAAAGAGCACCAGAGGGAGCTGATGGGTAGGTTGGAAGAGAAGGTGTGAGAGGGAAACATAAAAGGGCTGACAGCACCTCCAGACTGAGAATTTGTGCATTGACACTGGAACCCCAGTCTCTCCTTCCCTCACTACCACTCTGCAATCCCATGTCTCGCAGGCCCCACCATTAGCTCTTGGGTCCTTGGAGTCTCTAACTTCCTCCCACTCCAACGTTCCTGAACACCCCAGCCCTCTTCTCTCCTCAGACACTACCAACCCTCTTTCCTCCTCTGATTACAGCTCTCGTACATGCTGGATCGTCACAATTCCCTCTGATGTTTCCCTCTCTGAGGCAGAATGTCATGTCCTCAGTAAGGGCCTCACCTTGGACTCCCTGCACCCGCACCTCAGTGAGCACCATGTCCGCCATGACATCAAGCTCTTCTTCCGTCACCTCTATCTCCATGCTTACTGCTTCAGCAAGGACTCTCCTCCTTTTCTTGGACACCTCGCTCCAGTCCTCTGCCTGCTTTGGATCTTTTAGCCGCTAACTGCTGATGAGATATCAACCATTTTGACTTGAATACTTTTCTCTCCAATTCAAACCTCACTCCCTTTGAGCATGCTGCTCTCCACTATCTCCACACTAATCCTAACTTCACTGTCAAACCCACAGATAAGTGGGGAGCTGTAGTAGTTTTACAGACTGACCCCTGCCTTCTTGAGGCCAGATGGCACTGCTCAGACACCTCCTCTTATTTACCCCTGGAACAGGATCCCACTAAGAAGCATTGCCTCCTGCACCATTGACTCTGGGGATCTTCCATCTGCTACCACCAACCTCACAGTTTCCTTACCCTGCACCTCCTGTTTCTACCTCTTACCCAAAATCCACAAACCTGACTGTCCAGGTAGACCCATTGTTTCTGTCTGCTCCTGCTCTACTGATGTCTGCATAGCCTGACTCTGTTTTATCCCCCTTAGTTCGGACCTTTCCTACCTACATCAGTGACACTTCACACGTTCTCAATCTTTTCAATGACTTTAAGTTCCCTAGCCCCGATCATCTCACTTTCACTATGGATGTCCAGTCTCTATACACTTCTATCCCCTATCAGGAGGGCCTTAAAGCTCTCCACTTCTTTCTGGACAACAGACCCAACTAGTTTCCCTCCACCACCACTCTCCTCTGTCTGGTGGAACGCGTTTTCACCCTCAACAATTTCTTCTTTAGTTCCTCCCACTTCCTTCAAACCAAAGGTGTAGCCGTTGGCTTTTGCATGGTTTCCAGCTATGCCTGCCTTTTCGTTGGCTACAAGGAACAGTCCATGTTTCAAGCCTACACTGGCATTGCTCCTCAACTCTTCCTACGCTATATTGATGACTGCATTGGTGCTTCTTCCTGCACCCATGCTGAGCTTGTCAATTTCAATAACTTTGTCTCCAACTTCCATCCTGCCCTCAAATTTACATGGTCCATTTCCAACACCTCACAAGCCTGCGAATCCAGCACATAATTCTTCGTAACTTCTGTCATCACCAATGGGATCCCACCACCTAGCACATCTTTCCCTTCCCCCACTTTCTGCTTTCCACACAGATCACACCCTACATGACTCCCTTGTCCACTTGTCCCTCCCTATTGATCTCCCTCCTGGTATTTATTCTTGCAAGTGGAACAAGTGCCACACCTGCCCTACAGTGCCTCCTTCACTACCACTCAGTGCCTCAAAAAGTCCTTCCAGGTGAGGCAACACTTCACCTGTGGGTCTGTTGGGGTCATCTACTGTACCCAGTGTATATCAGTGAGATTAGGAGACCACTTCATCGAGCACCTTCGTTCCATCTGCCACAAAAAGCGAGATTTCCCGGTGGCCACCCATTTCAATTCTACTCTCATTCCTATTTTGATATATCAGTCTATGGCCTCCAATTGTACCACGATGAGGCCACACTCACACTGGAGGAGACACATCGTGTGTTCCATCTGGGTAGCCTCTAACCTGATGGCATGAACATGGACTTCTCAAACTTACGATAATTGCCCCCCTCCTCTTCTTCACCATTCTCCATTCTCGTTTCCCTTTCACACCTTCCCTTCTAACCCGCCCATCACCTCCCTCTGGTGCTCTACATTCCTTACTTTCTCCCATGGTCTTCTGTTCTCTCCTATCAAACTCCCCCTTCTTCAACCCTTTACCTCTTCAATCAATCAACATCCCAGCTCTTTACTTCACTCCTTCTCCCTTTCTCAGTTTCACCAACCAACTGCCACCTTGTGTTTCTTCCTCTCCTCCCCTCACCTTCTTAATCTGACTCCTCTTCCCTTCATTTCCAGTCCTGATGAAGGATCTCGACCTGAAATTTTGATTGTACTCTTTTTCTAGATGCTACCTGGCCTGCTGAGTTCCTCCAGCATTTTGTGTGTGTTGCTTTGGATTTCCAGCATCTGCAGATTTTCTTGTGTTTATGTATCCAGTCTATTTTATGTATTTATTGTTTTTTATTATTGTTATGTTCTGTATCGTATTGTGTTTTTTTGTGCTGCATCGGATTAAGAGTAACAATTATTTCATCCTCCTTTACACTTGAGCACTGGATATGACATTAAACAATCCTGAAAATTGACCATTCATGATCCTTTCTTCATTAAAATGAAATTGTCCTCTGAAGACACAGCGGTGACACTATGAAGTCTTAGTTGTACACTTTTTACACAAGCTCACTAAGTAAGTACCCTATGGTATTTACATAAATATCATCACCATTGCTGTTCCCATACTTTATTACAACATAGAGTGAAGCCAGTCAGCACATCAAGTTCATTCTCACTCTGGGCAATTGCATTCCAGCACTTATTTCCTTGAAATCTATTCTTTGTCACAAACTTACTCCACTTTCATTCCTTGACCATCTACCAATGCTATTAAACAAGTAATCTATCATATGTGGGAGGAAACCAACAGACCCCAGAGAAACCCACATCCTCATATGGAGAATGTATAAACTCCGCACATTCAGCTATCAGAGGTCAGGATTGAATCCAGGTTGCTGAAATCGGTAAGGCAGCTACTATAGGTCATGTTTAACCAATCTATTAGAGTTTTTCGAGGAGGTTACCAGGAAAGTGGATGAAGGGAAGGCAGTTGATATTGTCTACATGGACTTCAGTAAGTCCTTTGATAAGGTCCCGCATGGGAGGTTAGTTAGGAAGATTCAGTCGCTAGGTATACATGGAGAGGTAGTAAATTGGATTAGACTTTGTCTCAATAGAAGAAGCCAGAGAGTGGTAGTGGAGGATTGCTTCTCTGAGTGGAGGCCTGTGACTAGTGGTGTGCCACAGAGATCAGCGCTGGGTCCATTGTTATTTGTCATCTATATGATAATGTGGTAAATTGGATCAGCAAATTTGCTGATGATACAAGGATTGGAGGTGTAGTGGACAGTGAGGAAGGTTTTCAAAGCTTGCAGAGGGATTTGGACAAGCTAGAAAAATGTGCTGAAAAATGGCAGATGGAGTTTAATACAGACAAGTGTGAGGTATTGCACTTTGGAAGGACAAATCAAGGTAGAACATACAGGGTTAATGGTAAGGCACTGAGGAGTGCAGTAGAACAGAGGGATCTGGGAATACAGATACAAAATTCCCTATAAGTGGCATCACAGGTCGATAGGCTCGTAAAGAGAGCTTTTGGTACATTGGCCTTTATTAATCAAAGTATTGAGTATAAGAGTTGGAATGTTATGGTGAGGTTGTATAAGGCATTGGTGAGGCCGAATTTGGAGTATTGTGTGCAGTTTTGGACACCAAATTACAGGAAGGATATTAATAAGGTTGAAAGAGTGCAGAGAAGGTTTACAGGGATGTTGCTGGGATTTGAGAAAGTGAGTTACAGAGAAAGGTTGAATAGGTTATGACTTTATTCCCTGGAGCGTAGAAGAATGAGGGGAGATTTGATAGAGGTATATAAAATTATGATGGGTATAGACAGAGTGCATGCAAGCAGGCTTTTTCCACTGAGTCTAGGGGAGAAAAAAAACAGGGGACATGGGTTAAAGGTGAAGGGGGAAAAGTTTGAAGAGAAAATTAGGTGGGGCTTCTTCACACAGAGAGTGGTTGGAGTGTGGAATGAGCTGCCAGATGGAATGGTAAATCCGGGCTCACTTTTAACATTTAAGTAAAACTTGGACAGGCACATGGATAAGAGGTGTATGGAGGGATATGGTCCAGGTGCAAGGCAGTGGGACTAGGCAGAAAAATGGTTCATCACAGCGAAGAAGGCCCAAAAGGCCTGTTTCTGTGCTGTAATGTTCTATGGTTCTGTGGTTCTATTGTTCTATACAATCTCGATTCAATAATGTGGATTAATCGTGGACAAGTCCAATATTTAACATTTTGAAGATTATTGACAGCCTGATAAAATTATTATAGCACAGGTTTACTGGCATTATGCCAACATTTGGGTTACTCTGTTGGTTATGGTAATAATAGGGGTGAAGTTCAGTCTAAATGGGATTAAACTAGATAAACCAACTGCTTTGGAATGTGACAATGGTAAATATACTTGATCTTGTCAAGAATGTTATAGAGGCAATTCCTGAGATTGTAAGAAAGCATAAAATGGATGTTAGCATCTGGAAACTGTTGTATGTCTGCTTAATTTTATTCCCATTAAAATAAGAAAAAAATCCTGTCCTCTCTAGCCTATCTTACTTTTGTCAACAGTATAGATTCTCAAGAATTCTAAAATATTTCATAAACCAAGACTGAAACACTCAAACAGGTTACATTTCTGGTCTTAAGACTCTTCCTGTATTTAATTAGTTTTTTATCTCTTTTTATGAAGAAACCACATCTCTTTATCTTATCTGTGCATTGAAGATTGTTTACAATTTCATAAGGTCTTTGGTGTTGGAGGTCAAGTTCCTTCAAATGTATCAGTCTTCCTTTGTGTGAATGAATTTCCTAATTCATAGCAGCACTCAGAAAAAGAGAAATTTTCACATCGAGAGATGACAAGGAGTTAAGAAAGTAAAGGAATCTGTAGTTGATAACATCAAAGATGAGAGGAACCATAAACCCATGTTCAATTTATGTGTAGTTTATTTAATCCTACGATCTTTGGAGTTCAGATAACATTTTGGAAGCCTATATTGTAAAAGTAAGTAGGTACTGAAAATCTTTTAAGCAGAAGCATCTTTCATTGTGTCCAGGCTTGGCTGTCTCATTCTAATAATATAAAACTGGAATTTTGTAGTCAGTTCAGATCTTTCTTCTGATAATAAGGTAATTTTCTACCAAGCTATTACTGTTTCAGCATCATATCGATACTCGTTGTACTTAACAGGTGCACAGCTGGAAGAAATTCTTCGTGAAACTAGAACAATTATTGTTGGATCATTTCCAAAGGTAATTTGAATTTTCCTAGTGAAGTTTCTTCTCCATTTACTAATTAATGATATTTTTATGCTACATTAATATTTCAGGGTAGATGTTAGTGTTCACCAGCTGCCTGCTAAGCTGGGGGCAATGAATTGCCCGTGCTTTATACAACCTGCTTGGTTTTCATTCCATCAAATCAACAAAAAAGAATATATATATTTCATTTTGTCAAAGTCAGCAGTTAGCCTTTCGAAAATTACTCAGATTAGTTTATTTCCGAGACAAGAATCGTTAATCTCAAAACAGATTCTGACATTATTGGTGATATATTAGAGGGCTGATTTTATGAATGAATTTCTTATTATCTTGGGTAATTTGTCTCCACTTTGGCATGTTAATTTTGCTAAAATTTTTTAAGGCTTTTAAGTAGTCCTTTGCTCTCTACCATGAGTAGTCAATCCCTTTCTCTTGTTCTTGTTAGATGCACTCTCAATTTTAGAATTTTTTTGTGTGCGTGACTTCTGAGTTGGCTGTTGGGTCTTATGCAGAATGTTTCTGGCACAAATGGGGCTAGACAGGATGGGTGATTGGATTGTTTGAGAGGTTGAATAGTCCTTCTGCATGCTTCTCTGTGGGGAATTGAGAAAAACAGTACCTTTGCAAATGTGCTTTCTCCATTTTGATTCCCATGAATCAGTGATGTTACGTATCTGAGTAACATGAAAGACAACATTAGGGATATTTTTCTTCTCACATTTCAATCACTCATTCCTTCATGATCAAAGGATCATCTCAGCTCCCTGAGGAAACACACAAAATGCTGAAAAAAGTCAAGAGATCAGGCAGCATCTATTGAAGGGAATGAACAGTTGACATTTTGGGATGAGATCCTCCAACAGATCTGGGGAAAAAAGAGACAGCCAATATAAAAATATAGGAGTGAGTGGAGCAAGAGCTAGTGGGCAATCAGGTGTGAGAGGAGGAGAGTGGGAAAGGTGTAAGAAGCTGGGATATGATAGGTGGAAGTGACAAATGACTGAAGGGAGGAATGTGTGGATGATAAGCAGATTGACAATGGGAGAGGTGAAGGAGAAGTGGTGATGGGGACAGTGACTTAGGGGGCAGAGTGGAGTGGCTACCAGAAGTTAAAAAAATAGATGCCCATGCCATCATGTTGGAGACTACCAAGTTAGAATAGGAGGTGCTGTGCTCCTACTCGAGTCTAGCCTCAACTTGGCAGTATAGGAAGCAATGGACAGGCATGTTTGTGTGGGAATGGAAAGTGAAATTTACATAGCTGTCCACTGGGAGATCTTGTCTATCGGAAAGACTGAGCAAAAGTGCTCAATTAACTTGAGTAGCAAGTATATTACCTTGCTGTCATTCATCCCTGGGGTTGCCTCAACCAGCTTAATGTCTTAATATAGTATGCATGGCTGCCTAGTTATTCAAGGCTTGAAGAGGAGAAGCTACAGCAAATCGACATCCAGTCTTGTCCTGGAGACACTCATGAAGTTGGCCAACCACTAAACCTTATGAAGGATGTTACGCCATGTATAAACATTTCAAGCAAACCTTGTGGTTCAGGACTAACATTTGCATTCTAGTTCTGTACATTTTCAGGTGGATATTGTGGCTAATTTGGAACCCATACACTAACACAAGTTGGGGCAGAGGAGACTGACAGGGTACGTAGGTAGGTACCTTAGAAGCAATGGGTCCTGTTCTATATGGGACTACCTAGTCAATTACGGCCTAGTTAATGAAACAGTTCATTGTTGGAAGTATGCAATGAATGATTGTAAAGAGAGGAGATGAGTTTAAAGTTGGATTTAATTAATGTAAGGAGTAGAAAAATCATTAAACTCATTTAGTTTATTATTTTATGGACTAAATACAGTCCTTTTGAAGTATACTGAGTTCATTCATCTCCTGAGAAAGATTCAATAAAATAGTTAAACACCTTACTAGCTATTTAACAATACATCTTATATATTCATCCATAAGTAATTGTTTTTAAGAGAAAATTGCTGTTTCTGAGAATCTCAGGTACATTACAGCATCTAATTGTCCTTGTCTACAGATATATTTTTAATCCTTAATTCCATTCCAAGGTTGATAATCAATCCAACTCTTTTTAAAAAAAACTGCTAATTGATGGAACATTGCAGATTTTTTGTGTTTCTGGCACTTTAGGCTGTTCATCTGTTGTTCTACTGCTAAGCCAAGTACAGACTCACCAATGGTGAGTTCTTTCATTACCAGCTGCAGATTGATTGCAATTGCTGGTGATCTTAACATCTGCAAAAATGTGATGACATTGAAACCTATCTTCAGTTTATTAGCTCTGTAAATGCATTATCATTTATTTCAATTCAATTACACACAACATGATTAGAAAATATGATTTTTTGTCATTTAAATGTAAACCAATTCACACTTGGAAATGGAGCTCTGCATTGTAAAGAAAAAACATTAGCAACAGGTCTGTTATTTCTTAGAAAACAAGGAGTGTAAAATCACTTAGAAAATAGATTATTTGTGTCACAAAACCACAAAGTTCTCTAAGTATTTCATTGAATTGAATTGACTATATTACTTACATCCTTCATATACATGAGGAGTAAAAATGTTTACGTTATGTCTCCGTCTAAATGTGCAATGTGCAATTATAGTAATTTATAATAAATTTTATGTATTATGTAAAACAGGACAGTCAATGTAACATAGAAATACAGTTGTATCAGCATGAATTAATCAGTCTGATGGCTTGGTGGAAGAAGCTGTCCTGGAGCCTATTGGTCCTGGCTTTTATGTTGCGGTACCGTTTCCCAGATGGTAGCAGCTGGAACAGTTTGTGGTTGGGGTGACGTGGATCCCCAATGACCCTTCGGGCCCTTTTTTCAGAATCAGAATCAGAATCAGGTTTATTATCACCGGCATGTGATGTGAAATTTGTTAACTCAGCAGCAGCAGTTCAACGCAATACATAACCTAGCAGAGAAAAAAATAATAATAAATAATAATAAATGTTACAGGATTTGTTTCTTCAATTTAACATAATCTATGACTGACTTCTGAGGAGCTCCAAATGAACAAAAGCATCTGCTTCAGTCAATATGCCAGTTGTAGCATGACCCCACCCCATACTATACAGTGATGCAGCCTGTCAGAATGCGCTCGACGGTACAACTATAGAAGTTTTTGAGTGTATTTGTTGACATGCCAAATCTCTTCAAACTCCTAATAAAGTATAGCCACTGTCTTGCCTTCTTTATGACTACATCAATATGTTGGGACCAGGTTAGATCATCAGAGATCTTGACACCCAGGAACTTGAAGCTGCTCACTCTCTCCACTTCTGATCCCTCTATGAGGATTAGTATGTGTTCCTTCATCTTATCCTTCTTGAAGTCCACAATCAGCTCTTTTGTCTTACTGGCGTTAAGTGCCAGGTTGTTGCTGCGGCGGCATTCCACTAGTTGGCATATCTCACTCCTGTACGTCCTCTCATCACCACCTGAGATTCTACCAACAATGGTTGTATCATCAGCAAATTTATAGATGGTATTTGAGCTATGCCTAGCCACACAGTCATGTGTATACAGAGAGTAGAGCAGTGGGCTAAGCACACACCCCTGAGGTGCGATAGTGTTTATCGTCAGCGAGGAGGATATGTTATCACCAATCCACACAGACTGTGGTCTTACAGTCAGGAAGTTGAGGATCCAATTACAAAGGGAGGTACAGAGGCCCAGGTTTTTCAACTTCTCAATCAGGATTGTGGGAATGATGGTATTAAATGCTGAGCTATAGTCGATGAACTGCATCCTGACATTGACTTATTGTGGTGATAGGCAAACTGCAGTGGGTCCAGGTCCTTGCTGAGGCAGTAGTTCTGTCTAGTCATTACCAAGTTCTCGAAGCATTTCATCACTGTCGATGTGAGTGCTACCGACGACAGTCATTAAGGCAGCCCACATTATTCTTCTTTAGCTCTGGTATAATTGTTGCCTTTTTGAAGCAAGTGGGAACACACCTGTCTCTGTGAATGTCCTGAATAGTGGGAAGTACAGTTCCCATACCAAGCAGTGATACAGCCAGTCAGGATGCTCTCAGTTGTGCCCCGAGAGAAATTTCTTGGAATGTATGGGGCCATACCATACTTCCTCAACCGTCTGAGGTGAAAGAGGCGCTGTTGTGCCTTTTTCACCACACAGCCAGTATGTTCAGATCACATGAGGTCCTTGGTGATGTTTATGCCAAGGAACTTAAAGATGTTCATCCTCTCAATGCAAGATCTATTGCTATCAATACGGGCTAGCCCGTCTTCATTCCTCCTGTAGTCCACAATCAGCTCCCTTGTTTCTGCGACATTGAGGGAGAGGTTATTTTCTTGACATCACTGTGTCAGGGTGATGACTTCCTCTCTGTAGGCTGTCTCAATATTATTTGAGATTAGGCCAATCAGTACAGTGTCATTAGCAAATGTAATTATCAGATTGGAGCTGTGGGTGGCAACACAGTCATGGGTATACAGAGAGTGAAGGAGGGGGATTAGTACACAGTCCTGAGGGGCACCTGTGTAACATCTCCACATTTATTTGCTGAAACTGCCTGCAGGAAAAGTTAATCTTTGGAGGCACTTAGTATGTACATGAGGATCAACACTGTCACCTGTTATTCCTCTAAACTCCAGTGAGGATAGTCTTACTCCACAGCTCCTCGTAACACAACCTCCTCAACCCAGAAAATAATTTAGGGGGAAAGATCATTCCTGATGTTAAGAATCCTAAATGAGAACTGAAAATGCTGGATATACTCAGCAGGTCAGGCAGGAGCTGAGGGGGAAAGAAATGATGCTAGAATTTCAAGTCAATGAACTAGTGTCAGAATTGATGACAGGTTTGATGATCAATCTAATGGTGACCCAGTTTTTTTTTCCCTCTCTCTGCCAAATTCCTCGTACTGATATTAATAATCAAGGGTGCAAGACCTTTAAGGCAAATGTAGATGAAAACTACAAAAAATCCTCCAGTGCAAAGAAAATGGATAGGATCCAGTTAGGGGTGCTATAAGTTCAAAGTTCAAACAACTTTGTATACAACACCTACGTTAGTTTAGATCCCTAATATAAATATTAGTATATTAGTACATTGGTTGAAAAGTTTTTTAAAGTGTGTTATCTTACTTTCTATTTCACAAGAATGGTATCTCCTGATCTATGTTATTTTCTCCAACAGGAACACATGTAAAGCTCAAACAGCCATGTCATTGCTACACTGATCACCAATAGTATTGTCACAACTTAAAGGAGTCACAGGACAACTGCAGGTAAGGCTCTCATGAAATAACGTAAATAAAGGGAAGAGGAAAACATGATAAGCTGTGTTTGTGTCACCACACCTCCACTACCATGCAAAAAATTGGCCCCATTGATGCCCATTGCTGCCAGTGGCTTGAGTCCACTGTTAAGAACAGGACAAACAATGAAAAAGAGAAGCAGCAGGCTGCACTAAGATTTGTATGGTATAAAGGCTACACACACTGACTGATGACCTTACAAATATTTTGACTCTTGTAAGATGTGATGATCAAGACAACAGAATTAGGTTAGAGATTCTAATTCAGATTTCACTGTAGGGTCTGTTTTTTTTATTATACAACTGTTATACTACAGTCTCTCCCCTGATATGTGACATCTACTTTCAGTTAGTAAGTGGTCAAGGATACATTGCCATTATACAGTACTGTGCAGAACTCTGAGGCACATGTATATAACTAGGATGCCTAAGGCATTTGCACAGCACTGTATTTGTCAACGTAGTCATAGTCATGGTCATAGTCATACTTTATTGATCCCGGGGGAAATTGGTTTTTGTTACAGTTGCAACATAAATAATAAATAGTAATAGTAATACTACTATTAGTAAATAGTAAATAGTAATAGTCATGGAAATAATGACTAGTAATAGAAAAATAGTAATAAATAGTTAAATAGTAATATGTAAATTATGCCAGTAAATTATGAAATAAGTCCAGGACCAGCCTATCGGCTCAGGGTGTCTGACCCTCCAAAGGAGGAGTTGTAAAGTTTGATGGCCACAGGCAGGAATGACTTCCTATGACGCTCTGTGCTGCATCTCAGAGGAATGAATCTCTGGCTGAATGTACTCCTGTGCCCACCCAGTACATTATGTAGTGGATGGGCGACATTGACCAAGATGGCATGCAACTTGGACAGCATCCTCTTTTCAGACACCACCATCAGAGAGTTCAGTTCCATCCCCACAACATCACTGGCCTTACGAATGAGTTTGTTGATTCTGTTGGTGTCTGCTATGCTCAGCCTGCTGCCCCAGCACACAACAGCAAACATGATAGCACTGGCCACCACAGACTCGTAGAACATCCTCAGCATTGTCCGGCAGATGTTAAAGGACCTCAGTCTCCTCAGGAAATAGAGACGGCTCTGACCCTTCTTGTAGACAGCCTCAGTGTTCTTAGACCAGTCCAGTTTATTGTCAATTCGTATCCCCAGGTATTTGTAATCCTCCAGCATGTCCACACTGACCCCCTGGATGGAAACAGGGGTCACCGGTACCTTAGCTCTCCTCAGGTCTACCACCAGCTCCTTAGTCTTTTTCACATTAAGCTGCAGATAATTCTGTTCACACCATGTGACAAAGTTTCCTACTGTAGCCCTGTACTCAACTTCATCTCCCTTGCTGATGCATCCAACTATGGCAGAGTCATCCAAAAACTTCTGAAGACGACAAGACTCTGTGCAGTAGTTGAAGTCCGAGGTGTAAATGGTGAAGAGAAAGGGAGACAAGACAGTCCCCTGTGAAGCCCCAGTGCTGCTGACCACTCTGTCCAACACACAGTGTTGTGTACACACATACTGTGGTCTGCCAGTCAGGTAATCAAGAATCCATGATACCAGGGAAGCATCCACCTGCATCGCTGTCAGCTTCTCCCCCAGCAGAGCAGGGCGGATGGTGATGAACGCACTGGGGAGGTCAAAAAACATGACCCTCACAGTTCTCGCTGGCTTGTCCAGGTGGGCGTAGACACGGTTCAGCAGGTAGACGATGGCATCCACAACTCCTAGTCGGGGCTGGTAGGCGAACTGGAGGGGATCTAAGTGTGGCCTGACCATAGGCCGGAGCAGCTCCAGAACAAGTCTCTCCAGGGTCTTCATGATGTGGGAGGTCAATGCCACCGGTCTGTAGTCATTGAGGCCGCTGCAGTGCTGCGTCTTCGGCACAGGGACGAGGCAGGACATCTTCCACAGTACAGGAACCCTCCGGAGCCTCAGTCTCATGTTGAATACATGGCAAAATACTCCACATAGCTGAGGGGCACAGGCTTTGAGCACCTGGTACTGACACCATCCGGTCCTGCAGCCTTGCTTGGGTTGAGACATTTCAGCTGTCTTCTCACCTGTTCAGCTGTGAAGCCCACCATGGTGGTTTCGTGTGGGGGAGGGGTATAGTCATGAGAGCAGGGTGGGGGACTGTGAGGAGGGGTAGGACGGGAGAGTGGAATATGTGTTGGTTGGGGGTCGACAACAGATGGCTCATGTGGGGGATGGGCAGGGGTCACAATGTCAAATCTGTTAAAGAACAGGTTAAGTTCTTTGGCCCTGTCCACACTGCCTTCAGCTCCTCTGTTGCTAGTTTGCCGAAACCCAGTGATGGTCCTCATCCCCCTCCAGACCTCTCTCATGTTGTTCTGCTGGAGTTTCCACTCAAGCTTCCTCCTGTACCTGTCTTTAGCCTCCCTGATCCTGGCTTTCAGGTCCCTCTGTATTGCCCTCAGCTCCTCCCAATTTCCATCTCTAAACGCCCTCTTCTTAGCGTTCAGGATGTCCTTAATGTCCTTTGTTATTTGAATAACAAAGGACAGTTCTTGTCGGAACATTGCAGTCCACACAGAAGTTAATGTTAATCAGTGATGCACTCTGTGAGCCCATCAATATCCTCTCATAACATGGAGCAGACAGCGTGTTTCTAAATCTGCTATGGACAAAGGTAGCAGAGAAAGAACACCAGGATGGAGGATGGCATGGATGCGGACATCAGGCCAGGTCATTTGATTCCAAACAATTGCTGTTTTGATCATTATAATTCAACCTTTTAGTCATAATTTAAAAATGTATATAAAGAAGACAAAAGAAAATCTACTAGGGCATCCTAAAATATGAAGGGCCTTTACTGATATTGGTTTATTATTGTCACAAGATATGGTGAAAAGTTTGTCTTCAATGCTTTTTATAGAGATCAAGTTATTACACAGTGCATTGAACTACATTAAGGTAAAATGATAACAATGCTGAATAAGGCGTGAAAGATACTGAAAAAATGCAGTGTAGGTAATCAATGAAGTGCAAGGTCATAATGAGGTAGACTGTGAGGCCAAGAGTCCATCTTGCTGTACAAGAGGTCCTTTATACTAGTGTTTGATAACTAGGAGTCCATTGAGGAGAACGTCGGTATCTGTGATGTGCTGAGCTGCATCCACAAGTCTCCTCTGTTAGCTGCTATCATGTGCAGAGCCAATTATGCAACCAGACAGAATGTTTTCAGTGGTGCGTCAACAGATTAATTAGAGAGGCACTTCCTTCTTTATTATAACCAGAGGTGACAAATTTTAAATTAATTGTAAGGAAATACAAAATGGAAATGAGAAAAACTAATTTTTATGAGTTAGAATGCACTGCCTGAAAGGCTCATGAAAACAGATTCAAGAATAATTTTATGGAAAAGATTGGGATTAATATTTGAAAACAATTGTTACCATGTTATGGGGAAAAACAAGCAACAGGGAATAATGGTTTAGTCATTTCAATAAGCTATCATATATCTTATGTCATACATCTTTTGTGCTGTGACCTTTGACACAATATCCCTGAAGGCTGCTGATATTAGAATGATCTTCTTTTCTCTGAAGTTTTCAGAAGAGAGAAAATTAAGGAATAAAAATAAATGAAAAATAACAGTGTATTACAGCTTGCTAATGCTGGTTGTTTTGTTTTCAAATGTTAATATAGATGCACCATTTGATAAACTGTAAGTGGATTGTATGCTATGAAAATCATTTACACTTAATAGCCATAATAAAATCTAAATGCAACAAGATAAGTTCCTGCAGCAACAAGTTTGTGTTTTGGTTGATGCAATCTTTGTAAGATAAATGGATAAGGACAAACTAAACCAGTTGGAGTCAACACTGTAGCTGCTGAGCCAAGCATTATGTCTCAGCATTGTTGACTTCAGTGCATTACCTTCTCTGTAGCTCATACTACAAACTGGCATATTGACTGAAGCAGATGCTTTTGTTCATTTGGATCTCCTCTGAAGTAAGTCATAGCTGATTTTAAATTGAAGAAATAAATCCTGCAACATTTTAAATCTCAGTAAATAGGAAAGATTGTGAATAAATAATATGAAGAATTCAATTTTCATTGGGACTTTTAAAAATATTTAAATGAAACATTCCGATCTGCCCAACGATAACAAAGGTCTCGTAAACTTGACTTTGTTGGTATTTGCATAAACTTCCCTCTCTGATACCCACCTGTCTGAACCTTGACTTAGTTCAGTACACTATCACCGTTAGTGCTGATTTGCATAGTTCCTCTCATCTTCAACTGTTTTTCACTTGAGCCCTGCTTGTCTCCTAGATCAGCATTTTCACCTTCACCTGAATTCCAGAAAGTAACAATCCATCCAGATGTTAACATATTCAGTGCACGTGGCCTAACTGTTCAATGTCACATCTGGCAACACCACACAATGTTTGGCTGGTTCACTTATGCCTAAAATATATTATAATCATGATTTAAGGATTTGCAGAAAGGGTTTGAAATGTTGGGAACTGTGTCACTTGCCACAAGATAACCAGTCTCTGTCTTGCTTTTGTAGCCTTAGCTCAAGTTGAGCTTCTGGTCAATAGTAACCTTGAGGATGTTGATAGAGAGGAGCTCAATGATGATAATGCAATTGAATGTCAAGGATAAATGGTTGAACTCTCACTTAATGGATAGGGATATTGCCTGGCACTTTTGTTGCATACATATTGCTTACTGCTAATCAGCCTATACCTGAATATAATGTAGCTATTGCTGTATGGTCTGCTTCATTTACTAAGGATCTACAAAAGGCATTAAACATTATGCACTTTTCAGTGATCATTCCTACTCCTGATTTTTTGATGGAAGGAATGTCATTTCTGAACCAGCTGAAGGTATTTCAGGCTACGGCACTGTCCTGAGGAACTCTGGCAGTGGCATGACTGAGCTCTGGAAACTACAGCCATCTCTAGTGCAAAGTATGACTCTAAGTTTTGAGTCTTTTTCCTTTGATGTCTACTAGTTTCAGTTTTGTATCCTTTCATTCACTTGCCGGCCAATGTCGTTCCCCAAACATACAACTTTGCTTTCAGGCACATTCCCATTACATTGGTTTCAAATTCCCTTCTCAACTATACACTGGTATCCTTTGTTTCCAACCTTGCTCCACTCCTCCCCCTAATTCCTTCATTTACTCCTTACAATCCTTTAACGTGTTGTGATCTTCAGATCAGTAACTGCCTGTTGCGCAATTCGCTGTTTAAATCTGAACAAGCAGACCTTTCCCTCTCCCCAGCACCCACAATGGCCGAAAATAAAATGATGTATGATATTCACTATGAATTTAACCACTGTGGGGCATTATCACTTCTCTTCAGCTTTTGAAATAGTTGATCATATGATCTCCTTCTGTCATCTAGATCAATGTAACTTAGCACCACTTTTTATTCACCAGATCATAACCTACACATCTCTATCAATGATGCAATACATTGATTCTTTTGGAATGAAGTTGAGTTATCGACTTCTGTATAATGCAATCCACCTACAATTCCCACCACCAATTCTTTCCATGGATTTCCCTACTACTTATATTCCAGCCAAGGGTATTCGCTCCCTGTTTCTTTAACATTCCTCTGGAATTATGAAGGCCTCAACCACCCAGAACACCACTCTGAAATCCCATTCCATCATTATTGATATTATCCATCTGCTGGGTTAATATATACTGGACAACTCTGCTCTTTGGGTTTGCTTTCAATGCTTCTCACAATATCTTCTTTAGCTTGGCATGCCTTTGTTTCTGGAAAGTTTGGGATTTTTGGGTTAAAGATACCGGATGAATGCTTGTTACTTTTTATGATGACAATAGTTATAATGGTGATGATGATGAAAGGAAGGGTGCTATTAGATGATATGATGAGCCATGCCCCCAGTTACCCATTTTGTTAAAATTAATATGTTATATTCTTTGACACTATTTGAAGAACAATAGTTACTTTTCAGTGCTCCAGCAAAGATTTTTAACCAACATCACCAAAAATGTAGATTGACTGTAAAACAGAGAATCTTTTACATTGATAGGGCACTTCTAGACATGATGTGACCATTCTGTTTGCCTGTACTTTAATAGTGATGGTCTTCAAATCAACTTGTGTTGAAGTACTCACACATGTGGCATGATGAATGGGTAATCTTCATGTTATCTAGTTATGCTATATCCAGTCCACTTTCACATTATGGATGCACTGGAACTATCAATCTTATTTGGGTGTATTGCTTCTTGGTACAATGCCTGCTTCATAAGCTGAGTTGACTTTTGTTCAGCCAATGCATTCAAAATTGTTGAAAACAAGTTCCAGGGGCATTAATGTCTCAAGTGAGTATATACATTGGAAAGAAATCATCTGAATGTTGAAGTTCAGTTATATGAGGTAGGAATAGGTTTTACGTGGAACACTTACTGTACATACAAGGGTGTTGGGAGTTATGATTGCCAGGAAAGCACGGTTAGTCTTCTTAAGAAATGGAAAACCACTGATAGCTTTATTATAAATTCTGACTGCTGCATTATGGCCTGGTATGGGAGCACAAATGCCTTTGAGTGGGAAATCCTACAAAAGGTAGTGGATTCAGCCCAGTATATCATAGGTAAAGCCCTCCCAACCATTGAGCATATTGACATGTAATGTTGCTGTAGAAAGTAGCATCCATCATCAAATATCCTCACTACTCAGGCCATGCTCTTTTCTCACTGCTGCCATCAGGTAGAAGATACAAGTGCCTCAGATTTGCATCACCAGGCTCAGGAACAGTTACTACCCCTCAACCATTAAGCTCTTCAACAAAAGGTGATAACTACACTCATTTTATTTCTGACATTCGCACAACCAATGTTCTCACTTTAAGGACTATTTATCTTGTTATTTATTGCTATTTATTTATATTTGTATTTGCATAGTCTGTTGTTCATTGAACCTGTTTACAGTTACTGTCCTATAGACTTGCTAAGTATGCCCGCAGGAAAAAGAACTTCAGAGTTGTATGTACTCTGATAACAAATTTAATTTGAACTTTAAACTTTGATGCCTTGTGTCAAAGGTTGATTTCAGAAAATTGTTAAACTACACGATAGTTGATTACCTTAGCACATCTGATACATTTGAATCACACATTTGTGTTCAAGGAAGGGCTTATTTGGTAAAAGTATGAAAATAAGATCTAAGTGGGGGCTTTGTAATCAAGACTTGCCAGGAGGAAGATTAAGCTGTATTGGAAATCTTGTGTTGAAATTGTAATGTGCAAGTAACCATGCCTGCTATACCTTGTTGTTTGCCAGACTGATACTGTGGCCTCAACGATCTGTTTATCCTTCCAATATCCAAGCTTGTTTTAGCTGAGTGATACAATTAAAAAGACAGCAGGTTCTATTAGGACTTTTGGTGGGCTTGAGATTGCAAGAGCAGTTGTTCTCCAGCTGGAAAAAGTCCCATTGACCACTACCCTCTGTCTTCTATGGGCAAACCAGTTCTGAATCCAAGTGACCATTGACCATGGACTTTTATCGTCTGGATGAGTCTCCCATGAGGGAACTTGTTAAATGCCTTACTAAAATCCATGTAGACAACATTTACAGCTCTGCCTTCATCAATTATCCTTGTCACCTCATCAAGAAACTGAATCAAGATAGTAAAACACGACTTGCTCCGCACAAAGCCATGCTGGCTCAACCTAATTAGGCCGTGTCTTTCCAAATGCTCACCAAACTTGACCCTAAGAATTTTCTCCAATAACTTCCCTACCACTGATGTGAGACTCACTGGTCTATAGTTTCCAGTATTATCATCCTTGTTTCATTCCTGAATGCTTGTTTAGTCAAGGTCCAAAGGTAAATCTGTGTCCTGGGGTCAAGGTTCGAAGGTCAAACCCATGATTGGCAAATCCTGGAGTTGATACACAGAAGTCAGTGAAGTCCGAAGGGTAAAGCCAAATGTGAATCCAGAGGTAGAAGGCCCAAAATGTCGCAGGCTAAAGGTAGAGGGTGAGTCTGGGCCAGATACAGGAGTTTGGAGGACTGATATCTGTAAGTTTGAGAGTCCAGGGATAAGGACTGAAGGTCTGAAGGTAGTCCATCCAGGGGTGGGAGGGTGAGTAAAGGTCTTGTTTTTCTTTTGTTTTCTTGTTTGTTCTGCTGTTGTTGATATTGCTGCTTCTGTTGTGTGTGTTGTGTGTTGTGTTGAACATTGTGGTGTGTCATGTAGGCATCAGAATGCGTAGGCTGGTTCTAGCACATCCTTGGGGTGCGGTTGGGTTGATTGTTAACACAAATGATGCATTTCACTGTATGTTTTTGATGTACATGTGATAAATAAGTCTAAATCTGAATCTGTTAGAAATGGAAAAACACTGACCTCACAAGAAACAAAGGTATCTCTTTAACTCTCCTTCAAATACTATATGTAAATGAGGTTTAATGTTTCATACTGACTCAGAGTGACAAAGGGCCTGATGTCATGCTGTAGGACTCTATTACTTTTTTCTAGGATTTGGTCCACTGAACTAACAAAGGTACTAGATTGAATAAAGAACTATCCATTCACTTGAACAAGCCATAATGTGCTTTTATCATCCAGGACTCTTGTTGCTACAAGCCATTCCATCAAAATATAAAACCTTGTGAGGTCAGTGCTTGAATGAACCTTATTGTCTTTAAACTAATATGTAATGCAAAATAAACATTCTAATGTTTGACTTTTTGATGTCTGGGTCAAGGAATCATCTGATTTAACATTCTTAAAGCATTATGTATATTTGACAGTTAACTCTCAATGAGCTGAATTTAACCTTTATAGAAGTCATAGCATTAATGAATATAAATATGTATCTGAAGTATACTAGTTAAATCATCAAAATTTAAAGAGACCTGGCAATTGATAAATTCCATTCAGCATAGTCCAGTGACTACTGAACTCTTGCACTAAACTGCCACAGTTGCATTTTATTGTATTTATGAATGGGCATGCAAATTTATAAATTATATTTGAAGACCTGTCTGCCTGTAGTGATCAGGCTTGTAAACCCACTCACGTCACTTTTGTAGCCTGTTGTTGGTAAAGTTCAAAAAGCACAGCATTGAAATTCAACTCCTCTGGTTTCTCAGATTACCTGGTCCTGGTGAAAAGAATGGAAACCCACACTCGTGACTTTGTCGACAACAGAATTCAATTTTGTAATGCTGTCCTAGCTGGTTGGCCACTTGACCAGCTCTTTGAGATCATGCAAAATTTTAACCCAACTCATAACAGGACTCCACGTCCAGTTCACTCATTAACTATTTGCTGTTCTCTGACCTATATTGAACCCAGTTGTAGCTATCACTTGATTTAAAATGACTCCACCATATTTTCATATCTCTCTCTGACCTCATGTACCCAATCCCTGGGAGTTCTCTATGCTCTGCAACCCTCCAGGATCTATGTCCTTTTCCTGTTCTGGTTTATTACAGATTCCTGAATTTAATTTTTCCATCATTGTCAGCTCTGCATAGTTTCTTTGCCCTCATCTCTAAACTTGACATTGTGAATAGTTCCAACCCTCAAACTCAATCTTTCTTTGAGAGTTTGTAAGCACAGCTCTGTGAGTCACACATCCCCATGTCTCCACATGTGACTCAGTCTCAAATAATTCTGATATTGAATATATGCATCACCATGAGTTATCTTTTCTTATAGTGAGGCCATCTGGTGTGACAGGTTCATGCCAGCCACTGTTTCCTCTTTGTTAGTCCTAATTGCCTACTATTTGTCATAACTCCTCAAGCCCATCCTCTCCTTGTACCTACCCAAATGTCTCTTAAATTTTACAGTAGTACCTGCCTCAACCACTCTTCAGGTTGCTCATTCCAAGTACTCACTACCCTCTGTATAAAGAAGTTCACTCACTGTCTTTCCATTCTTATCGTATATCTGTGCCCTCTAGTTTTGGGCTCTCCAATACTGGGGAAAAGACTATGATTGTGCATCCCTCTCCAGATGCTGGGAGATGCTGTTTGTATGTTGGATGTCTTCGATTTGGAGTCTTCACACAATGAAGGCAGACTTGAACATATTATTTATTTATTTAGAGGTACAACATGGAACAGGTGCTTCCAGAGCAGCAATCCTCCTATTCTCTTTAGCCAGAGGGTAGTGAATCTGCGGAGTTCATTGCAACAGGTGTCTGTGGAGGCCAGGTCATTGGATACATTCAAAGCAAAGGATGATAGATTCTCGGTAAATCAGAGCGTGAAAGGTTACATGGAGAAGGCAGGAGAGTAAGGTTGAGAAAGAGATGGATTAGCCATGATCAAATGGCGTAGTAGACTCAATAGACCAAATAGCCTAATTCTGCTCCAATATCTTATGGTCTTATTTAACACTGGACTATTCACAATGGCCAATTAATCTAACCGTTACCTCTTAGGACTAGTGGAGGAAACCAAAGCACCCGAAGGGAACTCAGGCGTTTCATAATGAGAACGTACTGTACAAACACCTTACTGTATTCAGCTCCGAAGTCCGAATGCCCTGAACTGTAATAGCATCATATTAACCGCTATGTTGCCATTATTTATTCTCCCCAAAATCTCATCAGCTCCTCACAGGTTCTACCACTCAAGGGGCAACTTTATAGTGGTGAGTTAACTTAACAGCTTGCATGACTTTCTTCAATCAATTAAGACCGTGTTGTCCTCCTCCTTTTCCTTGTGTTTGATAAGAGACATTAGCACCCCTACATTTTTCTTGGCAACGCATATCCCTGGACATTCCTATTGCACTGCCTCCTCTGATTTCTTAAGGCAAAACTGTCACAAAGCTATGCCTGTTGGGGAATCGATGCTACAGGAAATCATGGAGATAAAATTATGTATTGGATCTACTGCATTTAGCAAGATCTGAATATCTGGAAGCATACCACGGGTGCAGACAGTACTCAGATTTTAAATGAGATTCTATTGCACTCTATTATAAAAGCATTCTATTATGTGATAGTCCACTGAATTTTAAAAGGTTTTTCTTTTCCTTTTGCTTAACTGGAATCACTGATCAAGATAGAGTTGTGTGCCTGGGTATAATCACTACCAATTGTCAGGTTCAGGCGACAGCAATCAAAACACATAGAAATATAGATGCCAGCATGGATAGAGCACTGGCTGATTGGCAGGAGGCAGAGAGTGGGAATAAAGGAGGCCTTTTCTGGTTGATAGCTGGTGACTAGTGGTGCTCCACAGTGGTCTGCATTGGGACTGCTTCTTTTTACATTATATGTCAATGATTCTGTGATCAAGTTTTCAGGTGATATGAAGATAGGTGGAGGGGTGGGTAGTGTTGAGGAAGCAAAGAGGCTACAGAAGGACTTAAACAAATTAGGAGAATGGGCAAGGAAGTGGCAGATGGAATACAGTGTTGGGGAATGTGTGGTCATACACTTTGTTAAAAGGAATAAGTGTAGACTATTTTCTAAATGGAGAGAAAATTCAAATTCAGAAGAATGAGCAGGGATCTCATTGAAACCTATGGAATATTGAAAGACATAGAGTGGATGCAGAAAGGATGTGTCCTGTGGTGGGAGAGTCTAAGACCAGAGGACGCAGTCTCAGGATAGAGGGACATCCAATTAGAACGGTGATGAGGAGGAACTTCTTTAGTCCAAGAATGGTGAGTCTGTGGAATTTGTTGCCTCAGGCAGCTGTGGAGACCAAGTCCTTGGGTATTTTTAAGGCAGAGGTTGATAGCTTTTCACTATGGATGGCCAGTTCTTGTACACCTCCATCTCCCATTCCCCATTCCTGTTTCCCTCTCTCACCTTACTCTCTACCTACCCATCACCTCCTTCTGGTGCTCCCCCCCCCCCCACACCCTTCTCTTCTATGGTCTTCTATCAGATTCTCCCGTCTCCAGTACTTTATCACTTTCACCAGTCAACTTCCCAGCTCTTTACTTCACCACTCCCTGTCTCCCAGTTTCAACTATCACCTACCACCTTGTACTTCTTCCTCCCTTCCCCCCACCTTCTTACTCTGACTTCTCATCTTCCTTTCCAGTTGTGATGAAGGTTCTCAGTCCAAAACTTTGACTGTTTACTCTCTTCCATAGATGCTGCCTGGCTTGCTGAGTTCTACCAGCATTTTAATTGTGTTGCTTTTGATTTCCGGTATCTGCAGATTTTCTCATATTTGTTGATAGATTCTTGATTAGTCAGGGCATGAAGGGATACAGGGAGAAGGCAAGAGATTGGGTCTGAGAGGGAAATGAATCAGTCATGATGAAATGACGGAGCAGACTCAAAGGGCCAAATGCTCCCATATCTTATCGTCTTATGGACAAATCAGAAATAAAAATGGAAAATGCCAGAAGCACTCAACAGGCAGAACAGTATCTAGTGTGAGTTCATGCTTCATGGTGAAGGTCTTTCTCATTTCAATTTTTCTTATGATTAGAAGTGGACCATCTGGACCCTCAAGACATTGTTGTTAAACATCGGGTTTTCAAAAATCAAAAAAATGATTTTCATCCCTTGTCGCACTTATTTGAAAAATGACTGATGGAATAGAATGCAGACAAGTGTGAGGTATTGCACATTGGGAGGACATACATTGTTAATGGTAGGGCACTGAGGAGTGTGGTAGAGGAAAGGGATCTGGGAATCCAGACCCATAATGCCTTGAAAGTGGCACCTCAGTTAGATAGAGTTGTAAACAGAGCTTTTGGCACATTGGCCTTCAGAATCAAAGCAATGAGTTTAGGAGTTAGGATGCCATTTTGAAATTATATAAGATTTTGTTGAGCCCAAATATGGAGTATTGTATGCAGTTCTGATTATCTACCTACAGGAAATAAATCAATGAGCTTGAAGGAGTACAGAAAATATCTACAGGGATTTCACTGGAAATTGAGAGCGAGAAAAAGGGAAAGATTGAACAGATAAGGACTTTATTCCCTGGAACATAAGAGAATGAAGGGAGATTTGACAGGGGCATACAAAATTATAAAGATATAGATAGGGTGAATGTAAGCAGGGTCTTTCCAATGAGGCTGGATGACACTAGAACTAGAGGTCATGAGTTAAGTGTGAAAGATGAAATAGTTAAGTGGAACTTGAGAGGAGCATTTTCACTCAGAGAGTGACACAAGTGTGGAATGATCTGCCAGTGGAAGTGGTGGGTGGGAGTCTGATTTGAGAGAAGTTTGGATAAGCAAAAGGATAGTGGAGCAGTGAGTGCTCCCGCCCAGCCGCTGGTCGATGGGACTAGTCAGATTAACAGTTCAGCATGGGCCTTTTTCTGTGCTGTAATGTTTTGTGACTCAATTTTACTGTAAGTTATTTTCTCACACATGGTATTGGGATTGATTCTGGTAAATAGTTTATTATTATCATATGTACTGAGGTTCAGTGAATAACTTAATTTTGCATGCTATCTATATAGATCATTTCAAAACATAAGTTAAGTTTATCAAGATAATACAAGGTTAAAACAATAACAGAGTGCAGAATAAATTGTTACAGAGAAAATGCAGAGCAGATAGACAAAGAAGTGCAAGGACTATAATGACTGTGAGGTCAATAGTTAATTTGCAATGGACAAGAGGTCCATTCTTATACTGTGGGATAGAAGTTGCCCTTGAGTTTGGAGGGGTGTGTTTGCAAGCTTTTGTATCTTCTTCCCAATGGAAGGTTGGAAAAGAGAGAATGTCTGGCTGGGGAAGTGTCTTTCATTATGTTGGCTAGTTTATCAAGACAGCTGGAAGTGTACATAGAGTCCATGGAGAGAAGACTGATTTCATGATAGACTGAGCTGTGCCCACAGCTCTACAGTTTCATGTAGCCTTGGCCAAAGAATTTGCCACACAAGTTGCGATCGATCAGGATAGGATGCTTTCAATGGTGAATCTACAAAAAAAAATAGTGAATTACTGAAGGTCAACAGGAACATACTAAATTTCCTTAGCCTTCTGAGGAAGTAGAGGCACTGGTTTGCTTAATTGACAATTTTGTACATGGTTATTAACTCGACTCTGATTCACCTACAACTCATCTATTCTAGGGGTAATTAACCTACCAAAAATATACCATTAAGATATGGGAGTAAACCTGAGCACCCAGGGCAAACTCCACACAGGTAATAGTGAATGTTTGAATCAAATCCAGGTCTTTGAAGCCATGAGCATCATTCCCTGTGCTGTCCTTCATCACAACAGACAAATGATATTAAACCTGTGTTTTTCTTTCCACAGGTGCTCTCTGACTTACAAAGTGTTTTCATCACTTTCTGATATAATTTATGATGGTGACATAAGATTAAAATAGTAAAGAATAATTTGAATTAAAGTTGCATCTTCCACAGTATCAACATATCCCGATGCATCGACAGCTAAGCAGGTGCATTTAAAGTACAGACTCTGCAATGTCAGAAATGTGAGAGCTAATTAGACTCCAGCAGGTTCTACAGTGACCTGAAAATGTTTATTACTGATGTCAGTTATAGAATAAATGTTATACCTATGCTCTGTCTCAAAAGAATGCCAGGAATCAATCATCTGAGGGCCTTAGGATTTCATCTGAAACCTCTATTACATGACACTGCTGATGAAAATAAATACACAAAATGGCTGAATATACAATGGACAGGCTTTTTAATGCATTAAGTATGCAAGAGCTGTTTTATGGCATCTGATGCCTTGGTCTCTAGTAGGCCTTGATCCTAGTGCAGGGTCCCCAACCTTTTTTGCACCGCAGACCGGTTTAGTATTGACAATATTCTTGTGGACCGGCCGACCAGGGGGTGGGGGGTGGGGGGTGGGGGGGGGGGTGTTCAAGTAGGGTTAAACTCACCTCATCATGTCTTTTACAGTTAGGGTTGCCAACTTTCTCACTCCCAAATAAGGGACAAAAGTAGCAGTCAAATCCCGGGACACTTGCGTTACCCCAGGAAAGACTACCATGACCATGAAGCCTTGTGCGGGTACCTGTGTGCGCATGCGTGACATGTGCTTATATGACGTGTGCATGCATGTACGTGCCGATTTTTTCCCCACAAATTGGTTTTGGCTTAATCTTCCCGGTTATACTGTACATACATTATTTCTACTTCATATAGGCTGTGTATTTATCATATCATTCCTGCTTTTACTATACGTTAGTGTTATTTTCGGTTTTATGTGTTATTTGGTATGATTTGGTAGGTTATTTTTTGGGTCTGGGCAGGCTCAAAAATTTTTCGCATAAAATTAATGGTAATTGTTTCTTCACTTTATGCCATTTCAGCACGAAAGGTTTCATATGAACGCTCTACCTTAGCGGGGGAAATACGGGACAAGGGTGGTCCCGTATGGGACAAACCAATTTAGCCCAATAAATGGGATGTCCCGGCAAATATGAGGCAGTTGGCAACCCTATGTTCAAGATCAACAGTGTGTGACAGGGAATGAGGAAAGGTGCAGCTGACTCATATCGTTTCCTCGCGGCCCGGTAGCATATGCTTTGCGGCCCGGTGGTTGGGGACCGCTGTCCTAGTGAAATACAGTTGTAGAAAAACATTTCTTGAACCTCTGTTGGATTTATGTGGGTTTCTATTCAGTGAACTACTTTTAGACCAGCACCGCTAATACCAGAGTGGCCCCCTGGAGCGTTAGCCTTCAAGTTGCAGCCAACATGTGGACTGAGACTTGATACACAGCATTTCGATTTAGAAGCAAGAGTTCTATCTACTGAGCCATGACTGACCTAGTTAATTGGCAAAAAAAAAGTCAATTGAATTCATCCTTGAGGCCCTGACTTCTGTGATGCTTCTGTGATGTTGCAGATCAAAGAAGAGGGAAAGATTCCTTTTACTTTTATGAACATAACGCATAAGGCACATTTGTAAGCAGATGTGTGTTACATCAAACAAGAGAAGGATTAAAGAAAATACCAATAATAAAATTGCAAGTGTATGCATTTGTTCTTGGGATTGATTACACACATATTTCCAATTTTATTTGTCTGTATGGATTTCAAAAAGATCATTTTCAGGAATTCTATTATATAAAGTTATTACTGATGAGAAATCCATGTGAAGGAAGTATGTTTGCAATAAAAGGTCCTGTTTAGACATCAAATCATACATCCATACATGTATGCAGACAGATGTAAAAGCATTTTAAAGCATTTGCTTGTCTTTATTTATTCATTTACAGAATAGGCCAGCTAAGTACTCACTCAACTGCCTGGGTAGGTCTGGAGTCATGAATACGGGATGCATAATAACAGTAAGTGTCCTCTTCTCAATGGGCCAGATGGGCCAGTAGTGATCACATTACTGACACCAGATTTCTAATTGCAGCATTATTTATGAACTGAATTTACATTTTCCAATGTTAGAGCATGATTTAAAGTCATGTCATTGAATCTTAAGACCTGTAACTGAACCATTATACTACTGCTCCCCTGCAGGACACAGCTTTTCACATTGTTACACAAATAGCTGGGCAAAAAAAAACAGTGTTTATTTCAATTCTAGTTACAAAGGGCATTCACTAGTATTTTGCAGATTTTCAACGACCTTCAAAACCAGACTTTCACAACTGTCCAGGTGGATGTGTGGGCTGCAAGTGGTTTATCCATATGATATCCTCAAGATCATTTGACTGCTTGTTGGTGGCAAAGGCACTTGAGATAAATTTGCTTGTCTCTGATAATAGGAATTTCAAAAATGTACAGATCAACTTAGATCATTACAATAAATAAAAAAAATATACACTTAAAAGCTTACTTGAAGCTCATAAATAAATCAAACTATTAAGATTAACTTTTAAATATCCTATTTGTGCATACTTTTTCACATAAACTTGATGATCTCATTAATGGAACGTTAGGCAACATATGCAAGCCATCCCTGGCATAAAGCTAAACTGGAATCTATGTTATAGGTTTTTAGGGTTACAGAAGACTGCAGCAGAGAAACAGATCCTTTGGCCCATCTAGTCTGTGCTGACCTGTTTTTATGCCTTGCCTCATCTGCCTGCACCAAGATAATGTACCTACCCAAACTTCTCTTAAATGGTGCAATTGAACTCATCTCTACTGCTTCTTTTGCTATCTTGTTCAACACCCACACCATCCTCTGGGTGAGGAACGTCCACCTCAAGTTCCCCTTAAGTACTTCACTAAAACTATGATCTTACCTAGTCTCACCCAACATCAGGGGGAGAAGCCTACACATATTTACAGTATCTCTACTCCTCATAATTCTGCACACCTCTGTCAGATCCTTGTTAAATCTCCTATGCTCCAGGAAACAAAGTCTTTTGTTATTTAACTTTTTCCTAATACTCAGGCCTTCACGTCCTGGCAACATCTTTGTAATTTTTCTCTGCACTCTTTCATACCTTTCCTGTAGGTGGGTGACCAGAACTGCACACATAAGAACATAATAACATAAGAAATAGGAGCAGGAGTAGGCCATCCTGCCCAGTGAGCCTGCCCCACCATTCAATAAGATCATGGCTGATCTGTCTGTAAACTCAGCTCCATCTACCTGTCTTTTCCCCATAACCCTTAATTCCCTAACTATGTAAAAATCTATCTAACTGTATCTTAAATATACTTAGTGAAGAAGCCTCAACTACTTCCCTGGGCAGAGAACTTCACAGATTCACCGCTCTCTGGGAGAAATAGTTTCTCCTCATCTCCGTCCTAAATCTTCTCCCCTGAATCTGGAGGCAACGTCCCCTCATTCTAGTCTCACCTAACAATGGAAACAATTTTCCTACTTCTATCTTATCTATCCCTTTCAAAATTTTGTATGTTTCTATAAGTTTCCCTCTCATTCTTCTGAATTCCAGAGAGTGTAGTCCCAGGTGACTCAATCTCTCCTCATAGGTTAACCTCTTCATCTCTGGAATCAACCTGGTGAACCTCCTCCGCACTGCCTCCAAAGCCAGTATATCCTTCCTTAAGTATGGAGACCAGAACTGCACACAGTACACCAGGTGCGGCCTCACCAGTACCCTGTATATTTGCAGCATGACCTCCCTGCTCTTGATTACAACTCCTCTAGCAATGAAGGCCAACATTCCGTTTGCCTTCTTAATAACCTGCTGCACCTGTAAGCCAACTTTTTGCGATTCATGCACAAGCACTCCCAAGTCCCTCTGCACAACAGCATGCTGCAATCTTTCACCATTTAAATAATAATCTGCTCTTCTATTATTCCTTCCAAAGTGCATGATCTCTCATTTACCAACATTGTATTCCATCTGCTAGACCTTGGCCCACTCACTTAACCTATCTATATTCCTCTGCAGACTCTCCACATCCTCTGCACAATTTGCTTTTCCAATAAGTTTAGTGTCATCAGCAAATCTTGCTACACTACACTCAGTCTCCTCTTCCAAATCATCAATGTAAATGGTAAACAACTGCAGGCCCAGCACCGACCCCTGTGGCACCCCACTCACCACAGACTGCCAACCGGAGAAACACCCATTTATACCAACTCTCTGCCTTCTATCGGTTAACCAATCCACTATCCATGCCAATACACTTCCTACGACTCCATGCATCTGTAGTTTCTTTATAAGTCTCTTGTGCGGTACCTTATTCAATGCCTTCTGGAAATCCAAGTATACTACATCCACCTGTTCCCCTCTATCCACTGCACTCATTATGTCCTCAAAGTACTCCAGTAAGTTTGTCAAACAGGACCTGCCCTTTCTGAATCCATGCTGCATCTGTCTAATGGAACCACTCCTTTCTAAATGTTTCACTATTTCTTCCTTAATGACAGCTTCAAGCATTTTCCCCAACTACTGACGTTAAGCTAACTGGCCTATAGTTGCCTGTCTTTTGCCTACATCCCTTTTCAAAAAGTGGCATGATATTTGATGTTTTCCCATCCACCGGGACCTGCCCAGAGTCTAGAGAGTTTTGGTAAATGTTTACCAACGCACCTACTATAACCTCCGCCAATTCCTTCAGCACCCTGGAATGCATCCCATCAGGACCAGGGGACTTATCTACCTCCAGGCCCTCTAGTTTGCTCATCACTATCTCTTCAGTGACAGTGATTTTATCAAGGTCCTCACCTCTCATTTCATCCATAACATCCTTCTTTGGCGTATTAGATATGTCCGCCACAGTGAAGACCGACACAAAATAGTCGTTCAGTGTCTCAGCCATTTCTTTATCACCCAATATCAATTTCCCCTTCTCGTCTTCCAAGGGACGTACGTTGACTTTAGCCACCCTCTTCTGCTTTATATATTTATAAAAACTTCTGCTATCTGTTTTTATATTTTCTGCTAATTTACTTTCATACTCTATCTTCCCTTTCCTTATTTCTTGTTTAGTTGTTCTTTGTTGCTTTTTAAAGTTTTCCCAATCCTCCAGCCTCCCACTACTCTTTGCAACTTTGTACACATGAGCTTTTAATTTGATACTATCATTTATTTCCTTAGTTATCCAAGGCTGGCTCTCCCCACACTTACTGTCCTTACTTTTAACTGGAATATACTTTAGTTGAGCACCACGAAAAATCTCTTTGAAAGTATTCCACTGTTCCTCAACTGTCCTACCAAACAGCCTGTGCTCCCAATCCACATTAGCCAACTCCTACCTCATCCCGTTGTAGTCTCCCTTGTTCAAGCATAATACACTAGTTTTAGATCTAATTATCTCATCCTCCGTCTGTATGCGAAATTCAGTCATACTAAGATCACCCTTTTCAAGAGGATCGCTGATTATAAGATCGTTAATCTTACCTGTTTCATTGCACAGGACTAGATCTAAGACAATATTTTACCTTGTAGGTTCACTAACATGCTGCTCAAGAAAGTCATCACGGATGCATTCTATGAAGTCCTCCTCAAGACTTCCTTGACCAACCTGATCCACCCAATCTATGTGGAAGTTAAAATCCCCCATGACAACTGCCGTTCCGTTCTTACAAGCCTTAGTTGTTTCTTGGTTAATTGCCTCTGCCACTGCAATATTTTTATTAAGTGGTCTATGGACAACTCCCACCAGTGATTTTTTTCCATTACTATTCTTAATCTCTACCCAGATGGACTCAACATTCTGCTCCGTAGATCTTACAACATCTCTCACAATCGCCCTGACCTCATCCCTAATCAAGAGTGCCACCCCACCTCCTTTGCTTTCCTGCCTATCTTTCCATGTTACCTGGTATCCTTGGATATTTAATTCCCAGTCATCTCCACCTCGCAACCAAGTTTCTGTAATGGCCACTAAATCATATGCCTTGGTACTGATCTGTGCCTCAAGTTCACTAATCTTGTTTCTAATAATACAAACATTTAGATAAAGTGCCCTTGTACTCAATGTCCTTTTAGAATCTAGTGACCTATGCGATTCTGCCTTTTACTTTTATGCACTCTTACTTTTTTCTACACTAACTCTAGCTTTGGTCTCTGCATCACTTCCCTCTTTTTTTCTGTGTGGGTTCCCCTCCCCCTGCTATATTAGTTTAAAGCCTCCCCAACAGCTCTAGCAAACAATCTCCCTAGGACATTGATCCCGGCCCTGCCCAGATGTAGACTGTCCAGATGGTACTGGTCCCACCTCCCCCAGAAGCAGTTCCAGTGCCCCAAGAATCTGAATTCCTCCCTCCTGCAGCACCACTCCAGCCACATATTCATTCTATCTATCCTGCTATTCCAACTCTGGCTAGCACATGGCACCGGTAATAATCCTGAAATGATTACCTTTGAGATCCTACTTTTTAATTTATCTCTTAGCTCCCTAAATTCAGCTTGTAGGATCTCATCCTGCTTTCTTTCTATTTGTTAGTACCTACATGCACCACGACAGCTGGCTGCTCACCCTCCCCTTTCAGAATGCCCTGCAGCCTCTCCAAGATATCTCCAACCCTTGAACCCGGGAGGCAACACACCAGATGGGAGTCCCATTTACGGCCACGGAAGCTCCACTCTATTCCCCTTACCATGGAATCCCCTACCACAACAGCTCTGCCACTCTTCTTCTTGTCCTCATGCACAGCAGAGCCACCCACTGCTGCCTTCAACTGATGCGCCATCTCCCCCAACAGCCTCCAAAGTTTTGGAGGGAGATCACCACAGGAGACTCCTGTACTCCCTTCCTGCTACTACTCTTCCTGTTGGTCACTCATTCCCTATCTTTCCTTAGATCCTTAAACTGCGGTGTGACCAACTCACTAAATGTGCTATCCACAACATTCTCAGCACCTTGGATGCTTCAAAGTGAGTCCATGCACAGCTCCAGAGCCGCCATGCCGTCTATCAGGAGCTGCAGCTGGACACACTTCCTGCACACGTAGTCGTCAGGGACACTGTCAGCCTCCCTGAGTTCCCACATGGCACAGGAGGAGCATGGCACGGGTCTGAGCTCAGCTGCCATGACAGAGCAACGGATGTTATCGGGAGAGGACCACGGGAGAAAGGGAAGAGCCCGCTGGGGAAGTCGAACAATACAATACTACAATACTACAACACACAATACTACAACTTTAGACTCACCAATGTCTTATACAATTTCAGTTTAACATTGTACTCAGTGCTCTGATTTATTAAGGCTAACGTGCCAAATCTCTCTTTACAACCCTACCTTTCTGTGAAAACACTTTCAAGGTATTACAGATTGGTGTAACCAGTTCCCTTTTTTCTACCACACTCCTCAGAACCCTATCATTCACTGAGTATGTCCTAACTTAGTATGGCCTGCCAAGGTGCAACACCTCATGCTTGTCTACATTAAATTCCATCTACCCCTTTTCAGCCTATTTTCCCAGATGGTCCAGATTGTGCTGCAAGTTTTGAAAGCATTCCTTGCTGTTCATTATGTCCCCAATCTTGATGCCATCCATAAATCTGCTGATTCAGTTTACTACATTATCATCCAGATCATTAATATGGATGATAAACAACAACAGACCTAGCACTGATCATTGAAGCACATCGCTCTTCATAGTCCTCCAGTCAGAGGGACAAATATCTACCTCAACTAAACCAATTATGAATCCAATTTACTAATTCACCAGAATCCCAAATGACTTCACTTTCTGAACCAGCCTCCCATGCAGGACTTTGTCAAGGTCCGTGCTAAAGTCCATGTAAAGAATATCCACCACTTTCCCTTCGACAACCTTCTTGGTAACCTTCTTAAATAATTCTATAAGATTGGTTTGATATGACTTAGCATACAGAAAGCCATATTACCTATCCTATCTATTTAAATATTTATATATCCTGTCTCTTAGAACACCTTCCAATAATTAGAATCTGTAATTTCCCAGTTTATTCTTAGAACCTTACTTGAACAAGGGCACAAAATCTGCTCATCCCAGTCCTTTGGCACCTCACCTGGTGCTCTAGACATTTTAAGTATCTCAGAATTACAATCAGGTTTTATATCATTGGCATATGTCATGAAATTTGTTGTTCTGTGGCAGCAATATATTGCAATACATAATAATCAAAAAACTATAAATTACAATCAGAAATATATATATAATTACTTAAGTATGCAAAAAGAGAACAAAATAAAATAGTGATGTAATGTTCATGTGTCCATTGTCCATTCATAAAATGAGGGGAAGAAGCTGTTCCTGAAACGTTCAGTGTCTGCCTTCAGCCTTCTGTACCTCCTCCTTGATGGTAGCAATTAGAAGAGGGCATATTCTTGAAGATGGGAGTCCTTAATGATGGATGGGCCTTTTTGAGACATCACCTTTTGAAGGTGACCTTGATGCTACGGAGGCTAGTGCCCATGATGGAGATGGCTGAGACTGAAACCTCTGAAGCTGTGCAGTGCCCCCTCTATACCAGATGGTGATGCAACCAGTTAGAATGCTCTCCATGGTACATCTGTAGAAATAGCAAGTGTCTTTGATGACATGAAGTCTCCTCAAATTCTTCATGAAACATAGTCACTGTTATGCCCTCTTTGTAACTACATCAATTTGTTGAGTCCAGGACAGATCTTCTGAGATGCTGACACCCAGGACCTTGAATCTGTTCGGCCTTTCCCTCAATGAAGGCTGGTGTGTGTTCCCTTCGCTTCCCTATCCTGAAGTCCGCAATGAATTCCTTGGTCTTCCCGATGTTGAAAGCAAGGTTGTTGCAACCCCACTCAACCACCTGATCTATCTTACTCCTGAATGCTACCGTGTCACATTTTGAAATTCTGCCGACTAGAGTTGCGTTATTGGCAAATTTATAAATGGCATTTGAGCTGTGCAGAGCCATATATTTGAGGTTGTAGAAAGAATAGAGCAGTGAGGTAAGCACACGTCTCTGCAAGGATACTTGCAACTTTTGCACTAGCCTCCCAGAAGATTCAAGGGGACACCTCATTAGGCCCTGGAGATTTATGCACCCTAATTTGCCTCAAGAAATCAAGCATCTCCTCTTCTATAATCTGGATATTGCCCATATCCACACTATTCTTTTGCCTTAGCTCTATAGACCCTATTTTTGCCTCCTGAGTAAATACGATGATAAAGATTTATTTTAGATCTCCCCCATTCCTTTCAGCTTCATGCATGATTGACCACTGATCTTCAAGAGGACCTATTCTGTCTCTTATTACCCTTTTACTCTTAATATATTGATATTAGTCCTTGGGATTTTCTTTCATCTTGTCTACCAGAACAACCTCAGGGGTCTGGTTTTAACCTTCCTGAATTCTTCCTTTGGTGCTCTCTTACGTTTCTTATATTCCTCAAGCACTTCATTTGATCCTAACTGCCTAAACCTGACAGAAACTTGCTTCTTCTTCTCAACCAGGGCCTAAATATCTCTTGTAAACCAAAGTTTCCTAAACATATTAACCTTTCCTTTTATTCTACAAGAACATGCAAACTCTGTACTCTCAACATTTCACTTTTGAAGGCCTGTTAGTTACCAAACATTATTTTGCCAGGAAACAACCGATCCCAATTTTTTCTGATGCCATCAAAATTGTTCTTTCTTCAATTCAGAATCTCAGCCCAAGGATCGGTCCCATCCTTCTCCATAATTATCTTGAAAGCAATCGAATTATGTTCACTGGACCCAAAGTGGTCCCTTATACACACTTCTGTAACTGCCCTGTTTCATTCCCTAAGAGGAGAGTCAGTATTACTCCTTCTCTAATTGGAACCTGTAAAACTGATTTAAAAAATGTTTCCTAAACAAACTCTATTCCATCCAAGCAACACACATCAAAGTTGCTGGTGAACGCAGCAGGCCAGGCAGCATCTCTAGGAAGAGGTACAGTCGACGTTTCAGGCCACAACCCTTCGTCTATTCCATCCAGCTCATTTTACAGTATGGGAGTTCTAGTGAATATGTAGAAATTTTAAATCACAACCTTATTTTTCTTGAAATCATCTGCTATCTGTAGTTCTGCTCAAGATTGCACCTGAGTACAATATTCTATCGACCGACACCTTTTGGATAGACCATGAAACTATTTATTTCACTTCTTTTACATATGTTTTTCATCTTGAATGTGTGTTTGGAACTGCCGGAGACTGCAGTTTGCAGTTTGGAGAATGTTTGGGTGGTTCAGCACTTTGCTGACTCTGAGAGGATTCCAGGAGGCAGTGAACAGAAGCCTCAAAGTAAGGAGGCTGTGGGAAGGATGGCGAGCTGATGTTCAACTCCATTATGCCAATTAAAGCTTCCCCTGTTTGCTGATTACAGCAACAAGGAAGTTTGAGACATCGAGGCGACTGAGGAGGGCAAGTGCCTTCTGATCGCAGGTGGATCGCTCTGCTGCTGGAGAGGAGAGCATATGTGGCCTATTGCTGTACCTGGAAGGCATGCCTCTGGGTCTCTCTCTTTGATGATGTTGGAGGATATTACTGAGGTTTCCTGAATTACTGGATTTGGAGTATGGACATTTTCAGTCTTACTGCTTTTTTATTCTTTGTTTTCACCCATTCTTTCTTGTTTTTATTTTGTGTAGGTGTAGGGGATTTGGGGGTTGATGTTCCTGTGGCATTTTTTTGTTAATTTTTTGTGCTGGGAGTGGGGGATTTGGAGCCTAATGTCCTTACTCCATTTTGTGCAGGGGGATGTGGTTTTGGGGTTGATGATTGTGTTGTCATTCTGTTTGTGCAAGGGGAGTGGGTTTGTTGTTTCTCATTGAATTGATTTCCTTGATTTTTCATTGTTTCATGGCTATCTGGAGAAGAGGATTCTGGGAGTTGTATACTGAATACAATCTTTGATAATAAATGAATCATGAACCTTGGATCTCTTTACAAATGTTCTCCTCTTAATCCTGCTGACTACTGGGAGGTCTATAACATAAACCCATTAATGTGTTCATCTCTTTCTTATTCCTCAGTTACAACCCATATTGCCTCAGTAGATGAGTCCTCCAGTATGCCCTGTCTGAACACCGCCGTGACATTTTACCTGATCAGTAATGCAATTCTCCCCCTTTGATACCTCCACCTTAACCATGTCTACAACAATGGAAATCCAGAACACTGAGCTGCAAGTCCTGACCATCCCATGAGTAAGTCCCGTAACTAATGGCTATATCATCATAGTTCCATGTGTCATACATGGTCTAAGTTCATCTGCCTTACTTACAGTGTTCCTTTCAATGAAATATATGCAACTTAGAACATTAGTCTCACCATGCTCATACTTTGGGTTTCTGCCTTTGCATGTAGGCTTAACATCTACTTTCTCCATAGCCACTCCACTTTCTGCTACGCTGGCTCCCACCTCTTCTAGTTTAACCCTTTAACCCCCTTCCCAAAGAAGCATGAACAAACATTTTCACAAGGACATTGGTCCTTCTCCAGTTCAGTTGCAAGCTGTCCCATTTATACGAGACCTACCTGCCCTGGTAAAGAGCCCAATGATCCAAAAATCTGAAGTCGTACACCCTGCGTCATTTTGTCAGCTGCCTAATGTCATGGTGTCAAACTTCCAAATAGAAACAGAAGCAAATGTTTGTTCATAGGAATTCTATCAGAACATCAGTGGCTTGACTGAGGGACACTGCAAGACACAAGGATCCCACTAAAAGTGCCTATTAGGAATCTGCTTTAAATAATCAGAGTCTGTGGAAAACCAGTGCCAGTCAAAATAAACTTGACAAGATTAAGCAAAACGCACAAGGGCTAACAGCTCTAGATAAGACAATAATTAGCAAATACAGGTGCACACGCCTGCAGGGCTCATGACACTTAAGCCTGATTTAAACTTCTGCGTCAACTCGACGCCATAACCTATGCAAGTGGCCTACTCACGTTGTGAGCATTTATACTTGTGCATTGGTGTGTCTGCATCACTCTGCAATTTGCGAACGTCACGCATGCGCACACAACTGCCCGTGCAAGGCTTCATGGTCATGGTAGTCTTTCTTGGGGTACACAAGTTTAAAGCGAGCGTCTTTTTTCGTAAAAGCGAAATGTCCCCTCCATAATTTTGGAGGTCTGTAAAGCTTTATGGAAAGCATTGCAGCCAGAGTTCCTTCCCCGCCCTTCAGTCGCCCAATGGGAAGTTATTGCAGCGTAGGAGGAAATGTGATGCTACCAAGCAGACCAATCACAGCTGTTGCGTTCTGTGTTGCCGCAACGTGTAATTACATTTTGGGAGAGGTGCGTGTCAGGCTCTGGCGTAGGGATCTGCATTGGCCCTGCGTAGGGTTTGCGGCGACACAGTACTTACGGCGTTGAGTTGACGCAGAAGTATAAATCAGGCTTTAATCTCTATTGAAGTGCAATATCTTCCATTTCTGGCCACACTAGCGCATGGCACGGGTAGCAATCCTGAGATCACTCCCCTGGAAGCCGTGAGCTTTAACTTAGCACTTAACTCCTGAACACACTTTGTAGGACTTCAAAACCCTTCCTGCTATGTCATTGGTATCGATGTGGAACACAACCTCTGGCTGCTGACCCTTCCTTTCAAAAATGTTATAGACTCGATCTGAGAAATCCCTGACCCTGGCACCAGGAAGGCAGTATACCATTTGTAAATCATGTTCTTATCCACAGAATCTCCAGTCTATCCCCAGAAGCAGTGAATCTCCTATCACTACTGCTCGCCTCTTTGCCTTCTTTCTCTTCTGAGTTACAGAACTAGACTCTAAACCAGAGATCTGACTACTGTGCTCCTCCAGCAAGAGAAGCACTCCACATGGAAGGAAGGAAGGGAAAGAGAGGAGGGGAAAGAAAGAAAGTAGGAAAGGAGGAAAGGAAGGGAAGGAAAGAAGGAAGGGAAGGAAAGAAGGAAGGGAGGGAGGGAGAAAGAAAGAAAGGAAGGAAGGGAGAGAAAGAAAGGAAAGGAGGGAGAGAGAAAGGAAGCGCAGGAGAAAGGAAGGGCAGGAGAAAGGAGTGAGAGAGGGAGAGAGAGAAAGGGAGGGAGAGAGGGAGAGAGAAAGAAAGGGAAAGAAGGAGAGAGAAAGGAAGGGGAGAGAAAGCATGGGGAGAGAAAGGAAAAGGAGGAAGGGAGAGGAAAATGAAGGAAGAGAAAGGGAGGGGACAGAGAGAAAGGAAGGGTGAGAGAAAGGCAGATAGGGAGGGAGAGAGAAAGGAAGGGCCTCAGCTCTCCACTCTAACCCAAAATGGTCACTCCGTTTAAATGTAACTTCTTTTTATTGGCCTTTGCATTTTGATGATTAATGCAATGAATTTATAACTAACAATTTGCAGTTGTGCCTCTTTCTGGCTCTTGCTACCTGAAACAGGACAGAAAATCCCCACAGGAACCGCTTTTTACATCTCCTGGTCCCTCATGCAGGTCTGTCCCTCATTCGTGCAATGCCTCTGGACTCAGTGTATGAGCCCAGTGAGAGAGAACATCTGTTCTTCTGACATCCCCCTTGCAGTGCACAGGTTTGAAACAACTGTCCCATGCACTGCTGTTAGCTGGCACTTCTCTGTAGAAACACTGACAGAATATTCAGTATTTCCTCATATTTGTACCCAAATAAACAGGCAGACTATTATTTAAATAGGGAGAGAATTCAAAGTTCTGAGATGCAACGGGACTTGGGAGTCCTTGTACAGGATACCCTTAAAGTTAACCTCCAGGTTGAGTCAGTAGTGAAGAAGGCGAATGCAATGTTGGCATTCATTTCTAGAGGAATAGAGTATAGGAGCAGGGATGTGATGTTGAGGCTCTATAAGGCACTGGTAAGACCTCACTTGGAGTACTGTGGGCAGTTTTGGTCTCCTTATTTAAGAAAGGATGTGCTGACGTTGGAGAGGGTACAAAGAAGATTCACTAGAATGATTCCGGGAATGAGAGGGTTAACATATGAGGAACATTTGTCCGCTCTTGGACTGTATCCCTAGGAGCTTAGAAGAATGAGGGGGTCCTCATAGAAACATTTCGAATGTTGAAAGGCATGGACAGAATGGATGTGGCAAAGCTGTTTCCCATGATGGGGGAGTCTAGTACGAGAGGGCATGACTTAAGGATTGAAGGGCACCGATTCAGAACAGAGATGCAAAGAAATTTTTTTAGCCAGAGGGTGGTGAATCTATGGAATTTGTTGCCACAAGTGGCAGTGGAGGCCAAGTCATTGGGTGTATTTAAGGCAGAGATTGATAGGTATCTGAGTAGCCAGGGCATCAAAGGTTATGGTGAGAAGGCGGGGGAGTGGGTCTAAATGGAAGAATGGATCAGCTCATGATAAAATGGTGGAGCAGACTCGATGGGCCGAATGGCGGACTTCTACTCCTTTGTCTTATGGCCTTATGGTCATTTCCTCAGCTGTTTTGCTAACTGTCATTGGGTTTCATTTGCAAAACCTGATTACATATATTACCTTAATTAATTTATTCCTGTTTTAAATAACAGAATATAGAAAAGTACTTTCTATTTAACTAGGAAAACATTAGACATTAACAATTCTTTGAAAAGGAAGTTGGGTAAGCACTTGAGCAAAAGATTTGTGGAAAGGGACTGAAAAATTTGCTCGAAAGGGTTCTTCTGTTGCCTTGAAGGGCTGAATGGCCTCCTCCTGCGCTGCAAAAATTGCATGATTCCACGACTCACAATTCTTTTGAAAGCTATTGAAATGCTGGAGTAAATGGCATATTAGTTTGACAGTTCCAAGAGCCACAGGACTTCCACCTGCTGTTCTGATTTTGCACTGAATGTTGCCTGAAACTTGGACAAATTTACATAATAAGAGCAGTCAATGTGATAGCTATTGGCCCAACAGGGTACCAGCTCAAACTGAGAACATAATCTTAAAGTGACAGTCCACTGGTCTTCGTTAGCCAGAGGGAGACAAAGGTTACAGTTGGGGTTTGATTTCCATTTCCTGGTGTGTTTTGAGATGTCTTGTTGAGCTGTACAAGTAGCAGGGAACCGTAATTAGTATTACAGTCAGTTAGCATTCGTTTCCCCAAGGGATGAAGGAGGATGAAACCATTAATGTTTTCATTCTGGTTTGTTGCTGAATGCTTTGCTGGAGAGTTCTATATGTGTGAACATTTAGCTTCAAATGCAAGCTCTCACAGGCAGAAGGAAAGAAATATTTCCAAAAACATAGAATATTTTGTGGCTTCGGGTTGCCCTAAATGCACGTGATATTCTATTCTAGTCGGCACTAAATTCCACAAAGCATCCTTCCTTCAGATGTGAGTTGAGACACTGAGCATCAGCTGGTTGCTTGGCTGGGAAGCTCAGGTAAATTCTATCTTCCAACAGTTGTCCGCTGTAGTGTTTGTGCATCTGCGCAATGTCCTGTGACCTCTGGTATCTGGGCCAAAATGTATACCAGATGGTTAGAATGAAAGTCTTATTTCCCTTTACTGGCTGAAAGGTCATACACAGAACAAATACTTGGATTCAGCAGGAGTACTTGTCTTGTATTGCAATACGTATACTGAGCCCTACAGCTCCTGAAACGCTGTAGTGGAGAGCATCTAAAGGGTTCTGCCACTGTCTCCCTGGCTGCTGATTTTAGCAAGACCTGTCATTTTACTGCTGCTCTCCAGGATACTTTTAGTATACACATCCCCAAAGACAAGGAATTGCAGATGCTAGAATCTGAAGCCAAAAAATAATGAAGTACTAACAGAACCCAATAGGCCACAGAGCTTCTGTGGAGGGAAGTGGACAGTACTGACCTGAAGGATTTTCCTCCACAGATGCTGCCTGATCTGTTGAGTTCCTCCAGCTGTTGTTTTCTGCCCCAGATATAGAAAACTAAAAATTTCTTATGGACTATGCCATATATTTAACCTACCATAATTCTTGCTAACTTTCTCTTCACGCTGAAGGTTTATGGACTGGAGTAGAATTTCAGCAGGAAATGGAACTCAGCATGTGTTTTTGGGACATTGCTGAATCACGGTTTCATACATTTTCTTTTTTGGTGCTGAAGGGTCCTGTTGGCTTATTGAGCCCATCAGCTCTTTGTTAACAATCAAGTTATACCTATTGTCCTGATCTTATTCTACTTTCCAGAAAATTTTCTATAGTATTAATGGTAAGACTTTTGGCAGGGTAGAGGATCAGAGGGATCCCAGTCCACAGGACACTCAATGCTGCTGCACAGGTTGACTCTGTGGTTAAGAAAGCATATAGTGCATTGGCCTTCATTAATCAAGGGATTGAGTTTAGGAGCCAAGAAGTAATGTTGCAGCTGTATAGGACCCTGGTCAGACCCCATTTGGAGTACTTTGCTCAGTTCTGGTCCCCTCATTAAAGGAAGGATGTGGAAACCATAGAAAGGGTGCAGAGGAGATTTTTACAAAGATGTTGCTTGGATTGGGGAGCATGCCTTATAGGTTGAGTGAACTCGGCCTTTTTTCCTTGGAATGACAGAGGATGAGAGGTGAACTGATGGAGGTGTATAAGTTGATGAGAGGCATTGATCGTGTGGAGAGTCAGAAGCTTTTTCCCAGGGCTGAAGTGGCTAGCATGAGAGGGCACAGTTTTAAGGTGATTGGAAGTAGGTACAGCTGAGATGTCAGAGGTAAGTTTTTTATGCAGAGAATGGTGAGTGCGTGGAATGGGCTGCTGGTGACGGCGTTGGAGATGGATACAATATGGTCTTTTAAGAGACTCCTGGACAAGTATATGAAGTTCAGAAAAGTAGAGGGCTATGGTAGAAATTACCCTAGGTAATTTCTCAGGTAAGGACATGTTTGGCATAGCTTTGTAGGTCAAAGGGCCAGTTTTGTGCTGTAGATTTTCCATTTTTCTACTCTTCACAATAATCTAATTGTTGTACTGCCTTTACATCCATGACCCTTACAGTAAGTGAGTTCGGATCATAATTACTGAGAGTAAAAAAGTTGCATCTTGTGTATTTTGCTTTCACCTTTAAATGTGCATTCTCCTTCCCTTGAGCTATTGACTGATATGATTAGATAATTACCCTAAAAAAAATCAGCTCAGATCTTGTCTGTCAACATCAAATTTTCTCACCCCTGTCTCAAGGGTCATGGAGAGCTACAGCACAGAAACAGACCCAGACAGCAAAACCATCAAGCACCTGTTTTTACAATAATCCTACCCCAATCAATGATATTCTACCAACAATCTCTGAACCAACTTCTCTCGACTAACTTTGGATCTAAAGTTGCTCATATCTGAAAACATCCTACCAGATTTTTTTCTGCATCATCTCCAGAATGTTCGCAACCTTTTTAAATGATTCTGACCATAATTGAATAGAACAATTAAGTTAAAGTTATCATCACCGCCCTGTGTTTTTACTCCAATTCTCTACTTAGGAAGTTTATATACTTTATTAACTCTCTTAACATAGCCAACACCTTCAAAGATTTATGTCCAAATGACCTCACAGGTTTCCTAGTCCTGTCCCTGCTCCTGTCACCTGGTGCCTGTTATTTTTGGAATAGCTTTTGAAACTTTAGAACTTTGGTCTTTCTGCCTGTGCTTTCTGCCAAAATGAGGCACTTCAGATTTCATTGTATCACTTCATCTGCTCTTGGATGCACATTCAATCAACATAGACATGCGCATTGATCACCAGTCTACTCTTTGCTTAATACACGCACACATTTTGTTCCATACAGTACTGAATTTTTTCCAACTACATATTTTTATGCCTAAGCTTGGATTGTTGTATTTAGTCAACAATGTTGTGATTCCAGCGGAATAGAACTCTCCAGATGAATTAAATGTATTTTATGCTCGATTCAAGGTTGATAAGACTGAACCCCCGAGGAGAGCTGCCGATGAGACATGCTCCTTGGTCACCTCCAAGGCCAAGGTACATAGAACATTCCAACATGTTAACAGCCGCAAGGGAGCGGGGCCGGACGGCATCCCAGGGCTCGTCCTCAAAGTGTGTGCTGAACAGCTGGCTGGTGTGTTTATGGATATTTTTAATCTCATCCTCTCCCAGTGTGTAGTGCCCTCCTGTTTCAAAGCACCAACATGGTCCCTGTACCTAATTAAATCAAAGTAGCCTGTCTGATTGGCATGATATTTGCTCATTTATTTATTGAGAAAAATAATCCAACATTGTGTGTATTTGTCGGAAAAAGTATATGAATCTTCGATTTCAATAACTGGTCTGACCCTCTTGTACATCAATAATTTCAACGCAACATGTAACTGTTGATCAGTTCTGCACATCAGCTTGGAGGAATTTTAGGCCATTCCTCCTTACAAAGCTGCTTCAACTCTGGGATGCTGGTGGGCTTTGTTGCATGAACTGCTTGTTGCAGGTCCTTCCACAACATTTTTATAGGATTAGGTCAGGGTTTTGACTCAGTCATTCCAAAACACAATTTTTTTCTTTTTAAACCATTCTGTTGTTGATCTACTCTAGTCTTTTCAATCATTGTCTTGTTGCATTATCCAACTTTTATTAAGCCTCAGGTGATGGAATGCTACCCTGACATTCTCCTGTAAAATGTCTTGATACAATTTTGAGTTCGTTGTTCTCTCAACAACTGCAAGCTGTTCAGGCCCTGAGGCAGCAAAGCAGTCCCAAACCATGATGATCCTTCCACCATGCTTCACAGTTGGGATGAGGTTTTGGAATGGGTGTGCACTTTTTCCTCCAAACATAGCAATGTGTGTTTCTGCCAAAAAGTTCAACTTTTGTCTCATCTGTCAGCAGAACATTGTCCCAGAAGCATTGTAGAACATCCAAGATGCCTTTTGCAAACTTGCGGGGTGCAACAATGTTTGTTTTGGAGAGCATTGCTTTCCACCATGGTGTCCTTCTATGAATACCACTCTTGTTCAATGTTTTCCAGTGACACATGAACAGAGACTTCAGCAAGTTCTTGAGATCTCTGCAGGTCTTTTTCTGTTACCCTCGGGTTCTTTTTCACCACCTTTAGCATTGCACGTTGTGCTTTTTGTGTGATCTTTGCAGGCTGCCCTCTCCTAGGGAGGGCAGCAACAGTACTGAGTTTCCTGCGAACACTGGGCCTTGAACTCTAGTCTCACTAACTCATGTATCCAGGGGCCAATGACCCTCTTGGCTTTTGCCCGCGTGGAACTCCAGTCCTGGGACCCCTGACAACTTGCTGGGGGATTACCAGCCTTGTTTCCTCTGATCTTCCAGTCTTACATCCACAAACAGATGTCCCACATCTCAGTTGCTGGCCTTCGAATGAGGAGCAGAGGCCTAGGCTCTGGCCTGACCTCCAGTTCCCCCAGATCCCTTTCCCTAACTCTAACCTGACCCTTAACTGTCCTCTCTGTCCCCACAACTATCACTATAAACTTAGTCTGAGCCACAACCACAATGGAGACTGCAGCTTTGTGTCTTCTTGATCAAATTTCAATCATTATCTGCTTCTCTGGGACTCTGTTAATTTTCCCCATTAAATTTAAACAGCAAACACAGAAAATCATCAAATCAACAAAATTTGAAGAAAGAGAAACAAAGTTCATATTTTAATTCAAATTGTTCTTTATCGAAATTCCCTGTTTAAGGTATTTTCTGTTCTTTACTTCAGATTTTTGGCATCTGAAGTTATGAGATTTTCATGCTCACTTACTTCCTTTTTTCTGTGATTTTGGCAGCATCTTCTTAATAAAGACCAACACACATAGTGGTTGTTACTAAATATTCCAGTCTCTCCTTCCAACTCCATGTATTGAAGACCTTTTTGGTCCTGAATCAGTCCATCCCCAGTTATGCTACCTGCTTATTATTTCTGTGCCTACAAAAAACTGATTCCTTTTCTGTTAACTGGCATTCTATACTCTGCTGGTACTTCTCACAGTTCCTCTCAACTTCATACATTCAGCTAGTTGGGGCAGAACTGGAAGTGATCTGCTGGCAATCTGGTTTTATTCCATCCAATCAGCGATTAGAGGATGGTCTACTGGGGTGTTTACAACAACAACAGTTTGTGTTTACTTAACGCCTCCAAAATAATAAAACATCCCAAGATGCTCCACTGAGCTAAAGCCAACAAAAATTTGCACTAAACCAAAGAAGGTGTTAGGACAGCTGACCAAATGCTTGATCAAAGAAACAGGGTTTTTAAACAGCCTTAATAGAATGTGGAGAAGAGGAGAGTCAAAGAATGTTGGTGCCAAATTTTCCCTTCTCTCTGTGAATTGCATGCCAGAGAGAAAAACCATCAAGCTGCTGACAAAGTCTGCCAACAACGCTGCTGATGAGGAAAAGTGCTTCAAGCCACAGCACTATAATCATGGTCCACATTGTCTGAAACAGTTGCTGTATCTCCTAATACTTGCCCCTCTTCCAGTTCAGAAGTGGCCAGACCGGTGGGGTCATTGGTTAAATGTCCATCTTGTGATTCCTGAGGCCACCAGCTCTCTGGCAAAGTCAATTGCTCTGACATTGCTTGCACTGGGCATCACATCAGTGCTCAACTTTCTAACATGGTCCAGGCTCAGCCAAGGTTTTTCTCATGCTTAAGAAGTAATAGAAGACAATAAGGCTCTGGCTGAATGACAGCCTAGGAAAAGAACAAGGTCATTTTGGGGCTTGCAGTGGGGCAGTGAGGTGTTGTTGATTAGGTGAGGGAATTGTAGTACAAAGCCTGGTATAAATGGCATAACAAGTGAGTTTATGCTTCCACTAGTAGAAAAGGTAATATAGTCTACCCATTATTCAGTGACCAATGTGAAACCTTTAATAAAGATTTGCTTAACATAGGTTTATTGTAATTATTGTATTGTGGACTCTAGCATATTTCTACAGTCCCAGGTGACTCAATCTCTCCTCATATTCTAATCCTCTCATCTCTGGAATCAACCTGGTGAACCTTACCTCACATCTACAGTGATGAAGTGCTTTGAGAAGCTGGTGATAAAACACATCAACACCTGGTTAAGGAGATACTCAGATCCGAGTACAACAGGTCAACAGCAGGTGCCTTTTCACTGGCTGTTCACTCAGACCTGGAATTATCTGGACAGTGAAGATACATACATCAGGATGCTTTTCATTGACTACAACTTGGCATTCAATACCATCATCTCCTCAGAACTAGTTAATAAGCTTCAAAACCTTGGCCTCAATACCTTCTTGTGTAATTGGATCCTCGATTTCCTCACTTGCAAACCACAGTCAATTCAGATTGGCAACATCTCCTCCACAACTCCATCTACACAGGTGCACCACAGGACTGTGTGTTTAGCCGTCTACTCTGCTCACTTTATACTCATGACTGTAAGGCTAATCTGAGCTCCAATGTCATACTTAACTTTGCTGGCAACACTACTTTTATTTTTAACCTCTCACTGCAATGGGTGAAAGTTCCCATTTGCTTCAAAAAGACAACAATTATACCAGTGCCTAAGAAGAATAATGTGAGCTGCCTTAATGACGATCATCCAGTAGCACTCACATCTACAGTGATGAAATGCTTTGAGAGATGGGTCATGATTAGACTGAACTCCTGCTTCAGCAAGGACCTGGACCCAGTGCAATTTGCCTATCGCCACAATAGGTCAATGGCAGACACAATCTCAATGGCTGACGATCAACACTGGTGCACCTCAGGGGTATGTGTTTATTCCACTGCTGTACTCTCTCTATACCCATGACTGTGTGGTTAGGCATAGCTCAAATACCATCTATAAATTTGCTGATGATGCAACCATTGTTGGTAGCATTTCAGATGGAGATGAGAGGGCGTACAGGAACAAAACATACCAACTAGTGCAGTGGTGTCACAGCAGCAATCTTGCACTCAATGTCAGTAAGGTGAAAGAGCTGATTGTGGACTTCAGGAAGGGTAAGACAAAGGAACACATACCAATCCTCATAGAGGGTTCAGAAGTTGAAAGAGTGAGCAGTTTCAAGTTCCTGGTGTCAAGTTCTCTGAGGTCCTAATCTGGTCCCAACATATCGCTGCAGCTATAAAGAAGACAAGTCACCGACTATACTTTGGAGTTTGAAGAGATTTGGTATGTCAACAAAAACACTCAAAAACTTCTATAGATGTACCATGGAGAGCATTCTGACAGGCTGCATCACTGTCTGGTATGGTGGGGGGGGGGGGTGCTACTCCACAGGACCGAAAGAAACTGCAGTGGGTTGTAAATTTAGTCAGCTCCATCTTGGGGACTAGCCTACAAAGTACCCAGGACAACTTCAGGGAGTGGTGTCTCAGAAAGGCAGCATCCATTATCAAGGACCCCCAACCCCTAGGGCATGCCCTTTTCTCATTGTTACCATTGGGTTAGAGGTACAGAAGCCTGAAGGCACACACTCAGTGATTCAGGAACAGCTTCGTCCCCTCTGCCATCCGTTTCCTAAATGGACATTGAACCCATAAACACTAATTCACTTTTTACATACATATTATTTCTGTTTTTGCACAATTTTTAATCTATTCAATATACATATACTGTAATTGATTTATTTATTTATTTTCTTCTTTGTTATGTATTGCATTGAACTGCTGTTGCTAAGTTAACAAATTTCACAACACATGCCGGTGACAATTACATTGGAAGAAGATTGAACATTTGGCTGAGTAGTGTCACAACTGTTAGAGCAGTTATTGCGTTTAGAACATTTACATTTAGCAAATAACTTTTGGCCACCAATCTTCAAATCTGAATAAACTGTAGATTGTAGATTTAATTTAAAATGCAGCTCTGAACAATATGTTTCTAAAAGCCTTGAATCACAGTCCAGACAGACCAGGAAACAGGCACTTAACTGATTGTCTACATATGCATGAATCCAATCAACATCCCATTGCATGGATACGACGATAATTAACACTGATGGTGTGATGATCCAGACATTTGAAAGTGTTACATGTGTAGATCAAGAGGGCATTGTAAATATGAATTTGTTTGAATTGTTCTTAATTTTCTTTGATCTTTATCATATAAAATGTGTGGTAGTACTGGGCACAGGCAGAACTTTTCCCCAATCAAGTGTCTCCATATGATACCTGCTGTATCTCGTTTTGCTGAATAAAGAAGTTGTTTCATAGCTACCAGGACTTTTCTCCAGTGACTTCATTCACGCAACAGCAACAATTTTTAACTGAATGGCAGTAAGACCATGGAGCTGATTATTGACTTCAAGAAGAGGAAAACAGAGGTCCATGAGCCAATCTTCATCAGGGGATCACAGTTGAAGAGGGTCTGCAAACTTCAATTCCTCAGTGTTATCACTTCAGAGGATCCATCCTGTTTGCATCACGTAAGTGCCACTACAGAGAAAGCACAGCAGTGCCTCTACTTTCTTAGAAACTTGCAAAGCTTCTGCATCTCATGTTATTCAACAAATCACTTCTGTATATCTGTGGTGGAGGATATATTGACAGGTTGCATTGCAGCCTAGTATGAAAACTTCAATTCCTTTGAATGGGAATGCCAATGAAAAGTAGTGGGTATGTTCTATTTCATGATGGGTAGAGCCCTCCCATCATTGAGCACATCTACATGGATCGTTGTTGGAAAAAAGCAGCATCCATTATTGAGAACCTTCACCATTCAGGCCATGCTCTCTTCTCGTTGCTGTTGCTGTTAACAAGAGCCTTAGGACACATACCACCAGGATCAGGAACAGTTATTACTTCTCAACCATCAGGCTCTTGAACAAGAGGGGATAACTTCACTTGCCCATCACTGAAGATGACCTTTTGGTAATATGGCAGCGCATTTGGATGCAGTGGCCTCTCAAGGGCCAAACAAAGGTGATTTCGTCTTTTTTAAATGTCTTATTTTATGATTGTAAGACAATGCTGGATGTTTAATAACTTCAAGCACTGCCGATCTACCCCATCAGTGAGTTGCTCATTGGGAGAAGAGCTGGAGGAACTGTACTTTGTGTAGACTGTGTTTCACTTGCTATAGGAAGGCATCAGAATTGGTGCAGAAAGGTGGTGATTGTCTTGAAATTACCAGTAGGCTAGACAAGGGAGATGCAGTAGATGTTGTATATTTGGATTTTCAGAAGGCCTTTGACAAGGTGCCACACATGAGGCTACTTAACAAGATAAGAGACCACGGAATTATGGGAAAGTTACATACGTGGATAGAGCGATGGCTGATTGGCAGGAAACAGAGAGTGGGAATAAAGGGATCCTATTCTGGTTGGCAGCCGGTTACCAGTGGTTTTCCACAGGGGTCCGTGTTGGGGCCGGTTCTTTTTACATTGTACATCAACGATTTGGATTATGGAATAGATGGCTTTGTGGCTAAGTTTGCTGACGATATGAAGATAGGTGGACGGGTGGGTAGTGCTGAGGAAACAGAGAGTCTGCAGAGAGACTTGGATAGATTGGAAGAATGGGCAAAGAAGTGGCAAATGAAATACAATGTTGGAAAGTGTATGGTTATGCACTTTGGCAGAAGAAATAAACGGGCAGACTATTATTTAAATGGCGAAAGAATTCAAAGTTCTGAGTTGCAACGGGACTTGGGAATCTTCGTACAGGATACCCTTAAAGTTAACCTCCAGGTTAAGTCGGTGGTGAAGAAGGCGAATGCAATGTTGGCATTCATTTCTAGAGGAATAGAGTATAGGAGCAGGGATGTGATGTTGAGGCTCTATAAGGCGCTGGTGAGACCTCACTTGGAGTACTGTGAGCAGTTTTGGTCTCCTTATTTAACAAAGGATGTGCTGACATAGAAAAGGGTAGAGAGAAGATTCACTAGAATGATTTCGGGAATGAGAGGGTTAGCATATGAGGAATGTTTGTCCGCTCTTGGACTGTATTCCTTGGAGTTTAGAAGAATGAGGAGAGACCTCATAGAAACATTTTGAATGTTGAAAGGCATGGATAGAATGGATGTGGCAAAGTTGTTTCCCACGATGGGGGAGCCTAGTACGAGAGGGCATGAGTTAAGGATTGAAGGGCACCCTTTCAGAACAGAAATGCGAAGAAATTTTTTTAGTCAGAGGGTGGTGAATCTGTGGAATTTGTTGCCACGGGCAGCAGTGGAGGCCAAGCCATTGGATGTATTTAAGGAAGAGATTGATAGTTATCTGAGTAGCCAGGGCATCAAAGGTTATGGTGAGAAGGCGGGGGAGTGGGACTAAACGGAGAATGGATCAGCTCACAATAAAATGGCAGAGCAGACTCGATGGGCCAAATGGCCGACTTCTGCTCCTTTATCTTATGGTCTTATGATCATGAGACTCTGCTTCACATTGGTAAAGTAAAATGCTACAAGTTCATTTCCCTTGTTTATTGGTGAGATAGATGGTAAGGGCGCTGCAAGCCCTTGTTTGTAGCGATGACTAGGCCTCAAGCTGTGGGCTTGCCTGTTGCAGCAATCCAGGAGAGGAGCTGCCAGAGGTGATGTTGCAGGGGGTCCATGTTGGGTAGGGGGTGTCACCTCCAGTCGCTGCTGCCCACTAGTGTTCGATCGTTGGAATAAAAACCTAGATTGTGTGAGCATGCGTGCTTATGTTCGTTGGTGGACTGCTGAGAACTATCTGTTCTTGCTGATAGCATGAATGTATTTGCAGGAAAAATCAAAGGTTTCAAAGGGTCACTTAATGTCAGAGAAACATATACAATATACATCCTGAAATTCTTTTTCTTCACAACCATCCACAAAAACAGAGCAGTGCCCCAAAAAATGAATGGCAGTTAAATGTTAGACCCCAAAGCCACGTCCCCATCTCCACCCCCTACGCGTAAGGAGCAGCAAAGCAACATAACACTCAGGGACTTGGGCTATACATTTTTTGTGTGACTGTGTGTTTACTGACTTTCTTATACGGTATGTGCTATCTGTACCTTGAGTTGTGTGGGATTGTTGGTACTGTTGTTCGCACCTTGGCCCCAGAGGAACACTGTTTCATTTGATTGCATTCACACATATTCATGTGAGGTTGGATGATAATTATACTTGAACTTGAAGTGTTCCCACAATCTATGGACTCACTTTCAAGGACTCTTCATCTCATTTTCTCAATATTTATTGCATATTAATTATTATTTTTTAAAATTGTAATTGCACGGTTTGTCATCTTTTTCACATTGGTTGTTTGTCCATCCTGTTGGGTGTAATGTTCCATTGATTCTATTATGTTTCTTGTACTTACCATGAAAGCCCACAAAAAAAATGAATCTCAGGGTAGTATATGGTGACATATATGTACTTTGATAATACGTTTACTTTGAACAAGCGCCGATACCTTGATCAACACACCCAACCTACAAAATGACAGAAATTATTTTTAAAATTTAACATTTGAAAATCCTCCTCCAATGCAACTCAAACATTGTAAGTTGAAAGTGAAATAACTGAATTAGGTTAAGGGCATGATTTATGTTTTATGTCTTAAACTTTAGGTCTGAATATCCATTAATGCCACTATCACCAGTGACAGGTAGCCTCACATCTGTGCAAATAAAACCAGCGCAATGCGTGACTAACCAGAGGGACAGGGTAGTGAATTTGGGTTAATGAAGACTTACTGAGTAATCCGCATTGTAGCCACTATTTTCAGAAGGAAGCTGATGAGTGGCAGGTGGATGTTTTGGCATATGAATTCATTCAAAACCTTGCTCTGCATATGCCAACTTGGCTCCTCTTTCCTGTTTCACATGTTGGCAAAGCAGGGTTTTGAATTTACAACTCTCATTATTGTTTTCATATTCTGCTGTAATTCTGGCCTCTTGATCATGCCCAAATTTTATGTATCTGCCATGGAGCTTGCAGCTTTGAAACTTCCACTCAAAGTGTTTCTGCATCTGTACCTTAAGGTGCTCCTCAAATAACATGTTTACCTTCCCTAACATTTCCTAACAAATTCTATTTGATAATGTTCCTGTGAAGCACCCGAGATGTTAAAGGCATTGACTGAATAAATAGAAGCATTTGTTGGAGTTCTTGTCAGGCTGACCCTGATGAGAAAGAAATGTTCTACAAACTGAGCAAACATTTATACTCAGCTGTCTAGCCGTTTATTTTTAAGGATAATGATTTTTTAAAAAATCTGTTGCGGCTATCTCTACAGAACATTCAATTGGGTGGCATAAAACATTTGAGGCTTGATCAATTAAAGTACTTAGTTAACAAACCAGGATTTTCAATACCTGTTGTAATCATAGCAGAACTGGTGACAAGATTGATCCCAAGCAGTTTGTGTATAAGTAAAAATAATTTTGTAAAATAATAGCTTATTAAACTCCATTACCCTCACTCCATATTCACCACCTTCTTTGTTTGGTCTGAAAACAGTCAATCATTACAGAGAATACCTTGTTTTCTCTACTAATCACGCAATGGATATGTCTGCTTGGCAGGGTGTGTGAAGAAGGGAGCCAACAAAAGCTCAGTTCCTCAACCCCCACAACCCACCACAATCATTGCATACAATAAGCATGTTTGCATATGCCTGTCTGTGTGTCACACACATTTGTTTTAAGTGCCTCTGAAAACTGGTCAAAGTTAAATTCCTGCACACACCCCTGCCACTTGGCCTGTTTTCTTTTGGCTTTTTGGCTGGAGCCGGGGTAATAATTCATGTACCATTGCATTCTTGTTGTAAAACATTTACATTTGGAACTGCATTTATGTCAAAGCAGCAAACAAATTCTGATTAATAGGAACTGCAATGTTACAGGGAGTGGTATATTGAGATGGACATTGACCTTTGAGTTGCTGGTCCTTAGTTCATATTTCAGTCCAGAATGATCGGATGAGTCTCCTGAATATTGAGCACCCTTACATTTGGCACTCATTTAGGCCAGACTGCAGGAGACTGATGTTTATCTACTGGTAATCTGCATTCAACATACTCTGCTGACAACATGAGCCTCTTTATTCTGAAACCAGAATGAAAGACCATGATTTTTAGGCTCTGTTTCTGAATGTAGATTTTTTTCTTTATAAAGATTTTCTAAATGTTGGGACTTGAGAGTTTAACATATGGAGCTCTTGTGGACTTTCCTAATAAACTGTGTGCAGACACATGCATCAAATGGAGAAATCGCATACACAGCTTAATGAATGCAAATGTCACGTGATGAAGTGCACACACCATATAATTAAATCAGAACTGATGGGGGATGGGGAGTGAACTGCTTCAGGATGGTAGCTGGAAATGGTAATTAATAGTAATAGTAGGGTTCAAGCCTTGAAAATAGGTTAGCAATGATGTTCCGGTTAGGAAATTGCCTTCAGGCGGAACCTCTGTAAAATAGGAATAGCTGAGTTCAAAATAGAGGAGGAGCACTGGGGAAGGAGGCAAAAATGCGGGCATGTGAATAATCAGATAAAATGTGTGATATGGGATGGATAATGAAGTGCTTAAGTAGAGGAAAGAGACAGAGAAATGACAACACAGATGAGGGGATGACAATGGATGTAAAGCAAACAGGACAGGTAGTAGTGAGTGTAAAAGAAAGAGATCAAAGTCAATCCAAAAAGTTGATAGAGGAAAGAGAGAAAATGTAAGGGAATTTCTTAGTGTTTAATGAATATACAGTGCATTTCAATATTCATCTCCCCTTGGATAAGAAAATATGCGGGTTGGACAATATGTTTCTGCAAGAGGTATTGGTAATATTTATTGTTATTCATCTATAAACATGGTTGTACTGACGTCTATTTAACTGTAATGAAAGCTGAAATATTTATTACCAATAAAATCTTCTGAGAGAAGGATTAATTTTAAAAGAACTGTGGGCCCTATTTTGTATGCTCATTCAGCTATTACCTATTTACTGACAGCAGCAATGTGATGTTCTTTGCTGTCCAACATATTAGTTTTACCTCAATTGTCATTAGATTATAACTTAGCTTGGCAAAAAAAAAGTAAATGAAATAGAAATCAATTGCTCTTCGTGGACCAGAAGTTAATTATTTGAATAATATGCACTGTGAATTTCTACCCTTCTGAGTATGGTAAACATAGCAATTGTAAATTCAATTTAAATAGATTTTAGTGATTCTCAAATGCTCTGTGAGCATCTGTCATAAAAGAAAACTGGGACAGAATCAAGTTAAAATCATGTTTTGTTGGTTCAGACAGGTTGCATAAGCCTAAAATATCATCTTCAGTGTCCCTGAAAGAGGGGACAAAATGTCTTACTTCTCCCAAGCGTTTAGAATAGTTTTTGACAGGCTTTCCAACCACAGTTGCTTGGCACCTGAGCTTTGGCCTGGCCAGACCCCAGACACATGCTTTTCCAAGGTATTAACACATGGCTGTGAGAATGTCTTTGTTTAACTTACAAACACTGTGATCATCATTGTAGCAAAAAGCACAGGATCGTCATAATAGATATTCAAAAATAGGGAGCATGGCCATTTTTATTTATTTGTGTTGTTGCTGTAACTTCTGGACCACCTTCAATTCACTTTCTCACATCTTACATTCTCCTCCACCCCTTTTTCATCTCCTCTGCCTCCCTAAACCTCTCTCTCCCCTCTGTCTGCCTCTAATGCCACCTTCCTTCACCCTCCTCCTTCGATTCACCTCCTCTCTTCCAAATTTTGCTTCGCTCTTTCTTCCTCTCCTTTCCTTATTCAACTCCCTTTCTCTTCCTCTTCTCTCCCTCTCTCTTTTCTCCTCCTGCTCTGCTTCTCGCCTTCCTTCCTTCTCCCATTCTCCATTCCTCTCCGATCCTTACTCTCACACTCCTCCTCTCTGCCCTTTCCCTTCCTCTTTGCTCCCTAACTCACTATATCTCCGTTTCTCCCTTTATTCTCACCATGTCCTTTCTCTTCATTCAACTTCTCCCCTTCTTCTACCTCCCCCATCTTCTCTCCCTCTACAATTCTTAAGCCAGTTAGAACCTTGGGTATTTTATCGAATGATGTTTATAATTGACCATCAGTCAAATCTCAGTTTTGGTTTTACCTCACTTCAGAGGGAACAGCGTAAAATGCAGGCTGGCACTTGCATGATAAGGAAGTACAACATTGATCTGTCCTACTGACCTTTTGCCTTTATTCCCAGAGGGGTGCAGAAAATCACATGGTGTTACTTTGTACAAGAATTAAGGAAATCCTTTCTCACTGCTGTAGGACTTCTGAATTAAAACCTCTTTTACATACCTTCTGCTCTGCCTAAGTCTGCAAGAAATTGCAGGCAGATTGGACACAGCTCAGCACATCATAGAAACCAGTCTCCCCTCCATGCACTTGTCATCACTCTCACTACCACGGTAATGCAGTCAGCATAATCAAAGATCTTTCCCACTCTGGATCTTCTCCCCCCTCCCAATAGATTGAAGATCTCAAAGCCTGAGCCTGAAACCACACATCTCCAGGCTCAGGGACAGATTCTACAGCTTCCATTTCCTGCATCATCCAACCCCCAGACACAACAGGGATAGAGCTCCCCATGTCCTCATCTACCACTCCATGTGTGTACATATCCAACGTGTTATTCTCCACAATTTCTGCCATCTCCAATAGGATGCCACCACCAAGGACATTTCTCCCTCCCCTGTGCTCTCCATTTTTTGCAGGGATCACTCTCATATGCTTAGCCTTCCAGTTACTTATCCCTATAATTGTGTTAAGTATGACACCTGCCCCTACATCTCCTTCACTGCTATACAGGACCCTAAATAATACTTCCAAGTGAGGCAGTGTGATTATGCATCTTTTGTTGCATCCGGTGAGACCCAACTGGGGGAATGATTTGTCAATGAGCTTTACTTCATCCACCGCAATCTCCTGGTTACCAGCCATTTTAATTCCACTTCCAATCCCACACTGACCCTGTGTCCACAATGTCCTCTATGAGCAAATTGAATTTAGACTCAGATTAGAAGAATAGCACCTCACTTCCTCTAACTTCACGTAAGCACTCCCATCAGATCTCATCTATTTTCCAATATATTCCCTTCTCTTACTACAACCAGCTCCCCACACATTCTCAACCTACTCATGCCCCAAACATTCCTCTATTCCTCCCTCTGGTCCCTTTCTCACCTCATTCCTTTTATTCTATCATCCATTCTCCCTCCAATCAATTTCTAACTTCTTCAGCCCTTTATTCACTTCCACCTATCACCTCTCAACTTCTTAGATCACTCCCATTCTCCCTGTTCTTCAATTGCCTCTCTCCCACTCATCTGGATCCAACTATCACCTGTCAGCTCTTGTTCCATTCCCTCCCCTTACATTTGTTTTAATATACCGGTTCCCCACCACCTCTTTCTTTCCAGTCCTGATAAAGGGTTTTGATCACTGTCCATTTCCCTCCACAGATGCTGCCTAACCCATTGAATTTCTCCAGCATTTTTTGTGTTTCCGCAGCTTTACCTCACTGTTTTAAGTCTATTGAACAGACCTTGTGTGAGAAAATGGTCTCACAATCTATCTCGTCATGGCCTACACTGCACATTCTCTGCAACTGTACACTACATTCTGCATTCATCCATTGCTCTCCCCTTGAAATACTTCAGGTGTCCTGATGTGATGAACCAATCTGTATAGATAACGTGCAAAATAAAGTTGATTTACTGTATTTCATAAATGTGACAGCAATAAACTAATTTAATAAACCTTCCCCTGTGATGTTGCCATGTTCTCGAACCCTTAATTTTACAACTTCTTTTATTGCCACATTACTATTTCTATTTTTCTTTACCTCAGTTCAATCGTCCTGTTGCTGTCGTATTGATTCTTGTATTTATTGCTGTGTTCATTACTGACATGCACATTGTTTACACTAAGAGCTTCGTATAAACAAGGATTTTCATTGCACCCTGGTGTATTTGAAAATAAACTAATCTGTATCTGATTCTTAGTTACCCATGATGATTCTGTTAACATTATCCCTCAAACAGATATACTGTAACAGTTTATCTGTTCATTATTCACCGCGGTTTCTGGTGATCTGTGTCGCACTACCAAACAAATTTCAAAGTTCAAAGTAAAGTTATTATCAAAGTTCATATATATCACCACCCCGAGATTCATTTTCTTGCAGCCATATACAGTCGAACAAAGAAATACAATAGATTCAATGAAAAACTACACACAAATAGACTGACAAGCACCCATGAGTGAGAGAAGACAAACTGTGCCAGTGCAAAATGAACAAATAATAAATATAAACAGAAGAAAATAGCAAGCCATATTAAAAAGAAAAATGAAGGAGTTATTACTAATGAATAAAAAGTTAACCAATGGAAGAGCATGTCCCTCCATGGAGAACATCCCCACGACCTGAACAGACTAGATGTCGACAAGGAAGTGTCGAAGGCCTGGCTCAGAAACAGAAGTTTTCCTTGTGGCTATACAGGACCAGGTGGTTACCACAAAAAATTATCAAAAGTACAAAATAAAATACCAACAAATTTGAGATGATAAATGTAGAAAATGCCAAGGAAAACCAGAAGCGATCCAACATATTACAGGCTCCTGGTGCAATTTCACACAATCTGATTAACACACACAGATATAATCAAGTGGCAAACATCATTCGGTGAAATATTGCTTTAAAATACAACCTCATAAAATAAAACATACCTTACTATAAATACAAGCCTGACCCAGTTTTAGAGTCAGAATACCACAAATTATATTACAACTGATCCGTTATTACAGATAGGACAATCCATAATAACAGTCTGGATATAATAATACAGGATAAATAAGCAAGAACAATTTACTTAGTAGATACAGCCAATTGAAACACACCATAATTTACAGAAATCAGTACGTGAAAACACCAGAAATATGCTGAATTAAAAGAAGAAATTGAAAGACTTTGGAATATGAGCAAGATATACATTGTCCTGATAGTAATATCTGCAACTGGTATCATCCCAAAGTCACTACACAATAGCATTAAACAATTAGGCCTACACAGCAGTATCTATGTAAATCTTCAGAAAGCCACAATACTAATCACTACTAGAAAAGGCTGAAAATTCTTGGAAATTGAGAAATGAGCACGCTTGGCTCTTGGCTTTGCCCGTACCTTAGGTTTTACCAGCTTCAGCTGAGAAAAAAAGTAAGTAAATAAGTAATACTGAGAACATGAGTTGTAGAGTCCTTAGGTTGTGTTCAGTGATCTATTCCATGTTGAGGTGAGTGAAATTATCCATACTGGTTCAAGAGTGTAGTGGTTGAAGGGTAGTAACTGCTCCTAAACCTGGTGGTATGGGACCTCCGGGACCTGTACATCATGCCTGATGGTAGCAGTGAGAAGAGAGTATAAGCCTCGATGTTGGGAGCCCTTGGTGATGGATGTTGCTTTTTTGTGGCAGCAACCCTTGTAGATGTGCTCAATTGTGGGGAAGGCTTTTCCCTGAAATGGATAGGCTGTATCCACCACTTCTTGTAGGCTCTTCCATACCTGAGCATGAGTATTTCCATACCAGGTCAAGCTAAGGTTCTCATCATTTGGTTCTGACTACCCTTCAAATATGAATTACTTTGAAGGTCATAGACGTTGATAAATAAATGCAAGGCTTCACCCTTTTGTTTTTGTTGTGTAAAATTCAAAGCAGAGATCTGACTGAAAATTTATGATGTCTAAATTCTAAAACAAACAATCTCTGCACTTCACTTTCATCAAGCAGAACTTCTGAACTAAAGGAAGAAAAAGTAATTGATGGAGTGGAAGCATAACTATTTTTTTCCAAAGTGCCCCACCCAACATAAGTCACCAAGTTCTCCAGGGATGCAGTGAAAAGGCCTGGAATTAACCCAAGACAGAGTGTGTCCCAGGCTTCTGCACTAATGTTAGAGTGTGGAGAGTGGTAGACGAGTTAGTGAGGGGAGTGGTCTGGCGTGGATACTCTGTTTACTGGAAAATACATGAAGGGGCATGGTAAAGGCACAAGACTCATATGGTGTGAGAGTTCTCTTTGCTGAATTGATAAAACATTGGCATTCGTAACCATCAGTCTTTGAAAAGGTTCAGGTGAAGGTTCGATCAAGCTAAGATCATGATTTGACCCGAGAAGCATCTTCCAGCTCTATTTTTCAATTTGTCTTAGGAGTATAGACCTTGAATTTCAGTGTGCTCATGTGATTTTATGCCTTCACAGAGACTAACTGAGATACTACATGAGATGTGCCAAGAATTAGTTTCAAACAGCTTAATTGTACATCCTGTCAACTACTACCATCTTTTTGGTGAACTCTGTGGCTTCCACATCAGACAGTTGCCTCAGTACTCATACATAATAAAAAGCAATAATTTGCTTCACTCTAGGGAAAATACTTCAAAGATTTTTTTTAATGTAGGGGATCTTTTAAAACATTCTTTAGATGATACCCTGTCTAACCTTGTGAGTTCATGGTTACCTGTGAAAGGGTGTAAGAGTATATGTTGCATTGTAGTAATTTATTTTAGTTGTCTCAGTGGGACCCACAATTATACCCCTGTGGAGTGGATCACTGCATTAGGAAATTAAAGCTAATGTAAGCTATTCACTTTTATTCCTGTCCCTAATTCAGACTGTCAGACTACTGATAAGCTGTATGACTGAATCAGGTACTACAATAAAACTTGCTGGGAGTTTTATAATTAATAGCTGCTTGGTGACACATTGTTAAAGCTGCAAATTACACTCAATGGACACTTTGTCGGCTACCACCAATACCCAATAAAATGGCCACTGAATGTATGTTCATGGTCTTCTGCTGCTGTAGTCCATCCCCTTCAAGGGCCTACATAATGTGCATTCACAGATGTCCCTTTGCATGTCACTGTTGTAATGTGTGGTTATGCTTTTCTGCACACCACTGATGCAATGTGTCATTATTTGAGGTGCTGTCACCTTCTTGTCAGCTTGAACCAGTCTGGCCATTGTCCTCTGACTTCTCTTATTAGCAAGGCACTTTCACCAACAGAACTGCCACTGACTGGATGTTTTGTTTTGATGCTTTTCACAGCATTACCTGTAAACTCTAGAGACTGTTGTGCATGAAAATCCTAGGAGAGCAGCAGTTTCTGAGACATTCAAATCACCCTAACTGGCACCAACAGTAATTCGATGAACAAAGTCATTTAGATCACAGTTCTGCCACATTCCGATGTTTGGTCCGGACAACAAAACTGAACTCTGACCATAACTGCATGTGTTTATGTATTGAGATGCTCCAATATGTGATTGGCTGATTAGGTATTTGCCTTAAGGAACATGTGTACCTAATAAAGTGACCATTGAGTGTATAACTTTGTTTTTTCTTAAACACTATCTGTGTGGATTTCACACTTGGTTTTCTAAAAACTATCCTTTCAAAGAAATCTAGGTTTTCATTGACAACACAATGCAGCTTCCCTAACGTACGCTGTCAAATTCTGACAGCTATCCAGAGGAGCATAGCTAAAATTGCAGCAAGAAACCAGATCACCCACAACTCTATTTCAGTCAAAACCTAGTAAACCCTGAAAGATTACAAGACCGCAAGACATAGGAGCAGAATTAGGCCATCTGGCCCATTGAGTCTGCTCCACCATTCAATCATGGATGATCCTTTTTTCCCCCTCCTCAGCCCCACTCTCCAGCCTTCTCCCTATATCTTTGATGCCATGGCCAAAGAAGAACTTATCAATCTCTGTCTTAAATATATCCTACAACCTAGCCTCACAGCTGCCTGTGGTAACATATTCCACAAATTCACAACCTCTGGCTAAAGAACTTTATCCGCATCTCTGTTTTAAATGGACACCCCTCTAACCTGAGGCTGTGTCCTCTTGTCTTAGACTCCCCCACCATGGGAAATATCCTTTCTATGTCTACTCTGTCCCACCCTTTCAACTTTCGAGAGGTCTTAATGAGATCCCCCCCCTTATCTTTCTAAAGTCCAATGAGTACAGTGAGCCATCAAATGCTCCTCGTATGATAACCCTTTCATTCCCAGAATCATCCTTGTGAGCCTCCTCTGAACCCTCTCCAACGCCAACACATATTTCTTGGGTAAGGAGCCCAAAACTGTTCACAATGCTCAAGGTGAGGCCTCACCAGTGCCTTATAAAGCCTCAGCATCACATCCCTGCACTTACATTCTAGATCACTTGGAATGAATACTAACATTGCATTTGCCTTCCTCACCACCGACTCAAAGTTAACCGTTAAGTTGTTCTGCACAAGGACTTTCAAGTCCCTTTGCATCTCAGATTTTTGGAATTTCTCCTGTTACGTACCCCATAACTGGGTTGCCAAACCAGCAGAAATGGATCACTCAGTTGGAGTCTGGATTACTAGAACTAAGAAAGTTTTATTAAAGAAACAAGCAACACAGTACTCTAGTCAAAAGGATAATGAATGCAACCGTTCAGCAATGATAAACAGACATGTACACAGAATTCAGATAACAGGATCAATCAAGCTCTATCGTTGTCTAGGGGTAAATGACCAGTTTCAAAGTGACGCAAAGTTCAGTTCAATTTAGTTCAGTTCAGTTTGCAGTAATCGCTGCTGTGGCGATGGACAGTGGGGGGAAGGAGAGAGAGAGCAAAACGAATGAATATTCAAGGCTTCCACACAGACCTTCGCAGTCAGCTTTTGGGCGAGTCCTTTGTGATGTCATCTGAGGTCACCGACCCTGACCCCTCCGTTTCCAGATACGATCGTTTCCCTGCGGTGAACCTGGCACCCAGGCAAGGGTGGACACACACCAGATTCCTGCCGATCGTGCCCTTCCACCCTGTGCATCTATGGCCCGGTACTTCCCACCGACTTGTGAGAGACGCACCACTTCCAGGGTCTTGTTACCTCGGGTGGCATGTGTGTCCTGCCTTGGTGAACCTGCCCCTTTTTATCCCCCTGCTGGGGTATCGCCTGTCCATCACTTCAAACAGTTCAGGGTTCAAAGGGGGAGCCGATCTTGACAGCTCTCCTTCCCCTTCATTAACATCTCCAAGTGCTGCTCCATTGCTTTCCTTATCTCTCTCTCTCCTGAAGACAGGTGGCAGACCAACTGCTGATTCCACTGGTGCCAGCACAGGACAGCTACATTGTAATCTATGAGTATTCTTGTCACACTCCCCATTTAGAAGATAGTCTGCACATTTATTTTTCGTATCAAAATGCATGACCATGCTTTTTCCAACACTGTATTTCATGTTAAAACACAGCGATGTAGGCGAAGCTATGAGAGGTGCGCGAAAGCACTGCGATATAGGGGAAGTTATGAGAGCTGCGCGAAAACACAGTGACAAGGGAAGCTATGAGAGGTGTGCAAAAGCATGGCGATATACGTGAAAATATGTGAGGTGCGGGAAAACACGGCAAAAAAAAAAACTGGGGCGGTGTTCTGAGTTGGATGATCAGCCATGATCATAATAAATGGCGGTGCAGGCTCGAAGGGCTGAATGGCCTACTCCTGCACCTATTTTCTATGTTTCTATGTTTCTATATTTGCCACTTCTTGCCCATTCTCCTAATCTGTCTTTCTCTAGCCTACTTGTTTCCTCAACACTACCTGCTCCTCCACCAATCTTTGTATCATCTGCAAATTTGGCAGGAAAGCCACCTATTCCATCATCTGAATCATTGATATACAGCATAAAAAGCAGTCCCAACACCGACCCCTGCGGAACTTTTCTGGCAGCCAACCAGAACATGATCCTTTTATTCCCACTCGCTGCCTTTCAGGATCAAACATTTGGTTTTGTTCCACCGCTATATCAGAGTGATATAAATATCAGGTCCAGCTGCAAAGACAAACAACTTTATTATTGCTCATTATTCTACAGGTTTTCCAATTAGCTTTTATCTTTTATTGAAAAAAAGATTTGACCCATGTTTCTCTTTTTATGGCTGCTGTCCGACTTGCTTTTGCGAAGTTATAGAGTCATAGAAAAGTAAGCACAGAAACAGGCCCTTCAGCCCATCTAATTTATGCCAACCCATTTAACAACCAATTCCCATCAACCTGCACCTGAACCATAGCCATCCCCATTCCTACTCTCCATGTACTTATCCAAACTTCACTTAAACATTAAAATCAAGCTTGCATGCACCACTTACTCCGGCAGCTCATTCCACACTCTCACAAACCTCTGAGTGAAGGTTTCCTTTCATGTTATGTTCCAACTAATTATATCCTAACCTACTTAATATTTCCTCATAATGCAGTTCCTCCTGTACCAGCAGCATCCTTGTAAATGTTCTCAATACTCTTTCAACCTTACTTGCATCTTTCTTGTTAGTCGGTAAATGAAAATGTACACAATACTCCAAATTAGGCATCACCAATGTCTTATACAACTTCAACATGAAATCGCATTTCCTGTACTTAATATTTTGATTTATGAAGGCCAATGTGGCTAAAGCCGATCTTTATGACCCTACCTTTCAATGAATTATAGACCTGTGTTCCCACATCCCCTTCTTCTACCGCACTCCTCAGAGCCCTATTATTCGCCCTGTAAGACCAACCATTGCTGGTTCTACTGAAGTGCAAAACCTCGCACTTCTGCATTAAATTCTATCTGCCATTCTTCACCCCCATTTTCCAGCTAGTCTAGATCCCTCTGCAAGCCATAATATCCTTCCTTGCTGTCGACTACAACCTCAATCTTAGTATCATCTGCAAACTTACAGATCCAGTTAACCATATTATCATCCAAATTATTGATATAGATGGCAAACAACAGAGCCAGCATCAATGCCTGCAGCACTTCACTAGTCGCAGGCCTCCTGTCAGGCAGGCAACCATCCACTACCACTCTCTGGCTTCTCCCACAAAGCCAATGTCTAATGCAATTTACAACCTTATCTTCAAAGCTAAACAACTGAACCTTCCTGACCAACCTCCCATGCAGGACATTATCAAATGCCTTGCTAAAGTCCATATACAAAACATCCACTGCCTTGCCTTCATCAACTTTCCTAGTAGCTTCCTGAAAACCTCTATCAGTATGGTTAGACATGACCTACTGTGCACAAAGGGGCTAACTACCCCTAATTAGTCTCTGTCTATCTAAATACTCAGAATACATTACAATAACTTTCTCATTACTTATGTCAAGTTAACTGGCCTGTAATTTCTTGGATTATATTTGTAGCCTTTGGTAAACAATGGAACAACATTAGATATCCTCCAGTACCACACCTGTTCTTAAGGATGATCTAAATATCTTTGCTGGGGCACTGCAATTTCTGTACTTGTCTACCACAGGGTCCAAGGGACCAGCATGTCAGGCCATGAGGATTAATCCACCCTCATTTACCTCAAGACAACAAACACTTCTTTCCTTTGTAATCTGTATAGGGTCCATGGCCTCATTTCTGTTTTACCTCACTTCTATAGATTCTCTGTCCTTCTCCTGTGTAAATACAGATACTAAAAATCCACTTAAGATCTCCACCATCACTTTTGGCTCCAAGCATAGATCACCAATCTGATCTTCCAGAAGACCAACTTTGTCCCTTGCAATCCTCTTGCTCTTAACGTGTCTTAAGAATCCCTTAGAATTCTCCTTCACCTTGTCTGCTACAACAAACTGATGTCTTTTTTAGCCCTCCTGATTTCTTTCTTAAGTGTTCTCTTGAATTTCTTACACTCTGTTAATGCCTTATTTGTTCCTACCTGCCCATACCTATGCACCTCCATATTTTTCTTAACCAGGGCCTCAATATCTCTTGAAATATCTCGAATATCTCTTGGTTGTGGATTACAGGAGGAATAGAGATTAGTTAACCCCTATTGACATCAATGGATTTGGGTTGAGAGGGTAAACAGCTTCAAGTTCCTCGGCATCCACATCACTGAGGACTTCACCTGGTCTCTATACACCAGCTGTGTGGTGAAAAAGGCACAACAGCGCCTCTTTCACTCAGATGGTTGAGGAAGTTTGGTGTGGGCCCTCAAACCCTAAGAACTTTCTACAGGGCACAACTGAGAGCATCCTGACTGGCTGCATCACTGCCTGGTATGGGAAATGTACCTCCCTTAATCGCGGGACTCTGCAAAGAGTGGTACAGACAGCCCACCGCATCTGTAGTTGTGAACTTCCCATGATTCAGGACATTTACAAGGACAGGTGTGTGAAAAGGGCCCGTAGGATCATTGGGGACCCAAACCATCCCAACCACAATCTATTCCAGCTACTACCATCCGGGAAGCACAAAAGCCAGGACCAACAAACTCTGGGATAGCTTCTTAAACCAGGCCATCAGACTGATGAATTCACACTGATTTGAGTGTACTCTATATTACATTGACTGTTCTATTTATTATAAATTATTATACTTTACTATGATTGCACATTGCACATTTATACGGAGACATAATGTAAGGATTTTTACTCCTCATGTATGTGAAGGATGTAAGAAATAAAGTCAATTTAATAACCAAGATTACCTAAACCTGTTACCTTTACCTTTGATTCTGACAGGCCCATACTAGCTTTGTACTCTCAAAATTTCACCTCTGAAGGCACCCGACTTACTAAGTACACTTTTGCCGGAAAACAGCTTGTCCTAAGCCATACTTGCCAGGTCCCTTCTTATCCCATCAAAACTAGCCTTCTTCCAACTTCCAATTTATTATCTCAACCTATGGAGCAGACCTATCCTATTCCATATTTACTTTGAAACTAATGGCATTATGATCACCAGATGCAAATTGTTCCCTCACACAAATGTCTGTCACCAGCCTTGTCTCATTCCCTAATAGGAGTTCAAGTATCATTCTATCATTGGGACTTCTATGTACTGATTTAAGGAAACTTTCTTGAACACATTTGACAAACCTTACCGAATCCAGCCCTTTTACAGTATGGAGGTCCCAGACAATATGTAGAAAGTTAAAATCACCTGCTGTAACAACCAGCAATTTGTGTGTGTTGCTTGCCTCCTTCCCTTCTTACCCTATCCCCAATTTATTTATTATTTTTTTTTCTCTCTCTTTCCCTCTCATAATAATTCCTTGCCTGTTCTCCATCTTCCTCTGGTGCTCCCCTCCCCCTTTCTTTCTTCCAAGGCCTTCTGTCCCGTGATACTCCCCCTTCTCCAGCCTTGTATCCCTTTTGCCAATCAACATCCCAGCTCTTGGCTTCATCCCTCCCTCTTCTGTCTTCTCCTATCATTTCAGGTCTCCCCTTCTCCCTTTCAAATCTCTCACTATCTCTTTTTTCCGTTAGTTTTGATGAAGGGTCTTGACCCGAAACATTGACTGTACTTCTTCTTAGAGATGCTGCCTGGCCTGCTGCGATCCACCAGCATTTTGTGTGTGTTGCTTGAATTTCCAGCATCTGCAGATTTTCTCGTGTTTGCTATAGCAACCTTATGTTTCTTGCAACAGTCCGCAATCGCTCTTCAAATTTGTTCCTCTATGTTCCTCGGACTGTTGAGTTATCCATAATATAGCCTCATTAACATGGTCATACTTTGCTTATTCCTCAGTTCCAACTATAAAGCCTCATTAGATGAGTTCTCCAATCTTCCCTGGCTCAGCACTGCCATAACATTTTCCCTGACTAGTAACCTTTAATCCCTCCCACTCTGGCATCTAAAGTAACTGAACCCCAGAAGAGTGAGCTGCCAGTCCTGCCCCTCCTTAAACCAAATCTCACTAATGGCTGCAACATCATAATTCGAAGTACTGATTGATGCCCTGAGTTCATCTGCCTATCCTACAATACTTCTTGCATTGAAATATACACAGCTCAGAACACTAGTTGCACCGTGCTCAACCTTTTATTCCTCACTTTGTCTGAGGTCTTAACAACATCTGACTCCACAACATCTCCACTCTCTGTTCTGACACTCTGGTTCCCATCCCCCTGAAACCCTATCTTAAACCCCTCATCAATGCAACTCTAGCAAACCTTCACACTAGGATACTAGTTTCCCCCCATCCCTCCAGTTCAGGCACAAACCATCTCTTCTGTACAGGTCCCAACTTCCCTGGAAGGGAGCCAAATGATCCAAAAATCTGATGCCCTCTGTCCTACACCAACTCCTTAGCCACTTTTTAAACTGCTTTATCTTCCTATTTCAGGCCTCACTAGTACATGGCATGGGTAGCAATCCTGAGATCACAATCCTGGAGGTCCTGTTCTTTCCTTTAACACCTAACTCCCTGAACACCCCATGTAGAACCTCATCACTTGTCCTACCCATGTCATTGGTACCTACATGGACTATGCCCTCTGACTGCTTACCCTCCCCAGTCCAGAATGCTGTGGACTCGATCTGAGATGACCCAGACTCTGGTATCTGAGAGGCAACATACCATCTGGAAATCTTGTTCTTGTCCACAGAACTTCCTTTCTGTTCACTTAACTAACAAATGCCCTCTCACCACAGCTCTCCTCTGTTCTCCCCTGTCATTATGAGTCATCCGTACTGCTCATGTTAGTTGTACAGGCACCACGGCAGCATAGTGGTCAGTGCGATGCTATTACAGCTCGGAGCATTGGAGTTCGGAATTGAATCCGGGTGTCTTCTGTAAGGAGTTTGTATACCCACCCCACAAAATGCATGCGTTTCCTCCAGGTGCTCCAGTTTCCTCCCATGGTCCAAAGACATGAATAAATGTGGCACATTTCTTGTCTTCCAATCATCTGGTACCTCACTTGTGACCAGCCAGGATATAAAATTCTCTGTCAGATCCCTCTTCCTTACTTCCCATAGTAGCCTGGGATTTATCTCCTGAGGCTTTTAAGTTTTAAGCATATTTAAGTCTGCTAAGCATCCAAAACTTCCTAATATTTAATGATAATTTGTTTTTGAATTTCACCATCTCTGTCCCTGAATTCTCAAACCACAGTGTCCTCTTCCTTACTGAATGCAGATGAGAATAATTTGTCAAAGACTATGTCATCACAGTCATGCAGCTGGTAGTGCTGCTGCTTCAGCTTGCTAGAGACTTAGATTAATCCTCACCTCAAATGTTGCCTGCGTGGAGTTCTGCACATTCTCCCTCTGAATCACTGGCTTTTCCGCTTTCCTCACACATCCCCCAGAACATGTGAGTTTATAGGGCGTTTGTCCACTGTAAATTGCCTCTAATGTGTAGATGAGTGGCATGACTGAGGGATGTTGTGGGGTGGGGGCAGGGTTGTAAGATAAAACAGAACAGACCAATATGGCACAGGAACTGTCCCTTGGCCTACCATGTCTCTCCTGACCACGACGCCAATCTAAACTAATCCCATCTGTCATATTCGTCTATTCCCTGTTCATGTGCCTGGCTAAATGCCTCTTAAGCATTCCTGTCATATCTGCTTCTACCAGCTCTCCTAGCAGCATGTACCAGCCACCTCCCACCCTGTGTAGTACACAACTTGCTTCATTGATCTGCTTTAAATTTTCTCCTTCTCACCTTAATACTGTGTCCTCTATTATTTTACGTTCCCAGCCTGGACAAAGATCCTGTTGATCTACTCTATGTTTCTCATAATTTTATACACCTCGTGTCACCAATCAACTTCCAGCACTCCAGAGTAAAGAATCTGAGTTTTTCTAACCTCTCCTTACAGCTAACGTACTCCAACCCAGGATATATCCTGGTTAACCTTTTCTGCACCTTTTCCAAAGCTTCCACATCTTTCATAGTGTGATGATCAAAACTGCATGCAGTATTCCAAAAGCTAAGGCTGCAATATTAATTACTAACTTTCATACTCAATGCTCCAGCTGATGTATGCAAAGATGACATACACGTTTTTTCCTACCTCATCTACTGTATTTCTTTTTCACAGAGTTTTAGATTTACACATCAAGATCCCTCTTTATATCACTGCTGCTAAGGATCTGGCCATCTGCTCTGCACTTTCATCTTTTATTTGACTTCCCAACGTGCAAACCCTCATACCTCTCCAGTTTAAACTCCATCTGCCATTTCTTTTCTCCAATTTCCAGCTGATCTATGTATTACTGTACATTTGACAGGCTGACTCAACATCTACAATCCCACTAATATTTATGTTGTCTGAAAATGTGATAATTAGATCACCTAGATTTTCACTAAGGAATACCACTAGTCATGAAAACACTTCACCACCAGTACCTTCTGACTTCTATAACAAAGCTAATATTTTATCCAAGCTACCAATTAACTATAGATCTCATATGACGTAATCGTCTGAACCAACCTACCATTGATGGACCTTGTAAAATTTTTATTAAGTTTCCATTGTCCTAACTTCATTAACCACCTTTGTCACTTCCTTTAAAAACTCAGTCATATTTGTCAGAGAGCATGCCCCCTTCACAAAGCCATGCTGGCTTCCTCTAATAGGTTCATGTTTCTCAAATGCAAAAAAAAATCTTGTCCTTAAGAAAAAAAAACCTTCTCCAAAATTTTCTCTACCACTGATATAAGACTTACTGACCTTTAACTTACAGGCTTACACCTGTTACTCTTCTTAAACAAAGCAAAACAACATTGGCTATTCTTGAAATCTTCTGGGACTTCACCTGTAGCAAAAGGTGATACATTCACCTCTATTACAGTCCCAGCAATATCCTTCCTTGCCACTCTCAGTATCTTGGAATAGATCCCATCAGGCTCTGGTCCCACTTTAAAATGCATAACTCTTCTTCTTACATAATATCAAAATGGCTAGAGTAGTAACATACCATAAGACCATAAGAGATTGGAGCAGAAATAGGCTATTCAGATCATTAACTCTGCTCCACTATTTCATCATGGCTGATTTTTTATCATTCTCAGCCCCATTTTCCTTCTCTCCATAACCTTTGACATACCCTTCCCTGATATCACCATTGTCCATGTCTATCTCCTTGCTGAATACAGATGTGAAATACTTATTAAGGAATTCACACACTTCTCTGGTTCCTTGCTTAAATTCCCTTCATTAACCTCAAGTGGACCTATTCTTTCCTTACCCAGCAGCTTGCTACTAATTTTCTTTAGGATTCTTCTTCCTCCCTAACTAACAAGGATATTTAATGGCTCCTTTTGTCCATTCTAATTCCATATTTACGATTTTCCTCTATTCCTCAAAATGGGAAGAATAAAAAGTGTTATTAATGTAAGATTAGTGTGATAGGTTGAGTGATGGTTGACCTAGACTTGATGGGCTGAAGGTCCCATTACTGTCCTGTATCTCTTTATGACTTTGCCTATAATCTCTGGTCCCACACTTCCTGTGATTATACTTGCCTTTAATGTATTTATAACAGCAATGGTATTTTCATCAAGTTTATCCACAGAAACATGCCTTCTTTACCCTGCTAATTTATTTTTTACAGATTCAAAATTTTCACATTCTACAATCCTGAAAAGGTTCCCACATTTTCAGGTCTTGAGATCCATTATATTTTCTTTTTTCATCTAATCTTTGATATATTTGACATATTCACCTTTATGAGAACAGCTTTGCTTGAAGTTTCACAATTTCTCTTTTGCATGCTCCAACTTGTTGAACATAGTACTATCTACAAGCAATGGATCCCAGATTAGGTTCTGTTTTCTGATACTGAAATCAGACCTGCCCCAATTCAGGATCTTAATTTCAAGTCCATCTATATCCTAGCAAGTAACAAAGTTATAGTCATTATTTACCAAATACTCTTCTGCTGACACTTGCCTAGCATCAATACTTAAAATTAGCTCCAGTACAATCCCTTTTAAAGAAGTAATATTCATGCAAGGGCGCAAAAGAAAAGCTATGAATGAAATCAATGATTGAACCTAATATGTCCCGTTGGGTAGAGAATAAGAAAGGTTCACTACTCTCTAGGAAAAGAAATTTCTCCTCCTCTTAGCCGCACAATAGCCTATCCCCTGACTCTGCGATTCTGGTTCTAGAATCCTCAGCCTGGGACACATTGTCTCTGTATCCTGACTCTAAGATTTTTGTAAGTTTCAATAAGAGCAGCTCTTATTGTTTAAAATTTCAAAGAACATCGACCTAGTCTTGGATCCTGTGTGCAAAGCAGCAAAAATTATTCCTTTTACAAATAATTTCTCAAAATAAACATGGCCTAAAATAGAAGGTTTATTTTTCCTAATGTGATCTATGTGTGGATTAAGTTTCAGGACATCATTTAGGATGATGAAGCAGATTTTTCTAATGCCAACATCTTGTTCACTTTGTATCTCTCTATATAGGTGCTACCTGACCTGCCGAGTATTTTTAGCATTTTCAGTGTTTTTGTTTCAGTTATACTGTTACCCAAATTATTCCAAGTTCAAATGAATCCAATGCTATTTTTGGTTATTTTGCTTCTTCATTTATCTTTGCTTGGTACAAATGATGCTTGAAGACCTGTCTTTCAGAAGCTAATGCCCCTTTCAGTATGATTGAGCTGACTAATCTTCAGCAGATAAATTCAATTATATATAGAGTGAGTCAGTGATTTTTGCTATCTCGATGGTGTATCTCAGATTTCTCTCACTAACTGACAAGTTCTTTCAAGCTAAGTTCTCAATGACGCCATGAAAAATTAATCACATATTCCAAATTTTAGGCAAAAAGTATTGGTCGAAATGATTAATTGTACTAATATTATTGATGATTATTATTAACCTTATTTGTGCTTAGCATTGATTCAGAGATTCCTACCTCTCTCTACCACATCAAAGTCTCATGACTTGAATTGAGAATAAACTTTCAATTAACAGTAGTACACGACTTTCAGTAAGAATGAGAAGTGTTTGAATCCCACTTCAATCTGATCATTGTGATTAGGGTCCAGAATGAGGACATCTAGAAATATACTTGCATTTCAAGGGTGTCAGTATCTTGTAATGCAGGTTGCAACTCCATGTAAGAGAAGGTACTCCAGAGACTAAGAGCTGTAAAGTAGGAAATGGGGCACTACCTGATCTACTCTTCCTTAGTAAACTGTGCAAACAAATCATGAGTCAACCTTGAGCTGTATTTTGCCTCAAGGTAAAAAACAATATATTTTTGCAACCACTGTTAATTATTTTATTTCACAGATACGGTGAAATCTAATGATCATTCACTATTATTAGAATGGTTCTTAAATAGAAGAACATGATATATTTCTGAACCGAGATTTTTGCTTCTCAATTTCATTTACCCCAAATTTCCTTTCAGATTCTCCTGGAGAATAACGACTTGCCTGCTTTTCGCATGAGATGGTTGACAGGGGTAAGCAGAGAAGATTCTGACTTCTTATTTCCTCTAACCTGGTGTGTAGGGATCCCCGGAGTTGTACATGTTGTTGTGAATTATACATATGTTTCCACCCATTACCTTTCCCTACAAACTGGAGGCATACTAGATCAAAGCTGATTTGATACCTGATGTTCTTCATTTTTATTCAGTAGATAAAAGTGAATGATGCATCTGTCTACACTGTTGAAGACACTAGCAGTGTGCCAAATGTTGAAGGGTGTGAGGGAAGAGAAGTGAGTGCAGTTACTATTACAAGGTAGAAAGTGCTCAAAAAGCTGAAAGACCCAAGGGTACATAAATCACCCGGCCCAGATGAACTGCATGCTAGGATTCCGAAATAGGTAGCAGAAGAGATTATGGAAGCATTAGTAATGAATTTTCAAAAATTCCTGAACTCTGGCCTGGTTCCAGAGGACTAGAAAATTGCAAATCTCAGTTCACTCTTTAAGAAAGGAGGAAGGCAGAAGAAAGGAAATTATAGACTATTTAGCCTGACCTCAGTGGTTGGGAAGATATTAGAGTCAATTGTTAAGGATGAGGTTATGGAGTACCTGTTGATACAGGACAAAATAGGACAAAGTCAGCATGGTTTCCTTAAAGGAAAATCTTGCCTGACAAATCTGTTGGAATTCTTTGAGGAGATTATAAGGAGGATAGATAAAGTGGATGTAGTAGATGCTGTATATTTGGACTTTCAGAAGACCTTTGACGAGGTGCCACACATGAGGCTGCTTACCAAGTTAATAGCCCATGGTATTACAGGAAAGTTATTGACATGGTTAAAGCATTGGCTGATTGGTAGGAGGCAATGAGTGGGAATAAAAGGATCCTTTTCTGGTTGGCTGCCAGTAACTAGTAGTGTTCCACAGGGGCCAGTGTTGGGACTGTTCCTTTTTATGCTGTATATCAATAATTTAGATGATGGAATAGATGGCTTCATTACCAAGTTTGCAGATGATAATAAGACTGGTGGAGGGGCGGGTAGTTTTGAGGAAACAGGTAGGCTGCCCACGCACTCACTGGCCGCTTTCCACTTTCTGGATAATTGGGACGTCTTCTAGGGCAGTTGTGACCAGTACACAAGTGGTGGGTTGCACTTGAATCCGAGCAGAACCAATATTTTTGCGAGCAGGTTTAAACTAAAATGGCAGGGGGATGGGATGTTAGAGCTGAGGATGAGCCAATAGGTTTACAAATAGGTGATGTGTATAACATGAATGTAAGGAAGGACAAGCTAATAACTTGGTACAAATGGAGACAGAGCAAAGAGTTATGTTGTACCACAGAAGGAAAATGCAAAAGGATGAAGAATGTAGAACTGAAGGTGCTGTATTCAAATGCACATAGCGTTCGGAATAAGGTGGACAAACTTGTGGCACAATTAGAGATTGGTCGGTATGACATTGGAGAGGGTACAGAGAAGATTCACTAGAATGATTCCGGGAATGAGAGGGTTAACATATGAGGAACGTTTGTTCGCTCTTGGATTGTATTCCTTGGAGTTTAGAAGAATGAGGGGAGACCTCATAGAAATATTTCAAATGTTAAAAGGCATGGACAGAGTGGATGTGGCAAAGTTGTTTCCCATGATGGGGGAGTCTAGTACGAGAGGGCATGACTTAAGGATTGAAGGGTGCCCTTTCAGAACAGAAATGCCAAGAAATTTTTTTAGTCAGAGGGTGGTGAATCTATGGAATTTGTTGCCACAGGCAGCAGTGGAGGCCAAGTCATTGGGTGTATTTAAGGCAGAGATTGATAGGTATCTGAGTAGCCAGGGCATCAAAGGTTATGGTGAGAAGGCAGGGGAGTGGGACTAAATAGGAGAAAATGGATCAGCTCATGATAAAATGGCGGAGCAGACTCGATGGGCCGAATGGCCTACTTCTGCTCCTTTGTCTTATGGTCTTATGGACATTGTGGGCATCACAGAGTCGCGTCTGAAAAAAGGCCATAGTTAGGAGCAACATACATAAAAATTGCTGGTGAGTGCAGCAGGCCAGGCAGCATCTATAGGAAGAGGTACAGTCAATGTTTTGGGCCGAGACCTTTCGTCAGGACTAACTGAAAGAAGAGATACTACTACTCTTCTTTCAGTTAGTACTGATGAAGGGTCTCGGCCTGAAACATTGACTGTACCTCTTACTATAGATGCTGCCTGGCCTGCTGCGTTCACCAGCAATTTTTATGTGTGTTGCTTGGAATTCCAGCACCTGCAGATTTCCTCGTGTTTGCCATAGTTAGGAGTTTAACATCAAAGCATATACTTTATATCAAAAGGACAGACAGGAAGGCATAGGCGGTGGTGCGGCTCTGTTGGTAAGAGATGGAATTACATCTTTAGAAAGAGGTGACATAGGGTCAAAGAACGTTGGGTGGATTTAAGAAACTGCAAGGGTAAAAAAAATTATGGGAATCATATGTAGGCCTTCAAATAGTAGACAAGATGTGGGGTTGAGATTGCAAAGGGAGGTGGAAAAGGCATGAAATAATGGTAATGAAACAATTGCAATTGACTTCAATGTCCAAGGGAACTGGGAAAAATCAGGTTTGTATTGACTCGCAAGAGAGGGATTTTGTTGAATGCCTGAGCAATGGCTTTTTAGAGCAGCTTGTGCTTTGGTCTGCTCAGGGGAAGGCTATCTTAAATTGAGTGTTTGTAATAACCATGGTCTTATTAGGGAACTTAATGTAAAGGAACCCTTAGGAGACAGTGGTCATAATATAAATGAATTTATATTGCAATTTGAGAGGGAGAAGCATAAGTCACAAGTATCAGTATTGCAATGGAATGAAGGGAATTACACAGAATCATCACAGAGGAGCTTGCCCAGGTGGACTGGAGGAGGATACTGGTAGGGATGATGGCAGACCAGAGGTGGCTGAACTTTCTGGGAATAGTTCACAAGGTGCAGCATAGATATCTCCCACAGAAGTTGTTCTCAAATGGCAAGGGTAGGCAACCACGGCTGATAAGGGAAATTGAGGACTGCATAAAAGCCAAGGGAAGGGTATATAATATAGCAAAAGTGAGTGCGAAGTTCGATAATTGGGAAGCTTTTAAAATCCAACAAAGGCAACTAAAATAGCTATAAGAAGGGAAAAGATGAAATATGAGGGCAAGTTGCCAATAATATAAAGCAGGATACTAGAAGTATTTTTAGTTATATAAAGAGTAAAAGGGAAGTGAGACTTGATATTGGTCCACTGGGAAATGATGCTGGTGAAGTAGTGATGGGGACAAAGAAATGGAAAATGAGCTTAATGAGTACTTTGCATCAGTCCTCACTGTAGAAGACACTAGCTGTGTGTCAGAAGTCCGTGTGTGTCACAGAGCAGGAGTGAATGCCATTGCTATTAAAAAGGAAAAAGTGCTACGCAAACTCAAATGTCTTAAGGTGGGTAAGTCACCTGAACCAGATAGGCTATATGTCAGAGTCCTGAGTGAGCTTGCTGAAAAGATAACAGATACATAGATCATGATCTTTCAAGAATCACTTGATTCTGGCATAGTCACAGAGGACTGGAAAATTGCAAATGTCACTGCACACTTTAAGAAGGGAGGAAGATAAAAGAAAGGAAATTATAGACCAGTTTGTCTAACCTCAGTGGTTGGGAAAGTGTTAGAGTCCATTATTAAGGATGAGGTATTGGGGTACTTGGAGACTAATGATTATGTAAGTCAAAGTCATCTTGGTTTCTGTAAAGGGAAATCTTGCCTGGCAAATTTGTTAGAGTTCTTCAAAGAAGTAACAAGCAGAGTGGACAAAGGAGAAACAGAGGATGTCATTTACTTGGATTTTGAGAAGCCAGTTGATAAGGTGCCACACATCAGGCTGCTTAACAAGATAAAATCCAATAACATTACACAAAAGATACTGGCATGGATAGATTAATGGCTGACAGGCAAGCGACAGTGAGTGGAATAAAAGGGGCCTTTTCTATTTGGCTGCCAATAACTAGTAATGTTCCTCAGGGGTCAGGATTGGGAACATTACTTTTCACATTGTTTGTCAATGATTTGGATAATGGAATTAATGGCTTTGTGGCAAAGTTTGTGGTTGATACAAAGATAGGTAGATGGGTGGGTAGTACTGAGGAAGCGATGTGATTGCAGCAGGACTTAGACAAATTGGAAGAATGGGCAGAAAATTGACAGATGAAATACAATGTTGGGAAATGTACAATAATGCATTCTGGAAAAATGAACAATTGTGCAGACTATTATCTAAATGGGGAGAAGGTTCAAACATCAGAGGTGCAGAGGGACTTGGGAGTCCTTGTGCAAGACTCCCATAATGTTAATTTGCAGGTTGAGTCTGTGGTAAAGGAGGCAAATGGAATGGTGGCATTTATTTCAAGGAGAATAGAGTATAAAAGCAAGGAGATAATAATAAGGCTTTATAATCCACTAGTCAGGCCGTAATAGGGGTATTGTCAACAGTTTTGGGCCCCATATCTCAGAAAGGATGTGTTGTCGTTGGAGAAAGTCCAGAGGAGGTTCACAAAGATGATTCTGGGAATGAAGGGGTTAACATATGAGGACCATTTTGCAGCTTTGAGCCTGTATTCATTGGAATTTAGAAGAATTTTGGGGGGATGTCATTGAAACGTACTGAATATTGAAAGGACTAGGTAGGTTTGAAATGGAGAGGAGGTTTCCTATTGTCGGGGTATCCAGAACTAAAGGACTCAGCCTTAAAATGGAGGGGCAACCTTTTAGAACAGCGGTAAGAGGAAACTTCCTTTAGCCAGAGAGTCGTGAATCTGTGGCATGCTCTGCCACAGACTGTGGTGGAGGCCAAGTCCATGGGTACATTTAAGGCAGGAGTTGATTGTTTCCTGATTGGTCAGGGCATCAAAGGATATGGCGAGAAGGTAAGTACATGAGGTTGAGTGGGATCTAGGATCAGCTATGATGGAATGGCGGGGCGGGGAATGGCCTAAGTTTGCTCCTTTGTCTTATGGTCTTACGTCAGTACGCTCGTGGAACTGGCATCATGCTTGTGTACAATATTGCCCAGAGCTTGCCTTTAAAGAAGCCAAGGATAGGTTTTTTGTCGTGTCCTGAGGTAATATGACAGCAGAGGAAAGACTGCAGAATGTAATTTCATACGCAACAGAAAGTTTTCTATGATTGGTATCATAAAGAATGTTATTTATTACTGATAAGACCATTTCAGTTCTGTGGGAAAATGATAAACTGAATTAGAGGATATACAAGTAGTCTGCAATGGTTTATTTTAAAACAGCTACTGACACTGGCTACACATTAATTTGGATCATTGTTAGGCTTGCTTCCTTTATAAATTTGAACAGCATTTAACTTCACAGCTGGTGTAACTTAAGTATGGAAATTATTGTATAACAAGGACGTAAAATCCTTTGGTAGCAATTACACGTGCAAAGCATTGGCTCAGTCTCCAGCATTGATTTATAAATCTCTACTTATAAAATAAGGCAAACAGCATCAATGACAAATGCCTGAGTCAATAAGATAAAATTTCTTTCAGTGGATTGGAATGGTGGATAAAGTTGATTTACAACTCCTTATCCGTGTTTGTCTTCACATTACTGAAATCACATACAATTGATAAGATGACCATTCACTAATTGCAGAGTGAGTTAAGTAATGTATAATCTTACAGAAATTGACACCTTCATTTTGTGCATATTTATGTTGTTAGCATACTGGTATTGTTAAAAATTAAATTAATGTTTTTTTTTTGAAACCTTGGTTCACCCACCATCTTCACCCCATCCTTTTGTAAAATCTTAAGTCATTTTGGATTACTCAGTCTTCAGGGATCTAGTCAGAAGGAGGAACTGAGGAAAATAAATATCATTCAAAAAATAGTATGAAGTTATGTGGTGAACTTGATAGCCAACAACCACAACATTGTCACACTTTAGTAGATGGCCTTCAGTCTTTAGAATTCAGATGAGGGTAAGGTGACTGGCTGGATGCAATGTGGTTGCACCCTTTGCCTGAGAAGCCCAAAACCAAAGATTGCAAGGGGTAGGAAGTTTACAACTGTGATGTGGAGAAATGTTTTCATTTAGAGAAGGGACATCTCTGGAAGTCTCTTCCATACTAGTCCTCACACACCACAAAACATTGAGAGGTCAGCAGTGGAAAGGGTGAGCAGCTTCAAGTTCCGGAAGGTGAAGATCCAGGAGAATACATCCAGGGCCCAACACACTGGTGCAAACAAGAAGGAGGCACACCAGTGGCTCTATTTTGTTAGCAGTTTGAAGAGATTCGGTTTGTCACCAAAGACACTAACAATTTGTACAGATGTATGGTGGAGAGCATTCTGACTGATTGTATTACAGCCTAGAATGAAGGCCCCGATGCAGAGGATTGCAAGAAGTTGCAGAGTGTTGCAGACTCAGCCAGTTCCACCATGGACACCCCCCCCCCCCACCACCATCATTCAGAGTTCAGAGTAGTGCCTCAAGGAGGTTGCATCCATCACTAAAGGCCCTAACCATGCCTGGCATGCAATCTTCACATTACGACTATTAGAGAGGTGTTACAGGAGCTTATCCTTTGATACAGCTGCTTCCCGTCTGCCTTCAGATTTCTGAATGGTCCATGAATCAGTGAACACTAACTTGTTGCTCCATTGATTTGCTCTTCACTTACGTATTTGGCCTCAAAGTGGGTAGTAAAGATTTTTTCAAATATGTTAAAGATAAAAGAGAAATGAGAGTGGATATGGGACAGCTAGAAAATGAGGCAGGAGAAATATAATAACAGGGGACAAGGGGGTGGCTGATGAACTAAATGAGTATTTTGCATCAGTCTTTACTGTGGAAGACATTAGCAGTATGCCTGATGTTGTAGTGTGTGAAGGAAGAGAAGTGGGTACAGTTACTATTACAAGAGACAAGGTGCTCAAAAAGCTGAAAGACCTAAGGGTACATAAGTCACCCGGACCAGATGAACTGCACCCGAGGGTTCTGAAAGGGGTAGCGTTAGAGATTGTGGTGGCATTAGAAATGATTTTTCAAAAATCATTGGACTCTGGCATGGTGCCAGAGGACTGGAAAATTGCAAATGTCACTCCACTCTTTAAGAAAGGAGGAAGGCAGCAGAAAGGAAATTATAGATCAGTTAGCCTGACCTCAGTGGCTGGGAAGATGTTAGAGTCAATTGTTAAGGATGAAGTGATGGAGTTCTTGGTGACACAGGACAAGATAGGACAAAGTCAGCATGGTTTCCTTCAGAGAAAATCCTGCCTGATGAACCTGTTGGAATTCTTTGAGGAGATTACAAGTAGGGTAGATAAAGGGGATGCAGTGAATTTTGTACAGAGGATGCTTATTGGTAGGAGGCAGGGAGTGGGAATAAAAGGATCCTTTTCTGGTTGGCTGCCTGTGACTAGTGGTGATCCACAGGGGTCAGTGTTGGGACCACTTCTTTTTATGCTGTATAGAAATGATTTAGATGATGGAATAGATGGCTTCGTTGCCAAGTATGCAGATGATACAAAGATTGGTGGAGGGGCTGGTAATGTTGAGGAAACAGATGGGATCTAGAAGGACTTAGACAGATTAGGAGAATGGGCAAGACAGTGGAAAATGAAATAAAATGTTGGAAGATGCATGGTCATGCATTTTGGTAGTAGAAATAAAGGTGCAGACTATTTTCTAAATGGAGAGAAAACCCAAAAACCTGAGATGCAAATGGGCTTGGGTGTCGGTGGTGAGGAAGGCAAATGCCATGTTAGCATTCATTTCAAGAGGTCTAAAATACAAGAGCAAAGATGTGTTGCTGAGGTTTCATAAGGCACTGGTGAGGCCTCACCTTGAGTATTGTGAACAGTTTTGGTCCCTCATCTTCGAAAAGATGTGCTGGCATTGGAGAGGGTCCAGAGGAGGTTCACAAGGATGATCCGAGGAATGAAAGGGTTATCATACGAGGAACGTTTGATAGCTCTGGGTCTGTACTTGCTGGAATTTAGAAGGATGAGGGGGGATCTCATTGAAACCTTTCAAATGTTGAAAGGCCTAGACAGAGTAGATGTGGGAAGGATGTATCCCATGGTGGGAGAGTCTAGGACAAGAGGGCATAGCTTCAGGATAGAGGGGCACCTTTTCAAAACAGAGATGCAGAGAGATTTCTTTAGCCAAAGGATAGTGAATTTGTGGAATTTGTTGGCACATGCAGCTGTGGAGTTCAGGTCGTTGGGTGTATTTAAGGCAGAAATTGACATGTTCTTGATTGGACACGGCATCAAAGGTCATGGGGAGAAGGCAGGGAACTGGGGTTGAGAAGGAGGAAAAAAAAGGGTCAGCCGTGATTGAATGGAGGAGCAGACTCAATGGGCCAAATGGCCTAATTCTGCTCCTATGTCTTATGGTCTAATGGACTCTACTGCTGTTGTGGATATACCAATTCCATGTCATATAATCAGTGATAATAATTCCAATTCTAATTCTGAATCACCAAGAGTCACAGAGACTCAGACATGAGCAGGTAGTGAGAGGTTGCTTTTGTGAGTGGAAAACTCTCAAATGAGGGGAAGTCAAACATAGAAGATAGAAAATAGAACATAGAATAGTACATCACGGGAATAGGTCCTTTAGCCCATGATGTTGTGCCTAATTAATCAAATGACCAACTAAACTAATCTCTTCTGCCTACACAATGTCCATAGCTTTCTATTTACTGCACATTCATAAGCCTCCAAACATGAAGGAGGCACACCTCTTAAATAACTCTATCATATCTGTGTCCTCCACCACCTCAGGCACCCACCAATCTGCATATAAAAACTTGTCCTGTATATTGCCTTTGAAATTACACTCTCTCAGCTTACATGCATGACTTCTAGTACTAAACGTTTCAACCCTGGGAAAAGGATACTGTCTACTCTTTCTGTGCCTCTCCTAAATTTATAATCCTCTATCAGATCTCTCCTCAGCCTCCTCTGCTCCAGAAAAAAAACAACCCCATTTGCCCTGCCCCTCCTGGTAGGCAGCATCCTGGTAAATCTTTTCTGCACCTTCTCCAAAGCCTCGACATCCTGCTTATAATGGGACAACTAGAAATGAATGTGATCCAGATGCGACCCAAGTAGAATTTATAAAACTACAACGTAACTTCCGGACTCTTGAAATCAGCTCCTCAACGAATAAAAGCAAGCCTTATGCCTTCTTTATCATCTTAACACTTGGAGAGACTATGAACTTGGACTCCAAGACCCAACTGCACTCAAACACTGTTAAGGATCTTGCCATTTAATCTTTTCATTTTTATTTGATGTCCAAAAATGTATGGCTTCACAGGTTAATATCCATCTGCCATTTCTCTGTCCATATATGAAACTGATCTATATTCACTGTGTCCTTTGCTTGTCTTCTATGCTAATCACAACGCCACTAATCTCGTGTTGCCTACAAATTTACTAACTCACTCATTTATGTTTTAATGCACTGATGTATATCACAAACAGCAGAGGTCCCAGGATGGATCTCTGTTGATCACCACTAGTCACATACATCCAGCCAGAATAAACTTCATGGACCATTACCTCTGTCTTCAATGGGCAAGCCAGTTCTGAATCCAAATAGCCATTACATCATGTATCCCATACATCTCAAACTTCTGGATGAGCCTCCTTGAAAAACCTTACCAAATGGCTTACTAAAATCCATGTAGAAAACATCCACAACTCTACCTTTATCAATCACCCTCATCAAAAAACTCAATCAAGTTAGCAAGACACAAATGGTACCACTCTATGTCATACGGACTCTCCCTATATAGGCCATTGTTTATCAAGTGTGCATAAATTCTACCCCAGTAATTCTCCAGTAACTCCCCTACCACAAACTCACTGATCTGTATTTTTCAGGAATATCCATAATTGCCTTGTGAATAAAAGACTAACATTAGCCTCCCACCGATGCTCCAGGTCCTTAAAAGGACATGAAAATCTCAGTCAAGGCCTCAGCAACCGCATCTCTTGACCCTCTCAATAATTTGGGGTATATCCCATCAGGCTCTTTCAACTTGTCTACCTTAATATTCTTTAAGATATCCATCACCACCCACTTCTTTATATCAAATTAGCATGCTCCACAATGATCTCCTATCCTCTATGTCCTTCTCCTTGGTAAATATCAATTTAGGATATAGCACTGAAAAGGTGGCATCCATCATTAAGGACCCCATTACCTAGGACATGCCCTCTTCTCATGCTTCTATCAGGGAAGTGGTACAGGATCCTGAAGACATATGTATTCAACATTTCTGGAACAACTTCTTTCCCTCTTCCATTAGATTTAGCAATGGATAATGAACCCATGTACACTACCTCACTATTTTTTCTCTTTGTTTGGCCCTCTTTTTGCATATCATTTTTAATATTTCTTATTGTAAATTATGGTTTTATTATGATGTATTGCACTGTACTGCTGCTGCAAAATAACAAATTTCACAACATATGCCAGTGATATTAAAACTTTATTCTGAATCTGATTTGGACTTCACCCATATCCTCTGCCCCAGAGCACATGTTGCCTCCTTTGTACCTGAGTCATCTTACCAGCTTCGTAGTTACCCTTTTGCTCTTGGTCTACGTTGCTGAATGCCTTGGGATTCCATTTAATCCTATTGCCAAGGACTTTTCCTGGCCCCTCCCAGCTTTCCTTATTCCCTACTTGAATTCTTCTCTGATTTCTTTCTAATCCTTGAGCTCTGCTTGACTTTAGCTTCCTAAAACTTGCATACATTTTCTTTTTATTTTGTCTAAGTTTATCACCTCTCTCAACACCTAAGATTCCCTTACCTTGCCATCCTTGTTCTTTTTACTGGAACATACAGTACCTACCCTGACTCTGTACAATTGGTCTTTAAACACCCTCCACAAATTGGATGTGGACTTGCCCGAAAACAGCTGTTCCCAATTGACTCTTATTAGTTTCTATCTGGTACTCCCATAACTTCTATTCCTCCAAATAGATACTTGCCCACAAGGTCCACACATTTCCTTATCCATAGCTATCTTAAAAATTCAGGAGTTGTGGTTACTGTTCCCTAACAGTCTGTCCACTGACAAAATTCAAAGTTCAAAGTTCAATTTATTATCAAAGTATGTATGCCATATTCAACCTTGAGATTCATCTTCTTGCAGGTACTCACAAAATAAAGAAACACAATAGAATCCATGAAAAACACAGGTAACAAAGACCAACAATGTGTAAAAGAGGACAAATCGTGCAAATAGTAAAAAAGTAAACAATTAATACATAGATCCTGAGCTGCAAAGTCCCAAATGTGGGTCCACTGCTGAGGAGTCGGTTCAGTGCTGACGCGAGTCAAACCGGTCCAGGAGCCCAATGGCTGCCAGGCAACAGTTGCTCCCGAAGCTGACAGAGTGTTCGGAACACAAGACTCCATCACCTCCCACCCGATGACAGTAGTGAGAAAAGAGGGAGACTGCTCAAACACAGGCATATGGTGCCGAATGACAGAATGTTTTCTGCTCCTATTCTTCAACCCTTTAATCTGGCTTGACACTATCATCAGCATGCAGTAATAGAGCTGAGCACGAGTTCATTCTCCACTCTCGGGCCTCAGTGTGGTGTCCACCCCCAGTGATACCTGCGTTCTTGCAAGTCAAGTTTGCCAAATCCTTCAGGCAGGTCAGTCACCTGGCGAGGCTCAGTTTCCAATGCCAGGAGGCCTCCTCCTGTTACGATTTTCTTATACTTTTATGTTGAGTTCTTTCAAAGAGATGAAAGGTTACTGTATTCAAAGGATATGGGAGGAAGATGCAGGAAGGTGGTGTTGAGGAACATCAGTAATGATCACCATGAATGGTCGAGCAGCCTTGAAGGGTGAAATGGTCAATTTCTGCTTCGACTTCTTATAGTCTTTACCTTTGCTGGATTGGAATATTTTAAAATGGCCACTAAATAGCAATGATATTGTCCTGAATATTGATTGACATTTGTTGAAAACAAACACTTGAAAACTGAAGCACTGAAGCTGCCAGAAAGAAGGAGGAAGCATTCTCCAGTTTGTCTGCGAGATCCACTTTGACAGCGCAGTAAGACCACGATTACCCACAACAAAATATCGTGAAACAACGAGCTATAAAACACCTTGGAGGAGCTGTAGCATTAAGGATGATACCATTTGCAATGAACTATCACTTAACGGTACACAAAGTCATTCCTATCCTGGAGTTGCTCTGTCATCAGATATTTCTGTGACATTTCAAGATAGCAGCTGATGGATCTTGCTCTTATCCATTCAGCTGTCCAGAAGGTTATGACTTCAGCCAGACATGAGACTTATCAACAAAAGTTTGCTTTTTTAAAAAATTTCTTTACGATCCTCAGGAGATATCTATAATTCACTTGATGTAATGGTGTTGACAGAGTGGCCACAGCTCTATTGGTGTTTAGGGGGGTCAGTTATCCACATTTTAAGTTGCTTCACAGCTTGAGGATCAGATGTAAGGCAGCTCCCAATGTAGCTGGGGTCACCCGATTCATTCCGATTCAAATTCTGGCTTGAGTGAGAAGGGGGCATTTCTCCACACAGCTCACCCACTCACCAGTGACCCCAAACAAATCCTGAAATGCTTCCAAATGCCACAGTGCTTCAACTGCTAGTGGATTTTCTTTATCCCACTATAATATCTGAGCAGGTTGATGTGAGAGACCAAGCATCGTTAATTTCCCAAGCACTCCTTCTGCACACTTCTGAGATTTGGATTATCAACAGCAAGCATCTCAAGCTGCTGGAGAGGCGTTGCCAATGTTCTTAGCAAAATCGTTCTTTGAAGGATCAGTGAGCCAGTGTTGGTGAGCTCTCCCAGGCTAACATCCCAACACTGACTACACTTAGCTGGCTCCCATTTGATGGTGGATGGAGAGATGCCCCGACAGACGTGCTACACCAAATTTGATTGCAACATGAAATGCTTCAACAATGCTTTCAGTTCTCTTTGAGAAGATATTCAGGACTGAAGATTCAAGATTCAAGATTGCTTAATGTCATTTCCTGTACACAGATGTAAGGAGAACAAAATAGTTACTACTCCAGATCCAAGGCAACACCAAAACACACAGAAAAGATAAAGAACAAATAATAACAACAAAACACACACAAATATAAATATAAATACATAAGATAGCTTATATACACAGATTGATTGTATGTCCATAGGAGCAGAATTAGGCCATTCAGCCCATCAAATCTGCTCCACCCTTCCATCATAGCTGATCCTAGATCCCACTCAACCCCATACACCTACCTTCTCGCCATATCCTTTGATGCCCTGACTGATCGGGTAACGATCAACTTCTGCCTTAAATATATGCAAGGACTTGGCTTCCACTGCAGTCTGTGGTAGAGAATTTCACAGATTTACTACTCTTTGGCAAAAAAAAACTCCTCCTTACCTCTAACGGTTCACCCCTCAATTTTGAGGCAGTGCCCTCTAGTTCTGGATACCCCCACCATAGGAAACATCCTCTCCACTTCCACTTTATCTAGTCCTTTCAACATTTGGTTGGTTTCAATGAGATCCCCACACATTCTTTTAAGTTCCAATGAGTACAGGCCCAAAGCTGCCAAATGCCCCTCATTCCCAGAATCATCCTCATGAATCTCCTTTGGACTCTCTCCAATTGCAAACATACTTCCTGAGATATGGGGCCCAAACTTGTTGGGCTCAAATCTGTTTGAAAGGATGCTCCTTTAGAAAGCCGATATGAATTTAATCAATAAACTAAGAGATCACAGAGGAATATAACTTGCAAGTTATGTGAGTGCACTTTAAATAAGTTTCTGACATGATTCTTCTTGACTTTTTAAGGCATGGTTTTCAAGGAAAGGTAATGATGGAATCATTACATAGGGGCAGCACAGTAGTTAGTGCCATTGCTTGGCAGTGTCAGACAGTGATCAACAATCAGGGTTCAAATCTCGCTACTGCCTGTAAGGTGTTTGTAAGTTCTTCCATTGACAGTGTGGGACTACTCTGGGTGCTCTGGTTTTTTTCCACATTCCAAATACGTACAGGCAAAGTTAGTGAGTTGTAGACATACTATGTTGGCACTGGAAATGTGGTGCCACTTGCGAGCTGCCCAGTGCAATCCTCACTGATTTGATTTGACACAAATATGACACATTTCACTGTATGCTTTGATGCACATGTGACAAATACAGCTAAGCTTTAATCAGGCACTGGGGATAAGAATTTCATAATGATAGTGAGCTTGCTGCATTAATCCAGGGCTGCTTTTCAACCTTTGCCACAACAATCTAGGGGATTCAGTAAGAATTTTGAAATACTTAAAAGGGAAGTTTTGCAGTAACTACCTTAAATTGTTACTTTTTATTCAAAGAGCACTAAATGAACTTTTATGGTACTCTAAATGGTGGAAGAATTAAAAAAAAACCTTCCATACTCTTTGAGAATGTTTTAAAAGATAATTAATTTTAAAGTTTAAAAAAAGTTCAGTTGTGTTAATTTTCTTTAGCCATCTGTGCAGATTCAACATCTCTTTTATGTTCAAAGTCAAAATCAAACTTGAGATTATTGTCATATGCACATATTCTGTACATGTATAGCCAAGTGCAACAAGAAAGTTACTTGCAGCAGCGTCACAGACACATAGAATCATCTAAGCACCATTCACAAAAAACATATAAATTAGATACATTGACAAGAACAAAATTAGAATAAAAAAGAACAAATGCTAATTTAGTGCTAAGTGATCAAAATTACATAGTATTGCTGAACTGCAATGATAAGCAGTTTTTTATTTATTCATTTATAGGGATGTGGGCATTACCAGCATTTTTTTCCCATCCCTTGTTGCCCTTAAGGAGGTGGTGATGAGCTGCCTTCTTGAACCACTGCCAGTCCCTAAGGTGTAGGTACACCCTCAGTGCTGTTAGAGTGGGAATTCCACAATTTCGATCCAGCGACAATGAAGGATCAGTGATATGTTTCCAAGTCAGGATGGAGAGTGACTTGGAGGGGGATTTCCAAATGGTGGAGTTCCTAGGTATCTGCTGTTCTCGTCCTTCTAGATGATAGTGGTTGTGGGTCTGGTAGGTGCTGCCTTAGGTACTTCGGTGTATTTTTGTAGTGTGTCTTGTAGATAGTACACACTGCTGCAACTGTTTGTAAATGGTGCAGGGATTGAATGCTTGTGGAAGGAGTACCAATCAAGTGGGCTGCCTTGTACTAGGTGGAGTCAAGCTTCTTGAGTGTTGATGGAGCTGCACTCATCCAAGCGAGTGGCAAGTATTCCATTACACTCCTGATCTGAGCCTTGTAGATGGTGGATAGGATTTGGGGAGTCAGGAGGAGGCAAGATTCCTAGCTTTGACCTGCTCTGGTAGCCACAGTGTTTATGTAGCTAGACCAGTTCAGTTTCTTGTCAATGGTAACCCCAGGATGTTGATAGTAGGGGATTCAGTGATCGTGATGCCACTGAATTGTGCTGGTTTATTCAAAAACCGTACGACAGAAGGGAAATACATGGAATATACTTAAAACATCAATTAAAATTGTACAATTGTATCTTCTCCTTCCTCTGCCATTTCTTTAACTTGATACATGCTCCTTCAACCTGATGACTTTGAGCTTTTTGGGACCAGATTTTCTCAACCTACAGTTGCAATGGGATGTTCATCTCAAAAAGACTGTTGGATTTTGATGGAAAATTTCTCTAAGGTCAACAGCATGAATCCCCTGCTTTGCCTCTGACTATATATTTATATTATTATATAATATATGCATATTATAACATAGTCTATTGAACAAATTGTTTCATCTTTGGCTATCCATGATTTACATTAAGCTATAAAACAGTAATTGCTGGAAATGGTCAAAAGACAAGAAAATATTGGTTGGAAAAAATGTTTCAAGTTGATGAGCTTTCATTAGAACTGACAAAAGAATTTGATAAAAGATCATCATTTTTTCTTTCTTTACAAATGCTCCTGACTTGCTGAGCATATCAAGAGATTTCTGAGTTTATCACCAATTTTAGGCATTTGAAATTTTTATTTGCATTACATTTATTCCAAGCTGGTTTCTCCAAGTATATACACAATCAGCCTTAAATATTAAAATTCAGACTGCAACAGAGTGATTTCACCCATATAATTTCCTCCATGAAATATATTTTTTTTCTGATCATGTCAGGGCATAATCTATCCGTATTAATATTTTCACTTCTGGTGGCTTACTACTCACATTCTTGTTACAAATTCTCGGTGACATCAATGCTTTGGCATGTGCTGCTTTTTTCACCATATCCTCTCTTTATGTGTATATAATTTCTGCTTTATTACTTTGCAGTAATATTCATATGTCACTTTTCTATAGTTTAAGCTGTGCAACAAAGTCTGATCCTCTCCCTCGGACCTTTGAATCTTTAATAGAGTGTTGACTCTTGCAGTAATGTACTGCCACGCAGTTGTTTCTGTGCTATAGTTGGTAACTTTCCCCCTCAGCCAAAAATTATCCTCACGTTTCTTTGTAGCTGAGCTATCTAGGATCTGCAAGCTTATTCAAAGAAATTAATTTTCCTTAACTGGCTGTCATACTTAGTTTAATAAATTCTTCACATCATGGCTGGATTAATGGACTAACAACATTTATACTGGTAAAACAGCTCCTTAACAGATTGAGAAGTATTAAAGGACTTCTTTTACAGGTATATTGTGATTGGCTGCTGCTTCTTCAAACAAAACTTTATTCACTTGAATTGGGTCTTTTCAGCTCAAGTTTCCTGCAGTTTTATAAGTGAGCCATAAATTAAGAAGAAAAATGGACTATTCTGCTTTTAAAACAACAAGAATAAAATACACCCTCAGGTAATTATTATTTATTTGGACAAGCGCCTTAGTGTGCTGTCAAGTACTCAAAATTTAAACTAATCATCTGGAATGTGACAGATAGAATGGAAAATGTAGTCATTAGCAGAGAATGTAATAGGCCATGCCATTAAAGAAACAATTTGTATAATGATTCACACAGCCAACTACAAGCGATATAAGTCTACAGGTATTTGATAATCATATTTTCCCTTCCACTCCTGAACGAATATTGTTTCATATTATGGAGAGAATGACATATTCAAAGTCAAATTCAAAGGCAGCAATTCTTCAACATAAGAACTATGGCCAATGAGATCATGTCAAGCACTGTCATAATATTACAAATGGAAAGTTAAACACATGTTATATACCTGTACCAGAGTGAAATGTAGTTTTTTTTAAAGACTAATTGACACTACAGATTTATAAAAGTGATCAGATTAAATAAAGAAGACTGAGTTAATATGGCCATCAGAAACCCAACAAGTGTTAATAATCTTACAGATTTCAGGTTCCCTGGCCCCCATCAACTTATTTTTACTATGGATGTTCAGTCCCTATACACCTCCATCCCCCACCAGGAAGGCTTCAAAGCTCTCGTTTGTTTCTGGACACCAGACCCAACCAGTTCCCCTCCACATCCATTCTCCACCACCTAGCGGAACTTATCCTCACTCTAAATAATTTCTCCTTTGGCTACTCCCACTTCCTTCAAACAAAAAGGTGTAGCCATGGGCACTCACGTGGGTCCCAGCTATACTTGCCTGTTTGTCGTCTACATGGAGCAGTCCATGCTCCATGCTTACATTGGTGTCCGTCCCGCACTTTTCCTACGCTACATCGATGACTGTATTGGTGCTGCTACCTGCACCCGTGCTGAACTCGTCAATTTCATCCATTTTGCCTCCAACTTCCACCTTCCCTCAAATTCACCCGGTCCATTTCAGAATCAGAATCAGAATCAGGTTTATTATCATTGGCATGTGACGTGAAATTTGTTAACTTAGCAGCAGCAGTTCAATGCAATACATAATATAGAAGAGAAAATAAAATAAATAAACTAAAAATAATAACAATAATAAATAAATAAATACAGTATACACACATTGAATAGATGAAAAAAAGTGCAAAAAAACCAAATACTGTATATTTTTAAAAAAGTGAGGTGGTGTCCAAGGGTTCAATCTCCATTTAGGAATTGGATTGCAGAGGAGAAGAAGCTGTTTCTGAATTGCTGAGTGTGTGCCTTCAGGATTCTGCACCTCCTACCTGATGGTAACTGAGAAAAGGACATGCCCTGGATGCTGGAGGTCCTTAATAACTGACGCTGCCTTTCTGATACACTGCTCCTTGAAGATGTCCTGGTACTTTGTAGCCTAGTGCCCAAGATGGAGCTGACTAGATTCACAACCCTCTGCAGCTTCTTTCGGTCCTGTGCAGTAGTCTTCCCATACCAGACAGTGATGTAGCCTGTCAGAATGCTCTCCGTGGTACACCTATGGAAGTTTTTGAGTGTATTTGTTGACATGCCAAATCTCTTCAAACTCCTAATGAAGTATAGGCACTGTCTTGCCTTCTTTATAACTACATCAATATGTTGGGACCAGGTTAGATCCTCAGAGAGCTTGACACCCAGGAACTTGAAACTGCTCACTCTCTCCATTTCTGATCCCTCTATGAGGAATGATATGTGTTTCTTCATCTTACCCTTCCTGAGGTCCACAGTCAGCTCTTTCGTCTTACTGATGTTGAGTGCCAGGTTGTTGCTGTGGCACTATTCCACTAGTTGGCATATCTCACTCCTGCACGCCCTCTTGTCACCACCTGAGATTCTGCCAACAATGGTCGTATCGTCAGCAAATTTATAGGTGGTATTTGAGTTTTACCTAGCCACACAGTCATGTGTATATAGAGAGTAGAGCAGTGGGCTAAGCACACACCCCTGCGGTGTGCCAGCATTGATCGTTAGCAAGGAGGATATGTTGTCACCAATCTGCACAGATTGTGGTCTTCCAGTTAGGAAATTGAGGATCCAATTCAGAGGGAGGCACAGAGGCCCAAGTTCTGCAACTTCTCAATCAGGAATGTGGGAATGATGGTATTAAATGCTAAGCTATAGTCGATGAACAGCAGCCTGACATAGGTGTCTGTGTTGTCCAGGTGGTCTAAAGCCGCGTGGAGAGCCATTGAGATTGCATCTGCCATTGACCTATTATGGCTATAGGCAAATTACAATGAGTCCAGGTCCTTGCTGAGGTAAGAGTTCAGTCTAGTCATAACCAACCTCTCAAAGCATTTCTTCAGTTTCGTTGCGAGTGCTACAGGGCGATAGTCATTAAGGCAGCCCACATTATTCTTCTTAGGCACTGGTATAATTGTTGCCTTTTTGAAGCACATAGGAACTTCTGCCCGTAGCAGTGAGAGTTTGAAAATGTCCTTGAATATTCCTGCTAGTTGGTTGGCACAGGTTTTCAGAGCCTTACCAGGTACTCCATCGGGACCTTCTGCCTTGAGAAGGTTCACTCTCTTTAAAGACAGCCTAACATCAGCCTCTGAGACAGAAATCACAGGGTCATCAGGTGCCGCAGGGACCTTCACAGCTGTAGTTGTGTTCTCCCTTTCAAAGTGAGCTCATCTGATAGTGAAGCATCGCTGCCATTCATGCTACTGGGTTTCACTTTGCAGGAAGTAATGTCTTGCAAACCCTGCCAGAGTTGCCGTGCATCCGATGTCGCCTCCAACCTCATTGGAAATTGTCTCTTCTCCCTTGAACTAGCCCTCCGCAATCATACCTGGTTTTCTGGTACATACCTGGTTCACCAGACTGAATGCCTCAGACCTAGCCTTCAGCAGATGATGCACCTCCTGGTTCATCCACGGCTTTTGGTTTGGGAATGTACAGTAAGTCTTTGTGAGAACACACTCATGCACACAGGTTTTATTGAAGTCGGTAACAACTGCACAATACTCAAACATGAGGAAATCTGCAGATGCTGGAATTTCAAGCAACACACATAAAAGTTGCTGGTGAACACAGCAGGCCAGGCAGCATCTCTAGGAAGAGGTACAGTCGACGTTTTGGACCAAGACCCTTAGTCAGGATACTCATCCAGGTTTGAAGTTGAATCCCTGAATACAGTCCTGTCCACCAATTCAAAGCAGTCCTGCAGGCGCTCCTATGCTTCCCTTGTCAATACCCTCTGCATCCTCACTGCTGGTGCTGCAGTCTTCAGTCTCTGCCTATACTCAGGGAGTAGAAGTACAGCCGGGTGATCAGACTTCCCGAAGTAAGGGCATGAAATAGCAGGGTAGGCATTCTTGATGGTGGTGTAGCAGTGGTCCAGTGTGTAGTCTCCTCTGGTATTGCAAGTGATTTGTTGATGGCAATTGCTTAGTGATTTTTTTCAGACTGCCCTGGTTAAAATCTCCCAAAACGATGGTGAAGGCATTAGGGTGTGCTGTTTCATGCATTGCTCAGATCATCTAAAGCCTGAATGACATTGGCCTGAGGTGGAACGCATACTGCTACTAAAATGATGCCGGAGAACTCCCGTGGTAGGTAAAAAGGACGGTACCCAACTTCTAGATATTCCATGTCCGGTGAGCAGAATTGGGACAGCACTAATATATTTGTACACCAAGAAGAGTTGACCATGAGACATACTCCTCCACCTCTGCTTTTGAGAGACTCTATAGATCTATCTTGATGATGTATAGTAAACCCATTGATCTGAATTGTTGCATCCGGTACGGTAGGGGTTAACCAGGATTCCGTGAAACAAAGGACAAGCACGGTCCTAATGTCTCTCTGATTCAGCACCCTGGCTCTGAGATCATCGATTTTATTCACCAGAGACTGCACGTCTGCTAGCAAGATAGTCTGTATAGGGAGTTTAAAACCCCGTTTCCTTAAACACACTCGTAACCCTGCTCTGCACCAGCGCTTCCTCCGTGGTGTCCTACGTGGGCCCCTCCAACCACAATCAGTGTTGTTTCCGTTAGTTTTAAGCAGTGATAGTTTGTTTAAAGGCATTAAAACATCTTTGTTGACTGTACTGACTTTGGAAGCAGTTGTGCTTTTTAACTGTATCAGGCTGAAACAGGAATATTTAATTGTATCCATTGAGAGTACTGCTGCTACTCGAGTCGCGCCTAGGCGCACCGGAAATACTCTTCCCTTCCCATTCTTGATCTCGCTATCTCTGTCTCTGGAGATAGTTTATCCATCGATGTCTATTATAAGCCAACAGACTCTCAAAGCTACCTTAACTATACCTTGTTCCACCCTGTTACTTATAAAAACACCATCCCCTTCTCTCAATTCCTCCGTCTCCACCGCACCTGCTCTTAGAACGATGCTTTTCATTCTAGAATGAAGGAGTTGTCCTCTTTTACAAAGAAAGGGGCTTCCCTTCCTCCACCACCAACGCTGCCCTCAACCGCATCTCTTCCATTTCATGCACATCTGCCCTTACCCCATCCTCCCGCAATGCTACCAGGGATAGGGCTCCTCTTGTCCTCACCTACCACCCACCAGCCTACATGTCCAGCACATGATTTTCCGAAACTTCCACCACCTCCATCTAGATCCCACCACCAAACGCATCTTTCTTCCCCCCCCCCGCACTTTCTGCTTTCCGTAGGGATCGCTTCCTATGCAACTCCCTTGTCTATCTATCCGCCCCCACTGATCTCCCCCTTGCACTTATCCTTGCAAGTGGAACAAGTGCTACACCTGCCTCCACACCTCCTCCCTTGCTATCATTCAGGGCCCTAAACAGTCCTCCCGGGAGAGGCAACACTTCACCTGTGAATCTGTTGGGGTCTGATACTGTGTTCAGCGCCCCTGGTGTGGCCTCTTGTATCTCGGTGAGACCTGACGTAGATTGAGAGACCACTTCTCCAAGTATCACTTTGCGCAAGTCCACACTTAGGTTGGAGGAACAACACCTTATATTCCGCTTGGGTTGCCTTCAACCTGTAGGCATGAACATCGATTTCTCAAAATTCCGGTAATGCCTCACCCCTCTTCCCCATTTCCCATCCCCTTTTCCCTCTTTCATGTTATCTCCTTGCTCACCCATCACTTCCCTCTTGTTCTCCACCCCCCCCCTTTTTTCTGTCTTCCACGGCCTTCTGTCTCTTTCACCAATCAACTTCCTAGCTCTTTGCTTCATCCCTCCCCCTCCAAGTTTCACCTATTGCTTGTTTTTTCTCTTTCCCCTTCCCCCACCTTTCAAATCTACTCCTCAGCTTATTTTCTCCTCCTGCCGAAGGGTTTTGGCCCAAAACGTTGACTGTACTTTTTTCCAAAAGAATGCGCCTGGCCTGCTGAGCTCCTCCAGCATTTTGTGTGTGTTGCTCATATTTCCAGCATCTGCAAACTCTCTCTTGTTTGTTACAAATTTAAATGATGAGAATCAAACACAAGTAAATGTTTCTGTGGTTTATGCTAGCTCACCAGCAGTTTCTCAGATACTCAGATAATTTCTGTTGCTAGCTCTCTCTCAACCTTAGTGCATCACCTACAAATAAGTAATGGTTCTGATAAAGGTATTTTCATAAACTTTTTCTGTCATTTTACTAGATTAGTTCAAAACCCAGAGTGGCTGGTGAAATTCTGAAAGTTATTTCCTGTTCCCTATCATTTACGTCTTATATGATCAGCAAAGCATTGTAGTTTTAAGTAATGCAGTCATTTTTAATTGCATATTTTTACAAGACCTTTGATAAAGTGCCACACAGGAGGCTGCGTAGCAAGATAAGAGCCCATGGAATTACAGGGAGGTTACTAGCATGGGTGGAGCATTAGCTGATCGGCAGAAAACAGAGAGTGGGAATAAAGGGATCCTTTTCTGGCTGGCTGCCAGTTAACGGTGGAGTTCCACAGGGGTCGGTGTTTGGACCGCTGCTTTTTATGATGTACGTCAATGATTTGAACTATGGGATTAATGGATTTGTGGCTAAATTTGCCGATGATACAAAGATAAGTGGAGGAGCGGGTAGTGTTGAGGAAACAGACAACCTGCAGAGAGACTTAGATAGTTTAGGGGAATGGGCAAAGCAGTGTCAAATGAAATACAATGTTGGAAAGTGTATGGTCATGCACTTTCGTGGAAGAAATAAACGGGCATAGAGAATTCTAAACACAAAGATGCAAAAGCACTTGGGAGTCCTTGTGCAGGATACTTTAAAGGTTAGCCTCCAGGTTGAGTCGGTGATGAAGAAGGCGAATGCAATGTTGGCATTCATCTCTAGAGGTATAGAACATAAGAGCAGTGATGTGATGTTGAGGCTCTATAAGGCAAGTGAGACTACACTTGGAGTATTGTGTGCAGTTTTGGGCTCCTTATTTTAGGAAGGATATACTGACATTGGAGAAGGTTCAGAGAAGATTCATGAGAATGATTCCAGGAATGAAAGGGTTACTGTATGAGGAACATCTAGCAGGTTTTGGGCTGTATTCCCTGGAGTTTAGGAGAATGAGGGGGGATTACCTAGAAATATTCCAAATATTAAAAGGCCTGAACAGATTAGATATGGCAAAGTTATTTCTCATGGTAGGGGAGTCTAGCACAAGAACACGACTTCAGGATTGAAGGATGTCCATTTAGAACAAAGATGCGGAGAAATTACTTTAGTCAGAGGGTGGTAAGTCTGCGGAATTTGTTGCCATGAGCAACAAGTCATTGGGTGTATTTAAGGCAGATATAGATTGGTTCTTGATTAGCTAGGGCATCAAAGGGTATGGGGTGAAGGCAGGGGAGTGGCCAAAGTTCAATGGAACAATGCCCTAGCAGGGATGACAGTGGAACAGCAATAGCAAGTACTTCTGGGAATAATGCGGAAGGTGCAGGATCAGTTCGTTCCAAAGAGGAAGAAAGATCCTAAGGGGAGTAAGGGGAGGCTGTGGCTGACAAGGGAAGTAATGGACAGTATAAAAATAAAAGAGAAGTATAACATAGCAAAGATGAGTGGGAAGCCGGAGGATTGGGAAACTTTTAAAGAGCAACAGAAGGTAACTAAAAAGGCAATACGCGGAGAAAAAATGAGGTACGAAAGTAAACTAGCCAAGAATATAAAGGAGGATAGTAAAAGCTTCTTTAGGTATGTGTAAAGGAAAAAAATAGTTAAGATCAAAATTAGGCCTTTGAAGACAGAAGCCGGTGAATTTATTATGGGGAACAAGGAAATGGCAGACGAGTTGAACAGGTTCTTTGGATCTGTCTTCACTAGGGAAGACACAAACAATCTCCCAGATGTAATAGTGGCCAAAGGACCTAGGGTAATCGATGAATTGAAGGAAATTTATATTAGGCAGGAAATGGTGTTGGATAAGCTGTTGGGTCTGAAGGCTGATAAGTCCCTGGGACCTGATGGTCTGCATCCCAGGGTACTTAAGGGGGTGGCTTTAGAAATCGTGGACGCATTGGTAATCATTTTCCAATGTTCTATAGATTCAGGATCAGTTCCTGTGGATTGGAGGGTGGCTAATGTTGTCCCTCTCTTCAAGAAGGGAGAAAGAGAGAAAACAGGGAATTATAGACCAGTTAGCCTGACGTCGGTGGTGGGAAAGATGCTGGAGTCAATTATAAAAGATGAAATTACGACACATCTGGATAGTAATAACAGGATTGGTCCGAGTCAGCATGGATTTACAAAGGGGAAATCGTGCTTGACTAATCTTCTGGAACTTTTTGAGGATGTAACTATGAAAATGGACAAGGGGGAGCCGGTGGATATAGTGTACCTGGACTTTCAGAAAGCCTTTGATAAAGTCCCACGTAGGAGATTAGTGGGCAAAATTAGGGCACATGGTATTGGGGGCAGAGTACTGACATGGGTTGAAAATTGGCTGGCTGACAGAAAACAAAGTGTAGCGATTAATGGGTCCCTTTCGGAATGGCAGGCGGTGACCAGTGGGGTACCACAGGGTTCAGTGCTGGGACCGCAGCTGTTTACAATATATATTAATGATTTAGATGAGGGAATTAAAAGTAATAGTAGCAAATTTGCCGATGACACAAAGCTGGGTGGCAGTGTGAAATGTGAGGAGGATGTTATGAGAAGGCAGGGTGACTTGGACAGGTTGGGTGAGTGGGCAGATGCATGGCAGATGCAGTTTAATGTGGATAAATGTGAGGTTATCCACTTTGGTGGTAAGAACAGGAAGGCAGATTATTATCTAAATGGAATCAAGTTAGGAAAAGGGGAAGCACAACGAGATCTAGGTGTTCTTGTACATCAGTCACTGAAAGCAAGCATGCAAGTACAGCAGGCAGTGAAGAAAGCTAATGGCATGCTGACCTTCATAACAAGGGGAATTGAGTATAAGAGCAAAGAAGTCCTTCTGCAGCTGTATAGGGCCCTGGTGAGACCACATCTGGAGTACTGTGTGCAGTTTTGGTCTCCAGATAGTGGAATCAATGGTTATAGGGATAAGGCAGGAACTGGATACTGATAGTGGATGATCAGCCATGATCACAGTGAATGGCGGTGCTGGCTCGAAGGGCTGAATGGCCTACTCCTGCACCTATTGTCTATTGTCTATTGAGTGGGGATGACTGGAAGAATTGGATCAGCCATGATTCAATGGTGGAGCAGACCCAATGGGCCAAATGGCCAACTTCTGCTCCTATACCTTATGGTCTTATTTTCTCTCAGCTGGAAAATTTACATATGTTGGTACACCGCCAGTAAGAACCAGTGGAGACCTGGACAGTCGATTTTGTACACCAGTGCAAAAGGAAATGGATCTGATCTGGAACATTACCAAAATATAATGGAGCTTTGTCTCTGAGGCAGGAGAGGAAAATGTTGCTGGCCACCTACTTCCTTCTGCACATGTTACAATTGCATAATGTCCATTGGTTTCTCCACCTCCACATTTCTTCAGGATCCTGAGCTGCACTGTTAATTTGTCTAAAATTACGACTTTCACCAATACTTTCTTGGAGCAACACATGTGGAATTCTTCAATGTTCTTTCTAGGGATCATGGTAGGTTGATGATCAGAAGTGTTCCAGACAGCTTACCATAGTGTAGAAAGACTTCCATTTTTTTCCATTTTTACCACTAGTGACTTGGAGTGAATCTTTGCCCAATGCAATTGGAATTCTTGTCAATACTGAAACATTCATTTGGACCAAATATTTCAGGTGATAAAAAGTTATGTTTTGCTTAATACAGCAAAGTTAACCAACACCGTAGGACAGCCTTGAAGTATGATATCCTGTGATTGACAATCAATCACCTGCTATTTCCTGACAACTAAAGGACATTTTTTTTTTGCAACAGATGATTTACATTGCAGCAGTAGGGTTCCAACATTGCTGTGTGACTTCAGTCTTCATAACACTGAGTTGTTGCCAGTCTTCTTAGATATATATTTTCATTTTCTCAACCTTCTTGATTTTCCTAAAAGATGCAATCCCTGCCACCTTTTCCTGCTGATAATCCATATCCCCATTCCCCAACAAAGCTCATATCTTTTCTTCAATCTGATGACTCCCTATCCAGAGCTTGATCAACCAGGTCACTGAGTACATCATTGTCCAATGATGAGCACAGACTTGACACACTCCAAGCAGCAAACCCTCAACACGCCACCAATCCATCAACCACACTGCCCTTTCCATTGACCGATTTTCTTCATGCACTCTCCATTGTTGAAATGTGTACAAAGAGATGTTATAGAATAAACAACCAATACAACAGATCATGACACTTCAGGTCTTGGGTGATGTTAAAATTCTACTGGCAGAAACATAACCAAAACGGTTATTGGAAACATGGGAATGAACTTGCTGGAATCTAGAGCAGCAAACAATCTATTGAAGGAAATGGAATTGGAATTGCTTTTCTATTGCCACATGCACTGAGATACTATGAAAAGTTTGTCTTGCATATTCATACACAGTGTATTGAGGTAGAAGAAGGTAAAGCAATAGCAACACAGAATAAAGCATAACAGCTACAGCAATAATGCAGCACATGTAAACACCAGGTGCAAAATCATTACAACTAGTAATGATTATTACTCTTATAATGATACTACTCTTGATTGTGAGATCAAGGGTCCATTTTGTCATACTAGGAAACCAATTACTAGTCTTATAGCAGTGGGGTAGAAGTTATCCTTAAGCTTGTTGGTACATGCTTTTGGGCTGTTGGATCTTCTGCATGATGGAATAGAGGAGAGAAAATGCCCCAGATGGGTGGGGTCTTTGATTATGGTTGCTACTTTACTGAGGCAGTGAGAAGTATAGATAGGACCTGCTTTCTACCAAGTGCTGAACTCTCTGCAGTTTCTTGCAGTCAAAGGGTGAGCAGTTGTCATACCAAAGTGATATGCATCCAGATAGGATGCTTTCTAAGGTTCATTGATAAAAATTGGTAATGGTTGATGGGGACATGCCCAATTTCTTCAGCCTCCCTGAGGATGTAGAGGTCAGCTTTCTTGGCCATGGGGTATATGTGGTTGGAACAAGACAGGTAATTAGCGATGTTTACTCCTAGGTAGTCCAAGCTCTCAACCCTCTAGCCTTAACGCCATTGATGTAGACAGGAGCATGTTTGTCGACCCCCTTCCTGAAGTCAATGATCTCAACAGGTTGATCAGTATCTATGGGAGGAAAAGAATTGCCAATGTTTGAAGTTTCAACTCCAAACATCAGTAATTCCTTTCCTCCCACAGATGTTGTTCGACCTGCTGAGTTCCTCAGCAGAATGTTTGCTTCTTAAAATGGTGACTGATTCATTGTGTAGCAATTGGTTAACCCACCAAGTGAGGACCTAGGAAATTCCAGGTCTGAATGAGGAATGGAAAGGGTAAATATTGGAGGATATCATTTAACAAGAAATAAAAAGTAAAATATTTTGGGAGGGCAATTAGGAAAAGAAGGATACGCTCAAGAGTGTAAAAAAAATAACAAGGATATGGAGGAATAGAGTCCTCACAGCTGAGAAAGAGAAATCTCTGAACTTGTGAATGTAGTATCATATGACTAGTCTCATAACTAAATGACTGGACAACAAGTTCAAGAGCATGGAGATACTGGAGATGTTGGAAATATACAGCAATTCAGGCAGCATTTGTAGGAAGAAAAACAAAGTAACAATTCAGGTCACTGGAACTTGGAGCTTCTTTGAACTATATTAATGAGACTTCTGTGAATTATAGTAAGAATTACTGCAGGTCAGAAATCACCTTAGAGCCAGCAACTATTCACAGAATAGGTTAATCAGGGTAATAAAACAATGTTTTTTTATGGCTGTTAACACAACTGCATGGAAGGCTAGTTGTGATTCAATGGAGTTCTATGTACTTTGAAGAATTTTAATAGTGAACAGTATTTTAAAGAATATTGATAGTAAACAAATGCATCTTAGAAGTTCTATCATTTAGCACAAAGTTTTTGTGTGCTGTGAAACAGAGTTTATATTCTTCTCTGAGAGACTGTAGCACATTTCCAAGAATCAGGTAAACACCCTCAGTGTGTATAAAGCTTTTGTAGAGGCTGGCAGGCCACATCAGAGAGATTGACACGCCACATCAAAGAGCAGTCATATATCTCATCCAAGCTGTGTTGCACAGATAAATCCCACAAGCTACATGGGTCCAGCAGCAGGTCTTAATTGGAAGGTTGCGACCTGATTCAATATCATTTAAAGGGCACTGCTTACCAAGTCCACAGATTGGAAGTTCAATTCATTTCATTGCTGTTAGTGATCATTACCATTTTTGTCTCCTCACTGCTGATGCTGTTATCGCCTCCCCCTTACAATCATCTCCCTGCCTGATAACCACTGCTCCACTCAGTAAACTTCTGTAATACTTTCAGAATCCAATGAAACAAAACTATAGCTTCAAAGAGGCAGAAATGATTTCAAGTGTACCTATTTACATGTTGAGTCTCTAAGCTGTGTAACAAACTGAATGAGTATAAAATGATTATGCTGTTTGAAACAAAAAAGTGAAGCAACTTGGTAGTTCAGGCAGAAGATATGGAGGGAAATGGAAAGTCAGCTTTTCAGGTTGAGACCCTTCATCAGGACTTAAAGAGTAGAGGGGAGATATCCAGTGTAAAGAGGCGAGGAGAAAGAGCTGACAAGTGATAGATCAGCTCAGTTGGTTAACTGGCAGATGGAGTCAAGTAGGGAAAGGAGGATGGGGTTAGTTACTGAGGCCGAGTTGATAAGTGAAGACAATATCGGACTGTAAATGATGGATTCTCACTTGACTTCCTGTCAAGATGGTGCCTGCGTACAACACTCCTTCAGTCGACATCTTCAGGATTGATTATGAAACCATATATTTCACTTCCTTTATGTCTTTTATGTTTGTTTTTCATCTTGGATGTAATTCTGGAGCTGTTAGAGCTTGTGATTTGTTGTTTGGAGATTGCTTGGGTGCTCCAACACTCTACAGTCTCTGAGAGGATTCTGGGAGTTAGAGGCAACGTGAGTAAATCTCATGGCGGACAGGCTGCAGGATGGGGTGCGAGCCGATGTTCGACTTTATTTTATCAATTAAATTGATGAGGGAGATTGAAACGTCGAGGCGAATGTGGAGGCTGAGTGCCAGCTGCTGTCTTTTGATCGCTCTGTACCAGAGAGCCCTGCTGCTGTGTCTGAAAAATGTTTCCCAGGTTTTCTGCGTTTTGGATGTGGACTTGGACGATAGACTTTTTTCAGTCTTACAGTTTTTTATATTCTGTGTTTTTCACCCAATCTTTCTTACTTTTTTGTGCGGGGAGGGGGATTTTGGGGGTCGATGTGCCAATTCTGTTTTGTTTGTTTTTTTTGTGTGGGAGAGGGATTTGGGGTTTGATGTGTCTTTTGTTTGTTTTCTTGTGTGGAGAAGAAGAATTTCAGAGCTGCTTACTTTGAAATAAATAAATGAACCTTTGAAACTTTAAGAAAGGAAGATGCTCAAACAGGAATAGTAGAAAAGGATAAGGGGACCCAGTAGGTGAGGAGCAAATGGAGTTAGTTAGGGAAGGGGAAGAAACTGAGTGATAGGTAGCTGGAGTGGATGTGCTAGAAAGAAGAGTGTGTTTGAGTGTGCTCCTAGCTAGATCAGAAGGGCACAGATTGGGACAGAGTGAGAGTAAATTAATTGAAATTGGATAATTCAATGTTCATGCCATCAAGTTATACACTATCAGAGCAAAATTTGAGGTGCTTTTCCTCCAGTTTACATTTAGGCTCACCTTGGTAGTGGGAGAGTCGAGGACAGACAGACCGGTGTGGAAATAGGGAGAGGATGTAAGTTGCTCCACCTAGCCATTATGAACAGAGTGCAGGTGTTCAGCAAAGCTGTCGCCTGGTTTGTGCATGGTCTCAATGATGTAGAGTAGACCGTATCAGGAGAACCCATCCCAAGTATCCCCCCTACCCCCCCCCACCCCTGCCATCATCCTGTTTCTTCTCCCGCTCGAACAACTCCATCTCTCCATCAACAGTGCACACCTACACACTCCGACCACTGGTTCCCTTCCCTATACTATTCCCATATGCCCATCAACCTCCCTTATATTATTCTATTCTCCACATTCTCAGATTCCATCATCAGCCACCCTCTCGTTTCAGCAGTCTGAACTACCCACCTGCCTCAAACAGCTGTCAATTATACTGGTGCCTAAGAAGAATGTAGTAACCTGCTTCACTGATTACAGTCCAATAGCACTTACATCCACTGCGATAACAGGGGGAAGATTGCAAATCTGGATGAGCGGTGCCACAGCAACAGCCTATTGCTGAATGTCAGCAAGACCAAGGAGTTGATTGCTGACCAGGAGAAGGAAACCAGAGGTCCATGAGCCAGTCCTCATCAGGAGACCAGAGATGGAGAGGATCAACACCTTTAAATTCCGATTGTTATCATTTCAGAGGATCTGTCCTGGGTCCAGCACTTTTCTGGAGTGCCATTATTAAGAAAGCACACCGTGCCTCTCCTTCCTTAGAAATTTGTGAAGAGCTGGCATGACATCTAAAACCTTGACAAACTTCTATAGCTATGTAGTGGAGAGTATTATTACTGGTTCCATTATGGTTTGGTATGGAAACACTAATGCCCTTGAATGGAAAATCCTACAAAAAATGGTGGATGCAGCTCAGTCAATCATCAGTAAAGCCCTCCCCAGCATTGAAAACATCTACATGGAGTGCTATCATAGGAAAGCAGCATCCATCATCAAAGACTCACACCACCCAGGCCTTGCTCTCTTCTCATTGTTGCCTTCAGGAAGGAGGTACAGGAGCCTTAAGTCTCTCACCACCAACTTCAGGAAATGTCATCACCCCTCAACCATCAGGCTCTTGAACCAGTGGGGATAATTTCACAATTTCACTCACATTCACTTGTCCCATCACTGAACTGTTTCCGCAGCCTTTGGGCTCACCTTTAAGGACCCTTTGTCTCATGTTCTGGATATTTGTTGCTTATTCATCTATTATTGTTTTGTAATTACTTTTGGTACTTGTATAGTTTTGTGTCTTTTGCACATTGTTTTTTTTCCTCTTCTGTTGGTTATGATATTTTATGATTTCTATTCTGTATTTTGGATTTACTGCATATTGCTATAAGAAAATGAATTTCACAGTTGTATATGGTGATTATGTACTGTGATAATAAATTTACTTTAAACTTTGAACTTTTAGAAATTTATCACCTCTACCTATCACTTTCCAATCTCTAACACTATTTCCACTCTGCATTCCTCCATCTGCCTATCACCTCTCTGCAGTTAGTACTACTTATTGCTCGCCAGCTTTTGCTCCACCTCATCCCTGTCCGCTTTATACTGACTATCTCCCCTTTATCTTTCATTCCAGCTGAAATTGTTAACTGTCCATTTCCCCTCACAGATGCTGCTCAACTTGCTGAGTTCCTCCAACAGTTTTTTTGTTTTTCTTTTTACTATGAATCTTTGGGTTCAAAGTTCAAAAGTTCAGAGTTCAAAGTGCAGTCATTATCAAAATATTTATACTATATACAACCTTGAAGCTCATCTCCTTACAAGCAGCCACAAATAAGAAACCCAACAGAACCCATTAAAAATAGTAGATTGTCATACACACAATGTGCAGAAAAATTTGTGCAAACAATAAAAGTAAGCAAATATCATTCAGAACTAAAGTTTGTGAAAGTGAGTCCACAGCCATGAAGCAGCTGGTCCAGAAGCCCATTAGTTGCAGGCCACAGCCTCGGTTCAGCACAGAGACAAGTAAACCTCATGAGCAGCGAGCTGACCTCCAGTCTGTCCCTCTCCTCTGGCCCCAACATCCTGACATTTTCAACTTGGCCAGGCTGTTAGATCAGCCAGACCACAGGGCATTCCTTGCTCTCAGACCTAGGACCCTGCCACTTCGATATGCTCTCAGACCCAGGACCCACTGCCTTGATTTGGGCCATACTCGACCTTTCCAATTTGGCCCAGTGTTTAAATCAGTCAAACATCAGTTTATTTCTCACTCACGGGCCTGGGCTCCACCAGTCTCAATTTTGCCTCATCTCAGATCTGCCACTTTGAATAGGCTCCAAACCTGTTCCAGCAATAGCAAAACATTGGCTTTTCTCCACTCCTGAGCCTTGGCCCTGATGCCTTGATTCCCCTGTGCATGCTATATCACAACTGTTCTGCACCTTGGAAACTGTTGATTGCAGTGATCATTCTTGAGACGTATGATTAATGAAGTAATTATTAGTTTTGTTTGCTGCCAGCAAGTCGTCACTTTGCTTCACTATTGCCATCTTAAACTGGTGTTTTACAATTTATATACTTATTTGCTTTAGTTGGAGAGTCAGTAGAGAGGATGATCAATTTAACATCATCACTTTGGGTTTGCATTGCAGTGAATTTTATTACATAGAACTATTGGTGCAGGATTATTTTACTACTAAAAATAAACGAGGAAGAAAAATTGCTTTCTTTCATGGAAATTGAATATTTCAAGCAGAGTTAGAGTCTTGAAACAGAAAAAATAAATTGCTGGAAGAATTCAGCAGGTCAGACAGCATCTGTGGATGCTTTTGATTGATACTGCATTAGGACTGTAGATGGAAGATAGTTAGTAGACGCACTCCCTGAATTAGATAAGGATTCCATTCCTGAAAATGGCTGTAAATCAATTTATCCAAAATCCGAAATGAACAACTTCTCAATCAGGAAAAGCAAGTGGGCAACTGAAAAAAGAACAGAAGTTCAGTCATTTGTAGCCAATCACTATAGGTATGGTCATAAAAGAGACATTAAGATTCCAATAAAGGCATTTCTTGTCAATTGTCATAATTGAAGCACTTGAATGTTTTTCCACACAGACAGTTTTGGCCCAAATTATTCAAAGTTATTTTAAACTTTGAAGACTCTATGACAAACATCATGGCCAAGTACAATTCACAGGTTTCTTTTCATGGAGACATTGTTTATTTGTACGTATTTAGTGCTCAATGAGAGAACTTGTTTCAAGTTGGATTTTTGTAAGTAGGCATTCAGACCAAATTTAATCTTTCAATATTTGTAAAGTAAAAAAGAGTCTTTCATTTCCAATTTATCATTGAATATTGCTGATACATTTTGTTTTTCTTTCATGCAGCTTCCTGCAGACATTCTTAATCTGCCATGCAGTCACTACAGAAAGCACAGGGGCAGGCAAAAGCATATGGAACTCAAGAATTATCAAGGGCAATTTGTGAATGCTTTTCTGGAATTTGTTATGACTTCATTTGTAACTTTGGTTTGGAATATTGACCTTGTGTTTTATTTCGACACTGTGGTTAAGTGGAGTGTGTGGTAAGGTGGTTAGTGTGTGGTCAAGAAGACACTATGGTCAAATGGATGCTGTGATGGTCAGGCACAGAGGAACAGGAAGGTGAGAAATGGTGATAAATCTGGAACTGCAGATGCAATCAACAAGTTACTGAGAGATTGTGAGTATAGGAGTAGAAATATAAGTCAGACAAATACATGGTTGAAGGGCTGAAGGACCATTTCTGTGGAAAGTGGGACCTATACAATAAGGGTTGGTTGCACCTTAGCCACAGTGGAACCAACATCCCTTCCGGGAGGTTTAGCAATAATAATGGGGTAGGTTTATGTGATCTGGCAGGGGAATCGAGAGTAGGTTATATGTTCTGATAGGGAGGGGCAGACACCTGGAGGAGAAAAAGGCAGTAAGTTCTACAAGCGGAACGTGCAAGTAGATGCACGGAGAGAACACAAGGCTAAAGTGCAACTATTTTAATGCAAAGATTCTCTCAGGTAAGGTACATGAACTCTAATGATGCTATAACTTGCATTGCTGCCATCACTGAGATGTGGTTGAGAGTTGGGCAGGACTGGCCCCTGTATATTCCAGGATAAAGAATTGTGAGAGAGAGAGAAGGATATAACAGAGGAGGTGGCATTGCACTTGTAGCCAAGTTATCCATTACCGCAGTACTGAAAGAGGCTCCTCAAATGGGTAGGGATTAAGAACAAACGTGTTCATTATTTTGCTGAGTCATTACAAATCTCCTAATTGTCAATGGAGAAAGAGGAACAAACATAAGCTAAAAGCAGAGGAATGTAATAAAATTGGGTTGTAGTATCAGGGCCTTTTAATGTGGCAAAATTAACTTGGATTGCCAAAGCTTAAAAGGCTCAGAAGGAGCAGACTTTTTGATATGTGTCCAGAAGAGCCTTTTGACACAGTTTGTTAATAAACCAGTGAGAGAAGGACCATTACTGGATCTTGTTTTGGAGAATGTGATTGATCAGGTTGGAAGATATGTCAGTCAGGAGTATTTTGGAGTAAGTGAACTTAACTGTGCATATTCCAAAGAGGTTATGGAAGAAGGTGGGGTACAATCAAAATAATAGCCCTAAAGGAGAGGTTGGAAAATCTAGGGTTATTTTCTGTGAAAAGGCAGAGGCCGAGGGGAGATCTGATTGAAGCTTACAAAATTATGAGAAGCGTGGAGAGAGGAGACAGATCGCACTGAAATGTCTAATGCTAGAGGAAATGTTTAATGCTAGATGTCCTTGGAAGTGAGTCAGTCCATAGATTGTGGAATCAGTTGAGTGTGAGTGAAGTTATCCACTCTGGTTCAGGGGCCTAATGTTTGAAAGATAATAACTGTTCCAGAACTGATGGTGAGGGACCGAAGATTCCTATACCTCCTTCCTGAAGGCAGGACTAAGAAGAGAGCCTGGATGGCGGGAGTCATAATGATGGATGCTGCATTCCTGTGACAGTTCTCCTGTAGATGTACTCAATGGTGGGGAGGGTTCTCCTGTGAAGCACTGGGCTGTATCTACTTCTTCTTGTAGGCTTTTCAGTTCACGAGCACCAGTGTTGCCTGGCCATGATGCAACATTCAGAGAAGGAGAAGGTGGGAATCTAACGCAGGAAAAGGTATCCTTTGCCTTAGCATGCTTAAACGTGAATAAATCCCCCAAGCCAGATGAGATTTATTGCAGTCTGCTCTAGGATGGAGTTGATCGTTGTGACTCTAGTTGTGATATTTAAATCTTCATCAGATGCAAGTGAATTACCATATGACTGAAGAATGGCAAGTGTGTTCCTTGTTCTGAAGAAAAATAGTCAAGTAAGGCCTGGTAACTATAGACCTGTTAGCTTAACATCAGTAGTAGGGGAGTTATTGGAAAAAATCTTCTGAGAGATAGCATTCATGATCATAAACACAAGAGATTCCACAGATTCTGGCAATCTTGAGCAACATATACAAAATGCTGGCAAAACTCAGTAAGTCAGGCAGCATGTATAGAGAGAAATGAACAGTCAACATTTCTGCTAAGACCTTTCATCAATGATAAGGATTAATGATCACTTGGAAAAGCAAGGACTCATCAGAAATAGGTAATGTGCATTGTCCTGTCTGACCAACCTGACTGAAAATTTTTAAGAGGTTACAAAGTATATTAATATTGGCAGTGCAGTAAATGTGATTACACGGACATCAGTGAGGTCTTTGACAAGATCCTACGTGGGAGAATGGTCCAAAAGTTAGGGCCATATGATCTAAAGTAAGTTGATAAATAGAACCCAAAATTGGCTAGGCACTTGGAGACAGAGGGTGTTAGTAGAGGATGTCTGTGATTAGTGGCATTCCATAGGGATCGGTGCCTTTGACGTTTCAGATAGATGCGAATGATTTGGATGTGGATGTAGGAATTATGAACAGTAAGTTTGCAGATGACACTAAGATTGGTGGTGTTAACAGTGTGGATGGTAGTCTTGGGTCACGAGATGAAATTGATATGCTGGTGAAATGGGCTGAGAAATAGCAGATGGAGTTCATACCTGGTAAATATACAGCCATAAACTTATTGAATGATAGAGTAGCCAGACGGGTGGAGTGGTCTACTGCTGTTCCCAGTTCAGGATTTTGGGTTACTCATTATCATAGTCTATTGACTCTGCATTCTTACAGTGGAGTTTTCCATTTCACTTGCTGAAGTCCTTCCCAATATTGCCGGTTGTGCTTTCCACATTATGAGTGACCTTTGCAGACCCTGCTAGAAACAAATCAACTGTATTGTATCCAGACAATTGATGCTAAACAACAGAACTGTTGTGCCAAATAGGTACTGGTTTTATTTTGAATATACTTGATTTCTAAAAGGAAAATATTTTTTCACCACATTTAAAAAATATGAAGTATTGAGCTCCCTGTCACTAGACTCTATATATCTCCTTGAACTTTTGAACTCACATGATAGATTACTCATCACTGAACTTTCAGAGGTGGTAAGGTCTTTTTTCTAAACAAGATCTCTGTTTTCAAACCTGAGACGGGGACAGTCAATGCTTTGTTCTTTCACAAATTCTTACAAATGTGAAGGTTAACTGGATTTAATTCCAACTCACACACCTGAAACAAATTACCAGAGAAAATCAAGATTTGTTAAATAGGCGTAACTAGTGTGCATCTGGATTTTACTTAACAGTGGAGATAAACCTTTGTGTTTATGGGGGCAGTTCTGTTTATTCACTGCTACACTATTGAATTCTATTGAGAGAGCAAAAAAAAATCATTGATAAATCATGTTTAAAAATTCTCTAGGAAAAGGTTACAAATAACTTGTTGTCAGTGCCGAAGAATCATTTTCACACACAAGAGCAGTGAGCGGTAACTGAATAGTAATCAAATCTGCTGTGAAGGAGTGAGTGTATTTTACCGATTTTGAATTTGGAACCTTAGGAACCTTGCAGGTTTGTATTAGTCTTTTGAACTAACCTTTGCCAATTTTGTTTTCTTTGATACTTTATTTGGTGTTTTCCTCCCCTTCCTGTTCTGTTCTTCATATCCCATATACTTTTTCCTTCTCCTTCAGAGCAAAAGTTGACTCCAGTTGTAAGAGGTCAGCCAACACATGGTGGGCAGAGTTTTACATTCAAAGTTTAATCAGGAAGAAAAGTAACATATTCCATCATTTCTTATATGAAAATAACACTTCGAGACACTTCCAATACTTTAACTATTTTCAGAATTATTCTGTATTTATATTTAAAACAAGAAAGTACAAGAGTGTGCCCCTTGAGTTTTATTTTGTTATTCAGTGTTAGAGAGGCAAATCTCAAGTGTTTAAAAATTCACTGCTAAATGAAGTTGTGGTTACTCTGAACTTTAGTGCTTAAATCCACAATCTCATTGTTCTCATCTGGGAAGAGGGAGTGGCATACCCAGGGATCTCAGGATAGCTCTAACTGTGATTATCTTCAGGAAAGGAGACGTCTGACTGCGATTAGCACCAAGACACTCCTCTCAGTGGCCAAAGAGATGTACCCTGATCCCATCCATCCACAGACACAGTGCACATCATCTGCACTGCATTACAACTTTAACAGAAATCCAGGGAGCTGCAGTAGCCACATGACATGGTTGCGTTCAGCTTCACTAAAGCCTTTGACTCCAAAATTTGGGAGGGACTGTGGAACTCAAATTTGGCTGCCACCAAAGTTTCTCTCATCCAAGCATCCAAGCCATGATCCTAACCAACAGACCTACAGCAGTGCCAATCTCTGTGAGCATGATTATCCCCGCATTTTTCTCAACCTTATTCATTGCATCTCACCTCAAATATATTTCCCACAAGCTAATCTTCAGAAGTAACGGGAAACTGTTCAATTTATAGTGTCATCACTCTGGAACTAAAGTCACCCAGATTGCAGTAGCCCAGGCTCCAAGCCATCACTGGCTCATTCACTGAAGTCGACAAGAAATCAGGCCCTACACGCAGCTTCTACAAGGCAAGTCTCCTCATTACACCAATTGCTAGATGCTGCAAATTCTGAACAACGTCCTGTGTGGTGGAAACCACCTCTTGGTCAAGGGAGACATCAGTAATGGAAAAAAAAATCAATACAACCTTTGATGAAAGAGCAAAATAGTATATGAAAATCAAGATCAATTTCTATACTGTAGACTCTATAACTATAATGGATTAATACTGATTGACATGGGCATGAGAGGCCAAATGGCCTTTTTTAATTCTAGATCTAAGTGACCATGTGGCCTTCACAAATCCTCCAAATTCACTGAAAGGGCAAGTGAACTAGTGTCAGTATGCTCCAGCAAGCCAACATTCCTGATACTGAAGGCTTAGTTACACTCAATTCGCCCCATTCAGCAGGCCACATTATTTGCATGCCCAATACCAGACTCCCAAAATATGACCCTTATGTTGTAGTTATGGGAAGGAGTTACCTGGTAGTCAGATAAAATGTTCAAGGATGTGCTTAAAACATCCTAGATTGAATGCTGCATCCCTACTGACTCATGGAAATTTTGCCCTATGCCCACACAAAGCAAAGATTTGGATGCTGTTGAAGAACTCAAGTCTATGCATCTCACCTCACCACTGCACAAAAATTCCATCTGTCCACCCCATGAGCTCCCTTCTGTACCTTCTGTTGGTCCCACAATGACCTCATCAATGACCTCAGAACAAACAAAATTGTAGTGGAAGAAGTCATCTCCAATTCTGAAGGGTGGATAGACTCAAATGAAGAAGATTACTTTTGATTTTCTTTCTTTGTTTCTCTTTTTCTCTTTCTCTGTAAGCCAAGTAATTTTAATGGGTGATGGTACATTCCTCAGAGTTTTGCTTATAGAATTCAGGGCTTTATGGAATGGCACAATTTTCCACAGGGTCAATTGCATCCCAATTCTGGACCAACTTGCAACACTCAGGATAGAGCACTGGCCAAATCTAGTTGAGACACACTTTTGAGGAACAGCTGATTTCCATGTCACATTGATATGATGTAACGTTGCTATTCCCCATGTGTTTATGGGATGACCCAGGTCTTGTTTCTCCAAGGTGCGCTTGTCACTTTCATCCCAGCTCTCAACATTGCTTCCTTAGCAGCCGGACAGTTTAAAGGTGGCTTCTCTGCAGAGAGCTTGCCTCCTGTCAACCCTCTAATAAGCACACCGATCCCCAGAGCTCCATACCTCAATCAGAAAACAGTGCCCACAAACCCACTGATGAGCCAGACCCTGGACTGTAATCACAGGCAATCACAGGCCACTTGTTTTTACTTGAATCTCGCTCCAGCCCCTCTACATTTGCTGTCCCTTGTAATCCTTCAGACTCAGCTCTGACTGTGAACCTATCTATTTTCTGTTTTCTGTTCCGCAACAAATAAAGGAAAGACCTCTACCTCATGTAAAGCCAGTTCAGCAGTGCCTGTGGTTCAATGCTGTATGCCCAAATGGCAGGCCCATGACCAAAACTACCATTGATGTCATATGATGGAAGATGGTAGAATGAGCTGAGAAAGGGAAAGGTAAGTAAATTACTTGAAGGGGTCCTACTTGGGTGAGATTTCCAGCCCCAGCATGGCATCCCCTCAGGAAGCTCCTAGAACTTTACAAGTGGTGTGAAATATTTCCCCTTCATCTATTGCTTAGATAGGAACGAGGACCAGACACACCATGCACGATGTTGGATGTCACCATGCATGTCAGTGGCACTCAAATGCATTAAGTGTCCCAGCCATGGACTCTGCCATGGGGTCTGTGCACCCTTGCAGGCGGGCTGTGGAATGGATTCAGCAATTATACTCATGAGTATGCAAGTTCCAGCCAATTAGTGTTTCATTGTGGTGGTACTTAACTCCCTTCCTCTCGTTCCAGTCTTGTTGAGACTTGACAAAAAGCAGAGCAATGTCAATGCTCCCTGCTTACCGTTGTCCTGGTTCTGGGAAAGAAGACTACTGTTTAGCCTGGTGCTGTTAAGGAGTGGTGTTTATTTAGTGTTAAGCTACTATGGCCAAGCTGCTGCATCGGTGTTAGCTTTAGTTTGACAGTTCCCTTTAATGGTCCTGTTTGCCTAGCAGTTAGTGTTTTTATTCTCCTTATTTTCTGCACAGTTCCCATTAAAATCAGTGAACCATTGATCCACTTCATCCATCAGTGTCAGCATGCTCCACCAAGCCAACAAGGAGGATGAGAGGTGACCTGATAGAGGTGTATAAGATGACGAGAGGCATTGATCATGTGAATAGTCAGAGGATTTTTCCCAGGGCTGAAATGGCTAACATGAGAGGGCACAGTTTTAAGGTACTTGGAAGGAGGTACAGAGGAGATGTCAGGGGTAAGTTTTTTACGCAGAGAGTGGTGAGTGCATGGAATGGTCTGCTGGCGACAGTGGTGGAGACGGATACGATAGAATCTTTTAAGAGACTCCTGGATGGGTACATGGAGCTTAGAAAAATAGAGGTCTATGGGTAACCTTAGGTACTTTTCACAGTAAATACACGTTTGGCACAGCGTTGTGGGCTGAAGGGCCTGTATTGTGCTGTAGGTTTTAATGACTTCCACTTCATGATCCATGTAGTAAGTCCGCAATACTCCATACCCTGCTTTCAGTTTGTATTACTGTACGTGCTGCACAATCCAATCGAAATCTATGCATGTAAGATTTTCAGCCAAGAAACAATTCCTTCAAAACCTTTTTTCCTGCCACGGTGTACCTTAATTTACTCAGAAGCTCATGCTTTATCTTGTTTTGAAGTCTCAGTTATGATGCATATTTCATCCAGATTTAATCTGACACAGGCTGATGGCTTGCCCTTTGCAGCAGTCCAGGGGAGGAGACACCAAATCTGGCGTACCGTGGTGTCCATGTGGGTTGGTGGTTTTCCCCTCCTGTCAGTGTTGCCCTCCACTGTTCGATTTCCAGAGTTACAATCTGGATTGCGTGCACGTGTTAGTCAGTTCATCTGCGGAACGTTGAGAACTGCTAGTTCTAGCCAATAACAGCCATGCACCATCAATTTACAAGACACACTGTATCACTCGGACTTGGGTGAGACTATATGTTTAATTGCTATATCCTATGTGCTATATATGCCTTGTTTTGCACCTTGGCCTCAGAGGAACGCTGTTTCTTTTGGCTATATTCATTGGTATTCATGGATGGTTGAATGGTAATTAAATCTGAACTTGAACTTGAAGATTTCACCAGCCCAGATTGTGGCTGGAAATTATAGCAATGGGTTTTTGCTGAGGTGAGCTATTCTGGGAGACATAGAGCTAAAGCACCAAGTTTTTCAGAGAGGCCAAGGTCTCTTGTGGAAAATATTAAATATTAAGAATTATATTCTGCATTTGCTGTAATGAGTTTCATGTCCCATTTTGTGACAGCACTGTACTAGAATTGTTAATCTCAATCATAATTTTGTCAGTCAGTTTTATGACAGAGGCAGGTTGGTTAACAAATTGCTTTCATAGTCTTGCTTGTTGTGCTCTTCTTGAATGAAAACCATTGTTGGAGCATAGAATTTCAAGCAGAAATTTGGTTCATTGTGCCTTGCTGACTCTCTAGAAATGGCACTAAAATTATTTCCTGCTCTGTTTTATTTTTCCCCACAGCTACATAAATTCTTTTCTTTTCAATTATACAACCAACCCTTGTTTTTAAACTAGGTTTGCTTTAAAAGAAGCTCCAGGCCCACCAAAGTGGTTGAGTCTAATGTGCAGTCTGTAATGAATTAGGAAACCATTCAGTTCAGAGTTTGATTAATAATGGAAAACAAGTGTCCATCTAACCATCGAGGTTCTCCAGTTACAATCATTCAGATTTATTTTTAAAAAGATTAGCATGGAAAGGGAATTATAGAGAAATAGAGGAAGTTCCTGAGTAGTTTTGACAGAAAGAAGATGTTACAACTTGTGAAAGAATCTACTGCTACGTGTTACTACTGACAGTCTGTAAGTCACCAAAAGTTTCCTTTCCTGAGAACAGTCCATCAGTTTATTTCTCCTCAAATCAGAAATGCTATTTTTCTATAATAAACTATATTGTATCACTCTGCATACACTTGCAATTATTCTTTCATTTCATTGAATGATCATTTTATTTCTGTTCATAATTAAGGTAATGAAATATATACTATATCCAGCTATTAATAACCACTATAACACAATTTATTATTGTTATTAGTTTGAAAAATACTTTAACGATGTATGGGAGAATTTCCACAAGCCAGGTCATTTGTAACCCACTGAGCCCAGATATAGTTTTAAAAACTATGGCTATTTATTACAGAAATGAAGCCAGTTTTTTCCCTCAGAAGATCACAAGTAGAAAATCTTTGAGTATTTTTAAGACAAGAATTGACAGGTTATTGCTAAGCAAGGTAATAGAAGGTTACCATGTGTAGTTAGGAATGCTGGACTGAGAGTAGATTAGCCATGATCTTATTAAGTGGCAGAACACTTTATGGAACTGTGTGTTCTATTCTGGCTCCAAATTCATGTTTGTTAGCACGTAATTTTCTAATGCACAAGAAGAGTAGGGGAATGCAGCTGACAGAATCGCTCTACAAAGTACCGTTACAAATTTATTAAGCTGAGGAGTCTTTTCTGTGAGTCATAGGGCCATGGAGCACACAGCACAAATATAGGCCCTTCTACCAGTCTTGTCCAGTTCCATTTACCTACACTCCGACCATAGCCTTCTATATGCCTCCTATTCATGTACTTATTCAAACTTCTCTTAAATGTTGGTAATTGAAGCCACGTTCACACTTCTACTGCCAGTTCATTTTACACTCGCGCCATCCTCTGAGTGAAGCTTCCCCTCAAATATTTCATCCTTCACCCTAAACCTGTGATGTCTAGCTCCAGTCTCTCCAACCTCAGGGGGAAAAGCCTGCATATGTTTATTCTATTTATACCCTTCAAAATTTTGTACATCTCTATAAGATCTTCCTTTATTCTCCTAAGGTCCAAGGAATGAAATCCTAACCTACTCAAATCTTTCCCTGTAACACAGGTCCTTAATTCCCAGCAATATCCTTGTAAGGCTTCTGTGCGTTGTGCATTGATAATCCTCAAATTCTAGATGTGATTTCTTACTTTCTTGTGACCACACCAATTTTCTTATTTGGATTTTAATTTGGAAAGGAATGAGCACAGAAATAAGCATGAGTAATTTATGATACCCAAGGTGCAGCAGGCACAAGCAACTGATAATAATTTTGCTTCAACTTGGTTTTATTTGTTTTGCACCAAGTTCACTACAAGAAAAAGAAATGGACATGTTCTGGTACACTGGTGTGCTACTCCTGTCACTTCATCCTGTATGCAGTCCGGCATTGATTGCTTGCCATTCCAGAGACAGCTTCTCCATAGAGTGCTCATGATTATTACAACCCAGTGCATGGAGACAGATAATTGCTAACAGTCATCAATTAACAGTGCAGGACAATGGTCCCATTAAATAAGGACTTTGCACAAAGTACCTCACCATGTACAGAAATAGAATCAAAGCCACCCAAATCCTAGATAAGGAAGAATTGAAGACTTACATTAGTTTTGCTCTTCATCCTCACATAACTGATTTGCAGCTCGGATAATCATAAAGACTAAGTGTGTGCTGTTTCACTTGGCATGTATACCTCATAACAGATGGTATATTCATTGAACCTTATTAAATGAGATTGAATTCCAGAAGCTTGCTGACAGATGACTGACTTCAATCAAATAGCAGTCATGTACACTTCTAACAAACAAATATTTCTTTATAATTGTACATTTTCTTCTCCTGTCAGTAACTTGGAAACAGAGAATAATTTAGTGGAGTAGCAAATATTAAAATGAAGGGTGACACAAGATAATTACGCAGTAATGAATGAGCATCAAAAAATGAGATTAAAATGTTATTCAAGTCTTATTTATCAGGCTGTTGACAATATTCAGGCAAACATCAATGCTAGCCATATGTGGAAAAGGATTTTCACTCCTCCTCCAGTCTTCTCTCCTTGGCACATGGATTCAATAGATTAGAGTTAAACCCTTTCTGCTGTGGCGGAATCCAGAATAAAGGGATGCAGTTGTAAAATTAGAGTCAGGCAGCTTAAAAGCCACATTGGGAAGTAGTTAAAACATAGAGAACTAGAAATCTTCAACTAACTTCCACAATAGAACAGGTCCAGAAAATCCACCACATAGCACTATTCACAGTGACATTGAATTGAGGTGAAAAATTGATTGCTGAATGTGAGTGTGTTTTTATTGCCTTGTTCACAGGATTGGGCTGTTGCACACAAGATCAGCAATTATTGCATATCCTTAAGTATTCTGACACGGGTGCCTGGAACAGTGTGAAAGGGACCTGTGAACAAGAAAGAAAAGCTTGCAGTTATCATCACAAGAGATTCTGCAGATACAGGGAATTTAGAGTTACACACACAAAACGCTGGATGGACATAGCAGGTCGGGCGGCATCTATGGAAAGGGATAAAGAGTTGACGTTTCATGTTGTGAACCACCATCAGGATCGGAAAGGAAAGGAGAAGAAGCCAGAATAAGAGAATGGGTGGCTTCATCCTTCTTCATTTCCAGTCCTGATGAAGGGTCTCAGCTCGGAACATCAACTTTTATTTCTATCCATAAATGCTGCCTGACCTGCTGAGTTCCTCTAGCATTTTGTATGCATTACTTTGACATCATCAAGCACTTTCCATAGCCTCAGGGGTTATAATCTTGGATGTGTCTTGGAAAAGAAGTTGCTATTGAATGATTAGATGAGAGCAGGAACCACTCAGGAGAAAAGAAACAGAATGGGAAGAAGGGCAAAATCAGGACTTGGAAATAGGGGAAGAGGAAGTGATTGGGGAGAAGGAGGTACTCAGGTGTAAGATAGTGATTAGATGAGGGCAGAAGATTGGGAAAAGGGAAGAGGAAATCATGGGAAGGAAAACAATTGGTGGGTTTCAGGACTTGTGAAAATGGAGGCAGCATTTGATTGAAGTTGCTTCGCTCTTGAGCTTGAATCAGGCCATATCAAGATCAGCACAAAAGTCTAATTTAGACTGCGGCACAAATGGGCCCTATAAGATTATCCACAGAGCCAGAACTGCAAGGAACAAGCATAGACAGCTCACTGCCTATTTTGGCCCACTCAATATCCATTTTATACCCCCAAAAAATGTGTGGTACACCTTGGCTCCTACAGAACAGAGCAGGGAGAAATGTGCCCATAGAAAGCTCACACTACAGCTGTCTGCAATTCCTGTACAAAGCACAATGAAACATTCATTTTAAGTGCCATAATTGCACACTGCTTGGTGGTAGAAGAAAATTTTTGACAAGTTTTACTGATGCTAATTCATCAGGGATGTATATAAAAAGCAGAGCCCGACACAACAGATTGGTGGGCTGCAGTATTTGATGCTTTTCTCTCTAGTCGATGTGTCATCTTGAGCAAGTGAACTAAATTTCCAAGTTATAATCAAACCCTGATTCTTTTACCTTTTGCATAATATCAGACGAACAAAGTTGAATGCCAAGAATCATTGGCAGGAAGTTTGATTAATTGCACTTGACAACTGAAATACCCACCCCCATTCACTAGTCCAGATCAACATTCAGTTCTACAGAACAATGCTAAATGAATCTCAGCTGACTGCCAATGACCACACCGGACACTGAGTTAGACATTGACAGTCAATTGGCCACTTGCCTTTCAGCTGGACAAGTACTGTGACTGTCAATCACCTTGCAGTGAACTCTTATTGGGAAGTAACACACATAAAATGCCGGAGGAACTCAGTAGATCAGGCAACATCTATGGAAAGGAATAAAGAGTTAATGTTTCGGGCCAAGTTCCTTCAGCATTTTGTGAGCGTCTCTCTGGAGTTCCAGCATCTGTAGAATATCTCATATAAGGTCTTACACAGTGTATGGTAGAGCACTGAGGAGTGTGGTAGAACAAAGGAATCTGGGAACACAGCATTGAAAGTGGTGTCACAGGTAGATAGGGTTGTAAAGAAAGATTTTGGCACATTGGGCTTCATTAATCAATGTGCAGTGTATAGGAGATAGGATGTTATGTTGAAGTTGTACTAGATGTTGGTAAGGCCTAATTTGGAGAATTGTGTGCAGTTTTGGTCACCTACCTACAGAAAATATATAAACAAAGTTGAAAGAGTACAGAGAAAATTTACAAAGATGTTACTGGGTCGGAAGGACCCAAGTTATAAGGAAAGATTGAATAGGTTAGGACTTTATTTCTTGGAATTTAGAAGATTGAGAGGAGATTTGATAGAGGTATACAAAATTATGAGCAGTATATGCAAGCTAGCTTTTTCTAATGGGAGGAGCCAAAGGAGAAATTATTAAGAGAGAGGACAAGTTTTGCTAGACGGAGGAGAGTGGTGGTGGAGGTGAACTGGTTGGGTCTAGTGCCCAGATAGATACGACGACCTTTGAGGCCTTCCTGGTGGGGTATGAGGTACATAGGGACTGGACATCCATAGTGAAAATAAGATGATGGAGGCCAGGGAACTTGAAATCATTGAAAAGATCCAGAGCATGAGAAGTGTCTCCTTTGGCTCTTCCCACTTCCTTCAAACAAAAGGTGTAGCCATGGGCTCTTGTATGGGTCCGAGCTCTGTGTGCCAAAAAAAAGCAGGATCTCCCAGTGGCCACCCATTTTACTTCCACTTCCCCTTCCCATTCCTCCCACTGTGGTGATGAGGCCACACTTAGGTTGGAGGAACAACACCTTATATTCTGTTTGGGTAACCTCCAACTTGATGGCATCAACTTCGTTTTCTCAAATTCCGGTAATGCCCCCCCCTCAACCCCTTCACCATTTCCCATCCCCTTTTCCCTCTCTCACCTTATTTCCTTGTCCACCCATCACCTCCCTCTGGTGCTCCTCCCCCCTTTTCTTTCTTGAACGGCCTTCTGTCTCTTTCACCAATCAACTTCCCAGCACCTTACTTCTTTCTTCTCCCTCCAGGTTTCACCTATTGCTTGTGTTTCTCTCTCCCCTCCCCCACCTTTAAATCTACTCCCTAGCTTATTTCTCCAGACCTGCCGAAGGGTTTTGGCCCAAAACGTCAACTGTACTCTTTTCCTAAATGCTGCCCGGCATAACTGAGATCCTCCAGCACTCTGTGTGTGTGTGTAGCTCAGATTTCCCACATCTGCAGATTTTCTCTTTTTTGTGATGTAATTTATAATATTTTTGCCAGACAAATAAACTCAATCTTCATGTGGTGACAGTAGTTAACTGATTGGTGGCATGTTTTAATGGAAGCAATTTTAACTCTGCTTGTCCAGCAGAGAGTGAACAGTCTTTACACTGAAAATCAGAAAGAAAGCCATATTTTAGGAATTCTAACCTGCTCCCCAATGCTCAGTCAAAAACTGTTGGAACCTCTCAGTTTGGGTCTTGTGGACTCATTTTCAATATTAACTGGTGGTTTCAACAAAGAAGACACCCTCATCTTCTTTCCCAGGCCCTGAGAAGATGAATTTGAGCCATCTGAAGCCTGGCTAGGGAATAATTACGGATTAGCCAGGGTGCTCATCCAGATCCCGAATGGAAATCTAATCAGTCAGATGTCCCAGAAGCTGATCCATCACCCATTAGGCAAGTGGGAATGACTTCATGTTTAGCAATTCTCACAAATTCCCTTAATATTCTAGATAGTAAGAAAGTTGCTGAATTTTAATTGAGGACTGAATAGACGAATCTGGACTGAGTAAATTCCAGCAAGCGTGTCTCTGCTTTAAGAACACATGCCATGGTGGAAAAACTTTGGATCTAGCAATGAATTATATGTGATTCTTCCCATTCATGCCAGAATTGTCTATTCTAAGGAGCCCGATGCATTGTCCAATGGACTACCAATTCCCCAAGCTCACAAACAAAAACAGTTTAGGACTATGTTCACTTAACCTCTTAATTGCATGTTTACATACATAATGGAATTTCTGAACCAATGTCTTAAAATTTAAATTGTTGCCAAGTCAATGCATTCTCACACCCATTTTATATTTGGAACAGTACTGCTTAGGTCATCTTTATTCCAACAAGTGAAAGTAAACATAAGATTCTCTCTTCTAACATTCTTATGAGCAAGTTATAAAAAACGCAAAACAGTCTTTTATTCAAAAGAAATTGCTAATATAGAATATTTCTTCTTTTCTGTAAAGTGAATCACACAAAATAAATGCAGAGAGGTTGAAACAGAGGAGGTACCTGACTACTGTGTGAGGCATTAAGAAGACAAGGGTAATTTAAAATCCGACTCATAATTGTCCCACTGCAGTTGACCTATATATTTACATAATTGCTATAAAATAATTTGAAAGCAGTTCTGTTTTCTGAAAACGACTTGATAGGATGATTCATTATAAAACAAAGAAAAACACTGTGTCTTTGTCCAAGGTGGTTTTTTTTGACCTCATTTATAACACCCAAGGTGAAATAGGCTGGTCATGTGATATGAGTAAAATGTAGGCTTGTGCAAGAACCATACTGCTTTGCAAACCTTTGTCTGGTTAGACCTTTAATATCTCTGGGGAAATCAACTGTCAAAAAGCATTGTGCATGTTGGATTGATGCCACGCTTGTAGTGACCCTCAAATAGATCTTGAGGGTGGTGAATGGGAGGAGTGGATAATCCTGATGAGTTGATAATGAGGTGGTGGTGTTGACCAGCAAAGGAATGAAAAGAATCTGGCAATTGATTTCTGACAATGCATTAGGTAAGGGTGTTTTTAAAACTTGAAAGTAAAATAAAATCTGCAGATGCTGGAAATCTGAAACAAAACCAGAAAATCCTGGAAAGACCCAGCACCCATGGAAAAAGAAACAGTAATGTTTCAGGTCTATGATCTTTTGTCAGATCTTTAAACAATTTAAACAACTTTAAAAGATATTATTTTTTGGTTATTAGGTATCTAAAGTTGACTACCCTGGCATTTTATTTCCAGAAATATCCATTAAAGCTGCAATTTCCAAAACTGCACCTATTTTGGGCACAGGCCTTGGATGTCTGTTCTAGTCATCATCACATGCAGCACGCTTCTGGATTAGAATATCTGCACTGACAGAGCCACATTCTCTAAGCATTTTGTTAAATTTCCCACGTCACTTAGGTGCAGTGGAATTAGATTTATTAAACACTGAATCCAGTTTTGGTTTCCTGAAATAGTGAGGAATACACAGGCTTTGGCAAAAAGGTTCTGAGATGGGTCATAATTTTAAATAGCTTGGAGGAACTCAGCAGGTCGGGCAGCATCCGTGGAGATGATCAGTCGACGTTTCCACGGATGCTGCCTGACCTACTGAGCTCCTCCAGCGTGTTGTGAGTTTTGCTTTGACCCCAGCATCTGCAGATTATTTTGTGTTTTAAATAGCTTAGTTGCTTGGATAGACTTATCCAAAATCTCCAGGTTATGCACAAATGCAGTCTCACAATGATAATATCAAGGTTTATAAAACGTGGGACCAATTATCTCAACATGATAGGCCAGGGTTCATACTTGCATATTATGCAAAGATAAAGCTAGGTCAGGTTGTTAGATGGAGACACAAGATACTACAGATGTTGGAATCTGGAGAGACAAAAATTAGCAGAGGAACTCAGCAGGTCAGACTGGATCTGTGGAGGGAAATGGACAGTCAATGTTTTGGGTTGAAATCTTTCATCTGGGACTAAGCAGGAAAGCCTGAAAATGGATCTGGAAGCCATGCAGGACCAGATGGTGGCTAAGTTAAATACCTAGAAAGGACATTGTAGCTGTAGTAGTCGTCTGGATGAGAACATGGTCGAAGAAGAAGGACACATGGCTGTGGAAGAGACACTCTTGTGACTCCATGAAGCACAATTGTTGATTTATGCCTGGTATAGGGTACCATTGAATTTGGGAAGAAGTTCCTTTTACCTGGAATGGAGTCATGTCATGCAAGTTACAGCCATTTCTAATAATGACCCTCAGAATTAATATCACAAACAAGACAAATTCTGCAGATGCTGGAAATCAAAGTAATACACACAAAATGCTGGAGGAAATCAGCAGGCCAGGGAACATCTATGGAAAAGAACACTTAAGGGCTAAGAGTCTCCTTCAGGCATTTGTTGTGTAGTGCGGAGTTAATATCACCTCCTAATCCAGATCTAATCATCAAAATGGCCTTGAAAGATTGTCCCAGCTTTCTTTCCTGACTAACTTGATCTTATTTTGTGCTGGGTGTCTGTACTGTATGCATCTATGGGTACGTCCACACTACGCCGGATAATTTTGAAAACACCGGTTTCGAGTAAAAACGACAGGCGTACACACTAAGCGTTTTTCAAAATATCTCTGTCCACTCTAACACAGATATTTGGGCGAATCTCCTCTACTGGGTACGCGCAGGACACAAAGAAACATAGAAAATAGGTGCAGGAGTAGGCCATTCGGCCCTTCGAGCCTGCACCACCATTCAGTATGATCATGGCTGATCATCCAACTTAGAACCCTGTACCAGCCTTCCCTCCATACCCCCTGATCCCTTTAGCCACAAGGGCCATATCTAACTCCCTCTTAAATATAGCCAATGAACTGGCCTCAACTGTTTCCTGTGGCAGAGAATTCCACAGATTCACCACTCTCTGTGTGAAGAAGTTTGTCCTAATCTCGGTCCTAAAAGACTTACCCTTTATCCTCAAACTGTGACCCCTCGTTCTGGACTTCCCCAACATCCGGAACAATCTTCCTCCATCTAGCCTGTCCAATCCCTTTAGGATTTTATACGTTTCAATAAGATCCCCCCTCAATCTTCTAAGTTCCAACGAGTATAAGCCTAGTTGATCCAGTCTTTCATCATATGAAAGTCCTGCCATCCCAGGAATCAATCTGGTGAACCTTCTTTGTACTCCCTCTATGGCAAGGATGTCTTTCCTCAGATTAGGGGACCAAAACTGCACACAATACTCCAGGTGTGGTCTCACCAAGGCCTTGTACAACTGCAGTAGTACCTCCCTGCTGCTGTACAAGAAAACAAGTGAAGAGGAAACGGTACACGTAGTGCGCAGTTGTCCAGTTACAGAGTAGAAAAACTTAAAAGGAATTGCTGTTGGCTCTCATGCAGGAGGACTTAAAACTAAAACAAAAACAAATACTGAGCGTATGGAGGCAACCGACAGGGAGTTCACAGACAGTATGACCCAGCTGATGACGAACATTGAAAAGCTGACTAACTCTGTTGCATTAATAAAGCACCTTGTTATATGTATAAAACATGTCTGCATCAGTGTTACTTGTCTTTCCATACAATGTTACATTAGGTTGTTACACATCTATTGTCAGAGAAGTACCTGCATAAATAGGTGAACCACCTTCATACAAGCAAGAACAGAAAACAGGGCAAAGTGAGTATACTTATTTATTCAGTAAGTTATGGGTCAAAGTATTTGGTGAGTACATCTCTAACTCTTCTGGCTTAAGTCTTGTTGCCGTCTGTTCTGAAATTGTTAGGTTCTGCGAAGTGCAGAATCAAATATCGCTGTGATGATTGTACGCTCTAGTATCAACTGTTTGGCGACAAGAAAGTAGTAGTAATAATAATAATAAGAAAACAATGAAATGCCGTGCTGCCACCATCTGTTGCGGCACATCGCGTCAGTGGTTTCAAAAAGCTCCGGTTACCCCGTACACACTGGAACGGATATTAGGCGTTTTCAGATTTATTCACTCTGGAGACCATTTCTGAAAATGTCCATTTTTGGGGGCTGAAAATGCCACTTCAGTGTGGACGGGAGGTCAAAACGAAGAGAAAAAACTTTGTTTTCAAAATTATCCGACGTAGTGTGGACGTAGCCTATTTCTTGGTTTCTTGGGTATGCATCAGGAATCCCTTTAAACAAAGGCTCACGTTGGCTGCACTCTTCTCTGGATCAGGTTAGAGGGTAGAGAGTTATTATCAAAACCCAGGCTAACATGCAGTGCCGTAACTGAGGGAGTGCTCCAATGTTGGAGGTGCTGACTTTTGAATGAGTCATTAAACTCACATCCTTCCTGCTCTCTTTGGTAAACATAAAAGATCCCGTGATATTACAGTAAATTAACTACCACTAGTGCCTTGGCCAATATTGATCCCTTTCTGTAGGTCAGTGAAATAAAGGCTTATTTTCCATTGCTACTGGTGGGAATTTACTTTTCCCAAAATAGCTGCCACATTTCCTGTTACAACAATTCAAAAGTATTTCAGAGCTTGAAAAGCACCTTGGTGATTCTGAAAGATCACAAAAAGTATCATATCAATGCAAGTTCAAAGTTCAAAGTAAATTTATTATCAAAGTACATTTATATCACCATATACAACTCTGAGATTCATTTTCTTGCTGGCATACTCAATTAATCCATGATAGAATAATAACCATAATAGAATCAATGAAAGACTGCATCAACTTGGGTGTTTGACCAGTGTGCAAAAGACAAAAAATTGTGCAAATAACAAAGGAGAGAAATATTAATTATAAATAAATCAGCAATTAATATTGAGAGCATGAGATGAGGTCCTTGAAAGTGAGTTCATTGGTTGGGGGAGCATTTTAATGATGGGGTAAGTGAAGTTGAGTTGGTTCAAGAACCTGATGGTTGAGGGGTAATAAATGTTCCTGAAATTGGTGGTGAGAGTTCTGAGGCTCCTGTACCTTCTTCCTGATGGCATGACCTGGGTGGTGATGGTCCTTGATGCTGAATGCTGCTTTCCTGTGACAGCGTTTCCTGTAGATGTGCTCAATAGTCGGGAGGGCTTTACCTGTGATGGCCGTTTCGACTATCTTTATAGGATTTTCCATTCAAAGGTATTGGTATTCCTATACCGGGCTATGATACAGCCAGTCAATATACTCTCCACTACATACCTATAGAAGTTTGTCAAACTTTTAGGTGTCATGCCAAATCTTCGCAAACTCCTAAATGAAGTAGAGGTTCTGCTATGCTTTCTTCATAATTGCATTTACATCCTGGGCCAACGACAGGTCCTCTGAAATGATAACATTTGAGGAATTTAAAGTTGCTGACCCTCTCCACATCTGATCCTCCAATAAGACCTATGTCCCAATGAACCTTTATTTTTCTGTTCCCGAAGTCAATAATCAGTTCCTAGGTTTTGCTGACACTGTGTGAGAGGTTGTTGTGGCACCACTCAGTCAGATTTTCAATCTTTCTCCTGTATGCTGATTTGTCACCTTCTTGATCTGGCCAGTGACTGTGGTGTCTTTAGCAAACTTGAATAGGGTGTTGGAGCTGAGCCTAGCCACACTGTCATAAGTGTAAAATGAGCTGAGTAGGAAACTAAGCACTCAGTCTTATGATGCACCTGTGCTGATGGAGATTGCGGAGGAGATGTTGTTGTGAATTCAAACTGACTGGGGTCTGCAAGTCAGGAAATCAAGGCTCCACTTGTACGAGGATGCATTGAGGCCAAGGTTTCGAAACTTATTGATTAGTTTTGAGGGGATGATGATACTGAACGCTGAACTGTGGCCAATAAAGAACATCCTGATAAGGAACATATACCTTTGCTGTCCAGATGCTCCAGGGTTGAGTGAAGAGGCAATGAGATGGCATCTGCTGTGGACCTGTTATGCTGGTAGACTAACTGGAGTGAATCCAATTTGTTTCTCAGGCAAGAGTTGATAGGTTTCGTCAAAACCCCTGAAAACACTTCATCACTGTTAATGTAAGGCTGCTGGATGATAGTCATTGAAGCAGGTTATGATATTCTTAGGCACTGGTATAAACGAAGAGTGTTTGAAGTAGGTGGGTATCTCAGAATGCCAAAAGCGAGAGGCTAAAGATCTCAGTGAACACTCCAGCCAGTTGATCAGATACACAATCTTGGCTGAATGTTTTTCATAGATTCACCCTCCTGAAGTCTACTCGCATGTCAATGTCAAAGACTGAAATCATGGGATCATCAGGGGATGTGGGAGTTTGTGATGTTTTCTCCATGTTTTGATGGTCAAAGCAAACATAGAAGGCATTGTGCTCATCTGGAAGCAAAGCCCTGTTGTCCCTTTGTCACTTGATTTAACTTAATAAGAGGTGACTGCATTCAAGCCCTGCCACGACTGTCAAGCATCCGTCGTTGATTCAAGTTTAACCTGGATAGGCCACTTCGTCCGCGAGATGGCTTTCTGGAGGTTGTACCCAGAATGCTTATAACTTTTGTGATCACCAGACTGAATGGTCCTCAGCAGATTATGGATCTCATGGTCCATCCGGGGCTTCTGGTTGGGGAAGACTGGATGATCTTGTGGGTTCACACTCCTCTACAACTGTTTTATTAAAGTCTGTGACAACTATTGTGTATTCATTCAGATCCACAGATAGGTCCTTGAACATTCCCCAGTCCACCAACTCAAAACCATTCCTTAGCTGCTCCTCTCCTTCACACGACCACCTCTTTGTGTCCTAATCTCAGACTCTGCATGTATGCACGTAGGAGAAGGATGGTCAAGTGATCAGATTTTCTGAAATGTGGTCTGGGCATGGAATAGTAGACATTCCTTATCTTAGTATAATAGTGGTTTAGTGTGTTGGGACCTCTGGTGCTACAGGTTGTATGCCGATGGTAATTGGGCAGAGTTTTCTTCAAACAAGGCTGGGTGAATTCCCCAACTCTGATTTGAAATGTGTTGTTTTGGACTTATCCTTGTTTGGAGACGTCATTGTGCAGTATCTCAAGCACTTGATTATAGTGCTGTTGGAGGTATGTAAACTGCAGTCAGGATTATGGAGGAAAACTCCCTAGGTAAATAGAATGGACGGCATTTGTTTGTTAGGTGTTCAAGGTCGGGGAAACACGAGTTTGATAAAACTGCCACGCCAGAGCACCAGCAAGTGTTTATCATAAACACATACCTCCACTTTTTGCCTTCTGTGAACCAGCAATACGGTCCAGCCTGTGAATCGAGAATCCTTCGGGTCTGGTTGGTATATCTGGTCTGCTGAAGTAAGCCATGTTTCGATTTCACATGGAACACAATGATCTCTCATTTCTTTTTGATACAGTAATCTTGTCCACAGGTCCTCATTTTTGTTCTCCAGCAACTGCACATTTGCTAACAAGATGCTGGGTAAAGGGGGTCTCAATTCCTATGTGTTTCAGCCTGGCTTGGAGTCTCCCCCTCCTGCCTCGCTTTCGGCCATGGTGAAGAACTTACGTCTGCTTAAAAGTGCCGTACCTGTTTGCTTGAGAGTCAAGTCCGCTGAGTCCTTCAGAAGATTTTGAAATTTATAGTTCGTTAAGTCAATTTAAAAGTATACTGCTGAAAGGGAAATTATATGCTGCAGATTGCAATGACAGAAATTCAAAAGAGGTATATTTAGAAGTATCGCATGTAGCCCGCAGAACGTCGCTGTGATTCATCTTGCCACTTTTTTCTCTAATTCCATTTTGCACCTGCTAATGCCCTTGTTATATTTTGAGACCTTATTCTGTGTAGAATTGTTTTTCTCCTCATCCATCCTGTTAAGCATTTTCAAATTATTTACCTATCCACAGAAGTAGGGGCTCATCCCATCCAATGTTGCTTGTTAATAGATTTCTGAATACAGTCTGCCCTCCTTATCCGCGAGTTCCGCATATGCAAATTCAACCAACCGCGAAGCGAGAAAACCCAGACATGCTCTTCCAGCACTTGTTGTTCGAGCATGTACAGACTTTTTTTTCTTGTCATTATTCCCTAAACAATGCAGTATAACAACTATTTTACATAGCATTTACATTGTATTAGGAATTATAAGTAATCTAGAGATGATTTAAAGTATACGGGAGGATGTGCGTAGGTTATCGTGGATCAGGATCGAAAAAAACCCAGAAGTTCTCTTACTAGGTAAGTCAGAACAGATACATCTGGTATTATTTAGCGTCAGTTAGCCAAACGTTTGTCTTAGTATATAGCATATATTTTACCTTTCTATGCATGTAAAATACTTAAGAAACGTATGTTTCAACGCTGGGCTCGGGAACAGAAGTTCCCGAGTTCAATCCAATGACAGAATGCTCCGCAGCACGCTCTCCATCCATGCCAGGTTGATGTGGAGGATCAAAAACCCAATAATTAAACCACTGTGTTGCTTAGTAATAATTGTAGCTTTAATCTGGCAGGGCCTTCCTCATTTTAACCTGTAAAATTGTTCCGATCAGTGACTGACTGTAGCCTAATGCTTTTCCAATGACCGATGGCGTTTCACCTCTTTCTGATCACTTTATTATTTCCACTTTATTTTCAATCGTGATCGTGATTATTTTCATGAACAGAAACACTGTGGATTCAGAGCTCTGCCGCCGGGTCCTAACGCCCACCGCACTGAGACAGGTTAAATAAGGTCTGGGGTTCCACTGGGTCCTAAGGTTTTTTGGTATCCGCGAGGGTTTCCCTGAACCAATCCCTCGCGGATAAGGAGGGCCGACTGTATATTACACAAGTTTTAATTGTTCTTTGTCCAGTGCTTTAACATCCATTTTCATAGCGTGGTAGCCAGACTGTGCATGGTGGTCTGTGCAGTTTCAACAAGATCCAAGTAAGTTATGGTCTCCCTGCTTTTTTATTCTACTTTTGCCGACTAATCAAGATTTATCTATAATCACGCTTATGAGTGAATGTCCAGTTGATATGTGAAGATGAGGTACTAAGGAAACATTATCGCACATTTGTGAAACTGTACCACAATGTCAAACACTAAGAAAGTGCTGAATCTTGTGTGATTGTATGGGACAAGTAAAAATACTGACTGACCTCTGTTTTGAAATTTATTTCAAAAAAATTGGAAGGAACATAACATTAGCTGGATGCTTCCTATCACCCTCATGATACAATTCCACAATGGAACAATATACCTGTGCAGGCAGTTTATTCACGAGAATGATTCCAGGAATGAAAGGTTACTGTATGAGGAACATCTGGCAGCTCTTGGGCTGTATTCCCTGGTGTTCAGGAGAATCAGGGGGGATCTCATAGAAATACTCCGAATGTTAAAAGGCCTGAACAGATTAGATATGGCAAAGTTTTTTCCCATGGTAGAGGAGTCTAGGACAAGAGGGCACGGCTTCAGGATTGAAGAGCGTCCATTTAGAACAGAGATGCTGAGAAATTACTTCATTCAGAGGGTGGTAAATCTGTGGAATTTGTTGCCACGAGCGGCTGTGGAGGCCAAATCATTGGGTGCATTTAAGGCAGAGATAGATACGTTCTTGATTAGTCAGGGCATCAAAGGGTATGGGAAGAAGGCAGGAGAGTGGGGATGACTGGAAGAATTTGATCAGCCCATGATTGAATGGCAGAGCAGACTCGATGGACCGAATGGCTAACTACTGCTCCTATATCTTATGGTCTTATTTGGTTCAAGAAAAATAATGCTAAAAATTACAAATGAAGCATGGTAACATTTTTCTCAGTTAAGGTGTGACAGTATAGCAAGACACATTTTAGCTTTTTCTGCATGAAGAAATGCCCATGCCACCTCAGTAGCTCTGTAGCTTTGTGCAGGCAGTTGAAATAAATAAAATGGCTGCTTGATCCTTTCTGCAGAGCAGTTTAACTTTTCGTAATTATATTACTTGTTTATTGGAGCATTTTGGTATCTAATGCAAAAGGAAATATTTTCTTGGCTCTTTGGTATTCACATTTTCAGAAATCTCTGGGAACAGCAACAATATTTTTTTCCTGCTGCCTCTACTCCACTAACATGTTGTGGGGACGATAAAAATCTATTTCACTCCTTGCAAAAGCGAGCTGGCAATGGCCCTGGCTGATTTTGTTGTTGGAATCTTAGGTACTGCAAATTAATCTAAGATCTACAAAAGATCAAGAAAGCAAGGCAGAGAGTACAAAGACTTTGATAACTAAGCAGGGGAAAAATAGCTCAAGCAGAGGTATTTAAGAACAGGAAGATAAATGGCCACAATGGCTTGCTTTGATAGAACATCTGTAGTAAAACAGAGAAGAATGACATGAGGTTTGAGAAAAACCTGTAATTTAATAGCCTAATTTCCTGCTTGCCCCACTTGAAATATCTGTCTGCCACTGACAGCTGACGAAAAACCACAAGGAGTTGATTTGCTCCCCAGTGCAAGACAAGTTCAGGCCTATCTGTCCCTTAGGGTGCTGAGCCTCAGAGTGCCACAGACAGGCCCACTGTCTGGTATCTAGTATCTTATTATACATTCGGATATGTTTTTCTTTTTTCTCTTCCCCTGGTGCTTTTGATGTCTCCTTCCTTCTCCTGCGGTTCACTTGAACCATAGAAAGTTTAAAATGAGTCATTTGACAAACACGAACCAGCACAGAATCAATACATGATCCCTGACTTAAACTGCTTTAGGCTGAAGTAATGCAACGTATCTGTCACACCTACCACGCTGACTAATTCCAAATGAGCTCTGTCAATTTGTGGTGGCACAGGTATTTAATCTTTTCCTAATGCAACCTAATTTAGCAATTTCTGTCCCTGCATATTTTTCAGTTTTCTTTCTTGCAAATTTTGAGTATTTTGACATCATGACACGATAGAAACACCACAGAAGTCACAGAGGGTACACAAGCAAGTTGTACACTGTATTATGTGCAGGACTTTTAACACAGCAGGGAATATCTAAGAGATTCAGTTGCTATTGGAAACAGATAAGCCCATTCAAAGCTGCTACACTAGAGACGTCAAAACCCCTAAAAGCCCGAAGGGGAGGACTGGACATATGAAAAAAAAGTCCTGTTGTATCCAAGGCATATGTGGTGGAAGAGATACTTTGCAGCTTTGTAGAAGGATGCATAGTAACATTTCTCTTCCTCCCTGAAATAACAGTCTCTAGATTTCAGTGGTTCATTTTGTAAAGGTAAGGTTATCTATAAGAAACAAAAATCAAATTTTTCCAGCTTTGATTCCTGCACTAAGTTTACAGATGTTAGCTGCATGACCAAAACAAAAGTACAATTGAACTCTATATCAGGTAGAGGTGAAAAAATAGTTGATAGGCTATTCTGTGGATGCAAAAAGGAAACAAGGTTGGTAGTTTGCCTCCCAGGTGCCAGGGTCCGCGATATTTTTGAACACGTCTCCAATATCCTGAAGAGGGAGGATGAGCAGCCAGAAGTTGTGGTACATATTGGCACCAACAGCATAGGTAGAAAAAGAGAGAGGGTACTGAAAGAAAAATACAGGGTGTTAGGAAGGAATCTGAGAAACAGGACCTCAAGGGTAGTAATCTTGGGATTGATGCCTGTGCCATGTGACATTGAGGATAGGAATACAATGAGGTGGCAGATCAATGTGGGACTGAAGAACTGGAGCAGGGGCAGGGATTCAGATTTCTGGATAATTGGGACCACTTCTAGGGCAGGTGGGACATATACAAAAGGGATAGGTTGCACTTGAATCCGAAGGGGACCAATATTCTTGCAGACAGGTTTACTGGAGCTGTACTCGGGGAAAGGCTATCTTAGATTGGATATTGTATAATAACCCAGATCTTATTAGGGAGCTTAATGTAAAGGGACCCTTAAAAGGCTGTGATCATAATATAATTGAATTCATACTGCAATTTGAGAGGGAGAAGCATGAGTCACATGTATTAGTATCACAATAGAATGAAGGGAATTACAGAGGCATGAGGGAGGAGATTGCTCGGGTGGATTGGAGGGGGATACTGTTGAGGATAGTGGCTGAGTGGAGATGGCTGAAGTTTCTGGCAATAGTTCACAAGGCGCAGGATAGACATGTCCCTCAGAATAAGAAGTTCTCAAATGCAAATGATAGACAACCATGGTTGACAAGGGAAGTTAAGGACTGCATAAAAGCCAAGAAAAGGGCATATAAAGTACTAAGAGTAAGTGGAATGCTTATAAAATCCAACAAAAAGTAACTAAAAAGATAGAAGAAGGGAAAAGATGAAATATGAGGGCAAACTAGCCAATAATATAAAGCACGATACCAAAAGTTTTTCAGTTATATAAAGAGTAAAAGGGAGGTGAGAGTTGATATTGGACCACTGGAAAATGATGCTGGTGAGGTAGTACCTGACATAAATTGGGAGATTGTTTCACTGAGCCCCTACGCTTCGTCCACCAGAAGATGTGGGATCTCCCAGTGGCCACCCATTTGAATACCACTTCCCATTCCCATTCTGATATGTCAATCCATGGTCTCCTCTACGGTCACAATGAGGCTACACCACACTCAGGTTGGAGGAGCAACACCTTATATTCCGTCTGAGTAGCCTCCAATCTGATGGCATGAACATCGGTTACTCAAACTTCTGGTAGTGCCAGCCCTCCCTCCACCTCCTTGACCATCCTCCATCCCCTTTTCCCTCTCTCACCTTATCTCCTTGCCTACCATCACTTCTCTCTGGTGCTTCTCCCCCTTTTTCTTTCTTTCAAGGCCTTCTGTTCCCTCCTGTCGGACTCCCCCTTCTCCAGCCCTGTATCTCTTTCATCAAACAACTTCCCAGCTTTTCACTTCACGCCGCCCCCCCCCCAGATTCACCTATCACCTTGTGTTTCTCTCTCCTCTCCCCCATCTTTGAAATCTACTCTTCATCTTTTTTTTTTCTCTCTAGTCCTTCCACAGGGCCTCAGACCGGAACGTCGACTGTACTTTGTTCCATGGATGCTAACTGACCTGCTGAGTTCCTTGAGCATTTTGTGTGTGTTGACTGATGAGATAGTCATGGGGGACAAAGAAATGACAAATGAGTACTTTGCATCAGTCTTCACTGTGGAAGCCTATAGCAGAGGTCTGCGAGTATCAGGGAGCAGGAGTGAGTGCCATTGCTATTACAAAGGAAAAAGTGCTAGCCAAACTGAAAAGCCTTAAGTAGATAAGTGACCTGAACCAGATGGACTACATCCCAGAGTCCTGAGAGAGTTTGCTGAAGAGATAACAGATACATTGGTCATGACTCAATTCTGGCATGGTCCCGGAGGATTGGAAGATTGCAAGTGTCACTCTGCTCTTTAAGAAGGGAGCAAGGCAAAAGAAAGGAAATGATAGGCCAATTATCCTAACCTAAGCGGTTGGGAAAATGTTGGAGTCTAATATTAAGGATGAGGTTTCGAAGTACTTGGAGGCCGATGATAAAATAAGTCAAGGTCAGCATGGTTTCTGTAAATGGAAATCTTGCGTGACAAACCTGTTAGAGTTCTTCGAGGAAGTAACAAGCAGGGCGGACAAGGGAGAGGTAGTGGATGTCATTTATTTGAATTTTTAGAAGGCATTTGTTAAGGTGCCACGCATGAGGCTGTTTAAGAAGATAAGATCCAATAGCATTAGAGGAAAGATACTGGCATGAATAGAGGATGGCTGACAGGCAGGAGGCAGCAAGTAGGAATAAAGAGGGCCTTTTCTGGTTGACTGCCAGTGACTAGTGGTGTTCCTCGGGGTCAGTATTGGGACCGCTACTTTTCACATTGTTTGTCAATGATTTAGACAATGGAATTCAATCACAAACAAGAGAAAATCAGCAGACGCTTTTAATCCAAGCAGCACACACAAAATGCTGGAGGAATTCAGCAGGTTAGCCAACATCAATGAAAAAGTGTGCAGTCAACATTTTGGGCCAAAATCCTGCAGCAGTACTGATGCAATCAATGGCTTTTTGGCAAAGCTTGCGGTTGATACGAAGATAGGTAGTACTGAGGAAGCATGCAACTCCAGCAGGACTTAGACAGGTTGGAAGAATGGGCAGATGGAATACAGTGTTGGTAAAATGAACAATAGTGCAGAATATTATCTTAATGGGAAAAAAGTTCAAACATCAGAGGCGCAGAGGGACTTAGGAGTTCTTGTGCAAGACACCCAGAAGGTTAATTTACAGGTTGAGTCTGTGATGAAGGCGGCAAATGGAATGTTGGCATTTATTTCAAGGGGAATAAAATATAAAAGCAAGGAGGTAATGCTGAAGCTTTATAAGACACCAGTCAGGCTGCACTTGGTGTATTGTCAACAGTTTTGGCCACATACCTCAGAAAGGATGTGTTGTCATTGGAAAGAGTCCAGAGGAGGTTCATGAGGATGATTCCGGGAATGAAGGTGTTATCATAAGAGGAGTGTTTGGCAGCTTTGGGCCTGTACTCACTGAAATTTAAAAGAATGCATGGGGATCTCATTGAAACCTACCAAACATTGAAAGGACTAAATAGGGTGGACGTGGAGAGGATGTTCCCTCTGGTGCGGGTATCCAGAACTAGAGAACACAACCTCAAAATTGAGGCGCAACTTTTTAGAACAGAGATAAGGTGGAATTTTTTTAACTGGAGGATGTTGAATCTGTGGCATGCTCTGCCACAGACTGTGGTGGAGGCCAAGTCCTTGGGTATATTTAAGGCGGAAGGTCGTTTCCTGATCTGTCAGGGCATCAAAGGATATTGTGAGAAAGCAAGGTGTATGGAGTTGAGTGGGGTCTGGGATCAGCCATGATGGAATGACAGAGCAGACTCTGCTCTAAATCTGCTCCTATATCTTATGGTCTTATGGTCTTTTTTAATGACCACAAATGGAAATGAATGCGTGTATGCACACATATTCAGTTATTTGTCTGCTCATGTGTGTGTGTATATATATATATGTGTGCACTCATGCATTCTGTCAGGGCAGATTTTGATTTTGATGTGATTCCCATCGACAATTATTGCTTTAACTAACCAATAAAGAATGGGCACTTTTATGAGGCAAAAGAAGGTGATTGCCACCAATGGAAATCAAGCTTTGAAAAACAAGAGGAGAAGCCCACTTTGAGGGCTTCAGCAAAAAAGATCCAGACTGGCAATCCACTGCCTTTGCCTTGCACTGTGAGAAAAAATGCTCTTCAAAGCAAATGCTAAATCAAGGCCTTCTTTGGTCTTTCAGGTGGGTATGAAGGATTAGGCAGCATAAGGGAGACATCTCCAGTGACCAAGCCAATATATATCCATCAACCAACATCAATGATTAATAAATCCAATACCACTAGAGTGTCTCCACTTGCGTTACAGTTCTTCGGGATGTCTTGAGGTAATTTCATTCACAATATTAAGACTTCTTATTTTATTTTTGTTTTTAAGGTAACTCAAATAAACTCCATATTTCATATATTATATTTCATCTATGAAACATTTTGAATACCATGTATAACTAATTAAAATTTGGTTCATTTGGGTCAACTCAAATTTCTTCAGTCCAGTATAAATATGTCTCAGTTGGAGTTCAGGTTTAAATAAAATATCAACAACGATGACAGATATTTATATAACATTGTTTAGTGGAAAAACAATCCAAGATGTCTCACAGCAGTATAACCAAAATAAATGGAACAAAAATGTGGCCAATTAGGTGAATTTTAAGGAGGCCCACAAAGGAGCAATGATGGTTAAAGACATGGAGAGGTTGAGTACTGTAAGGGACTAGCTTCCAATGTGTAATACACAATGAGTCAGGATCATTTTGTATAAGTTTTCATATAAGAATTATGGAAAGTTGAAGGCCTGAACATAAATGTCTTGCCTGTCCTGTTTTTGGAATATTCTGTACAATGCCAGATGTTTAAGGTCAGTGGTTTGCTACTGACTTAAAACCAGTTACAAAAAGTCTGACCTTAAACATCTGGTATTGAATGTTCATTTAGTGTAGAAATTGGAACTTCAATCACTCAGTGAAGCATTTTGTCTGCACTTATAAAATATGGTCAGTACTTAAAGGTCCATTCTGAGTTTTGATCATTATGCTTTCTGGTACTTGGAGACTGAAAGAAAACAAAATTTTAAAAAATCTATTGGGACTTCCCATCCTGAATGTTATCCAGTAGCTCTGGGCAAAGGTTTGTTTATTATTCACAGATGCCCAGGAGGGACAATATCGGTTATCTATACAATCAAATGATGCAACAGAGAGTCTATGCTCCTTGTCACATCTCACACATGAATCTTGGCTACCTGGCTGAGGTACTGAAGAGAATTAGGCACCTATAACTCACATCCCAGCAAGGGGTCCCTTATGGTGGTGCAGAATGTTTGATATTGTTTCAGTTTCTTACACCTGTACAGTGTTTGACATTCCATTCATACCACAGCCCATCCTGTACTGCTGAAAGTGGAGTTTTCGTGATTTTTTATTAACGACCTGGATGTGGGGGTAGAAGGATGGGTTGGCAAGTTTGCAGATGACACAAAGGTTGGTGATGCTGTAGATAGTGTAGAGGATTGTTGAAGATTGCAGAGAGACATTGATCGGATGCAGAAGTGGGCTGAGAAGTGGCAGATGGAATTCAACCCAGAGAAGCGTGAGGTGGTAAACTTTGGAAGGACAAATTCCCAGGCAGAGTACAAAGTAAATGGTAGGATGCTTGGTAGTGTGGAGGAGCAAAGGGACCTGGGGGTACATGTCCACAGATCCCTGAAAGTTGCCTCACAGGTGGATAGGGTAGTTAAGAAAGCTTATGGGGTGTTAGCTTTCATAAGTCAACAGATAGAGTTTAAGAGTCGCGATGTAATGATGCAGCTCTATAAAACTCTGGTTAGACCACACTCGGAGTACTGTGTCCAGTTCTGGTCACCTCACTATGGGAAGGATGTGGAAGCATTGGAAAGGGTACAGAGGAGATTTACCAGGATGCTGCCTGGTTTAGAGAGTATGAATTATGATCAGCAATTAAGGGAGCTAGGGCTTTACTCTTTGGACAGAAGGAGGATGAGAGGAGACATGATAGAGGTATACAAGATATTAAGAGGAATACATAGAGTGGATAGCCAGCGCTTCTTCCCCAGGGCACCACTGTTCAGTACAAGAGGACATGGCTTTAAGGTAAGAGGTGGGAAGTTCAAGGGGGATATTAGAGGAAGGTTTTTTACTCAGAGAGTGGTTGGTGCGTGGAATACCCTGCCTGAGTCAGTGGTGGAGGCAGATACACTCGTGAAGTTTAAGAGACTACTAGACAGGTATATGGAGGAATTTAAGGTGGGAGGTTATATGGGAGACAGAGTTTGAGGGTCGGCACAGCAATGTGGGCCAAAGGGCCTGTACTGTACTGTACTTTTCTATGTTCTATGTTCTATGTATAAGAAAGCTTGTTTTGCCATGCAGGAAGATTTAAATTACTCTGGCAGGGAAATAGGCTCAGGGAGGTAGCAATGAGGAGGAGGTAATAGGTGCAAAACAAGATTGGAAAAGTTCAGTAAGTGGAAGGACTAGGTCAATGTGGGGAGCAAGGTATGTTTACAGTACACATTTGAAAATCCAAGCAACACACACAACATGCTGAAGGAACTCAGCAGGCCAGGCAGCAACTATGGAAAAGAGTACAGTCGACGTTTCTGGCTGAGACCCTTCAGCAGGACTGGAGAAAAAAGATGAGGAGGCAGAGTTAAAAGGTGTGGGAAGGGGAGGGAGGAACACAAGGTGATAGGTGAAACCCAGATGGAGAGGAGTGAAATAAAGAGCTGGGAAGTTGTTGGTGAAACAGACGCAAATCTGGAGAAGGGGGATCCTAATAGGAGAGGACAGAAGGGCATGGAAGAAAGAAAATGAGGAAGGAGCACCAAAAGAAGGTGATGGGCAGGCAAGGAGATAAGATGAGAGAGGGAAAAGAGAAAAGATAATGGTGAAGGAAGTAGGGAGCAATTACCGGAAGTTTGAGAAACTGATGTTCATGCCAACAGGTTGGAGGCTACCCAAATGGAATATAGGCTGTTACTCCTCTATCCTGAGTGAGGCCTAATCATGGAAGTAGAAGAGGCCTTAGACTGGCATGTCGAAATGGGAATGGGGAGTAGAATTGAAGTCGCCACTGGGAGATCCCGCTTTTTCTGGTGGACTTGTACCACATGGCTGCTGCCAGCTTGTCAATGTGGAGAATGTATTAAATAGTTGCAGTGGCATTATAATGTCGCAGAGGCAAAGTTACATGAATAAAAAGGCATGATTACTTCTAAGTATTCCTGAATACAATAAGTTCAGGAAAGAAAGTGTAGGAAGAGAAGATAGGGTGACTAGATTGATAGAGGAGAATACAGCATTTATATGAAGAGGTGTTTTGAAATGATTAAGGACAGAAGTTAATCCATTTATGGAGATGGTAGAGATGCAGTTGCATGACTAAGATTAACCTAACCGCCAGCTACCAATTACTGAGAAGGTTATTAAAGAGCAGAGGACATGGGTTTAGGGTGAGGGGGGGAAAAGTTTAAAGGGAACATTAGGGGGGGCTTCTTCACACAGAGAGTGGTGGGAGTATGGAATGAGCTGCCAGACGAGGTGGTAAATGCGGGTTCTTTTTTAACATTTAAGAATAAATTGGACAGATACATGGATGGGAGGTGTATGGAGGGATATGGTCCGTGTGCAGGTCAGTAGGACTAGGCAGAAAATGGTTCGGCACAGCCAAGAAGGGCCAAAAGGCCTGTTTCTGTGCTGTAGTTTCCATGGTTCCTATGGTAATATGTCATCCATCACTCAGTACACATACTACACACCCCATTAGGGACACACTCTCTTTTCACGGCTGCCACTAGGGAGCAAGTATAGAATTTTGAAGACCCACATTCAAAGATTTAGCTCCAGCTTTTTCCCAACTGCCATCAGATTTCTGAACAGTCCATGAGCCTATAAACACAAGTTCAATATTTTTTATTTTACATTACTTATTTTTTTATTCCATACTAATTTTATATCTTTGCACTATATTGCTGCAACAAGTCAACAAATTACAGAACACATGCTGTAGGTCAGTGATAACGAACTGGGAGAAATTCTGCAGGTGCTGGAAATGCAAAGCAGCACACACAAAATGTTGGAGGAAATCAGCAGATCAGGTAGCATCAATGGAAATGAATGAACAGTCAACGTTTTGGCTGAGACCCTTGTTCAGGACTGGAAAGAAAGGGGGAAGATGCTAGAATGAAAAATGGGGAAGGGAAAGGAGAATATCAAGGAGGTGATAGGTGAAGCCAGAAGGATAGGATAGCTAAAAGACTGGAGAAGAAGGAATCTGATAGAAGTGGGCTATAGGAGAAAGGGAAGGAAGAGGGGACCCAGAGGAAGGTGACAGGCAGGGAGAAGAGGTAAGAGGCCAGAATGGTGAATAGAAGAAGGGGTGAGGGCAAGGGAACATTTTTACCAGAAGGAGAAATTGATATTCATGCCATCAGGTTGGAGGCTACCCAGATAGAATATAGCAGTGGTCTCATTGTGGCACAAGAGGAGGCCATGGACCAACATGTCAGATCAGGAATGGGAATTGGAATTAAAACGTTTGGTGACTAGGAAGTTCTGCTTTTGGTGGATGGAGCAGAGGTGCTCAATGAAGTGGTCTCCCCAATTTAAGACAGATCTCACCAGTGTAGAGAGGCCACATGGGGGTCACCAGAGACAAAAGACAAACCCAGCAGATTTGCAGGTGAACTGTTGCCTCACCTGGAAGGATTGTTTCAGGCTTTGAATGGAGGTGAGGTAGGAGGTGAATGGTCAGGTGTAGCTGTTGGCAGGTGTAAGTGCCAAGAACGAGGTTGGGGGGGGGGGACAATTGGACAAGGGAATTATGGCGGGAGCAATCCCTGCGGAAGGCGGAAGGATGGAAGAGGGAGGAGGTACAGATATGTTTAGTTGTAGAATCCCTTTGGAAATAGCAGAAGATGTGGAGAATGATGTGCTAGCTATAGAGGCTCATGGGGTTGTAAGTAAAGGCAAGAGGATCACTATCACTGTTAGGGCGGCAGGAAGATGGGATGAGCACAGATATTTGTGAAATGGAGGAGAAGCAGATGAGGGTAGCATCAATGGTGGAGGAAGGAAAACCCTGTACACTGAAGAAGAAGGCCACCTCTGATGTCTTGGAAAGGAAAGCCACATCCTGGGAACAGATGTGGCAGAGACAAAGAAACTGAGAAAAGGAAAAAGCATTTTTACAGGAGACAGGCTGGGAAGGTTTATGGTCAAGATAATCATGAGTCAACGGTTTGTCTCCAGAGATGGAGAAAGAGATAGAGAAAGGGAAAGGAGAATTCAAAAATGGACCAAGTGAATTTAAGGGCAGGGTGGGAGTCAGAGTTGATGAAATTGACAAACTCAGTATGAGTGCATTAAAAAGCACCATTGGTGATTTTTAATTCAGGCCCTGCAGAATCTCTAGGCCTGAATGGGACAATTTAAAATTTACTATGCTGTGGATGCCTGTTTATAGTAGTTGTGTTTTATAGTATGCTCTGTATGTAGCTGAGATGCATTCTCTATTGAGTTGGAGTTTATAGCTAAGCCGGGAAAAGTGTTGTGTATTTAGTAATCCAATAATATTTGAGTAATATTTATCTAGTTTGATTAAGCATTCTTTTTCATTTAAATAATTGATTATGGGTTATATGTAAAAATATGCTAATACATCATCACACTGCCACGTGATATGCGTGTGCATTGCTTAAAGTAAACTTGAAATTGCACCCGCATCCCAGACTCTCATGTTTTTCCTATGGATTAGTTTAATGTTTTGAAGTCACAAAACATAACAAATCTTTTCTGTAAAAAACTGGAATCTAAGCTTGACTGGCAAAATACAGTGTAGGTACACTCCCATGAAGAAGCAACCTGAGGAAATTCAAGCTCATGCTCCAAGATTGACAAATAAAATGGAAATAAAGCCAAGCAAAACAGGGGAATATGATAGGAACCAGACTGTAAACATAATACTCAATCCAAGAAGGCTGCAAGGATTGTGAGGTCAGTAGGGATTTGGATATTAAAGATATGGAGTTTGTGCAGAAGAGTAGCACTGAGGTAAAAGATCAGCTATTATCTCATTGAAAGATTGAGCATGATTAGGAGGCTGAATGGCCTAGTCCAGGTTCTATTTCTTAAGTTCTTAACACTCAAGAGCCAACTGATTGCAGAAAGTTCAGTTGGGAAGTAAAGTAATTATAAACAAGCCAAACATGAGAAAAGTCTGTCAACAAAAATCCAAAAATATTCTATAGCCAAGTTAAAGCAAACATTGTGTCCATTAGAGACCTGAAAAGAAATGTATTTGTGCAGCCACAGGGCATAGGTAAGGTGCTAACTGAATAGTTCACATCAGTTTGTTCAGCAAGGATGAATATGCAGCTAGAGTCTCAGCAAAGGAAGAGACAATTAACATTCTGGATGGGCAATGAAGGTACCAGAAATGCTAACTATACTTAAAATGAATAAAACACTCAGTCTAATTCAGATGCACCTGAGGTTGTAGAGGGAAGGAAGGATATTATAAAGTCTGGGCATCGATTTCCAAGCATTGATTGATTTAGGAGTAGTGCATTTGGAATGGATAATTTGTAAAAGTTACATCTTTGTTAAAAATATAGAGTAGATAGATAAAGTCAAAAATTTCAGACTAGCTAGCTTAAATTTGGTGGCAGGGAAAGTTTGAGTAAAATAACCAGGAATAGAAATGGCAAACACCCATGGAAGTTAATTTATTAAAGGAAGCACATACAGATTTATCAAAGGTAGATCATATCAAGTAACATGAAAGAGAATTTTCTCCTGAAGGAACAGAAAGGATTGATGTGACAGTCATGATTGGTGTAATCTTATATAAATACCCTATAGACATTTAATATAATGCCAAATGCTATGTTTGTCATCAAGGTAGAATAAAGGAAGTTATAGGAACATGGGTAGAGAAATGCCTACATTACAAGGGCCAAAATGTGATCATGAAAGGTTCTTCTTCACACCGGAATCAAGTTTGCAGTGGGGTTCCCTGTAGATCAGGGCATCCCATCATTATTTTATGCCATTAAGCTAGGGGTCTGTCTGGGAACCCCTGCTGTAGATCAATACTAAAGCCTCTTCTTTCTTAATTTATGTTAGTGAGCTGGACTCGAGTGTACAGAAAATAATTTCTAAACTTTTTGTTAACACAAAACCTGAAAGTGTAATTAACTATGAAGAGAATAGTAGTTGACTTTGACAAGGTAGAGACATGTTGATTGATAGCATTCAATACCAAAAATGTGCTGTTACATTTTAGTCAGAAGCAATATAAACCAGAGGACAGAACTTTAAAAGTGATACAGGTACAGAGAGATTTGTAAATGTATGTGCATGAAATCCATTGAAAACAGCAGCACAGGTTAAAAATACACAGAAAATATTGCAGGAACTCAGCAGGCTAGGTAGCATTCATGAAAAAAGAGTAAACAGTCGATGTCTTGAGTCAAGACCTGAAGAAGGGTCTCTTTTCCATAGATGCTGCCTGGCCTGCTGAGTTCCTCCAGCATTTTCTGTGCATTACTTTGAATTCCAGCATCTGCAGATTTTCTCTTGTTTGTGTACAGGTTAAAACGGTGGTTTAAAGAGGGATCCTAGAGGTTATTTATAAGAGGACAGGGAACATGGAGAAAGACACCATGATGAAATTTTGTAAAACACTAATTCATCTATCATTAGACTCCACATTTTGGAAAAGATTTAAAAGCTTAAAAGAGGGTGCGGAAGAGATTTGTCAAATTTATTCTGAAGATGGAAGACATAAGTTAATTGATTGGAAAAATTGGGGTTCTCTTTATAAGAAGGGGTTGCAACAAAAAGCTATTTTAATTTATAAAAACCTCAGAGAGACAAAGACCATGCACATTGATGGAAAGGTCAAGGACTATTGTTTAAGAATAATGATAAAAAGTGATGTGTGGAAGAAACATTTGCATAGTGAATTGTTAAGGATTGGAATGCACTCTCAGGGTTAGTGCTCGAGATACAGTCGATTTCAGTGTTCAAAGGAGAACTGTCCATGGTGGGAGCTGGGAGACAGTGGGCCTCTCTAAAGGTTAACAACTTGCTGCGTTTTTTGAAAGCTTGCACTGCACTGTTTATGATTACCAGGACTCTGTGAGAGATAATTTGTTTCCTTGATACAGCTGCAGTCTCATTTTCTTGCATGGCTAGTTGACTAAGTAGCTAATTTCTTTGATGGAATGGGGGTGGGGGGGCTGTGCACCTGTATAAATCAGTGGAAGCTGAGCAGATTTATGCCTGTTGTCTTGGATCTGGCTCTGGCATGGTTTCAATGAAAACAGAATACTTTATTGAACAGACAAGGATAGGATTCAAATTGAGTAGAGCACAAAGGCAAACATGGCATAAGTGTCACTGAAATTTCCCGTGCACTGTAGGATTTATGCTGATTACAGCTGTAGCTGCATTTTGGCTGTGTAGCATTACAAATCTTGTCACATATCCTTTCACTCAGTTTGAAAGTAGGATATCATTCACTGCCAGTACTGCTTGTACTTAAGGCTGTGCTTGCTGACTTCAGGTCTACCAGCACAAGCATCCAAACTACCTTGCCACAGAAGTAAAACATTCAGGCAGTCTAAGCCATAGGACCTAGAGTTGAGGGGTATGAGGAAGGAACATGATGGGGTTAAGGTGAGGTAAAGAGATGTCACTGCCGTTTATTAATGAGTACAGAATTTACAAAGTATAGAAGTGGCCAATATTCAATGTTAAACCAGAATTTCACTGAATCAGCATAGAACAAAAAGGGTGCTGCACAGAGAGCGGTACCTCCACCCTCCACATCAGTGCCAATCATAATGCCAATTCCATCTGCTGAACAGAAATGAAAACTAAGAAACTGAAAAAAACGCTGCCAATACTAAAGAGGTTAAATGGTTAAATTACCATTCAAGGATAATAATAGTTGTAGGAATGAAGATGTTGATGCGTGAAGAAAGGTTGGATAGGTTGGGATTATAATCACTGGAGTGTAGTAGAATGAATTGTGATATTGATGAAACACAATATCTAGAGTGGGATTGGCAGGGTGGACAGGTGGAAGGTTAATCTCCTGGTCAGTGTCTAGAATCAATGGCATTAAGTTTCCCATTTCCGATAGGGGTGGGAAGTATTTCTTTTCTCTCAATCGGTCACAAATCTATGGAATTTTCTATCCCAAATCTTTGGAGACAGATCATTGAATATATTCAGAGCAGATATTTAAAGCATAGAGGAGTCAATGGAAAGCCAGAAAAGAGTAGAGAAATGATATTGAGTCCCAGACTGGTTCAGTCATGGATTTATTAAAAGGCAGAACAGACTCAACTAACTGACTGACCTATTATTTCTGTTTCTTATGTTCCAAAAATGCGCATTACTTTTGTAGTAATTGCATTAAACAGAATGAGAGATGAAACAGGCTGAGTTAAAGTGATCACACTTCAACTGAACAAAGATGAGCAATGGAATATTCATCCTGTAAGTTGTGAGAAGTCACGGACAATATCTATGGGCAGTGCCCCCAGCTGCAGCTCTTGTCAGACCAGGTCAAAGTTTAAAGTACATTTATCATCAAAGTGTGTATAAATGAAATGACCTTGAGATTTGTCTCCTTACAGACAGCCACAAAACTAGGAACCCAAACAAGCGCATTATAGTCATAGTCATACTTTATTGATCCCGGGGGAAATTGGTTTTTGTTATAGTCGTACCATAAATAATAGTTAGTAATAGAACCATAAATATTTAAATAGTAGTATGTAAACTATGTCAGTAAATTAGGAAATAAGTCCAGGACCAGCCTATTGGCTCAGGGTGTCTGATCCTCCAAGGGAGGAGTTGTAAAGTTTGATGGCCACAGGCAGGAATGACTTCCTATGACTCTCTGTGCTGCATCTCGGAGGAATGAGTCTCTGGCTGAATGTACTCCTGTGCCCACCCAGTACATTATGTAGTGGATGGGAGACATTGACCAAGATGGCATCCAACTTAGACAGCATCCTTTTTTCAGACACCACCGTCAGAGAGTCCAGTTCCATCCCCACAACATCATTGGCCTTACGAATGAGTTTGTTGATTCTGTTGGTGTCTGCTGTCCCAGCACAAAACAGCAAACACAATAGCACTGGCCACCACAGACTCGTAGAGCATCGTCAGCATCATCCGGCAGATGTTAAAGGATCTCAGTCTCCTCAGGAAATAGAGACGACTCTGACCCTTCTTGTAGGCAGCCTCAGTGTTCTTTGACCAGTCCAGTTTATTGTCAATTCGTATCCCTAGGTATTTGTAATCCTCCACCATGTCCACACTGACCCCCTGGATGGAAACAGGGGTCATCGGTACCTTAGCTCTCCTCAGGTCTACCACCAGCTCCTTAGTCTTTTTCACATTAAGCTGCAGATAATTCTGCTCACACCATGTGACAAACTTTCCTACCGTAGCCCTGTACTCAGCCTCAGCTCCCTTGCTGATGCATCCAACTATAACAGAGTCATCCGAAAACTTCTGAAGATGACAAGACTCTGTGCAGTAGTTGAAGTCCGAGGTGTAAATGGTGAAGAGAAAGGGAGACAAGACAATCCCCTGTGGAGCCCCAGTGCTGCTGATCACTCTGTTGGACACACAAAAAGACCAAACAACGCTCAGTGCACAGAGAGAGAGAGAGAAAATAAAACACAATAAATGCAAGCAACAGCATTCAGAACAGAAGTGAGTCCATACCTCAGCCTCAATTCATCACACAGCACAGCAGATCTCGCAGACGCGAGGCCCGGAGCAGCCGAAGCAGACCCATAGCCTCAGCCTCAGCCTCAATGCGGCGGAGAGCAGAGCAAACATCACGGAGTGGAACCGACCCAACCTTCACTTCCAGGCCTGACACCTTTTCAATCCATCTGGCTGGCATTTAAGTTGTCCAAACATCAGGTTGCTCCCCACACTAGGACCTAGGCCCTGTCACATCTCTACGCTCTGGGCCTGGACCCTGCCACCACGTTTTGGCCCATACCTGACCTTTCTAAGTCAGCCTGGTGCTTAGATCAATCAAACCTCACTTGGTTTAGGTTGACAGGCCCCAAACCTCCTCCACTGTGACTTTTCTCTGCTTCACACGCTCTAACTCTGTCTTGAGTGTGCATTAACCTCGCTCCAACTTTGCATCGCACCCACCTATCTTCACCCTCGAGTCAGCCTCACCTTTGCTCCCCTCTTCATTGTTTGTGGTGATCGTTTACCACAATTTTCCACAGGAAAAAAATATCATTAGTGTAGTATTTAGTTGTATTTCTTGCATTATGAACCACCAATAAGCTGTCACCCATCTTCAGCAGTGCCATCTTAAACTGGAACAGGAGCTGGATCTGGAAATACTCAGAATTATCTGGAACCTGATTTATTGATGAGGCTTTTGTTGAGGTGAGCACCCAGGGTACAGACTTCAGATAGATGGGCAATCACCAGAAGTAAGGGAAAGACTCTGTCAGTGTAGGGTTTGGCAGTGTCCATTCCCCTCACTAACAGGATATTTTTGAGGGGTGTGTTCTTTTAGGGCTAGTAGCAGTAGTCAGGTCTCTGGCATAGTTACTTAGCCCTGAGGTTCAGAGGGAAAGGATGCAGTCAAATAGTCATAGGAGACTTGATAATGAAGGGAGCAAACAGGAGATTCTGTGGCTGCAGAAGATATGCCAGGAAGCTGTATTGCCTCCCAGATGCCAGTGTCAAGCATGTCTCTGGGCTGCTGCAGAAAATTCTTGAAGTAGAGGGTGAACAGTTAGAGGTAATTGTACATAGATCAACAGGTAAAGCAGGCTAACTGAGGCTGTAGATTGTCTCTCGGGATTGGGATGTTGTAGCCAAAACAGAAACATGGCTGAGAGAAGACCAGGACTGATAGCTTCATGTTCCAAGATGCTAATGCTTTAGGCATGACATGCAAACAGTAAGGATAGAGAGAGCGCTGTTGTTCTGCACTTTGGGCAATTCATTTATGTTTTTCTATGTGATTAAGCACATTCTGCTTTTATTTTAATGAGCAGTTTCTGATTTGTATTAGGTCATGTCTCGTGCAGCCAGGAAGTCATAAGTAGAAAATCACATTGGCTGGTAGTAGGCCAGAGGTTTATGTTAGGAGCAAAAGAAGTTTCTAATTAAAGCCATCCTGTTGTTTCCCCAGCATAAGTTGATGCTATATTGTTTAAAAGTCAATATAAAGGTATCAATAAGATTTTGCTAAAATAGTAAGTTTTTTTTTGAGTTTATTAGACACTATCACAGATACTAATGCTTACACATACTTGTTGGAATCTAATAATATTTACCTCCAGGAAACATAACTAAGTTCTTACTTATCTGTGTATAATTACTTGTGTGAATGGAACAACGTGATAAGTGTACTGTATTTGTTATGTCATGCCATTGAATCTGCAAAAAAACTAAACAGCTAGGTAGCTGTTTCCTGACTGTCATGTCATTTCTGAATGGAGTTTGGCTGACTGTCTACTTGATGTTACAACACTTCAGCGAGGGCAGTGCAGATGTATTTTTGTTAAGGGAGGACATAACAGCAGTGCTTAGAAGGAATGTTCTTGATAGATCATCTAATGAGGCTATTTGGAGAGAACTTAGAAATAAGAAGGGAATGGTCATCTTGGGAGAGCTGTATCAAAGATTCCCCAAATAGTCAATGGGAACTTAAGGGGCAGATGTGTTGAAAATTTACATGTAATTTTGAGAGTTGTAGGGTATTACTAGTGGGAGATTTCAATTTATCAACTGGGCCACCCAAAGACAAGAGGCCTGGATGAGACAGAATTTGTGTGATGCATCCAAGATAGTTTCCTCATGCAATATATAGAGAAACCTACCCAGGAAAGAGCCATACTGGACCTCCTCTTAGGAAAAGGGGCGGGGGGGGTGCAAGTTACTGAAATAGTGGTTGGGAGGCACCGTGGGTCCAGTAACCACAATTATTTTGAGGTTAAAATAGTGATGGGAAAAAGATAGAACAGGGCCATGGGATAAAGCACTGAACTGGAGCAGACCAACTTTGAGGGCAAGAAGCAGGAGCTACTGAAGTCACACACACAAAATGCTGGAGGAACTCAGCAGGTCAGGCAGCGTCTATGGAAATGAATAAGCAGTCAACGTTTTGGCTGAGATCATCAGGATTGGAAAGAAAAGAGGAAAAGCCAGAAGTAAAAGATGGGGAGAGGAAGGAGTACAAGCTAGAAGGTGATAGGTGAAGCCAGGTGAGCGGGGTAGTGGGGATAAATAAGAAGCTGGTAGATCAAAGTTGGAAGAGGTAAATGGTTGGTGAAGAAACAATTTGATAGGAGAGGGGAGTAGCCCATGTGAGAAAGGGAAGAAGTAAGAGCACCAGGGGGAAGGTGATAGGCAGATGAAGAGAAGAGGCAGAGTGGGAAATTGAAGAATGAAGGGTGAAGGGGAAATTTACCAAAAGTTGGAGAAATTGATATTCATGCCTTCAGTTTGGAGGTTACCCAAATGGGATATGGGGTGTTAACCTAAGAGTAGCCACATTGTGACAGTAGAGAAGTCATGGATCAACATATTGGAATGGGAATAGTTGACCACCAGGAAACCTCGCTGTTTGTGATGGATTAGAGGTGTTCAACAAAGTGGTTCCTCCATCTATGTCGGGTCTCACCAATGTACAGGACGCCACATTGGGAGAACCAGATACAATTGCCGACCCCCACAGTTTTGCAGGTGAAGTGTTGTCTCACCTGGAAGGACTGTTTGGGGCCTTGAATGGAGATTAGGCAGGAGGTGAATGGGCGTGTGTAGCAATTCTCCCACTTTCAGGGTAGGAAGATTTGTGGGGAGGGATGAATGGAGAAGGGAATCCCTGCAGGAAGTGAAGAGTGGGCAGGGGAAGTAAATTTGTGTTTGGAAATACCATCCTGTTGAAGATGGAGTTGACTAGGTTACTCTGTTTAAAGGCAAAGGAGAGTTGTCACGTGGCAGCATATTCTTGTGAGGGTGAATGGCAGAACTTTAGCTCATAAGAGGTATCAATGCTTTAGTAAGGGAAATGTGTTTACTAAATGCATTGCATTTAAGCAGTTAGGTACCAATGAATACCCTGACAAATATATAATTAAAATGTAAAAACAAGCTTAAGAGGGAAATCAGATTTTCACAAAAGGGATATGAGATGGATCTGGCTGACAGGATTAAAGATAATCCCAAGAAATTCCTCAATTATATTATTAGTAAAAGAGAGAGATTAGAACCTCTTAAAGACTATCAAAGCCACCTATGGTACGTGTGGAGCTGCAAGAGTGGCTGAGTTTTTTCATGTGTATTTCTCTTCAGTGTTTATTAAGGAAAACATAATGAATGCCAAAGAAATGAGGGTAATAAATAGTGAGGTTCCATGCATATTACATGGAAGGATGCATTTACAAACTTGAAACAAATTAAGGCCCTGCAAAGCTCCAGGGCTTGGCCAAGTGCACAACTGTACATTATAGGAAGCCAGGGAAGGATTCATAGAGGTCCTTGCAGAGGTATTTGCTTTGTCATTAGGCACTGGCAAAGTTTCAGGAGACTGTAGGGTGGTTAATGTTGTTCCTTTGCTCACAAAGGGTAGCAAGGTGCACCAGGGAACTACAGGCTGATGAGCTTGACTTTACTGGAGTTACTGGAGGGATTTCAGAAGGACAAGGTCTTCCATCACTTGTATGGTCAAGATGTGATCAGAAATAGTCTGATGGTTCTGTGCATGGCTAATTGGATCGAATGGATATTTTGAATTTTTCAAAGATATAAGATGGATGAAAGTAGAACAGTAGATGTTGGCTGTATGGACTTCAGTAAATCCTTTAACAAGATTCCACATGGGAATCTGATCTGGAAGGTTAGGGACTGAGGGAAGCTAGTGAGGTAGATTCTGAACTGGCTTGATGATGGGAAGTAGAGTGTGATGACCGAAAGTAGATTCTGTGACTGTAGGCGTGTGACTAGTGGGGTACTGCAGGGTTGGCGTTAGGACATCTGTTATCCATTATTTATGCAAATGATTTGGATCTGTACATGGCACGATTAGCAAGTTTGCTAATGGTGCTAAACCAGTAGGTTTTGTTAACATTGAAGCAGGCTACAATTAATGCAAGGAGATCTTGATCAGTTTGGGGGATGGGTTGAGGAATTGCAAATGGATTTCAATTTAGACAAGTGTGAGGAGATGCATTTTGGATAGTCAGTCTGAAGAGGGCTTATACAGCTAGGCACTGACTAGTGTGCAGGAGGGTCAACAAATTCTAGGAGTAGAAGTATATTGCCTAAGTAGATAGGGTGGTGAAAAAGGCATTTAACCTGCTAGCCTTCAGCAGTTTGGGCATTACATTTAGAAGTAGTGACATTATGTTGTAGTTACGTATGTCATCAGTGAGGCCACACTTCAAATATTATGTACAGTTTAGGTCACTGTGTTATAGGATAGGCATTGTCAAGCAGGCGAGGATACAGATGAGATTCACAAGGAGGCCGCCAAGACCAGAGGGCCTGAGCTGTAGAGAGAAGCTGGCCACACAGAATCTTTATTCCCTGAAGAGCAGGAGAATGAGGAGTGACCTTATCGATATTTATAAAATCATGATTGATATACCTAACGTGTATAGCCACAATCCTTTTGCTAGGGCTTGAGAATCCAAAACTAGAGGCTACAGATACAAGACGAGAGGGGAGAGATTTAAAAAAGACCTGAAATGTGACTTTTTACACAGGGGGTAGTGAATACCTGGAATGAGCTGCCAGAGGAGGTGGTCAAGGCAAGTACAAGTGCAACATTTAAGAGGTATTTCAATAGCTAATGGAGGAGAGTGCCTTAGATGGCTATGGGAGGATGCTTTGGTTTGCATGGACTAGTTAGGCCAAAGGGCCTGTTTTCATGCTGTATTGAATTGAATTGACATTATTTCTTACATCCTTCATATACATGAGTAAAAATCTTTACGTTATATCTCCATCTAAATGTGCAATGTACAATTTACAGTAATTTATAATAAATAGTATGTACAACAGGGTAGTCAATATAACATAGAAATACAGTTGTATCAGTATGAGTTAAGCAGTCTGATGGCCTGCTGGAAGAAGCTGTCCCGGAGCCTGATGGGCCTGGCTTTAATGCTACGGTACCGTTTCCCAGATGGTAGCAGCTGGAACGGTTTGTGGTTGGGGTGACCCAGGTCCCCAATGATCCTTTGGGTCCTTTTTATACACCTGTTTTTGTAAATGTCCTGAATAGTGGGAAGTTGACATATACAGATGCGCTGGGCTGTCTGCACCACTCTCTGCAGAGTCTTGCGATTGAGGGAAGTACAGTTCCCATATCAGGCAATGATGCAGCCAGTCAGGATGTTCTCAATTGTGCCCCTATAGAAATTTCTTAGGATTTGGGGGGCCCCACACCAAACTTCTTTATCCATCTGAGGAGGAAGAGGCACTGTTGTGCTTTTTTCTCCACACAGCTGGTATGTACAGACCACATGAGATCCTCGGCGATGTTTCTGCCGAGGAACTTAAAGCTGTTCACCCTCTCGATCCCAGATCTGCTGATGTCAATAGGGGTTAGTCTGTCTTCATTCCTCCTGTAGTCCACAACCGGCTCCTTTGTTTTTGTGACATTGAGGGAGAGGTTATTTTCTTGACACCACCGTGTCAAGGTGATGACTTTTTCTCTGTAGGCTGCCTCATTATTATTTGAGATTGGGCCAATCAGTGTAGTGTCGTCTACCAATTTAAATAGCAGATCAAATGGCCATAGAATGGTGCTCAATAATGACCCTATGGTGACCAAGTCTGTCTTTTCACTCTTGCTTTAGTTCTGGGTTGATTGATGGAGAAATGCACTAATTTTATCCCTCTGCTGCAATTATATTAAACCTTGCTGAAACTGTTTCTGGACTAAGTCTGTTTCCCTTCCTAAGGATATATTTTCCCAGTAGATGGAGTGCAGCATTAATTCATCAGGTTGATTCCTGTGGCAATGAGCTAGTTGTGTAAGGAAAGATTAAGCAGATTGGATATATAATTAGTAATTGGCAATCAATTATTATTGTCTTATGCACTTTGACACAATGAAAACTTTGTTTTGCATGACATCCGTACAGATTATTTCATTACATCAATAGATTGAGGTTGTACAAGTGAAAAGCACAAACAGAATGCAAAATATAGTGTTACAGGTACAGAGAAAGTGCAGGCAAAATATAAGATGCAAAGCCTTGATGAGGTTGTTTGTGAGTTTGAGAGTTCATCTTATAACAGCAGGATTGAAGCTGTCAAGCTGGTAGTATGCACTTTCAGGTTTTTGTTTCCTCTGCCCAGTGCATGGGGAGAGGTTAGAACATCTGGTGTGAGAGGGGTCTTGGATACATTCGCTGCTTTTATGGCTGCTGGAGAGGGTCAGCAACTTTAAATTCCTCAGTGTTGACACCAGCACCTAAGTGCAATTACAACGGTTTCATGGCAGTGCCTCTACTTCCTTTTGAGTTTGCAAAGTTTCTGCATGACAGCTAAACCTTTGATGAACTTTTTTTGATGTGTAATGGAGAGCATATTGACTGACTGCATCACAGCCTGGTATGGAAGCATCAATAGCCTTGAACGGAAAATCCTACGAAAAGTATTGGACAAAGTCCAATCCATCACAGGTAAAGCCCTCCCCACCATTGGGCACATCTACACACAATGTTGTCACAGGAAAGCTGCATCCATCATCAGAGACCCCCACAACCCAGGTCATTCTCTCTTCTCAGTACTGCTATCAGGAAGGAGGTACGGGTGCCTCAGGACTCACCCCAAACAGTTGTTACCCCTCAGCCATTCAGCCATCAGGCTCTTTCACCAAAGAATACAACTTCACTTGCCCCATTGTTGAAATGTTTCCGCAACCTATAGACTCACTTTCAAGGACTCATCTCATGTTCTCAATTTTTCTTGCTTATTTATTATTATTATTTCCTTTTTTTAGTATTTGCATAGTTTGTTACTTTTGTACATGGATTGAATGCCCAAGTTAGTGCTGTTTTCATTGATTCTATTGTGGTTATTATTGTTACGGTGTGGCGGCTCGCCCAAGAGGCAAGCGAACCGGCTCCAGCAGTCGCGGGCGATTCCGCAGCCAGCAGCAACCGAGGGGACTCTGAGTGCGGGGCAGACCTTGGCCCGGAAGCCGACATCACTTCCGCCCCACAAAGAGTGGGGGATGCTGGGAGCAGGCACTTAAGCGTGCGCGGATTTAAAACAGTAAGCAGTTCAACCAGACCCTGGTCGACTCAGTGTCTTGCTTTCACTCGTCACATATCAGCGCGACCACATTGGTGACCCCGACGGTCCAACGGCATTTAGACCCAGCATGAACGACTCGGCTCTGCAGAATGCAGTTTCCCTTAAACTGCCAGCCTTCTGGACCACCCGACCCCTGGTCTGGTTCGAGCAAGCAGAGGCCCAGTTCCAGGTCAGGCAAATTGTCTCAGATGCCACCAGGTATTACTACGTGGTGGGCGCCCTCAACCAGGAGACAGTGGACCACGTTATCAACTTTCTGCATCAGCCCCCGGCAACAGACAGGTACAAGGCACTCAAGGCCCTATTAATCTGTGCACTTGCCCTCTCCCGCCGTGAATGGGCCGCACAGTTACTCCATAAAGACAGCCTGGACGACCACGCGCCATCAGCCCTGATGAGTCCGTGGAGTAGATGGTGGCGCGCCTGTGCGTGCGCAGCCCTCTGGTGAAAAATGATATCGGATCTGTTAAATAGGGGCCGTGGACTTCTTCATCAAGTTATGGTATTGTTGCACTGTTGTAACTATATGTTATAATTATGTGGTTTTGTCAGTTTTTTTTAGTCTTGGTCTGTCCTGTGTTTTGTGATATCACACCGGAGGAAATATTGTATCATTTTTTAATGCATGCATTACTAAATGACAATAAAAGAGGACTATGTGTCTTCATAATCTAGTACTGGCAGACCGCCATAAGCCTTGCTTGCTTTTTGAACAGATCTTCTTGGAGCAAATGCCAGAAGACATCTGCCTCCTGCTAGCAGATGAAGACTTCAGGGACCCGTGCAGGATGGCAGTGCTTTGGCGTGCCAAACAAAATGGCAGAACCACCATTGAAATTAGTGCTGTAGCACGGCCGCAAGTCCAGCCCTCCCACACCCCATCAGCGGGGCACATAACACCCACACTAAGGGATGGCACCACTTCTGAATCTTGGTGTTTTTATCATCAAAGGTGGGGTTCCGGGGCCCACCGCTGCCGACCACCATGCTCGTTCCAGGGAAACGCCAGGACCAGCCGTTGCTGATGGCTACGGTGGCTGGTCACCGTGATAGCCTCCTCTACATTTGTGACAAGCACTCCAGGCATAGATTCCTGGTGGACACGGGGGCGGAAATCAGTGTCCTACCCCCCTCGAGCCATGAGGAACAGGACCAGAACTTACGGCAGCCAACAGCAGCACCATCTGCACCTACGGCACAAGAACCATCCCCTTGCAGTTCGATTCCAGTCACTTTACATGGACATTTACGCTGGCCGCCGTGTCACAGCCATTGCTACGTGGGGACTTCCTCTGCGCGCACTGTCTGCTCGTGGATTTGAAGGGACGACGATTGGTCGATGCAAAGACGTTCCAGACTTTCTCCCTCAGTGAGGCCAGGTTACCGGCCCCAAACCTGGACTCCGTCACTTATTCTGACAACGAGTTCACCAGAGTGTTATCGGAGTTCCCATCTATCATCACGCCACAGTTTTCCTCAACAGACCCCAAGCATGGCGTGATGCACCACATCCCCACACAGGGACCTCCCCTTCATGCCCAGGCCCGCAGACTACCGACCGACAAGCTCCGCCTCACGAAAGAAGAATTCAAGAAGATGGAGGAGATGGGGATTGTGCGGCGTTCCAACAGCCCGAGGGCCTCCCCACTCTATATGGTGCCCAAGTCCGTGGGCGGGTGGAGACTGTGCGGCGACTATAGGAGGTTGAACGATGCCACCACGTTCGATGCTATCCAGTACCACACATCCAGGACTTTACGGCCAACCTGCACAGGGCGCGCATCTTTTTGAAGATTGACCTGGTCCGAGGGTATCATCAGATCCCAGTCCACCCAGACGATATACCCAAGATGGCCCTCGTTACCCCCTTTGGCCTGTTTGAGTTCTTCAGGATGCTGTTCAGGCTCAAAAACGCTGCACAGATGTTCCAGTGCCTGATGGACGCAGTAGGGAGAGATCTGGACTTTCTGTTCATCTACCTGGATGACACACTTATCGCCAGCCACTCCCGCCAGGAACATCTAGCACATTTACGCCTGCTCTGCCGCCGCCTAAGCTACTACGGCCTGGCTCTCAACCCTGCCAAGTGCCAGTTTAGCCTACCCGCCATCGACTTCTTGGGACACCAGATCGACCGCCTTGGAGCTGTGCTCCTGCTGGCAAAAGTTGAGGCCGTCCACCAATTCGCCAGACCCAGCACTGTTAAAGGCCTGCAGGAATTTGTTGGGATGGTTAAATTTTATCACCATTTCCTGCCCTCAGCGGCACAGATCATGCGGCCCCTTTTCAGCTTGATGTCCAGCAAGGTCAAAGAGGTCACCTGGACAGAGGAGGCGACGGCGGCTTTTGAACAAGCCAAGAACATGCTAGCAAATGCCACGCTCCTGGTCCACTCCTGGGTCGATGTCCCCACTGCCCTCACTGTGGACGCCTCCAACGTGGCAGTTGGCGGTGTGCTCGAACAGCTCATCGAAGGCCAGTGGAAACCGCTCGCTTTTTTCAGCCGGCACCTACGACCCCTGGAACTTAAGTAAAGTGCTTTCGACAGGGAGCTGCTGGCCCTGTACCTTGCATTCTGGCATTTCAGGAATTTCATAGAAGGGAGGGAGTTCACGGCCTTCACAGACCACAAGCCCCTCACTTTCGTGTTTCCCAAAGTCTCAGACCCGTAGTCAGGCCGTCAGCAATGCCACCTGTCATACATCTTGGAGTTTACCACCACGATCAAGCACATCTCCGGGAAGAACAACATGGTGGCCGACTCGCTGTCACGCACCTCCATCCAATCAGTGCACTGTCGGTCTCCGGGGGTGGATTATGTGGCGTTAGCTGAGGCGCAACAGCTGGATGGAGAGATGCCGGCGTACTGAACCGCAGTCTCAGGACTCCACCTCGAAGACATACCCATTGGGCCTAAAGGTAATGAGCTCCTTTGTGATGTGTCCACCAGGCAACCTCAGCCCATTGTCCCACATTTTCGACACCTTGCATGGTTTAGCCCACCCTTCCATCCGGGTGACCATCCGGCTGATCGCAGACAGGTTTGTGTGGCACGGCCTACACAAGCAGTTTGGGCACTGGGCCAGGACATGCATGCACTGTCAAACCTCCAAAATCCAGAGGCACATGTGGGTCCCACTGCAACCCTTCCAGCCAACACATAGGAGGTTTGAACATGTCCACATGGACATCGTCAGCTCACTGCCAGATTCGAGAGGAGCGAGACACCTGTTTATCATGGTGGACAGGTTCACTAGGTGGCCAGAAGCTATCCCACTTGCTGACACGGCCACGGAGACATGCACCAGAGCCCTGATTACCACTTGGGTGGCACAGTACGGACTCCCAGCCCACATCACTTCAGACAGGGGTGTGCAGTTCACATCGACTTTGTGGTCTTTTTCCTTGGAGCCCAGCTCCACCGAACGACTGCTTACCACCCGCAGTCCAACGGCCTGGTGGAACGTTTCCACAAGCACTTGAAGTCAGCCCTGATGGCATGCCTCCGAGGGCCAGACTGGGTTGATGAACTCCCCTGGGTGCTGCTTGGTATCCACATGGCACCCAAGGAGGACCTGGCCGCATCATCGGCTGAACTGGTTTACGGTGCCCCGCTCACAGTTCCCGGTGAGTTTGTACCAGCACCCTGTGGCCAGGAGGACACACCACGGCGGTCCTAACTAAACTCCGGGAGCGGCTTGGAACACTTGCCTCAGTCCCGATGTCCCATCACAGAACACCACCATCTTTTGTGCCCAAGGACCTACAACAGAGCAAGTATGTTTTCGTTTGCTGAGGTGCGCGCAGACCACCCTTGCAGCAGATATACGAAGGACGCTACAAGGTGGTGCGCCATAATGGGACGACCTGCGTTCTCGACATCGGCGGTCGTGAAGAGACTTTTACCATTGACAGTCACAAACCGGCGCATCTAGACGGTCGCGGTTCCACCCCCACGACAACTAGGCCGCCCACCTAAAAGAACTGCCAGTGTGCAGGCTGTGGACTCTGCACCTCCTAGTGCCGGTTCTGAGGGGGGGGGGGTCATGTGGCGTCTTGCCCACGCGGCAAGCGAACCGGCGGGCAATTCCGCAGCCAGTGACAACCAAGAGGGCTCTGAGTGCAGGGCAGACTTCTGCCTGGAAGCCAATGTCACTCCCACCCTGCAAAGAGTGGGGGATGCTGGGAACAGGCACTTAAGCGTGCACGGATTTAAACAGTAAACAGTTCAACCAGACCCTGCTCGACTCAGTGTCTTACTTTCACTCATCGCGTATCAGCACGACCACAACGGATTAATTGAGTATACCTGCAAGAAAATGAATCTCAGGGTTGTATATGGTGACATATATGTACTTTGATAATAAATTTGATAATAAATATTGATTTGGAGAAGCTACTGTGAGGTCACTCTATATGTACTAGATAGAGGGAGTTTTCTAAGAAAGGAAATAATTTAAGTACAGGGAAGTATGTTCCCATAAGGGTGAAGGATAAGGACAGCAAGTCCAAGGAACCTTGGATGTCAAGGGATGTCATGTGTTTGAAAAAAAAACGATAAAGGAAATATATAGCAAATATGCAGTCCTGAAAATGAGGGGTGGTTGGGGTGGGGGGGTGGAATTGGTGCTTGCTGCCACTTATGCATGGGAGGGGGGTTTTGGAGGGGACTTTGGGGTTTTTCATGTTTAACTGTTGTTCATTCTTTGGGTACTTCTATGTTTTCATGGATGTTTGTGAAGAAAAAGCATTTCAGAATGTATATTGTATACATTTCTCTGACATTAAATTTGACCTTTGAACCTTTGAATATCAATAGTGAAAGAGATTGTTAAAAATTAATTAAAGTGCAAAGTCAGGCCACAAAATTTGATTGGGGGATATGATTAAGAAAAAAAGTCTCATGGCATTTGATGGGTATATTAAGAACAAGAGTGTAACTAATGAAAGAATGGGGCCTATTATGCTCAAAGATGAATTCTGTACATGGAATCAAAAGATGTGGTTGAACTGAAGTTGAAGATTTCAAATAAAGACAGTGAATTTCTCAAACAAATTAAAAAGCAAGAGATATTAGATTACTTGGCGGGCAAAAAGTGGATAAATCTTTAGAACCTGATGAGATGTACCCAGGTTACTATGGAAGGCAACATAAATAAATAAATAAATAAATTATGGGTGCCCTGACAAGAAATACTTAAATCTTCTCTGACAGTTGGTCAGGCGTCAGATGACCAGAGTACAAAGAAGCAGGCAAAAGCACGTATTTGAAGTCTAGTTAATCTAATGCCAGCGGTATGAGATGACACAAAGCTTGGTGGCAGTGTGAAATATGAGGAGGATGTTATGAGAATGCAGGGTGACTTGGACAGGCTGGGTGAGTGGGCAAATGCTGGGCAGATGCAGTTTAATGTGGATAAATGTGAGGTTATCCACTTTGGTGGCAAGAACAGGAAGGCAGATTATTATCTAAATGGAGTCAAGTTAGGAAAAGGGGAAGCACACCAAGATTTAGGTGTTCTTGTATATCAGTCACTGAAAGCAAGCATGCAGGTACAGCAGGCAGTGAAGAAAGCTAATAGCATGTAGGCCTTCATAACAAGGGGAATTGAGTATAGTAACAAAGAGGTCCTTCTGCAGCTGTACAAGGCCCTGGTGAGACCACACCTGGAGTATGGTGTGCAGTTTTCGTCTCCAAATTTGAGGAAGGACATTCTTGCTATTGAAGGAGTGCAGCGTAGGTTCACAAGATTAATTCCTGGGATGGTGGGACTGTCACATGTTGAAAGATTGGAGCGACTGGTCTTTTATACACTGGAATTTAGAAGGCTGAGAGGGGATCTGATTGAAATATATAAGATTATTAAGGGATTGGACACGCTGCAGGCAGGAAGCATGTTCCCGCTGATGGGTGAGTCCAGAACCAGAGGCCACAGTTTAAGAATAAGGGGTAGGCTATTTAGAACAGAGTTGTGGAAAAATTTTTTCACCCAGAGAGTGGTGGATATGTGGAATGCTTTGCCCCAGAAGGCAATGGAGGCCAAGTCTCTGGATGCTTTCAAGAAAGAGATGTATAGATTTCTTAAAGATAGCAGAATCAACAGTTTATGGGGATAAGGCAGGAACTGGATACTGATTGTGGATGATCAGCCATATCAGTGAATGGCAGTGCTAGCTCGAAGGGCCAAATAGCCTACTCCTGCAACTATTGTCTATTGGTAGGGAAATTATTGGAAAAGAAATCTGAAAGTTATGATTAATCTGCTTTTGAAAAGACATGGATCAACAAGTGATCATGAGCATGGATTTGTTGCTGGGAGACCCAGTCTAACTAAATTAGTTGAGTTTATGATATGTTTTGATACTAGTTTTGTGGACTTCAGTTCGGATGTTGACAATATCCCACATACATAACTAGCCCAGGAGGTTCGTATCCATAAGACCCATTACAAGTTGACAAACTGAATCTAAAATTTTTGTAATCAGAGATGGTGGGAACTTGCTTTTGTGATTGGAAGCTTGCTGTCTATTCTGTACTTTATCAGCCAAGATGAGAGTGTAACGAGTGTAACTAGTAAGGTCACAGATGAGCTGAAAATTGCTGATGTTGTGAAAGTGAGAAGGCTAGTCTTAGACTACTGAATGATATTGATTAGCTGGAATGTTGAGCAGAACTGTGGCATCTGAAATTAATTCTGAAAAGTGTAGGGTTATATAAGGCAAGGTTGTATACCACAAATGGCAGCATCCATCCAAAGATCACAAAAGAATCAGTTGATTGGCAGGTGATGAAGACATACTGAATGCTTGCCTTCATTAGCCGGGATATAGAACAGTAGAGCAGTGAAGCATTGATCCAGCATTATAAATTGTTAATTGAGCCATAGCTGGAATATTTGTACATACTCATGAGAGTATTTCCTGAGGTAGTTCATTTCAGTTATGGGGTGTGTCTGGGGTGAAGTAGATCAGCTGGTTGAATGGTGTCACAACAACCTTGCATTCAATGTCAGCAAAATCAAGCAATGGATTGTGGACTTCAGGAAGGGAAAGTCAATGGACTACACTCCAGTCCTTTTTGAGGGATCAGCAACAGAAAGTGTAAGCAATTTCAAGTACCTGAGTGTCAACATCTCCGAAGATCGATTCTGGGCCTAACATATTGATCTAATTACAAAGAGTGCACAGTAGTGACTATATTTCACTAGGAGTTTGAGGACACTTGGTATGTCACTGAAGACTCTTGCAAATTTCAACCGATGTGTCATGGAGAGTATTCTAACTGATTATATCACCACCTAGTATGGAGGCGCTTCTGCACAGGACTGGAAAAAGCTGCAGAAAGTTGTAAACTCTGCCAGCTCCATCACAGGCCTCTCTAGCCTCTCCAGCATCAAGGACATCTTCAAAAGCTGATGCTTCAAAAACACAGCAAGCATCCATCATTAACAACCACCATCAGCCCTCTTCTCATTGTTACTATCAAAGAGGAGGTACAGGAGCCTGAAGACGCAAACTCAATGTTTTAGGAATAGCATCTTCCCCTCTGCTATCAGATTTCTGAATGGACAATGAGCCCATGTACACGACCTCACTTTTTTTTTTGGTGAACGCAGCAGGCCAGGCAGTATCTCTAGGAAGAGGTACAGTCGACTTTTCAGGCCGAGACCCTTCGTCAGGACTAACTGAAGGAAGAGTTAGTAGGAGATTTGAAAGGGGGAAGGGGAGATCCAAAAATGATAGGGGAAGACAGGAGGGGGAGAGATGGAGCCAAGAGCTGGACAGGTGATTGGCAAAAGGGATATGAGAGGATCATGGGACAAGAGGTCCAGGGAGAAAGACAAGGGGTGGGGGGAAACCAGAGGTTGGACAAGGGGTATAGTCAGAGGGACAGAGGGAGAAAAAGGAGAGTGAGAGAAAGAATGTGTGTATAAAAATAAATAACGGATGGGGTACGAGGGGGAGGTGGGGCATTAGTGGAAGTTAGAGAAGTCGATGTTCATGACATCAGGTTGGAGGCTACCCAGACGGAATATAAGGTGTTGTTCCTCCAACCTGAGTGTGGCTTCATCTTTACAGTAGAGGAGGCCGTGGATAGACATATCAGAATGGGAATGGGATGTGGAATTAAAATGTGTGGCCACTGGGAGATGCTGCTTTCTCTGGCAGACAGAGCGTAGATGTTCAGCAAAGCGGTCTCCCAGTCTGCGTCGGGTCTCGCCAATATATAGAAGGTCACATCAGGAGCACCGGACGCAGTATATCACCCCAGCCAACTCACAGGTGAAGTGTCGCCTCACCTGGAAGGTCTGTCTGGGGCCATGAATGGCGATAAGGGAGGAAATGTAAGGGCATATGTAGCACTTGTTCCGCTTACAAGTGCCAGGAGGAAGATCAGTGGGGAGGGATGGGGGCGGACGAATGGACAAGGGAGTTGCGTAGGGAGCAATCCCTGCGGAATGCAGGGGGGGGGGAGGAAAAGATGTGCTTAGTGGTGGGATCCCGTTGGAGGTGGCGGAAGTTATGGAGAATAATATGTTGGACCAGGAGGCTGGTGGGGTGGTAGGTGAGAAGCAGGGGAACCCTATTCCTAGTGGGGTGGCAGGAGGATGGAGTGAGAGCAGATGTACGTGAAATGGGGGGGATGCGTTTGAGAGCAGAGTTGTTAGTGGAGGAAGGGAAGCCCCTTTCTTTAAAAAGGGAGGACATCTCCCTCGTCCTGGAATGAAAAGCCTCATCCTGAGAGCAGATGCAGCGGAGATGGAGGAATTGCGAGAAGGGGATGGCATTTTTGCAAGAGACAGGGTGAGAAGAGGAATAGTCCAGATAGCTGTGAGAGTCAGTAGGCTTATAGTAGACATCAGTGGATAAGCTGTCTCCAGAGACAGAGACAGAAAGATCTAGAAAGGGGAGGGAGGTGTCGGAAATGGACCAGGTAAACTTGAGGGCAGGGTGAAAGTTGGAGGCAAAGTTAATAAAGTCAACGAGTTCTGCATGCGTGCAGGAAGCAGCGCCAATGCAGTCATCGATGTAGTGAAGGAAAAGTGGGGAACTGATACCAGAATAGGCACAGAACTTAGATTGTTCCACAAAGCCAACAAAAAGGCAGGCATAGCTAGGACCCATACGGGTGCCCATAGCTACTACCATTCACCAGCAACTTTGATGTGTGTTGCTTGAATTTCCAGCATCTGCAGAATTCCTGTTGTCACCTTTTTTTTTAAATTTTGATCTCTTTTTGCACTACTTATTATTAGTCTGCTGGGGTATTTTGTGGTTTGTATTGAAATGGTGGTCTGAAGGATCTGTTATTGTACAAATCCATGACTCTGACTCCATAATGGGTAACCTACTCTAAATGTGTGGAGCTTGCAAATTTTCCCTGTGACTGCATGGGTTTCCTCTGAGTGATCCAGTTTACTTCCACTTTCCAAAGACATAAATATTGGTGGGTAAAATTGGTCACTGTAAATTGCCTCTGGTGTTTAGCTAAATGGCAAAATCTCAGGGGAGCTGAAGGGAATGTGGAGGAGAATAAAATCAGATTAGTGCAAGGTTACTGCAAACATGGGTTTAATGGTCAGGGTGAACTTGTGGAGTGAACAGCCAATTTGACATCATGTCTCTTTGAATGCTTCATTTGGGCAGATAATGGGAAGTAATTTCCTCTAGCTGGGAGTCAAATTGACATGAAAGTAAATACAGTGCTAGGCCATTTAGAGTGAAGCTAAGAAATATTTCATGTGAACATTAGTGGAAATCTTGGACCTTTTTCACATAAGCTATTGCAACTGGGTCAATTGTATATATCAGCAGACTTTTATTAAGCAATTATAGAATGGCAATGAAGAAAAATAGAGGGGTGACAAAAAAAAATCAAATCTGCCATTGAACTGAATAGCTGGAGAGGCTCAGCAGAGTGAATAGCTTAATTCTGTTCCTAAAGCATTACTGGGATTTTCTACTAGCTAAGAAAGTGAGTAGCAGAACCATCCAGCCCAGAGTTTGTGTTGAGTTTTCTGATCCAAAGAGGTAAGCATGTTATGAATGGCATTAGCTTCAATGCAATGAGTGTGTGGGCAAATCAAAAATGCTGGTTGCTACCCAGCAGTTCCCTTTGGCAATTACCCACAACTAGATCTGGAGCAGAGCAGGAGCATGTCTTCTGTGCCACAAGTGAATCAAAACTATTAGAGAATAGAAGCATAAAGTGAATGCAGAGCAGAATAATTAACAAAAATAATGCAATTCTTTAGAAAATTATGCAAGATGTTTGCATTTGAGCAATTGTGTAAATATGTTAAAAAAAACATTGTATATAGAAGAGTCAAAGACAGGAACAGGCCCTTCAGACAACAATGTCTGTACCAACTATGATGTCAAGCTAAATCATCCCATCTGTCTGCACATGGCCAAAATTCATTCATTCCCTGCTTGTTTGGGCGCCTGTCTAAACTCCTAAACATCACTGTCATATATATTTCTACCACCTTCCCAGGCAGCACGTTCCAAGCACCTACCACTTTCTGTGTAATAAATTTACCTAGCACATCTTTGGAAACACAAGAAACAGCTGATCCTAAAAAAATAGTGCAAACATCAAACTTCTGAAAGAACTCAATAGGTCAAACAGCATCTGTGCCGGGAAAGGAATTTCAGCATTTCAGATTGGGACCCAAGACCAGAACTTGATGAGGAGTCTCAAACCAAAATGCCGATCCCTGATGTGCTTTCCCTCTCAAATGGGTGACAAAGTGTTATGCCACACTAGGACACGTTAACAAGATTTCTATGTGAAATTCCTCCAGTTACGTTCTGAGAGAAAATGTGCTTGTGTTTCTTAGCTTGCACCTTTGCTCTGGAAACACAATCCCTCACAGCAACAATGACTGGCTACTCCAGCTTCCTTTCTCCAAGGGACTAGTGCATGGGCACAATCATCATTATATTTTTGGGGAAATTGTTTAAGCAAGTGATCTTAAAGGATCTTACATCAGCACTTGTGGACCCATTTCTTCAGAGTACAGAGTGGGATAAAATGTGAAAGAGGCAATTAAAACTGATTGGCTTGATTATTTGAGAATGAAGTCACCAACCCGATGTTTGGAAGTTAAACTTTACATGAGTAGTTCAATGGGAAAACTAAATCTCACCGTTCTCAATATCAGGTCATGAAACCTGGCAACAGTATGTTCTTACCCCATGCTAAATTCAGGTGGTTCTCTTTTAAGTGTTATTAGTGGTAATACATCATACTATGTTGAAATATTTCAAAATATAACCTTTGTTCTCTGCAAAAAATCACCTGCAAACCTTGTTTTTAATCACATTTGCATTAATAACATTTACTGTGTTGTTATTATCTGAAGGATAAATATGAGAGTTTAAGACACTGGAAGAAAATATACCAGCCTACTGTGAGCACAAAAAGCACTTGTATTTATATTGCACCTTGAATTACATCAAGACTTCACAAAGCAGTTTGGAAGGAACTACATGTTTAATTTGTAGTTAGTGTCACAATTAAAGAAATGCAAGTACTTTTGACTCACTAAACTTACACAAGCAGCAAATCATTATGGCCAGATCATTTCAAAGTTGCTGGTGAACGCAACAGGCCAGGCAGCATCTCTAGGAAGAGGTACAGTCGACATTTCAGGCTGAGACCCTTCGTCAGGTCTCGGCCTGAAACGTCGACTGTACCTCTTCCTAGAGATGCTGCCTGGCCTGCTGTGTTCACCAGCAACTTTGATGTGTGTTGCTTGAATTTCCAGCATCTGCAGAATTCCTCATGTTTGCGTGATGGCCAGATCATTTTTTGGTTCACCAGGGATAAACTTGCCCAATCATCAGCATCCCTAGATCTTGAGTTTTTTGTCAAGACTGGGACTTGAATGCGTAAGGTAGAGGTGAGTAGAGGCAAAATACACAGTACTTTGCTATGGGTGATAACAACATTGAGAATTCACAGAAAATGCAGATGTAGAACCTTCCACTCAAAGTCAAGTTGGGCATAAGCCACCAAAGCCTTCCATTTTACTTATGGATAGCTCCTAGAGCCACAAATGAGCTGAATCCTTTTCAGATCCAGCACCCCAATTGCCAATGATGGGAATGTTATGAGAGCAGTCAGTGTTGATACTGCGTAGCTTAGGTGAAATGAGTTCAATCCTGACATGGTTGTTGCCAGTGTGAAAGTCACATACTTTCCCTGTGATCTGAGAGTTTCAGTAGATCTTCTGGGTTCCTCCTGTAGTCCAAAGACACTACTGTTGTAGGACAAATAATAGGCAGGATGAGTCAGCTTATTAGTGTGTTGAGTTTTCAAATCATTGAGTGGCACTATAACAGCAACCTTTTACTCAGCGTCAGCAAACTAAAGAGCAGATTGTTGACTTCAGTCAGGGGAAGGATCCACACTGGAGAGTCAATGGTGGAGAAAGTTAAAAACTTTAAATTCCTATGTATTAATACATTGGATGACCTGTTCTGGGCCCAAACACATATATAACAATTATAAGGAAACACACCAGTGTCTTTACTTTCTTAGGAGGTTAACGTGGTTTGCCTTGTTTCCAAACACTCTAACAAACTGCTGTAGATATCTATTGAAAATACTCTAGCAAGCTGCACCTTTGTCAGGCACGGCAATTCAGATGTTCAGGAATGTATCAAGCTGTAGAGAGACGTGGATTATGTCCAATAAATCATAGGTACATCCCTCCACACGATCAGCAATATCTACAGCAGGTGTTGCCTCAAGAAGGCAACGTCCATCATCAATGATTCCCACCATCCAGCCATGCCATCTTCTCAGGAGGTACGGAAGCTTGAAGTCCCACACCACCATGTTCAAGAACAGCTACTTCCTTTCAAACATTCGATTTTTGACCAGCTAACACGACCCTAATCACCATTACAGTTTGGCAGCACTATGACTACTTTGATCATTTTGCATTATAATGCATTAAGTTTTTTTTTTGTTTTAATTGTGTATTGTTTCCAAGTGAAAATTGGAATAATTTAGGTTCCTTATGTCTTCCTTGTGAATGCTGCTCAAATGATGCTATGTCCCTATGATGTTGCTTCAAGTAAGTTTTTCATTGCAGCTAAGCCTATGCATATGACAATAAACTTGACTGGACTATACATGCTGGTAAATTAATTGGCTGCTGTAAATCACACAAGATATTTACCCAAAAGATCCAAAGGACAATTGATTGGCAAGAATACAGGGGGCATGGAACTGATGGTATCAGTCAGCTGGAAGTCAATATGGACTTGATAGGCTGAGCAGCCTCCTGGTGCTTGGTGCATGGGAGCATGGTGTGTAACTCAGACCTTTGGACAATGGCAGTGGAGGCCATCCAGGAAACCAAACTTGGGTTCTGGCAGTGATTTGAAAATGTAATTTCAGTCCTAGAAGTAGCCACTGATCAGTATAACGAGGGCTGATTTAAAGAAAAACATGTTGTTTGCATTTGGCACAAATCACCAACAGAGTGGCTGGTCAGACTGTTCTCCTGTGGTGAATGCTCAGATAGTGTGGCCAGACTGCAGTCACACAGCCTCACCCTTTCACTGGGTCCCTGGGGTCCTCTCCAAGTCATGTTATCCAGCCGAGAGTGATAAGGGTCCTTATTGATGGGTTTCACCCTTTTGAGGTATCGCCCTTTAAAGATGTCCTCGATGCTGGGGAGTCTAGTTGCCATGAAGAAGCTGGCTGGGTTTCCAACTTCCTGCAGCTATTTACTGATCCTGTGCAATGGCCCCTCTGTACTAGATGATGATACTACCAGTTGGAATGCTCTCCATGGTACATCTGAAGAAATTTGTGAGAGTCTTCGGTAACATACCAAGTCACCTCAAACCCCTAATGAAATATAGTTGCTATCGTGTCTTCATTGTAATTACAGCAATATGTTGAACCCAAGATAAATCAGAGATGTTGATGCCCAAGAACTTGAAACTGCTCACCCTTTCCACTGCTGATCCCTCGATGAGGACTGGTGTGTGTTCCCTCAACATCCCTTTCCTGAAGTCCACAGTTCATTCCTTGGTTTTAATGACATTGAGTGCAAGATTATTGTTGCAACACCACTCAACCAGCTGAACTACCTCACTCCGGTATGCCTCCTTGTCACCATTTGAAATTCTCCCAACAATATTTGTACCGTTGTCAAATTTGTAGATGGTATTTGAACAGTGCCTCGCCACACAGTCGCGAGTGTAGAGAAAGTGGAGCAGTGGGTATGCATGGATCCTTGAGGCGCACCAGTTTTGGCTTTCAGCAAAGAGGAGATGCTATTTCTGATCCACATTGACTGTGAACTCATGGTGTGAAAGTTAAAGGTCCAGTTGCAGAGAGAGATACAGAGGCCCAGATTTTGGAGCTTGTTGTGGGTATGAATTTATTGAATGCTGAGCTGTAATCAATACACAGCAGCCTGACATAGGTATCGCTATTGCCCAGGTGATCCAAGGCCAAGTGGAAAGCCTTTGAGATTGTGTCCACTGTAGGCCTATTGTGGTGTAGTGGGTCCAGGTCCTTGCATAGACATGAGTTGATTCTGGCCATGACCAACCTGTCAAAGTATTTCATCACCATAGATGAGAGTGCAACTGGGTGTTAGTCATTAAAGCAATTCATCCTTCTCTTCTTGAGCACTGCTCCGATTGTTGCCCAATTGAAATAGGTAGGAACCTCTGAGTGTAGTGGTGAGAGATTGAAGACGTACTTGAACGCCGCTGCCAGTTGGTTGGCACAGGTTTTCAATGCCCTACCAAGTACACCATCCCCTGGCGATGCATAGGTTGCAAGAGTTCACCCTCTAGGAAGATGTTGTCATGTTGGCCTCTAGACAGATATCACAGTGTCACAAGATGCTGCAGGGATTCGCAGAGGTGTAGTTTTATTCTCTTTTTCAAAACGTGAATGAAAGATGTTGAGCTAATCTGGGAGTGAATCATCACAGCCATTCATGATGTTAGTTTTTGCTTTGTAGGAAGTAACATTGGGAGATATTAATTAACACAAATATTTTAAAATATTTGATGGCAGAGAGCCAGGCACCCAAAATTAAAGTTATCAGGACTGTCTCTGGGTATCAGTCTACTGATACTTACCTAATACAGCCTTACCTGATATGCTAAGTGACAACATCCAAATGGTCTGCCAGCTTGTATTCAAGCCACAATTCAAGTCACATGCTGCATGGTTTAAAGCATTCCAATTAATACAACACCTTTGTCTTAATGTTCGGCTCTTGCATTTGCAATCTTTTAGCCTGTGGAGCAGCTGGTGTTTTTAAACTTCGAATTACTGCTTGCAATTTACAAAAAAAAACTGGAGGCTAATTGCAAACTTCCTGAACTTATTTATATTTACAACAATAACTGAGGCCTGGTTCTTGTTTGAGTTAATATCTGCTATATTCACATATCTCCAGAAAACCCCTAGCAGGCTCCTCTGGTTCTACAGATGGAATGTTGGTGGCAGTTGTTCAGAGGCTTCTTTCATCTGACCTGGTTAGGTTCCCTGCAATGTTAGGAAAGACACCTGCATGCGCGATTTTGTGATTGCTGATCATGGGGTTCAGTTCCTCCAGTGCCTGCCTATTGTTGGCCTGAAATGAAATGCACGCCACAACCAGGATGATGGTGGAAAGCATTCTTGGCATATAAAATGGATGACATTTGACCGCAATATGTTTCAGGTCAGGCAAACAGGATTGAGACAGAATCGCCATCTCTGGGCACCTACACCCGATGAGTTAATCATAAAGCATATTCCACCTCCTCTACCTCTGTGCTGTCTTTGTAGAGAATGGTGAAGTCATTGATTGCAGCACTACATCTGAAATGGTAACATTTAGCCATGTCTCTGTGACTTTGTATTAAGTATGCTGCAACAGAACCAATCTGGCATCAGTTCCAGATACTTCAACAAAACATGCACCTTACATGTCAGAAATTATCCCAGAAACTGAATAAGTCAGAAGCTCTAATTGAAAATGATTTGTAGAAGCAACTTCTGATATTAACAAGACCCAGAGCAGCTTAGCAGATGTAGGCACACTTCTCTGTCATTATGTATCAACCATATGGCAGTGATGGAGTTAGAACATACTAAAAAATCAATCCATACAGTCAGATTTTTCAGACACTATGTTCATTCCATTCAAAAAACAGATCATTTCTCCAACCCTAAGAGATTAAACCCTCAACCATGAACAACGTGATGTCTTTATATTCCAGGCCATCCTGTCAAGCTGAACTGTTGATACACAGTGCAAAGCTAGATGCTATCACCCTGCAAATCAGTTTCTTCTTATACTCTTCCCACTAATACTTTCATGTCCTGTTTGCTACAGCCATTATTCACCAATATATCTTGTGCTTAATTCAGATCATTGCTACATCAGCCCCAATACTTCTTTTGTCAACAGATCTAAGGCTAGATTCGTATGGAGGTGTAAATGGCTTTTAATAGGTAATAGAAGCTACTGGAAAATACTGCATTCATGTTTTTTCTTGGAAATTAATAAAACCATTTTCAATTTTGTGTTGCGCTGATATTATTTTTGCATCAGCTCTTTGAGTAGCAACTCAAGGCCAAAAATAGAATTTAAAATTACCAACTGCATATTCATGCTTTATCATTTGAGAATAACTGAAAGAGCAAAAGTTTAGTATTTTGCTAAAAGGAGGAAGAAAGCTGTAAAAGTCCCAATCAAACCCATTCACTTGGAAATCTGGTTTTATCACTTGCATTGCATTATACCAGCCTAAATGTCTGGCACTGCACATCAGAAATCTGCAAGTTTAACAGTCATACAGAAAGGAATGACAATTTTAGAGAAAAGTTATCATCAAGCCTGCAGGAAGTCCCCATGAGATCCGCAATCTGCTGAGGGCCAGATTAGAGACATTCAAGTCTCACGACCAAGAAAGGAACAAGACATCCAGATACAATCCCTGGAAAGTGACCTCACAGGTGAAGTGGTTATTGTAGACCAAACTTCTGAGAGCCTGAATGCTATCGCCTCTTAAGTGAAATCAAGCGACATCAGAGCTTTGCTTCCAGATGAGCTCAATGCCCTCTCTGTTCACTTTGACTATCAAAACATGGAGGAAACTTCACAAACTCCCACAGCCCTGATGATCCTGTGATTTCCGTCTCTGAGAGCATCCTTCTAGAGGGTGAAGCCATGGAAAGCACCTGGACTAGATAGGGTACCTGGTCGAATACTAAAACCTGCACTGATCAACTGGTTGAAGTGCTCACTTCAGCAATCTGAGGTACCCACCTGCTTCAAGCAGGCTTCAATAATACCGGTGCCTAAGAAGAATGTGGTAACCTTCCTCAATGACTATCATCCAGTAGCACACCCACAGATGAAGTGTTTTGAGAGGTTGATGATGAAACATATCAGCCTGGATCCACTGAATATGCAAATCAATACAAGTCACCCACGAGATATCATTTCATTGGCCCTTCAATCAACCCTGGAACATCTGGACAGCAGATGTTCTTTATCAACTACAGCTTGACATTCAACACCATCTCCCCTCAATGCTAATCAATAAGCAGCAGCCGGAATATGGACTACAAGTTGCAGCTGGAGATAGAAAAAGCATGTCAGAAGGAAAATATCAAGATAATTATGGGGGATTTTAATATGAAAGTGGATTGGGAAAGTCAGGAAGGTAATGGATCTCAGGAGAGGGAGTTTGTAGAATGCCTACAGGATGGCTTTTTGGAGCAGCTTGTCCAGAAGCCCACCAGGGGACTGGCTGTTTTGGATTGGGTGCTGTGTAACGTACCTGAAGCGACTAGGGAGCTGGAGGTAAAGAAACCCATTGGAAGTAGTGATCATAATATGATTGAGTTCAGTTTCAAATTTGAAAAGGAGAAGCTGGTATCAGGTGTATCGATATTTCAGGGGAACAGGGAAAATTACAGTGGTATGAGAGAGGAACTGGCCCAAGTTGATTGGAAAAGTAAGCTAAATGGAGGGATGGCAGAGCAGAATTGGATGAGATTCCTACAAGAAATAAAGAAAATTCAGGAAAAATATATTCCAAGAAAAAAGAAAATCATGAATGGAAAAATGGCACAAATGTGGCTAACGAGAGAGGTTAAGGCAAAAATAAAAGCAAAAGAAACGGCGTACAAGGAAGCAAAAATTAGTGGGAAAAATGAGGACTGGAAGACTTAAAAACTTACAGAAGGGAACTAAGAAAGTCATTAGGAAAGAAAAGATGAATTATGAAAGGAAGTTGGCAATTAACATAAAAAAGGATACTAAGAGTTTTTTTTAAATATATGAAGAGTAAAGGAATGACAAGAGTAGATACGGGACCGATTGAAAATGATGCTGGAGAAATTATAATGGATTACAAAGAGATGGCGGAGGAACTGAATGAGTATTTTGCATCAGTCTTCACAGTGGAAGACATGAGCAATATACCTGATAGCCAGAGGTATCAGGGAATAGAATTAGGTACAGTCAAGATTACTAGAAAGTGCTTGGGAAGCTAAATGGACTAAGAATAGATAAGTCTCCTGGTCTGGATGAGGTGCACCCAAGGGTTCTGAAGGAGGTGGCTTTGGAGGTTGTGGAAGCATTGGAAATGATCTTCCAGCAATCATGGCATGGTTCCGTAGGACTGGAAGGTCGCAAATGTAGTTCCATTATTTAAGAAAGGAAGGAGGCAGCAAAAAGAAAATTATAGATCTATTAGCCTGACATCGGTAGTTGGAAAGAAAATGGAATCAATCCTCAAGGACGAGGTTATGAAATACCTCGAGGTGCATGACAAAATAGGCCGAAGCCAGCATGGTTTCATGAAGGGAAGATCCTGTCTCACCAACCTATTGGAATTTTTTGAGGTAATCTCGAATAAGATTGACAAGGGAGAGGCTGTGGTTGTTGTGTATTTGGATTTTCAAAAGGCTTTCAATAAGGTGCCACATATGAGGCTGCTTAATAAGATGAGAGCCCATGGAATTATAGGGAAGATATTGAAATGGGTGGAGCATTAGCTGATAGGCAGAAAGCAAAGGGAGGGAATAAAAGGATCTTATTCTGGTTGGTTGCCAGTTACTAGTGGTGTTCCGCAGGGATTGGTGTTGGGGCCGTTTCTTTTCAGGATGTATATCGATGATTTGGATTATGGATTAAATGGTTTTGTGGCTAAATTTGCGGATGACACCAAGATAGGTGGAGGAGCAGGAAATGTTGAAGGAACGGAAAGGTTGCAGAAAGACTTAGTCAGTTTAGGAGAGTAGGCAAAGAAATGGCAGATGAGATACAACGTTGACAAATGTACAGTTGTACATTTCGGAAGAAGAAATAATCGGGCAGATTATTATTTAGATGGGGAGAAAATTCAACAATCAGAAGTGCAAAGGGACTTGGGGGTCCTCGTGCAGGATACCCTAAAGGTTAACCACCAAGTTGGATCGGCGGTAAGGAAAGCGAATGCTATGTTGGCATTCATTTCAAGAGGAATAGTGTATAAGAGTAAGGAGGTGTTGATGAGGCTCAATGGGGCATTAGTGAGACCTCATTTGGAATACTGTGTACAGTTTTGGGCCCCCTATCTTAGAAAGGATGTACTGATGTTGGAGAGAGTTCAGAGAAGATTTACAAGGATGATTCCTGGAATGCAGGGGCTAACATATGAGGAGCTAACATATGAGGAGCGTTTGTCAGCTCTTGGACTGTATTCATTAGAGTATAGAAGAATGAGAGGGGATCTCAGAAACATTTCGAATGTTGAAAGGGTTGGACAGAGTAAATGTGGAAAGGTTGTTTCCCTTGGTGGGTGAGTCCAGGACAAGAGGCCATAGTCTTAGAATTAGAGGGTACCCAGTTAAAACAGAGATGAGGAAAAATTTTTTTAGCCAGAGGGTCGTGGATTTGTGGAATTCGTTGCCACATACAGCTGTGGAGGCCCGATCATTGAGGGTGTTTAAGGAGGAGATTGACAGGTATCTAATTAGTCAGGGTATAAAGGGATATGGGGAAAATCCAGAAATTGGAACTAGATGGGTGAATAGTTTAGCTCATGGGGGAGCTGCGGAGCAGACTTGATGGACCAAATGGCCTACTTCTGCTCCTTTGTCTTGTGATAAGCTTCAAGACCTTGGCCTCAATACATCCTTGTGCAGTTGGACCCTCAATTTCCTCATATGCTGAACCCAGTCAGTTCAGATGGCAACAGCAGCTCCTCCAGAATTTCCATCAGCACAGGTACACCACAAGTCTATATGCTTAGTCCCCGGGGCTCTACTCAGTTTACACTTATGACTGTGAGGCCAAGTACAGCTCCAATATAATATTCAGGTTTATTGATGACACTACTATCATAGGCCGAATCAAAGGTGGTGACAAATCAGCATGCAAGAGGGAGATTGAAAATCTGGCTGAGTGGTGCCACAATAACCTCTTATTCAAAGTCAACAAGATCAAAGAGCTGATTATCAACTTCAGGAGGAGGAAACCAGAGGTCCATGAGCCAGTCCTCATCAGAAGATCGGAGTGGAAAGGATCAGCAACTTTAAATTCCTCGGTGTTATCATTTCAGGGGATCTGTCATGGGCCCATCGCATAAGTACCACTGCAAAGAAATGACAACTTTCTTAGAAGTTTGCAAAAATTCAGCATGCCATCTAAAACTTTGATAAACTTCTACATATGTGTGGTGGAATGTATATTGACTGTCCGCATCACACCCTGATATGGAAACAACAATGTCCTCAAATGGAAAATCCTACAAAGAGTAGTGGATACGACCTAGTCCATCACAAGCAAAGCCCTCCCCTCCATTAAGCACATCTACACAGAGTGTTGTTGCAGGAAAGCAGCATTCATTATCAAGGTCATGTTCTCTTCTTGCTGCTGCCATCAAGAAAAAGGTACAGAAGACTCAGGACTCACACCACCAGGTTCAGGAACAGTTGCTACCCCTCACTCATCAGGCTGTTGAACCAGAAGGCCCAATTTCACTTACCTAATCATTGAACTATTCCCACAACCCATGGACTCACTTTCAAAGATTCTTCATCTCATGTTCTCTATATTTATTGATCATTTATGTTGAACTTTGAATCTAGAGTCCTATTACCCTCCTGTGTCCCTCTTCCACAGAAGGCAGTGTTGTTCTGCCTGGTCTCCTCTCATTCCTCCAAGTAAAATACCAAATACTGACTTCCCTGTTGATTCTCTAAACCTATAGAGCAGCACTACAGTTACTTTTACACAATGTTTACAGTGAAGTGATGCTCAAAATTTCAGGTGTTTATTCCCAGTCAGCTGCACATTTTCAGGGAGGGCATTAGGTGACATTTTTGTGCTGCAATGCATGTCCCTTAAGCAAATGAAATGTCAAGAGCTTGTTATCGATTCTCAGGGTTACAATTTCTAATGAAAGTTTCATGACCAAGATGGTTTCCTGTACTAAATGCAGATATCACAATGCTAAATCCCTTCTTTGAGGCTCTATTCTATGAAAAGAAATAATTGAAATCATTTTTTTTTTTTTTTTTTAAATACACATCCCCTATCAATTCTTTGATAGTTCTTGGAGGATATAACAAACACTGTGGCTAGAGGGGAACAGATGGACATTATTTACTTGGATTTCCAGAAGGCATTCAATCAGGTGCCACATAAAAGACGTATTCATAAGGATGCATAGAGTTGGGGGTAATGTATTAGTATGTGTAACACGCTGTAAGGTTTCATTGCTAAGGCTACTGTAATGGCTTCTATGTAATGTTTCACTGCTAATGTAGTGGTTTCTCTGTAGCAGCAAAGTTTGGGTTATGACTAGAGATAACAGGGCTTTGGGCTATATGTTATCCAATGGGAGAAATGTTGTTCTTGCTTGTGAGTCTGGAAGAAAAATTTTTTACAGAAGGAAGACGCATGTGGAGAGAACTGGTGGACCACCGGACAGAGTGGGCTGGGAGCAAGGGTCTGAAGTTCGGTGACGCTCGGAGGCCGATGTTTGATGCCTAGCTGCAGCAGTAAGCTCCAACGTGCACTTTTGACTTTTTCCTTAAAATGGGCCCTTTTACTTTTTATTTTCTTTAATAACCCTCTATCCAGATTAAGATTTATAAAGTTCAATCATTTAATTGCATATGGTGTACTGTCGGATATTTTGTGGTGCGGATTTGTAACTTGGCAACACATCACGCAGCACAAATGAGATCTCTCAGTTTGATGAGGCCAGAAGTTGTTTTCCCCCAGACGAACACGTGCTGGCCGAGCCAGAGGGTCACAATTGTGGGGGCTTGTCAGGGATTGATTCCGTGGGATGCTGCGTGATTGCCCTGAGCATTGAACCAGTCAATTGTGTGTTAAAACCTGTGCTGGTATGGATGCTGCTGGTGCGGAACGGTGGTGCACCTCCATGGGGTGAGTGGTAACTAATGGGTGCGTGTTGAGTAGGGTGAATATTCGTCCCCCGGATGAATTGTTAATTCGATTTTTGAGTATGGTTAAAGCTATTGGCAAAGTTGAAATTGTAGCGTGGAGTGTTGATAAGATGGCGGGCTCAGACCTTGTTTTAGTTCAGACTAGCGCTGATGGAATGGTGGTGGGACTGCCAGAATCTATCGGCGCCCCAGGTGAGGCGGGGCCATGGCCTGTCCATACCATCAGGGAAGAGGAGAAAGTAACCAAATGGGCTGAGTAACAGGTTGAGTTTCCCGTAGCTGGGGGCAGAGACTTCAAAGACAGAGTTCTATTGTTTCTGAGGAGGCTTATGGGGGCCTGCAAGGAGAAAGCTGGGGAGAGCTTTCTGGGGATATTGTCCGTGCACCCGGTGTTTTGAGCTGCTTTTGAGGAAGTGCGTGGCTGCATTGGGCCCAATACCAAATTTAGACGAGGGACTGTATGGTTTACCCATTCAAAGCCACTGGTAGTCTGGCCCAGGGAGGCAGCAAGAGTGAAGGGGACCCCTAAATTTCCCAGAGTTCTTGAAGGTGAGGAAGTGGACGCTCTTAGTGGACACTCCGGAAGAACTCGAGGGGGATGCCCCTGGCGCACCTGTTCCCGGTGACAGTAATGACCAGTGTCCCTGTGAGGCAAGCTGGGGAGAAACTATAGGAAAAAGGGGGAAAGTTGACAGTGAAGAGAGAGGCAGTTACCACTTGGCCAGGACCCTAGTCTGTGAGCACTCTGCACTCGTTCCTCAGGTTCTGTGGTATATACTGCCTTTCACTAACTCCCATTGATTGAGGAAGATACTCCCAGCCCTTCTCCCATTGAGTTAAATGAGGGGGTGTGGAGGTCTCAGAGAATTAGGAGACCCTCTGATATGCTGGCCTACATAGCCCCAGGGAAACAGAGTGTGACCCCTACCATTTTAGGGAGCTATATCACCGTCTTTTACGCCTGGATTGGGCTGTGTTTTGCAGAATGGGTTGGCGAATTATTTCAACATCATGGGGACTTGACTAAATTTGGTGGTGGGGGGGCAGAGAGTGTAACATGCTGTAAGGTTTCACTGCTAAGGCTAATGTAATGGCTTCTATGTAATGTTTCACTACTAATGTAATGGTTTCTCTGTAGCAGCAATGTTTGGGTTATGACTAGAGATAACAGGGCTTTGGAATGTATGTTATCCAATGGGAAAAATGTTGTTCTTGCTTGTGAGTCTGGAAGAGAGATTTTTGCAGTCTTTTGTTGGTGAGAGAAGAAGGAAGACGTGTGTGGAGAGAGCTGGTAGACCACTGGACGGAGTGGACTGGGAGCGAGGGTCCGAAGGTCGGTGACGCTCGGAGGAGGTCGATAGTTGATGCCTAGCCATAGCAGTGAGCTCCAACGTGCACTTTTGACTTTTCCCTTAAAATGGGCCCTTTTACTTTTTATTTTCTTTACTAACCCTCTATCCAGATTAAGATTTATAAAGTTCAATCATTTAAATGCATTTGGTGTACTGTCGGATATTTTGTGGTGCGGATTTGTAACCGGGCAACACATCATGCAGCATCCACAGAAAAGAGATTTCTCAGTTTGGTGGGGCCAGAAGTTGTTTTCCCCTAGACGAACACATGGTGTCTGAGCCTGGGGGTTACATATGGATAAAGGATTGGTTGCCAGATAGAAAGCAGAGAATTGTGATACATGGGCGTTACTCTGGTTGTCAATCAGTGGTGAGTGGTGTGCCATAGGGGTCGGGGCTGGTCCCGCAACTGTTCATGATATACATCGATGATCTGGAACAGGGGACCGAGTGTAGTGTATCTAAGTTTGCTGATGACACTAAATTGAGTTGAAAAGCAAATTGTGCAGAAGATACGGAGAGTCTGCACAGAGAGGTAGATAGGTTTAGTGAGTGGGCAAGGGTCTGGCAGATAGAATATATGTTGGTAAATGTGAGGTCATCCACTTTGGAAGGAAAAATGGAAGAGCAGATTATTATTTAAATGGTAAAATTTGCAACATGCTGTTGTGCAGAGGGACTTGGGAGTGCTTGTGCATGAATCACAAAAGGTTGGTTTGCAGGTGCAGCAGGCTATCAAGACGACAACTTAAATGTTGACCTTCATTGCTAGAGGGATTGAATTTAAGAGCAGGGAGGTTATGTACAGGGGTATTGGTGAGGCCACACCTGGATTACTGCATGCATTTCTGGTATCCTTACTTGAAGAAGCATATACTGGCTTTGGAGGGAGTGCAGAGGAGGTTCACCAGGTTGATTCCAGAGATGAAGGGGTTTGACTACAAGGAGAGATTGTGTCACCTGAGACTATATTCACTGCAATTCAGAAGAATGAGAGAAGATTTTATAGAAACATATAAAATTATGAAAGGGATAGATAAGATAGAGGCAGGAATGTTGTTTCCACTGGTAGGTGAGACTAGAACTAGGGGACATAGCTTCAAGATTTGGGGGAATAGATTTAGGACAGAGATGGAGGTGGTTAGGAGACAATGGCACCTAATAGTGAGTCCTTTGCTTGCATCTTCAGAAACAGCTCTATTTCTATCTCTAATATCTCTATTTTCTCCTTTCCAGGTTCTTTTGAAGACCCTGACCTGGAGTTGCACGCTGACTTCAGTTCTTTGCAGGAATGGGACCCACTTTTGGGGTCTCATGATACACCAAGGACATGGCCTAGAAGATTAACATGCCTTCAGAGATTTGGAATTTCGTGGCTCTGAATGCGGACAGACTCGAGGTCAGTGCCCATGCAGGAAATCAGTGTGCCGTAGGAGATGGAAGACCGAAAGCAGCGAGCTGGCTGCAGGCTCTTTGCCCAGAGACCCAAGTTCTTTGGGCTCAGAGCACAAAAAAAAGTGATGCAATGGACTTTTAACATCGTAAATCAGCAAGCTGTTTATTAAGTCTCCCCTCTCGCTATGAAATCGAGACACCTCCTTTTCCCTTATTAGGGAGAGTGAGAGCCTGTGGTATGTCAAATTACCGGGTGAACGAGTAGTCTTTGGGGTATTGCAAATCTGCGTCTTTATTGATGTTTGCTGCATGCTTGAATGCTCAATGGGGGGCACTGATGCTTTTTTTTGCTGGTGGGGGAGGGAGATCATTGCTTTGCTACTGCTTACATGTGGGGTGGAGCTGGGGAGCTGGCTTTGGGGTTCTAACCTTTAACTGTCATCCATTCTTTGGGGCAGTCCTCTGTTTTCATGGATGGTTATGAAGAAAAAGCATTTCAGGATGTGTATTGTATACATTTCTCTGATGTTAAATGTACCTTTGAAACTTTGCAACCTTTGAGATGAGGAGGAACTGCTTTTCCCGGAGGGTGCTGAATTCGTGGAATTCTCTGCCCTATGAAGCAGTGTAGGCTACCTCAGTAAGTATATTTAAGACAAGGTTGGAAATATTTTTGCATAGTAGGGGAATTAAGGGTTATGGAGAAAAGCTAGGTAGGTGGAGATGAGTCCATGGCCAGATCAGCCATGATCTTATTGAATGGTGGAGCAGGCTCGATGGGCCTGATGGTCTATTCCTGCTCTTATTTCTTATGTTCTTAATGCAGTGGAATGCCAGCCTTGACTACTTGCTCAAGTCTCTGGAATGGGTCTTCAGTCATGATCTTCTGATTCATTATTGAGTATGATACAACTGAGTGGCCATAGAGTCATACAGCATGAAACTGGCCCTTTGGCTCAACTTGTCCGCACTGATGTTATCTCCCAGTGAGATAGTCCCACTGACCCACATTTGCCCCACAGCCCTCTAAACTTCTTTCATCCATGTACTTATCTGGATGGATTTCAAATGCTATGTGCCTGCGTCAACTATTTTTGGCAGCACATTCCAAATGCACAATATTCATTGCATGAAGAAACAGACTTTGATGTCTCTTTAAAATTCCCTGCCTCTGATCTTGAACTCCAGCCCTCTTGTTTTTAGCTTTCTCTCCCTGGGAAAAAGACAACGTGCTTTCACACTGTCTATACTCCTCATGATTTTCTAACCTCAATCAGGTCACCCCTCAATCTCCTGCTTTCCAGGGAATAAAGTCCTAGTCTATGCAACCTCTTCTTATGACTCACATCCCAAGCCCGCCCCAAACACCATCCTGGTATCCTTTCTAGTTTCTTGCATCCTTTCTAGTTTAGTAACATCTTTCCTATAACAGAGACACCAAAACTGCACACAATTCTAAACAGTGGCCTCAGCAGCCTCTTATGAGGGGTGATTGATAAGTTCGAGGCCTATGGTAGGAGTCAATTTTAGAAAATCTAGCACATTTATTTTTTTAACATAGTCCCCTCCTACAGGTACACACTTAGTCCAGCAGTCATGGAGCATACAGATCTTGGACTTCCAGAAAGTGCCCACAGCAGGGGTGATAGATAAGTTTGTGGCCTAGGGTAGAAGGAGATGAGTCACACAGCTTTCATTACGTGCACATGCAGTTCAACTCTGAGTGAAAATGCAGAAAGTTTGAAGTTAGTAACTCATCTCCTTCTACCTTAGGCCACAGACTTATCAATCACCTCTGCTATGGACCACTTTCTGGAGGTCGAAGATGCTGACTTCTACAAGGAAGGGATCCGTATGCTCCATAACTGATGGACTAAGTGTGTAAATGTAGGAAAAATAAATGAGCTAGGTTTTCTAAAATTGACTCCTTCTACCTTAGGCCACAAACTTATCAATCATACCTCATATATACTGCAACATACTGAAGCAACCCAACTGCTGCACTCAATGCTCTGACTGATGAAGACTAGTGTACCCGTATCAAAAAACCTGTTACACCATCCTGTCCACCAGTAATATCACTTTCTGCAACTATGCACTCACATTCCTCTTCCTTCTGTTCCAAAGCACCAAGGCCCTACCATTCACTATAAAACTCCTACCCTTGTTTGATCTCTTAAAACACAATACCATACATTTATCTAGATTGAAATCTGTTTGCCAATCCTCAGTCCACATACCCAGCTGGTCAAGATCGTTCTATAATTTTTCATAACCCTCTATTTACTGCACAACACCACCTACTTATCATTCACAAATGTACTAACCATGCTGTGTACCATCTGCTTCCTACCACTGAATTATGAATCCAATCTGCTGTCTTCTCTGGGATCCCACGCAATCTAATCTGTCAGGCGAGCCTGCCATGAGGGACCCTGTCAAAGGTCTTGCTAAAGTCCATGTAGGCCACACCCATAGACATATCCTCATCTACCCTCTTGGTTATCTTCTTGAGGAATTCCAAGAGATTTGTTAGACATGAATTCTCATGGATAAAACTCCTGTTGTCTCTCCTCAATCAGACCCTGTCTCTCCAAGTGTTGGTAGATCCTATTCCTCAGAATCCCCTTCAGCAACTTACCCACCAACATTGCCACTCAGTCATCTAGAGATTCCTAGCTTGTTTGTTGCTATCTTTCCAAAACAATGGTATTATATTAACCACTTTTGTGGCCAGAGATGCAATATAAAATCAGTTAATATACAATTTATTTTAACAAAGCCAACCTGGGGTCTCCTGCACTGTAATGCACGTGTTAATACTGAACAGACCAAGTGGTGCAAGAGGGTACTGATATTGCAGCCTGTGCTCATGCTGCATTGAAAATAGACAATACATCTGTACTCCCTGGATTAGACAGCTGAAGACATGTATCTAAGAAACATCCCAGTCATATGTGTAATGAAACAAGATCTATTTTTGCTCTGATGACTGCATTCAAAGCACAGTTTAAACCATATCTCGTACTGACCATGACAGTGCTCACAATGCCATTTAACTTCGGATGCCTTAGAAAAATGAAGAATGATTGCCTGACAGGGGATTTTTAATATTACTATGAAATTATTGATAAAGCAGTGCATTTGCACTAGTTTCACAAAAAGAGCATTTTAGATTTCAATTAGCAAGTACAATATTCGTGGTACAATATGTACAATATGCATTTATGGAGAGTGGATGAAATAGGTACTGATTACTACAGAATCCTGAAAGATCACCGGAGATCTTCCACACTGTTAAATTGTTAATAACTTTATAAAAAAATGTTCTCTTGCTAACATTTTTTCATGTTTTAAATGGATTTACCACCATTTTGCATTATATGAACACCTCATAAAATCAGTCTTCAAACTATGCAAATATCAGACTCTAAAGCAACCTTTGAGGATTTTGCTATGCAAGTTTGTTGACAGTGATTTTCTGATAGCTCACCTTTGTTTCCGGAAAAAAAATTCCCTTCATTTTAGGGTAGAATTTATTATGGTGTGAATAAATTCCATGGGTCATTCAAGGTGCCACAGGATCACAGGTCACCCCAGATTTCTGATATGCACTGCAGCTGGGAAAGGAGCTTTGCTGATAAGCAGAAAAGCTCAGTCCTAGTGGGGCTGAGTCTTCACAGACATGAATGGCAAGAGAAAGCAAAAAGATTGTTTCAGGTCTAATCATGTGGCTGTGTCCATGATGGCCGCCTAATGTTTTGAGTGCTGTAATATCTCTGCCAAATATAAAGGTGACTGTACTAATAACAAACAAAACACAAGCCCTAAAGGCACCCTGACTGCTTCTCTCAGGCTAGTGTGCAATACCTGCAGTGGACCTGCATCCGCTCAGCTCCTGACAACAAAAGGCAGGGATCTGTGGTGTCCCACAAACATCCAGGGCACTCTGTGGGCACGCATTCCACCCTATCACTGTCATCAAGCTCTGAAAGGGCAAAGGCAGAGCCATGTCTGACTGCTGGCATTCATGGTTATTTGATAATCTGTAGCAACTTTCCTTTCTGGTTTGATAAAGGCACCAGCATCCACACAACACAAAAGCATAACCACTGGACTGTTCAGTATCTGCACCTGTCCAAGAAGGCCCTGAAGACATTACATTAAAAGTTTGCTTTTATTATGCGTGTGGTAAAGGAAATGCTCTAATGAGTTCTTCAGGGCAATGTTTCCAATTTATGTGGGAGATTCATCTCCCTGTTAAATTGCATTCAAGAATAATAAAAGATCTTTTCTTTTTCAGTGAAATAATAACTGCATTTAAAGCAACCATAGTACAGATTTGGGACTACTTAGAAAAGGTCTGAATCAATCAAAGTAAAGCACAAAAGGTAAAGCCCAGCATGCTTTTGAATACCATTTCAAACCAAAGATTAAGTTACAGCTTTTTAACAGATCCTGTAAGAAGTCATAGAAATCTTTTGAAAAATTTGAAAGATCTCCATTTGACATTAGCCACAGGGACATTTGACATAGATATTAAAGTCCCCACTGATTTTGTGATAAACTTGTTGATTAGTTGCTGCATTTGGTCAATAGCGAGAAATTATGAAATTGACTTTATCAGCATTTCAGCAGGCTGCATACTTCCTGATATATATGATGAGAATTAAACTGACTGAAAATGGAAGTGAGAATCATCATACTTTACATTCTTGAGCTATTTAATTATTATTCAGGCAGAATATTAAATTCATGCTGCCTGTTGTTTAATCTGATTACCAAGTGGAGACAGTGCTTTTTGCCCTTTTCAGTGGCCGTACAGATTCACAGTGGATGATATTTAAATAGTTGCCGCTACATGAAGGCTGCCTGAACCTCTTAAAAGGACATTGCATTGCAGCTGTTAGAAATAGTGAGATTATTTTGAAAAACAAAATTGTATTAAAATGCATCAAGCAATGTCTGAACGTAGAAGAGAATATGAACAAATGTCTTCCGAGATGCATCGGGCATCCTGTTGCAGACTATAGAGCAGAGGTCCGGGAATCAGGAGACAATGGGAATGAAATGAGCTTGAGTTTAATAGGATGAGAGCTCTGTCATATCTAACATACAAATCAGGTAGCAGTTGAATTTAGGATCTTTAAATTTCTTTTCCTCTTCAAGGCTACTGAGCGCAGATATCAACAAAGGCATCAATAAAGTGATGAAAATGTCATCAAAACATAAGAAACCTGCAGCACAATACAGGCCCTTCAATCCGCAATGCTGTGCCGAACACATACTTACTTTAGAAATTACCTAGGTTACTCATAGCCCTCTATTTTTCTAAGATCAATGTACTGTGCCCTCTCGTGTTAGCCATTTCAACCTGGGGAAAAAGCCTCTGACTATCCACATATTCAATGCCTCTCATCACCTTATACATTCCTATCAGGTCACCTCTCATCCTCCGTTGCTCCAAAGAAAAAAGGCCAAGTTCACTCAACCTATTCTCATAAGGCATGTTCCCAATCCAGGCAACATCCTTGTAAATCTCCTCTGGACCCATGCTATAGTTTCCACATCTCTCCTTTAGTGAGGTGACCAGAACTGAGCATAGTACTCCAAGTGGGGTCTGACCAGGGTCCTATGTAGCTGTAACATTACCTCTCGGCTCTTGAACTTAATCTCACGACTGGTGAAGGCCAATGCACCATATGCCCTCTTAACCACACAGTCAACCTGTGCAGTAGCTTTGAGTGTCCTAAGGACTCAGACCCCAAGATCCCTCTGATCCTCCACACTGCCAAGAGTCTTATCATTAATACTATGTTCTTCCATCATATTTGACCAACCAAAATAAACCATCTCACACTTTATCTGGGTTAAACTCTGTCCGATACTACTCAGTCCAGTTTTGCATCCTATCAATGTCCCACTGTAACCTCTGACAGCCCTCCACACTATCCGTAACACTCCCAAACCTGTATCATCAGCTAATTTACTAATTCATCCCTATACTTCCTCATCCAGTCATTTATAAAAATCATGAAGAGTAAGGGTCCCAGAAGAGATTCCTGAGGCACACCACTGGTCACCAGCCTCCATGAAGAATATGACCCATCTACACCCACTCTTTACCTTCTGTGAGCAAGCCAATTCTGGATCCACAAAGCAATGTCCCCTTGGATCCCATGCCTCCTTAATAAGCCTTGCATGGGATACCTTACCAAATGCATTGCTGAAATCCATATACACATATCTACTGCTCTGCCTGTATCAATGTGTTTAGTCACATCCTTAAACCTCAAGGTCCTCTACCTCAATGTCCTTTTCCAAAGTGAATACCGAAGCAGAGATACTTAATGAACATTTTGCTATCTCCTCCAGTTCCATACACATTTTCCACTCTCACACTTGACTGGCCCTAATCTCTTCAATCTTACCCTCTTGCTCTTCACATACTTGTAGAATTCCTTGGGGTCTTCCTTAATCTTGCTCGACAAGGCCTTCTCATGGCCCCTTCTGGCTCACCCAATTTCACTCTTAAGCTCCTTCCTGCTAGCCTGATAATTTTCTAGATCTCTATCACTACCTAGTTTTTCTGAACCTTTCGTAAGTTTTTCTTTTCTTCTTGACTAGATCTTCAACACCCCTTGTGCACCATGGTTCCTGAACCCTGCCATCCTTTGTCTCATTGGAACGCAGCTCTGCAGAACATCATGCAAATATCCCGATTCCCTTGCCATATATTTCCCTGAGAACATCTGCTCCCAATTTATGCTTCCAAGTTCCTGCCTGATAGCTTCATATTTTCCCTTACTCCAGTTAAATGCCTGCCTACCTAGTCTGTTCCTATCCCTCTCCAATGCTATGGTAAAGGAGATAGAATTGTGATCACTATCTCCAAAACACTCTCCCACTGAGACACCTGACAGGGTTCATTTCCCAATACCAGATCAAGTACAGCCTCTGCTCTTGTAGGCTTATTGATATTTTGTTTCAGGAAGCCTTCCTGAACACATCTAACAAACTCCACCCCATCTAAACCTTTTGCTCTAGGGAGATGACAATCAATATCGGGGAAATTAAAATCTCCCATCACGACCACCTTATTATTATTGCACTGTTCCAGAATCTGTCTCCCTATCTGCTCTTCGATATCCCAGTTACTATTAGGTGGTCTATAAAAAACACCCAGTAGAGTTATTGACCCCTTCTGTTTTTAACTTCCACCCACAGAGACTCAGTAGACAACCCCTCCATGACATCCTCTTTTTCTGCAACCGTGACACTATCTCTGATCAGCAGTGCCACACCCCCACCTCTTTTGCCTTCTTCCCCGTCCTTTCTGAAACATCTAAAGCCTGGCACTCTAAGTAGCCATTCCTGCCCTTGAGCCATCCAAGTCTCTGTAATGACCACAACATCATAGCTCCAAGTACTGATCTATGCTCTAAGCTCAACCGCTTTGTTTGTGATACTCCTTGCATTAAAATAGACACATCTCAAACCATCAATCTCAGCACATCCCTTCTCTATCACCTGCCTATCCTCCCTCCCCCACTGACTACAAGCTTTCTCGATTTGTGAGCCAACCACCTCTTCCTCCGTCTCTTCAGTTTGTTTTCCAACCCCCAGCTATTCTACTATAAACTCTCCCCGATAGCCTTAGCAAACCTCCCTGCCAGGATATTGGTCCCCCTTGAATTGAAGAGCAACCTGTCCTCTTTGTACAGCTCACACCTGCCCCAAAAGAGGTCTCAGTGAATCAGAAATCTGAATCCCCGCCCCCTGCTCCAATCCCTCAGCCACGCATTTATCCTCCTATACTATTCCTATACTTACTGTCACGTGGCACAGGCAGTAATCCCGAGATTACTACCTTTGAGGTCCTGCTTCTCAACTTCCTTCCGAACTCCTTGTAGTCTGTTTTCAGGACCTCCTCCCTTTTCCTACCTATGTCGTTGGTACCAATATGTACCACAGCTTCAGGCTGTTCACCTTCCCACTTCACAATATCGTGGACGTGATCTGAAACATCCCAGATTCTGGCACCTGGGAGGCAAACTACCATCCGTGCTTCTTTTCTGCATCCACAGAATTGCCTGTCTCACCCCCTAACTATAGAGTCCCCCATCACTGCTGCCATCCTCTTCCTTTCCCTACCCTCTGAGCCACAGAGCCAGACCCTGTGCCAGAGGCACGACCACTGCTTCTTCCCCCAGGCAGATCGAACCCCGCAACAGTACTTAAACTGGGGGAGAGCTACAGGGGTAACTCTCCATTATCTGACTCTTGCCTTTCCCTCTCCTGACTCTTACTCACTTATCTGTCTCCCAAGGCCCCAGTGTGTCTACTTGCCTATAGCTCCTCTCTATCACCTCTTCACTTTCCCTGACCAGATGAAGGTCATCGAGCTGCATCTCCAGTTCCTTAACCCGGTCCCTAAGGAGCTGCAGTTCAACGCACCTGGCACAGATGTGGTCGTCTGGAAGGCTGAGAGTCAATCAAAACTGTGAAATAAGATAATCCTTGCTGGCTTGGAGAGAATTGGTTATACTATTTTGCAAATGTAATATAATTCACATATAGCTGCATCCAGGTTGAATTAAATCATTTTCCAATGGCATATTGAACCTAAAGCACTGCGAGCTTTAGATAATAACAATTCATCACACCCCTTCACACACCAGTCAGCAATCTCTGCCAATCAGTACTCAACCCTTTAGTTCATATGGTTTACTTTGTCCTTTATACTTAGCAAGAAAACATTGCTTACACACATGATGCCCAGCTTGCACACACATGCAGCTTTTTAATCTTGATACAGAGATACCATCCAAACAATAGTATACCTGGACATGTGGAAATCTGCAGATGCTGGAAATACAAGTAACACACACAAAATGCTGGTGGAATACAGCAGGCCAGGCAGCATCTATAGGAAGAAGTACAGTCAATGTTTCAGGCCAAGACCCTTTGTCAGGACTAACTGAAAGAAGAGATAGTAAGAGATTTATAGTAATAGTATACCTGGATTGGCAACATCAAACAAGTTGAAGACAAGGACATTTTAAATCTGATGAAGGAATCAACACTGCCCATCATGCTACAAGGCATTGCCAATGTTATAAGCACTCGAGAAGTGGAAAAACCTATAATTATGATGAGAATAATAATAATAATTTAGACCAGAAGAAGCTGCAGAAGATCGTGAACATGGTGAAGCACATCACACAAACCAATCTTCCGTCCTTGGACTCACTTTACACCGCATGCTGTCGGAGCAGTGCTGACAGGATAATCAAGGACATGACCCACCCACCCAACACGCTATTCGTACCTCTTCCCTCTGGGAGAAGGCTCAGGAGCTTGAAGACTCGTATGGCCAGCTTTGGGAACAGCTTCTTTCCAACTGTGATAAGACTGCTGAACGGATCCTGACCCGGATCTGGGCCGTACCCTCCAAATATCCAGACCTGCATCGTTTTTTTTTTGTTTTTTTTTTGTACTACCTTACTTTCCATTTTTCTATTTTCTATTTATGATTTATAATTTAAATTTTTAATATTTACTATCGATTTGCAATCCAGGGAGCAGGAAACGCAGAATCAAATATCACTGTGAAGATTGTATGTTCTAGGATCAATTGTTTGGTGACAATAAAGTATAATTATCACTATACACCCTCTGACCTGTGGACAAGCTTGCAAGCTTGAGGGTCAGTACCTCATATTCCACCTGGATTTACTGCAGCCTTCTGGATCCAATATTGAGTTCTATAATTTCAGATAATTTAAATTCTGCCATTATCAGCCACCTATTTGTGACATTTGTTCAATTTGCTTCGTTTCCACTTTTCTCCCCCCCTTTGGAAATAGACAACATACTGAGTCTGATCCGCTGGGCTTGTCCTTCTGATGTTCATTTCGCAACAGATATGTCCTCACCTGCCGAGTATGTCCTGCATTTTCTGTTTTTATTTTTGCCTCCCAGCATCTGCAGTAATTTTTTTTTGATGGTGTTTTCATTTATCTGTATATCTGATATCTCACTTCTGACATCCCTTTTAGCCCTTTTTTATTCTAGATTAGCCCTTTTTTATTCTAGATTTTCCAGAAGTCAGATTAGCCCTTTTTTATTCTAGATTTTCCAGAAGTCAGATAGTCCTAGTCAATTCATATAGAAGTGGAAGACTGAAGGAAGCACAATAAAACATATATTTTAAGTGGCTGGAATGATCAAAGGGTCCTGCATGTGGTGAGATGCTAGTCATAGGGGATACAGTAGTGGGAATGAAAGGAGCAGATACTAGCTCACTATAGGATGAGAGCACTAGAGAATGAGGAAGCTGCAGAAGAAAGCTGATGGATATATAGACTCATGTTCTTATTGCATGGGAAACACTATTGGAAATCCTGCACAGAACATTAAGCTTAGAGAAGCCTAACACCGAGTCATTCATTAGGCTTAGAGTCAGTACTCCATAGGTGAAGTGATGGTGGTGACTGTTCCCACCCAAACAGTGTAATGGTCAAAGATGCAGCTTGTATTCTAACACGTGCACAGAGATTGGGGTATTGCCATGTAGGTTGCAGCCTCTAGTTCCGACCATCCATCCACCAGTACGCCTCCTCCCTGAGAGAGTTGCAGTGCGTTCATGGAGCAAGGTGCCCATGACAACAATCTTGCTTCCACCAGTTCTTTCAGTCCCTAAAATTCTACTCTTTTAGCCTAGACCAAAAATTATGTTTTCTGATACTGGGGCTCCTAGACCTTGAGATCATATTCAAAGAGCACCTGTATCTTACCAAATGACAGGTCATTACCTAAATGCAGCTGGGAGAAGCACAAAAATAGGCAAAGACCCACAGAAAACAGGGAAGTATTCAGATGCATGGTTTACAATTCATGCTTTATTTGGTAATTGAGTTTCTAATGTTGGATTGAAATGTGCATTTTCCTAGTGATTTTTAATTTTGTGCTGTGCATATGATGATTAGGGGAAGTGTAAATGCAGTGAATGGGAAGGCATGAAAAAATAATTTAAATCACTTGTGATAAACATGATTATTTAAATCTTGGGGGAGGAGGGAAGTGCTGTCTCTGTCGCTGCTTTTCTTTTTGCCTCATTGTCTGATGTACTTCCTCCTCAGCCCCATCCTCCCCATCAATATGTGACAGGTGATGAAATCTACCTCCTCATGAGCACCATGTTTGGAAGCTTATAAAAAATTAGCAGAACATAGAATAGTACAGCACAGTACAGGCCCTTCGGCCCACAATGTTGTGCCAACCCTTAAACCCTGCCTCCCATATAACCCCCATCTTAAATTCCTCCATATACCTGTCTAGTAGTCTCTTAAACTTCACTAGTGTATCTGCCTCCACCACTGACTCAGGCAGTGCATTCCACGCACCAACCACTCTCTGAGTAAAAAACCTTCCTCTAATATCCCCCTTGAACTTCCCACCCCTTACTTTAAAGCCATGTCCTCTTGTATTGAGCAGTGGTGCCCTGGGGAAGAGGCGCTGGCTGTCCATTCTATCTATTCCTCTTAATACCTTGTATACCTCTATCATGTCTCCTCTCATCCCCCTTCTCGCTAAAGAATAAAGCCCTAGCTCCCTTAATCTCGGATCATAATCCGTACTCTCTAAACTAGGCAGCATCCTGGTAAATCTCCTCTGTATCCTTCCCAATGCTTCCACATCCTTCCTATAGTGAGGCGACCAGAACTGGACACAGTACTCCAAGTGTGGCCTAACCAGAGTTTTATAGAGCTGCATTATTACCTCACGACTCTTAAACTCTATCCCTCGACTTATGAAAGCTAACATCCCATAAGCTTTCTTAATTACCCTATCCACCTGTGAGGCAACTTTCAGGGATCTGTGGACATGTACCCTGAGATCCCTCTGCTCCTCCACACTACCAAGTATCCTGCCATTTACTTTGTACTCTGCCTTGGAGTTTGTCCTTCCAAAGTGTACCACCTCACACTTCTCCGGGTTGAACTCCATCTGCCACTTCTCAGCCCACTTCTGCATCCTATCAATGTCTCTCTGCAATCTTCGACAATCCTCTACACTATCCACAACACCACCAACCTTTGTGTTGTCTGCAAACTTGCCAACCTGCCAACCCATTCTTCTACCCCCACGTCCAGGTCATTAATAAAAATCACGAAAAGTAGAGGTCCCAGAGCAGCTCTTTGTGGGACACCACTAGTCACAACCCTCCAATCAGAATGTACTCCCTCCACCACAACCCTCTGCTTTCTGCAGGCAAGCCAATTCTGAATCCACCTGGCCAAATCCAACTTCCCTGGATCACATGCCTTCTGAGTTTCTGAATAAGCCTACCATGTGGAACCCTGTCAAATCCCTTACTAAAATCCATGCAGATCACATCCACTGCACTACCCTCATCTATATGCCTGGTCACCTCCTCAAAGAACTCTATCAGGCTTGTTAGACATGATCTGCCCTTCACAAAGTTCTGCTGACTGTCCCTGATCAGACCATGATTCTCTAAATGCCCAGATATCCTATCTCTAAGAATCTTTTCCAACAGCTTTCCTACTACAGACATAAGGCTCACTGGTCTATAATTACCTGGACTATCCCAACTACCATTTTTGAACAAGGGGACAACATTCGCCTCCCTCCAATCCTCCAGTACCATTCCCATTGACAACGAGGACATAAAGATCCTAGCCAAAGGCTCAGCAATCTCTTACCTCGCCTTGTGGAGCAGCCTGGGGAATATTCTGTCAGGCCCCGGGGACTTATCCATCCTAATGTATTAACAACTCCAACACCTCCTCTCCCTTAATATCAATATGCTCCAGAACATCAACCTCACTCACATTATCCTCAATTTCAGCAAGTTCCCTCTCATTGGTGAATACCAAAGAGAAGTATTCATTGAGGACCTCGCTCACTTCCACAGCCTCCAGGCACATCTTCCCACCTTTATCTCTAATCAGTCCTACCTTCACTCCTGTCATCCTTTTGTTCTTCACATAATTGAAGAATGCCTTGGGATTTTCCTTTACCCTACTCGCCAAGGCCTTCTCATGCCCCCTTCTTGCTCTCCTCAGTCCCTTAAGCTCCTTTCTTGCTACCCTATATTCCTCAATAGACTCATCTGATCCTTGCTTCCTAAACCTCATGTATGCTGCCTTCTTCCACCTGACTAGATTTTCCAGCTCACTTGTCACCCATGGTTCCTTCACCCTACCATTCTTTATCTCCCTCCCCACGACAAATTTATCCCTTACATTCCACAAGAGATCTCTAAACATCAACCACATGTCCATAGTACATTTCCTTGCAAAATCATCATCCAAATTCACACCCGCAAGTTCTAACCTTATAGTTTGCCCTTCCCCAATTAAAAACTTCCCTGTCCTCTCTGATTCTATCCTTTTCCATGATAATGCTAAATGCCAGGGAGCAGTGGTCACCGTACCTCAGATGCTCATCCACTGAGAAATCTGTGGTCTGACCCGGTTTGTTACCTAATACTAGATCTAATATGGCATTCCCCCTAGTCAGCCTGTCAACATAATGTGACAGAATTTCATCCCGGACACACTTAAACTCTGCCCCATCTAAACCATTGGAACTAATCAAGTGCCAATCAATATTAGGGAAGTTAAAGTCACCCATGATAACAACCCTGTTATTTTCACACCTTTCCAAAATTTGCCTCCCAATCTGTATCTCTGCTGCTACCAGGGGGCCTATAGAATACCCCCAAGAGTAACTGCTCCCTTCCTGTTCCTGACTTCCACCCATACTAACTCAAAAGAGGATCCTGCTACATTACCCACCCTTTCTGTAGCTATCCCTGACCAGTAATGCCACCCCTCCTCCCCTTTCCTCCCCTCTATATCTCTTTTAAAGCACTGAAATCCAGGAATATTGACAATCCATTTCTGCCCTGGTGCCAGCCAAATCTCTGTAATGGCCACTATATCATAATTCCATGTATGTATCCAAGCAACATACATAAAAGTTGCTGGTGAACACAGCAGGCCAGGCAGCATCTCTAGGAGGGGTCTCGTCCTGAAACGTCGACTGTGCCTCTTCCTAGAGATGCTGCCTGGCCTGCTGCGTTTACCAGCAACTTTTGTGTGTTGCTTGAATTTCCAGCATCTGCAGAATTCCTCGTGTTTGCATATGTATCCAAGCTCTCAGTTCATCACCTTTGATCCTGATGCTTCTTGCATTGACGCACATGCACTTTAGCTCTTCCACCTTACTACCTTTACACCCTTTATTCTGCTTGTCTTTCCTCAAAGCCTCTTTATATGTTAGATCTGGCTTTACTCCATGCACTTCTTCCACTGCTCTATTGCTCCAGAACCCTTGATGCCTGCCTGCCTCAGGTGGGAGTATTGCTTGAGGAGTCTGAGAGTAGCATGTGGTAAAATGACTCTCAGTATTGGCTTGATATACAATGTGCATGGGTCCCAAACCAGAGACTTGAGACATGCCGTATGTGGATTCTACTGTCTTTGACTTGAATGAATGAATGAAATATCTTTATTGTCATTGCATAGTACAATTTGTCATGCACCAGTACAGCAAAAATGAGTTTGTAACTCTCATACTCAATGCTATAAAACAACAAATAAATAAAATCGAGTAACCAACCAGTACAAGCAATGTCCAGCATTACAAAAGCGCAACTCAGATGCATGACATGATGATGCTGTGATGATCCAAGTACAGAGACTTCAGAGATCAAACTGTTTCAGAATAAAGGAATCACAAATAGTGGGAAATATGCCTTGCCACTGAAAATGCTTTATGTCTTTCCTTTTATTGTTCATTTTTCTGTGTGAATTTGCCTCCTTCTCCCAAATACATTGGCTTCCCAAGGAAAGTTTTACTAAGCCATTCATACTAAGGACTATATGTTTTAACATGGCTTCATCGAACATCAGCAAAGTCAGTCTTGTGAAGATTCAGCTAAATGTTGGAAAGATCCTAGAATTGATAAAAGTTGCCTCATTTGTCAGAAATAAAAAAATAATCTAATAACTGATCTGTAAGCAGTTTATGATCACTTCAGTGGAGGCTGAAGAAAGCTGGACTATGCATATCTATACTCATGTCTTTCTGCAGATGTGCAGTAGAGCACATCCTAACATGTTGTGTCTCTATAGTACAGAAACTGCAGGAGACAGGAAGGCTAGACAATGGGTAATCAAAACTGCACAATGTGTCATCGGCACCAGCCTACACACCATCAACAACATACATACAGAAACACAAGAAAATCTGCAGATGCTAGAAATCCAAAGCAACACACACAAAATGCTGAAGGAGCTCAGCAGATCAGGCAGCATCTATGGAAAAGAATAAACAGTCAATGTTTCAGGCCAAAACCGCTCTTCAGGACTGAAAATGAAGAGGGAAGGTGCAAAAATAAAAAGGGGGGGGGGGGAAGGAGGAAGAGCATAAATAAATACAGAAAGGGGCCAGAAAAGGGCCAGTAACAACATAAAAGATCCCACCCATTCTGCTCATGGACTGCTTGTCCCATTGCCATCAGGTGACAGGCCTCATACCATCCACACCAGGACCACCAGACTTAAAAACAGTTACTTACCCCAAACAGGAAGGCTTCCAAGGCCTGCATTCCCACAGCATGATGCAGCCACCACCATGTTTCATGGTAGGGATGGTATGTTTTTGATGATGCACAGTGTTTGGTTTACACCAAACATAGCATTTAATCTGATGGCCAAAAAACTCAATTTTGTTTTCATCACACCACAGAGCCTTCTTCTAGCTTACTTCAGAGTCTCCCACATGCCTTCTGGCAAACTCTAGCTGAGATCTTATGTAAGTTTTTATCCCCCAACAGTGGCTTTCTCTTTGCCACTCTCCCATAAAGCTCTAACTGGCAAATCACTCAGGCAACAGCTGTTGTATGTGCAGTCTCTCCCATCTCAGCCACTGAAGCTTGCAACTCCACCAGAATTGTCATAGGTCTCTTGGTGGCCTCCCTCACTAGTCCCCTTCTTGCATGATAACTCAGGTTTAGAGGACATCCTACTCTAGGCAGATTTACAGCTGTGCTATATTCCTTCTATTTCTTGATGAATGACTTAACTGTACTCCAAGAAATATTCAGTGACTTGGAAATTTTCTTGTATCCATCTACTGACTTGAGCTTTTCAATAAACTTTTCACAGAGTTGCTTGGAATGTTCTTTTGTCTTCATGGTGTAGTTTCTACCAGGATACTAACTCACCAGCAGTTGGACTTCCAGGTATAGGTGCATTTTCACTACATTTAATTGAAACACCTTGACTGCACACAGGTGATCTTCATTTAACTAATTATGTGACTTCTCAAACCAATTGGCTGCACCAGTGATGATTTGGTGTGTCATATTAAAAGGAGGGTGAATACTTATGCAATGAATTATTTTATGTTTTATGTTTGTAATTAATTTAGATCACTTTGTAGAGATTTGTTTTGTCTTTGACATGAAAGTATTTTTCTGTTGATCAGTGTCAAAAAAGCCAACTTAAAACCATTGTGATTCAATGTTATAAAACAATAAAACATGAAAACTTGCAAGGGGGTGAATACTTTTTATAGGCATTGATCTGGCCTTCTATGATCTTTGTGATATATTCTGAGCAGAAAGCTTCTTTAATTTTGAAAGTTGGGTCTCTGAATATTTCTCTAAAATAATTATATTCCTTTGCAAGATTTTGTGTGGCGCGTGGCCAAGTGGTTAGGGCGTTGGGCTCACGATCTGAAGGTTGCGGGTTCGAGTCTCACCCAAGGCAGCATGTTGTATCTTTGAGCAAGGCTCTTAACCACACACTGCAGTCCATCCAGCTGAAAATGGGTACTGACAAATGCTGGAGGTTAACCTCGCGATAGACTGGCGTCCTATCCGGGGGAGGTCGCATACTCTCAGTTGCCTCATGCCACAGAAACCAGCATAAGAAAGTAAGACAAAGGAACAGAAGTCAGCCATTCGGCTCATCGAGTTTGCTCCACCATTTTATCATGAGCTGATCCATTCTCCCATTTAGTCCCACTCCCCTGCCTTCTCACCATAACCTTTGATGCCCTGGCTACTCAGATACCTATCAATCTCTGCCTTAAATACACCCAATGACTTGGTCTCCACTGCTGCCCGTGGCAACAAATTCCACAGATTCACCACCCTCTGTCTAAAAAAATTTCTTCGCATCTCTGGTCTGAATGGGCGCCCCTCAATCTTTCAGTCATGTCCTCTCGTACTAGACTCCCCCACCATGGGAAACAACTTTGCCACATCCACTCTGTCCATGCCTTTCAATATTCAAAATGTTTCTATAAGGTCCCCCCTCATTCTTCTAAACTCCAAGGAGTACAGTCCAAGAGCGGACAAACTTTCTTCATATGTTAACCCTCTCATTCCCGGAATCATTCTAATGAATCTTTGAACCCTCTCCAACGTCAGCACATCCTTGCTCAAATAAGGAGCCCACAATTGCACACAGTACTCCAAGTGAGGTCTTACCAGTGCCTTATAGAGCCTCAACATTACATCCCTGCTCCTATACTCTATTCCTCTAGAAATAAATGCCAACATTGCACTCGTCTTCTTCACCACTGACTCAACCTGGAGGTTAACCTTAAGGGTATCCTGCACGAGGACTCCCAAGTCCCGTTGCATCTCAGAACTTTGAATTCTCTCCCTATTTAAATAATAGTCTGCCCGTTTATTTCTTCTACCAAAGTGCACGACCACACACTTTCCAACATTGTATTTCATTTGCCACTCCTTCGCCCATTCTCCCAATCTATCCAAGACTCTCTGAAGACTCTGTTTCCTCAGCACTACCAGCCTCTCCACCTATCTTTGTATCATCAGCAAACTTAGCCACAAAGCCATCTATTCCATAATCCAAATCGTTGATGTACGAAGTAAAAAGAAGAGGCCCCAACGCAGACCCCTGTGGAACACTACTGGTAACCGGCAGCCAACCAGAATGGGATCCCTTTACCCCAACTCTCTGTTTCCTGCCAATCAGCCAACACTCTATCCACATATGTAACTTTCCCGTAATTCCAAGGGCTCTTATCTTGTTTAGCAGCCTCATGTGCGACGCCTTGTCAAAGGCCTTCTGAAAATCCAAATACGCAACATCCACTGCATCTCCCTTGTCTAGCCTGCTGGTAATTTCCTCAAAAAATTGTAATAGGTTTGTCCGGCAGGATTTTCCTTTAAGGAATCCATGCTGAGTTCTGCCTATCTTGTCATATGCCTCCAGGTACTCCGTAACCTCATCCTTGACAATCGACTCCAACAACTTTCTAACCACCGATGTCAAGATAACAGGTCTATAATTTCCTTTTTGCTTCCTTGCCTCCTTCTTAAATAGCAGAGTGACATTTGCAATCTTCCAGTCCTCTGGAACCATGCCACAATCTATTGACTTCTGAAAGACCATTGCTAATGCCTCCGCAATCTCCACAGCCACTTCCTTCAGAACACGTGGGCGCATTCCATCTGGTCGGGGAGATTTATCTACCCTTAGACTATTCAGCTTCCTGAGTACTTTCTCTGTCGTAATTGTGACTGCGCACACTTCTCTTCCCTGACACCCCTGAGTGTCCGGTATACTGCTGATGTCTTCCTCAGTGAAGACTGATGCAATATAATCATTCAGTTCCTCCGCCATCTCCTTTTCCCCCATTACAATTTCACCAGCATCATTTTCTATCGGTCCTATATCTACTCTCACTTGTCTTTTACTCTTTATATACTTGAAAAAGCTTTTAGTATCCTCTTTGATATTATTTGCTAGCCTCCTTTCAGAGTTCATCATTTCCCTCTTAGTGACTTCCTTAGTTTCCTTTTGTAAGCTTTTAAAAGCATCCCAATCCTCTGTCTTCCCACTAATTTTTGCTTCCTCGTATGCTCTCTCCTCTGCTTTAACTTTGCCTTTGATTTCTCTTATCAACCACGGTTGTATCCTTTTTCCATTTGAAAATTTCTTCTTTTTTGGAATATATCTGTTTTGCACCTTCCTCACTTTTCGCATAAACTCCAGCCACTGCTACTCTGTCGTCCTTCCCGCCAGTGTCCCTTTCCAGTCAACTTTGGCCAGTTCCTCTCTCATGCCACTGAAATTTCCTTTACTCCACTGAAATACCAACACATCGGATTTCGGCTTCTCTTTCTCAAATTTCACAGTGAACTGAATCATGTTATGATCACTGCCTCCTAAGGGTTCCTTTACTTTAATCTCTCTAATCGCCTCTGGTTCATTACACAATACCCAATCCAGTACAGCCGATCCCCTAGTTGGCTCAACAACAAGCTGTTCTAAAAAGCCATCTCATAGACATTCTACAAGTTCTGTCTCTTGAGATCCAGTGCCGATCTCATTTTCCCAATCCACTTGCATGTTAAAATCCCCCACAATTATCATAACACTGCCCTTCTGACAAGCCTTTTCTATTTCCTCTTGTAATTTGTAGTCCACATCACTGCAGCTGTTTGGAGGCCTATAAACAACTGCCATCAGGGTCCTTTTACCCCTGCTATTTCTTAGCTCAACCCATAAAGATTCTGCACCTTCCGATCCTATGTCACCTCTTTCTAATGATTTAATATCATTTCTTACCAATAAAGCTACTCCACCCCCTTTGCCTACCTGCCTATCCTTCCGATACACCGTGTATCCTTGGATGTTCAGCTCCCAGAGACATGCATCCTTTAGCCACGTCTCAGTGATGGCCACAATATCATAGCTGCCAATCTGTAGCTGTACGACAAGATCATCCACTTTATTCCTTATGCTGCGTGCAATAAAGTATAACACCTTAAGTCCAGTATTTGTTACTTTTTGCTTTGATTACACTGCAACTTTATTGCACTGCAACTCATCCCAATAGCTGCAAATTTGCCCCATCACCTGCCTGTCCTTCCTGACATGTTTGCTGCTCACTATCTTTGATTTATTTCTGTTTTCCCCTTCCTCCGCTCTAACATTTCGGTTCCCATTCCCCTGCCAAGTTAGTTTAAACCTTCTCTAATGGCTCTATTAAACTTTCCCGCCAAGATATTTGTCCCCTTTGGGCTCAGGTGTAACCTGTCCTTTTTGAACAGGTCATACTTCCCCCAGCACCGGCCTGATGGGCCACAAGGCTCGGGACAGACTTAAAAAAAATCTTTTTTGCAAGATTTTGCTGCAAGTATCTTCAAACAACATCTGCTGCTTGTTCTTTCCTGGTGTGTGAGCAACAGTCATTTTTCAGGTCACTGCCAAAAGACACTGTTCATTCACTGGAACTGCAACTACCAAAATACAAAATTAATGTTTTCCTCTCCACGGGTGCTGTCTGTACAGCTGAGTGTTTTCTGTTTTTATTTCTGAAAAAAAATATTATTCCTTGGACAGAAGGAGTCAGTTTATGTCTTATCACCTTAACCCTCCCTGCAGATGCACACATCACAGTCAAAAACTTTTAATCCTTTCTGTTCCACTTCCACATGACCGAGCTCCAATGAAATTCATCAGACTATCATGGTGACTCTCAGGGCACCAACAGTAAAAATATTTCCCAACACCTTCTAGAAGCTGAGCATGCAGACAAGAGTGAGACAGTGGGACAAAGATACAATGAGAAACTTCAACTCAGTGATTCACTAGATTTCTGTTTATTTTGCTTTGAAAGAAATTTAGAATTCAAACATAATGTTGTTTTACTCCCTTATTGCTTCATCCTTTGGAATACGATCTTCAAATTACTTTTTTTTCGCTCTTCTATTTCAAAAATTGCTAAGGATTTTCTGACTGTCACTTTTATGCTGATGGAGCAATAGAATGCTTGGACTTCTATAACTTTGGTTCATTTTTCCCCCATTTCTCTTTTACCTGCAGTTACTTCTGTTGTAATTTCTTTGCTAATGTATGGGTCTTGTGTTAATGTAAATTACTGTTTAGGACAGGAGAGACCAAGCTGGAATAAGTGAGACAGTATTATTTAAAGCTCTCCCTTCATATCAACAACCTTAATGAAGAAAGAAAACATTTTTTGAGGGCTGGAAGATATTAAGTTGTAGCTCTCTAAATGTTTCCATCCAAATTACTGATATAATTGGTTGTCGACAAGTCAGAGTAACTATTATACCAGATATTAACCTTCAATAGAAAACATGGGAACCCTGAAAGTGTCCAATATGTCATTGCTTTACCACTCAAAACTATTTTGCCTGTGGCACTGAATTTATCCAACCAGTACTCTTTGAGAGAAAATCTTGGCGTAAACATTTTGGCAGTTTTTGATTAGCAAAGGCACATCCTAGTTTAAAACAAATACAAACACATTTAAAATCATAGATAAGACTGTTGCCACTTCTTTCCTACTTCAGCAAGAGACTTGTTGAAAGTAAGAATTCAGAACCAAGGATTAAATTACGGTGTTTGGGACTAGTTTACAAAGAAAACAAGGCACAATTAGGAACAAGCACCATGAAGCAGTACGGAGTCAACAAGCAGGCAGTTATGCATTTTGTCTTTGGAAAACAGATGGATGGCACTGATCAATCTGTATTTGATGTATTTGACAATATTGACATAGTGTAAAAGAGGGACTTCAGAGAATAAATCGGTGATTCACATTCATGCAATTTAGTACAGTAATTGTAGCTGAGTGGTAAGGGCAATGGATTAGAGATCTATTGAGATTTACTCACCTATTAGGTGACATGACAGCATTGCCGTTAGTATAACACTATTACAGAACCAGCGACCCAGATTGAATTCTGCCACCATCTGAAAGGAGTTTTCATTGTTCTCCCTGTGACTGTGTGTGTTTCCACTGGGTGCTCCAGTTTCCTCACACATTCCAAAAATATACAAGTTAGATAGATAGATAGATAATTTATTGACACCAAAGGACATTATAGTGTCACAGTAGCATTACAAGTGTACAGATATACAAATATTAGAAGAGAAGTAAGAAAGAATAAAAAATAAGTTACCTCAAACAGTCTAACAGGAGGGGGTCATCACTTCCCCAGCTATAGGGTGATTCATTATAGAGCCTAATAGCCAAGGGTAAGAATGACCTCATATAGCACTTTTTGGAGCAGCACAGTTGTCTTAGCCTATCATTAAAAGTGCTCCACTTTCAGCCAAGGTGACATGCAGAGTATGAGAAACATTGTCCATAATTGCCAGGATTTTCTGTAGGGTCCTTTGTTCTACCACAGCCTCCAGTGTGTCCACTTTGACTCCTATAACAGAGCCAACTTTTCTAATCAGTTTATTGAGCCTGTTGGCATCGCCCGTGTTGATGCCATTGCCCCAGTACACCATTGCATAGAAGATTGTACTGGTGACAACAGACTGATAGAACAAGTGAAGGAAAGGCCTGCATACTCCAAAGGACCTCAGTCTCCTCAGGAAGTAGAGGCAACTCTGGCCCTTCTTGTACACAGCCTCTGTGTTGGTGCTCCACTCAAGTCTGTCATCCAGATGCACCTCCATGTACTTGTAGGTCCTCACCACATTCACATCATCAATGGTAAAAGGGAGCAGTGCAGGCTTAGTCTTCCTAAAGTCCATCACCATCACCTTAGTCTTGCTGATGTTGAAATGCAGATGATTCAGCTTGCACTATTTGACAAAGTCCTCCAGCAGGGCCCTGTATTCCTCCTCTTGTCCTCCGTTTATACACCCTGAATCTTCAGCAAATTTCTGCAGATAACATGACTTAGTGTTATAACTAAAGTCTGAGATATATAGGGTGAATGTGTTGGCGCATGACCAAGTGGTTAAGGTGTTCATCTAGTGATTTGAAGGTCGCTAGTTCGAGCTTTGGCTGAGGCAGTGTGTGTGTTCTTGAGCAAGGCACTTAATCACACATTGCTCTGCGATGACAGCTGTGCCAAGCTGTATGGGTCCTAATGCCCTTCCCGTGGACAACATCAGTGGCGTGGAGAGGGGAGACTTGCAGCATGGGCAACTGCTGGTCTTCCATACAAACTTGCCCTGGAAACCTTCCAAGGTGCAAATCCATGGTCTCATGACACTAATGGATGCCTATAAAATAGGATAAATAGGAAGGGAGACAATACAGTCCCCTGTGGGGCTCCAGTGCTACTTATAGCCATGTCTGACACACAGCTCTGAGCCGCACACGCCAGTCAGGTAGTCCATTATCCAGGATACAATGGAATTGCCATCCTGTATTGAACGGAGCTTCTCCCCCAGCAATGAGGGCTGTATGGTGTTGAAAGCACTTGAGAAATCAAAAAAAAACATTATCCTCACAATAGGTTAATTGTCACATGGACGTAATTGGATGACACAGGTTCATTGGGCTGTTACTATCCTCTAAATAAACAAACAAATAAACAAATAAATAAACAAACAAACAAATAAATAAATAAAATGAATAGTAATCAATCTGAAGGGTCTATAGGTGTAATACATCTGGGCACCTTGTGTGCTATCACAAAAAGATCATTATATACTAGATTTGCACAATACTTCCAGTGCAACAGTCCTAATCCTCTGTCCCTCTCCCCCTCCTGGCTTTTCCTATCATTTTGGATCTCCCCTTCCCCCTTCCACTTTCAAATCTCTTACTAGCTCTTCCTTCAGTTAGTCCTGATGAAGGGTCTCAGCCCAAAATGTCGACTGTACCTCTTCCTAGAGATGCTGCCTGGCCTGCTGCGTTCACCAGCAACTTTGATGTGTGTTGCTTGAATTTCCAGCATCTGCAGAATTCCTCATGTTTGAGTCCTAATCCTTTAATATTTCTGCATTGTGATGCTGACTGGCAGTCCAAATATAAAGGATACTCCTTGAATCCGCCAAGCAAAATCTGCAGCTGTAGGAAATCTGAAATAAAAACAGAAAATGCTGTAAGCATTCAGCAGATCAATGTAGTTGTTTATTTGTTTATTTATTGAGGTACAGCATGGAACAGGCCCTTCAGCCTTTCGAGTTGCACCACCCAGCAACCCTCAGTTTAACCCGAGCCTAATCACAGGCCAATTTACAATGACCAATTACCCTACCAAACAATATGCCTTTAGATTGTGGTTGGGAACTGGAGCACCCAGAGGAAGTTCACAAGGTCAAAGGGATCGTGGGCAGATTCATTACAGACAATAGTGGGAAAGTAGTAGCAAAGAACAACATAAATATTTACAGTTAGGGTGGCTTCAAAAATAATGCATCCTTTTGAACTCTTCGTAACAAACTAAAGAAACAAAGAAACATGGCAGGTAATTGTAGTTTCATTTCTAAAATGTACTTTTCATCTTTTGACAATTCCTGAGGCATCATTACCTTCCTAATATCCAATTCCAAATCTACATACCTCATCCAAGGGACCATTTTGCACATGTAATCCTGAAAATTAGTGTGGTAGGAGAAGTTGCGTCTAGCTTGTGTGAAATCTACAGAAGGAACATTAGGAATAGCAGGAAGAGATGATTTAGCACACTCGGATTTGTTTCTACTCTGGGAAGCAGCAGCTAAACACAAAGTTGTTGTTTAGGCAAGCTGTCAGATGTTTATTGGGATGGTGTGCATTCACTCAGGAATGCCATCCTGGACCAATGCACATAATCTCCAAGGGATCACTCCGTGTTATTCAATCATATTTGCCACCAGCTCTGTATTTCTTTCTTTGATCTATTCATTTTTATGATATCATCCGGGAAATGTCTGTTGATCAGAGAATTGAAAGCTGTTGCAGGAATGGAAATTGGTTAAGAAACAAACTATACAACTTGAAGAATGCATTTGATTCCAACAATAATAAAGTGTTTTTACATAGCATTTTTGATGTAGTAAAATATCCCCAGATGCTCATTGGGAAAGGTATGTTGATTGGTTTCCTATCATCCGAATCCAACTCTTTGGGCTTAGGGAAACTTGGAATTTCAACATGCTACCAGTAAGTGATTAAGCTGAGATCAGAGAGTTCCTTACTTCCCACAAATTCCCTTCTGCACACTTCTCATCACATATGTTGGTTGCCTCACAGGCATATCCATTCACCCCAAGGCAATCATGCATAACCTAGTGCAGGTTTTGGTCCATCATGATGCACGGCAAAAAGGATGGACATACTGTATGTCTCATTCTTGATCCCATTTCCTTGCAATACGGTGTATTACAGGCTCAATTTTACCTTTGCAATATGGGGCTACGGAGAATCTCAAAGTCAGTGGAATCATATCAGATAACAAAATCGTAAGGTGATAGGTAAAGCCAGGAGGGTGGGGGAGGGGGTGATGAAGTAGGAAGGAAGTAAGTGGAAGGCTGAAGAAGAAGGAATCGGATTGGCGAGAAGAGTAGACCATGGGAAAAGGGGGAGGTGACAGGCAGGTGAGGAGAAGAGATAAGATGGGGTCCAGAGTGAGAGGGGAAGTGGGGAAATTACTATCAGGTGAAGGCATATTTCTGTTTATTTTCCTGTCTCTAGTTGTCATTCTGATGATCAAACTCCACTCAGGTGAACTTGTGACAAAGACAGCAATCTTACAAGAGGCTTTCTGCTGATCTGGAACCAGAAAGGGCCCCAGGTCGTAGTATGGCAAAATATAAAGACAAAGGCAACCTTGTCTTTATTTTCCTCCCTTAAACTTTCTCCATTTTAGATTTAAAAAATAACTGTTTAGAATTTTTGGAAAATAGCATCATTTTTAATGTAGCATTACTTCAGAAGTGCACAGGAAATTACAGTGGTATGGGAGAGGAGTTGGCCAAAGAAAATTGGCAGGGATGACAGCAGAGCAGCAATGATGTGAGTTTCTGGGAAAAATGAGGAAGGTGTTGGATAAGAGAATTTCAAAAACAAAGAAATACTCAAATGGCAAAATAGTACAACCATGGCTAACAAGGGAAGTCAAAGCTAATGTAAAACCCAAAGAGAGAGCATACAACAATGCAAAAATTAGTGGGAAGATAGAGGATTGGGAAGCTTTAAAAAGCTTAAAAAGAGCAACTAAAAGAATCATTAGGAGGCAAGCTAGCAAACAATATCAAAGTAGATAGAAAAAGCTTTTTCAAGTATGTAAAAAATAAAAGAGATGAGAGTGAATAATGGATGGCTAGAAAATGAAACCAGAGGAATAGTAATGGGGATCAAGAAGATGACAGATGAAATAAATGAATATTTTGCACCAGTTTTCACTGTGGAAGGCACTAGCAGTGTGCCAGATGTTGAAGGGTATGAGGGAAGAGAAGTGAGTGCAGCCACTATTACAAGGGAGAAGGTGCTCAAAAAGCTGAAAGACCTAAGGATACATAAGTCACCCAGACCAGATGAAATACAACATAGATTTCTGAAAGGGGTAGTGTTAGAGATTGTGGAGGCATTAGCAATGATCTTTCAAAAGTCATTGGACTCTGGCATGGTGCCAGAGGACTGTAAAATTGCAAATGTCACTCCACTCTTTAAGCAAGGAGAAAGGCAGCAGAAAGGAAATTATAGGCCAGTTAGCCTAACCTCAGTGGTTGGGAAGATGTTGGAAGCAATTGTTAAGGATGAAGTTATGGGGTACTTGATGACACAGGACAAGATAGGACAATCAGCATGGTTCCCATGAGGGGAAATCTTTCATGTCAAACCTGTCAGAATTGTTTGAGGCGATTACAAGTAGGATAGATAAAGGGTGTGTAGTGGATGTTCTATATTTGGACTCACAGAAAGCTTTTAACAAGGTGGAAGATGGTATTACAGGAATGTTACTGGCATGTTTAGAGCATTGGCTGATTGGTAGGGTCAGCAAGTGGGGATAAAATTATCCTTTTCTGGTTGGCTGCTAGTGACTAGTAGTGTTCCACAGGGGTTAGTGTTGGGACTGCTTCTTTTTTTTGCTATATATCAATGATTTAGATGATGGAATAGATGGTTTTGTTGCCAAGTTTGCAGATGATACGAAGATTGGTGGAGGGGCTAGTAGTGTTGAAGAAACAGGCAGGCTGCAGATGGACCTAGATAGATTAGGAGACTGAGAAAGAAAGAAACAAATGAAATACAATGTTGAAAAATGCATGGCCATGCACTTTTGTAGTAGAAATAAATGTTCGGACTATTTTCTAAATGAGGAGAGAATCCAAAGATATGAGATGCCAAGGGACTTGGGAGTCCTTGTGCAAAACAGCCTAAAGGTTAACTTGCAGGTTGAGTCGGTGGTGAGGAAGGGAAACACAATGTTAGTATTCATTTCAAGAGGTCTAGAATACAAGAGCAGAGATGGGATTCTGAGGTTTTATAAGGCACTAGTGAGGCCTCAACTTCAGTATTGTGAACAGTTCTGGACTCCTCATCTAAGAAAATATGTGCTAGAATTGGAGAGGGTTCAGAGGAGATTCACAAGGATGATTCCGGGAATGAAACGGTTATCATACAAGGAATGTTTGATAGCTCTGGGTCTGTACTCGCTGGAATTTATAAGGATGGGGGGGGTGTGTATCTCATTGAAACTTTTCAAATGTGAAAAGGCCTACACAGAGTAGATATGGAAAGGATGATTCCCATCATTTGGGAGTCTAGGACAAGAGGATACAACCTCAGGATACAGGGCGTCCATTTAAAACAGCGATGCAGAGAAATTTCTTTAGCCGGGGGTGGTGAATTTGTGGAATTTGTTACCACAGGCAGCTGTGGAGGCAAGGTTGTTAGGTGTATGTAAGGCAGAGCTTGATAGGTTCTTGAGTGGACATGGCATTGAAGGTTATGGGGAGAAGACAGAGGAGTGGGGCTGAGGAGGGAGAAAAAGGATCAACCATGATTGAGCAGCAGAACAGACTGGATGGGCCAAATGGCCCAATTCTACTCCTATGTCTTATGGTCTTAACATTGTGGGCTGTTGTTACAAAAAGCTTTTTGCATGTTTCCTTATACTTAAAACGTTTCTATTTAAATAAAAGCAAAAAATATTGCAGGAAGCAGTCTTGTGGAAAGAGAAACAGTTAAAATTCCAAACTCTCTGACCTACTGAGTGTTTCCAGCATCTTCTATTTTTGTTTCCAATTCCCATTGTCAGTTTTTTTTTTGATTTTCAAAATTCTATTGAAATCTTGCAATTCTGTAACAGACACATTTCCAGTAATGTTGTGCAGAATATTTGTTCTAACCAAAAAAACGTAAAACAAAGGCCAAGCCTCATTAGAACAATGCAGAAAGGGCGACTATAAAGTTGAAATATTTGTGAAGAAAAGCTCCTAAATAGACTCATCGGTGCTCCTAGTTCAAATCAGTTGAATGTAAGAACAGAAAGTGTAAAGTACAAAAAAATTCACAGTGCTATATTTAAGTACCTTTCAGAGAATGACATTGAGATACAAATCCTGTAAATTATTCTAAGTTGCAAGCAGAGCTAAACAGTTCCTAGTATTTATGATTCAGTACAGTGTCAAGGCATATACTGTTCTCATTGCATCATCAAGGACGATTATTTTCTCTGTGGTCAATATTATTGTGGAGTCGAGGGGCCACTGCTTTCACATGGCATTTATTTATTTTCCTGATTTATATTTTTCATTCTCTTTCCTGTTGGGCTATCATCTGGAATTGCTTAGCACATCCTTCCCTGCTTACAAAAGGAATCATAAAAATTTTGCTTCACAACAGGATTTTTTGTCCTACTACTCACTTTTTCTTCTTTTCTCTCTTTGTTTGTTATCAAATGTTTTCCACTACTTCAAAAAAGTCAAACGAATGTTTAACTTTGCAACAAATTATGTATTTAATTGAAATGCAGAACAAATTAGAACTCTATCAATACTACTACAGTACTATAAAACTACGTATGTTCCTAATGGTTATCAACAGAGGAATTCATCCAGTCTATCTCTATGTTGTCACATTCCTTTGATTGAATAAATGAACAAAATCAGTGCAGACACCTAGCATAGATATTGGACTGCTTTCATACAATGCTATTGACGATTGAATCCTCCAGATCTATATTTTTATTGTAACATTCAAGATGATTGTCGATACCTTCAAGTTCTTCCTAGTTCCTAACTTGTTGAAGTAATGAAGTAACGTCCATTTTTATTCCTGGACATTTCTGGCATCTCCAAGCCTGAATGCTTGAAACCATAGTGAACAAAACTGTTCTGAATTGTATTACTGCTTATTTCTTGCCAACAATCAGTGACAGAAATCATGGCTTTTTAAACACAAGTGCATGCAACGGACATTATTTAAAAAAACTACTCACTCAAAGTACTGAGTAGAGTCTAACGACCGCACAACTGCATGCATCTGACACTAGTTGGAAACTGTTCAGCAGCACTCCCCTGCCTTAATTAAGCAGCATAATCTGTCAAATAATCAAAGGAAATCCCGGCTATTTTCTTGATTATTATATCTAGATATACCCTAATCGAGAACTTGCCAGGAAAATACATATCTACTGAACATTATCAAAGTTCAAAGTAAATTTATTACTGAAGTACATATATGTCATCATACACAAACTTGAGATTTGATTTCTTGTGGACATACACAGTAAATCCGGAAATATATAGAGTTAATGAAAGACCATACCCAACAGGATGGACAAATAACCAATGTGCAAAAGACAACAAACTATATATATAAGTACAAAAGAAAAAAAGAAACAATAAATATAAATTACCAAACAATAAATAATGAGAACATGAGATTAAGAGTCTTTGAAAGTGGGTCCATAGGTTGTGGGAGCAGTTTAGTGATGGGGCGAGCGAGGCTGAGTGAAGTTATCCCCACTGGTTCAAAAGCCTGTTGGCTGAGGGGTAATAATTGTTCCTGAACCTGGTGATTTGCATCCTGAGGCTCCCGTGTCTTCTTCATGATGGTAACAGCAAGAAGGGGGCATGCTCTGCGTGGGAGGGGACTTTGATGATGGATGTTGCTTTCTTGCAACATGTAGATGTGTGCTATGGTGGGGAGGGCTTTACCTATGATGGAACGTGGTGTATCATTACTCTTTGTAGGATTTTCTGTTTAAGGGCATTGATCTGTCCATACTGGGCCCTGATGCTACAAATCAATATACCCTCCACCTCACACCTATAAGAAGTTGGTCGAAGTTTAAGATGACATGCCAAATCTTCTCAAACTTCTAAGGAAGTAGCGACACTGCATTGCTCTTGTCATAATTGCAATTACCTGCTGGGCCCAGGATAGATCCTCTGAAATGGTAACATTGAAAAGTTAAAGTTGCTGACCTGCTCCACCTCTGATCCTTCAGTGAGGACTGGCTCACCGACCTCCGGTTTCCTTCTCATGAAGTCAATAATCAGCTCCCTCATCTTGCTGACATTGGGTGAGAGTTTGTTGTTGCGACCACTCAGCCAGGTTTTCATTCTCGCTCCTATGTGCTGATTCGTCACTACCCTTGATTCGGCCTACGACAGTGATGTCATCAGGTATGGCATGGGAGCTGTGCTTAGCCACACAGTCATAAGTGTAAAGCAAGTAGTGCAGGCAGCTAAGCACACAGTCTTGTGGTGTACCTGTGTTGATAGAGATTGTGGAGGGGATATTTTTGCCAATCCAAACTGACAGGGGTCTGCAAGTGAGGAAATTGTGGATCCAATTGCATAAGGAGGTATTGAAGCTGAGGCCTTGGATCTTGTTGACTTGCTTTGAGAGAATGATGGCATCGAATTCCAAGCTACAGTCACTGAAGTATATCCTGATGTATGTATCTTTGCTGTCCAGATTTTCCAGGGTTAAGTGAAGAGCCAAATGAAGTGACATCTGCCATGAAAATTTTCTGCTGGAGGCTAAGTTGGACCAGATCAAAGTCACTTCTCAAGCAGGAGTTGATATGTTTCATCACCAACCTCTCAAAGCAATTCATCATCATAGATGTAAGTTCTGCAGGGCGATAGTCATTGTGGCAGGTTACCACATTCTTCTTTGGCACCAATGTAGTTGAAACCTGATTGAAGTAGGTGGGTACCTCAGACTGGCAAAGTGGGAGGTTAAAGATAGTGAACACTCCAGCCAATTTATTAGCACAAGTCTTTAATACTTGGACAGATATCCCATCTGGGCCAGATGCTTTCTATGGATTCACCCACCTGAAGGATGCTGTCACATCAACCTAAGAGACTGAAATCATAGAATTATCAGGGGCCGTGGGAGATCGTAAAGGCTCATCTATGTTTTGATGGTCAAAGCAAGCATTGAGCTCATCTGGGAATGAAGCCTTTTTGTCATCTATGTCGCCTGGTTCCACTTTGTACAAAGTAATAGCATTCAAGCCCTTCCATTGCTGTCGAGCATCCTTCACTGATTCACGTTTGGTCTGGAATTGCCACTTTGCCTGCGAAATGCCTTTCCAGAGTTCATATCTGAACTTCCTGCATCTTACTTGGTCTCCAGACCTGAATGCCACTGATCTGACCCTCAGTAGATTGCATGTCTCATGGTTCATCCAGGACTTTTGACTAGGGTAGGCACAGAATGATTTTGTGGGGACACACTCTGCTATGACTGTTTCTATAAAGTCCATGACAACTGTGGTGTACTCATTCAACTCCTCCAACGTGTCCATGAACACAGCTTAGTCCGCTTACTCAAAGCATATATACAATACTGTGCAAAGGTCTCAGGCACCCTAGTTATTTATATGTGCCCAGGATTTGTGCACAGTACTGTATATATATATGGTCATATGACATAATACAGCAGGAAACTTATAAGCTGGAAAACCTGTTAACCTCAGGCTTAAGTGAGCATCGAGTATTGACGTCACTTACTAACTGAACTGGTCGCAGTCCTCATTGATTCACAGATATTGGGTCAACAGAAACCTTAATCAATGCAAAATTTGGCCTCAGAAAACTCAAGGAATCTGCTGTCTTAATAAATTTCCAACCTATTTTAGACTATAGCTTCTCACATGTGTCATTCACTGCTTAACTTGAGGAAATGTTTCTTATTGCATTCAAAACTTACAATCCACGTCAATACACAACCCCACACCTCAATAGCCAAATATATTGCCAGTAAGAAAATAGTTCTTTCTTTAAAAGTAGTTATGATTTAATTAGGATCATCATAATGAAAACAGTTCATCATATTAATTGCAATTTAAATTAATTTAGACAATAATAATAACAACCTATTTTAATTAGTCCAATGGAAAATATTCTGGTTTTATAACCTTCAATAACTTGTTTGAGATTTCTAATAGGTTCTATCATCTTTGTGGTTATGGCCTTTCCCATCACAGTGCCCTTTCCTAATCCAACAAATTTAGATGCCTGTTTTCCTCCAACTCCAGCCACATGTCTATCCCAGTTTATGTTTTTCTCTGCATCATTCTCAACTGTATGTGTTTGTTTTTGGATGTGATACTATAAAGCGAGAGGGAGCAAGGACTCTAGGCAGGTGAATTAGGTCTGGTTTTGACTTAACTTCCTCTCACTCTCAGGTTGCTCCATGTTCTGATGCCTGAGATTAAGTGATAACACAGGGAATATAAAGGGGCACCACCAGATTGGATCTGCATTTGGCTGGAGTTGAAATTACTCTTCATTTTCTCTCTATCTTCATTTCTCTCCTTTTCTTCCTCCAAGTATCTTTTCCTCTCACTTTCTTGTTGCCACCCCTCCCTTCACTTAAAACTGACCAACCTTTGATTGCTGTGATGTTTTGTAATTCTTCTATACACTCTCCATACATTTCAGTAGCTAACTGGGAGAGTTATAGACTCTGCATTTCCATCCTTACATGAAAATCTTATAAGGGTCAAAAAGTCCAACTTTGTGCACTCTGTGCAAGGCAGCATTGCCATGGGTAATGAGAGCGTCAAGATAAGCAGAATCCATTGACGTGGGTCTGAATACCTCTTGGAACTACTTCTTTCCATCAGTCTTGCTTCAAGGTAAACAGCTGGCAGCAAATATGTTTAATAAATGACTCCAAAGGTAGAATGTATAAAGGGAGGAATACTTACTGACTTTTAGTGAGCACCAAAGATGATAGCATTTTTAATGTTAGTTTTTTATCATCACATTTTAAGCAGGTTTTTTAATGTTATTGCATAAACATTCATTTGCATTGACATTCATCCTTGATATTGATTGACATCAACTGAAATGTATAGTGGACAAAAGGCTTGAGGAATGCATAGCTATGGATCATTGAAAGGCTTCTGAAGCATGGAGATCACTGCCTGACAGGGGGTGGAGACTAAGAACTTTATCTCTTTTAAAAGGTACCTGGACATGCAAATGATCTGCCATCGACTACAATTCTACAGAGTGAGAGCTGGGAAATGGCATTTCATTCAATTTCTCTTTCTTCAAATAGTATGAGCAGGATGGGCTGAATTGCCTTCTCTGGTAATACATTTCTTTGACAATATGATTCAGCCAAGTTCCACCATTTTCAGATACCCAGATATGACTTTATTTTGAGTTACTCTGACTGTTTTCTTTTGTGTATTTAATGTTTCAGTGCTATTTGAGAGGTATTGTAGATGTATTCTTTGATTGGGTGTTCCTTGTTGTCTGCACGGTTCATTGCAGATTACACGTATGTGAATGGTGAGCGACACTGTGCCACCACATAATGGGTGCATGCCCCTTTAAAAGTAAAAAGTAATTATGCATATTATCTCTGAACTCCCATATTTGTCATGCAATTCGTTCTGGAGTAACAAAATGTAACAGTGATGACAAGGAAGTTTTAAAACCAACAGGAGACAACTACCTACCTGTTAGACTGCAGCGTGTTCTTTCTTTGCAGAGAAAAATAGACACATTTGAGTAAAAAAAAAGCCTCACACTTTTTTCTTTAGAAGGGGGAGAAAGACGGCTGAGTTAAAAAAAAGCAAAATATAGACACATTTCATGGGTTCATAAACTGTAAGTACCAGATAATAATAAATTGTTTAAAAAAAGCAGAAATGGCTGGCTATATCAGAAAAATAAATGTTGTCATTTGCACAACAGATAACTGTATTTTGTATACTGAGTGAACTGAGCAGTATTTGAAGTAAATGAAACAGTTTATGAGAAATCAGTGCTAGTTTTGATAAGTGCAACTGGTGGAAGAACATATAGTTTGCTTAGGAGTTTGACGGCTCCAACCAAACCACCCAGAATGAGCTTCACTGATATTATGCATATAATGCAGGAACATTTAGAATGAAAACTATTGTTGATTGCAGAACACTTTAGGTTTCATTAGTGAAATCAAAAGGAAGGGGTGTCCATTTCTGCTTATGTGGTTAAACTGACAAAATTGAGCATTGTCACTTCAGTGATGGGCTTAATAATACACTGAAATATCATTCAGTGTGTGGAAACTTTACTGGATAGCACTCAAAACTGGCTAACTGAAGTGCAACTCACACTTAACAGGGCAGTTGAAATTGCTGTATCAATGGAAACAGCAGCTGGAGACACAAGTGAGTGGCAGTCTAAAATGAAATCGAGAGTAAACAAAATTGCAATGTCTAAACGGAAACCTGTTTGGCCGAGCAAATTGTGTTACCACTGTGCGAAGGGCTCACATACGCCGGACCAATGGTAAGTTTTAAAGGCAAATCTTGCAGAAAATGCAACAGAGTAAGACCCATACAAAGAGCAAGTCAGGCAGATTAAAAGAAGTGCACTGCACAGGGAAGAGAAAAAGATAAGTCAAATTGCAGTTTCAAAAAGAGCACTAACCTGCATTCTGTTAATGAAAAATCTGGTAATGATGAGAATGTCACAGTGGCAGACCTTTTTTTCGGATCTTTCAATTACTGTAACAGGTTTCTGCCAAACCTGCCTACTGTGCTTCACCCCTTGGAATCAGGAAGAAATGGCAATGCACAAAGCAGTGTGAGGTGGCTTTCCAAAAGGTAATGGAAATGGTGATGCCATATACTGTATTGACACATTATGTTGCACATCGTCCAGTTGCCTCCAACTTCCAACCTGCTCTCAAATTTACCTGGTCCATTTCTGACTCTTCCTTCCCCTTTCTCAATCTCTCTACCTCTGGAGGCAGCTTATCTACTGATGTCTGTTACAAACTCACAGACTCTCATAGCCATCCCTTTCTTTCAATTCCTCTGTCTCTACCGCATCTGCTCTCAGGATGAGGTTTTTCATTTTAGGACAGAGATATCTCCTTCTTGAAAGAAAGGGGCTTCCCTTCCTCCACCATCAGCCCTTCCCTCAACTGCATCTACTCCATTTCATGAAGATCTACTCTCATCCCATCCTCCCACCAGCTTACCAGAGATAGGGTTCCTCTTGTCCTCACCTGCTACCCCACCAGCCTCTGCATCCAGCATATAATTCTCTGCAACTTCCGCCATCTCTAACAAGATCCCACCAGCAAATACATCTTTCACTCTCCCCCACTTACTGCTTTCTGCAGGGATTTCTCCCTACACGATTCCCTGGTCCATTAGTCCTTCCCCACTGATCTCCCTCCTGGGACTTATCCTTGCAAGAAGAACAAGTGCCACATCTGCCCCTACACTTCCACCCTCACCACCACTCAGGTCCCCAACAGTCCTTCCAGGTGAGGTGACGCTTCACCTGTGAATCTGTTGGTGTCGTTTACTGTATCAGGTGCCCCCGGTGTGGCCTCCTCTATATTGGTGAGACCCAACGTAGATTGGGAGACCACTTCTCTGAGCACCTATGTTCCCTCTCCTAGAAAAAGCAAAATCTCCCAGTGGCCACCTATTTTAATTCCATTTCCCATTCCCATTCTGATATGACTATCCATGATGAGGCCACACTCAGATTGGAGGAACAACACCTTATATTCCGTCTGGGTACCCACCAAACTGATGGTATGAATATCAATTTCTTGAACTTCTGGTAATGCCCAGCCCTCTCTTTCACCATTTTCCATCCCCTTTTCCCGCTCTCACCTCATCATCTTGCACACCCATTACTTCCCTCTGGTGATCCTCCCCCATTTTCTTTCTTCCATGGTCTTCTGTCCTCTTCTATCAGACTCCCCCACCTCCACCCTTGTATCTCTTTCACCAATCAACTTCCCAGCTTTTTACATCATCCCTATCACCTGATATTTCTCTCTTCTCTCCCCCCACCTTTTATATCTACTCATCAGCTTTTTCCCTCCAGTCCTGCTGAAGGGTCTCAGCCCGAAACGTTGACTGTACTCTTTTCCACAGATGCTGCCCGGCCTGCTGAGCTCCTCCAGCATTTTGTGTGTGCTGAGGGGCCTTGACTCTGGTTTTGGAGTCTAAAGCAGTTCAACCGGTCTCTGTATGGGAGACAATTAACAAAGGGAGAACACTGAATTGACTTTATTTCTTACAGCTTTCGCCTACGAGGAGTAAAAATCTTTCCATTACATCTCCATCTGAATGTGCAATGTGCAAATTATAGTAATTTTTAATAAATATGTACAGTAAGATATACAACAGAACAGTCAATATAACTTAGAGATACAACTGTGTCAGCATGAATTAATCAGTCTGATGGCCTGGTGGAAGAAGCTGTCCCTGAACCTGTTGGTCCTGGCTTTTATGCTGTGGTACCATTTACCAGCTGGTAGCAGCTGGAATAGTTTATGGTTGGTGTGACTTGAGTCCCCAGTGATCCTTCAGGCCCTTTTTATGCACCTGTCGCTGTAAATGTCCTGAATAGTGGGAAGTTCACATCTACAGATGCGCTGGGCTATCCACACCATTCTCTGCAGAATCCTGCAATTGAGGGAAGTACAGGTTTCATACCAGGCAGTGATACAGCCAGACAGGATGCTCCCAATAGTGCCCCTGTAGAAAGAGTTAAGATTTAGCGACTCATGCCAAATTTCTTCAACCGTCTGCGGTGGAAGAAGCATCATTGAATTTTTTTCACCACACAGCCGGTATGTATAGACCAACTGATGTCAATAGGAGTGAGCCTGTCTCTGTTCCTTCTGTAGTCCTTTGTTTTTGTGACATTGAGGGAGAGGTTGTTTTCTTGACACCACTGTCTCAGGGTGATGACTTCTTCTCTGTAGGCTGCCTCGTTATTATTTGAGATAAGGCCAATCAATGTAGTATGTTCTGCAAATTTAATTAGCAGATCAGAGCTGTGGGTGGTGACACGGTCATGGGTATACAGAGAGTAAAGGAGGGGGCTTATGATACAGCCCTGAGGGGCACCTGTGTTGAGAGTCAGAGGGGCAGAGGTGAGGGAGCCCACTCTTAACACCTGCCACCAACCTGACAGGAAGTCCAGGATCCAGCTACACAAGGAAGGGTGAAGGCCGAGGTCTCTAAACTTCTTGTCAAGCCTGGAGGGAATTATGGTGTTGAATTCTGAACTGTAGTCCAAGAACAGCATTCTTGCATAAGCATCCCTCCTCTCCAGGTGTGTAAGTATGGTGTGTAGAGCTGCGGCTATTGCATCATTTGTCAATCAGTTGTGTCGGTAGGTGAATTGTAGGGGATCTAGTGTGGGTGGTAGTATGCTGCAGATGTAGTCCTTGACCAACCTCTGAAAGCATTTGCTTATTAATAAGGTGAGTGCAACAGGACGCCAGTCGTTCAAACATGTTACCTTGGTCTTTTTAGGTAAGGGACAATGGTGGATGTTTTGAAGCAGGAGTGCATTTTACGCTGGGAGAGGGAGAGATTAAAAATGTCTGCAAATCCACCAGCCATTTGTACCGCGCACATCCTGAGAACCCGCCCTGGGATGCCATCCGGTCCCACAACCTTGCGACTGTCCACCTGTTGGAAACATCTGTGTACCTCAGCCTCAGAGATGACCGAGGTTCAGGTTGCATCAGTGGCTCTCCTCGGGGGCTCAGTGGTGGCGATATCAAACCGAGAGTAAAAAAGGATTTAGCTCATCTGGGGGAGAGGCAGCAATGTTGGCAGCACCACTGCGCTTAGCTTTGAAGTCTGCGATGGCGTGCAGACCTTTGCTATAAGCTGCGTGTGTTGTTGGTGGAGAGTTGTGTCTGGATCCTGTCCCTGTATTGTCGTTTTGCTGCCTTGATGACTTTGTGTAGATTATAGCGGCATTTTGTTGCGTTCCTGGTGGTTACCGGCGACAAAAGCTCCGTCTCACATGGTGATTGCAGCATACATGGAACTGTTGACCCAGGGTTCCTTGATTGAATAGACCCTGACCATTTTTTGGGATAACGTCCTCGGTGCACTTCCAGATGAAGCTTGAGCTGCACTCTAACAGGTCTGTTGTCTCCTGTTTATTTTAAAACTTCCTTATCATCACTGTTATGTTTTATAATTCCAAAACTAATTGATTGAAAAGCATGGGAGCCACTCCCCAACCCCATACCAGACAGTGATGCAGTATAGATGGATTCTATACTGAGTTGGAGTCTATAGCAGAGTAGAGAGGAGCTTTGTGTGCTTAATGGCTCAGTGGTGTTTGAGTAGCATCGAGGACATATAGTATGACTGGGTTTTCTTCGTTTTGTGGCTCATTGTGGGTTGCTTGTATGGGGTGCGTGAAAGACGTGCTTTGTTGCGCCACCACATTGTGGCCATGTGCCTCACCAATAGTAAAAACAAAGTACACAGTTCGTTTCTTCAATTAGTTTTGGGGTTACAAAAACATGATGTCTTTGCTATGTTTTCATCGCCTTTTAAAACTGACATTGTTCGTCTCTTGAACATATCAGGTCAGCTGATTTAATTTGTGCAAATATTTCAAAACAGTACTCCTTATCTGGACTAATGTATCAGTCATTAGAACTGATGACCTCAAGCGAATGGCCGCTCAGTCATTATATACTATTCATTAGTGGGAAGTGACATGGTCACACTGAGATTTAGTTTTATGTTACCTGGTGGCCCCGTGGTTATTTGCTTTCTGGGCTTCCTGTTACTCATTATCAGGTCATCAGTTTGCACCTCTCCTGCACATCCTCCAACACCCTTCCTTGCACTGCTGCTATATTTCCTGTTTAGCCAGAGGGCTATTAGTTCCACAGTGCAGACTTCGAGGTGGGGGGGGGGGGGGAGGTTGTGGGGGAGAAAGAACTTGGCAGAGACAAATGTAAACAATACCAGAGCCTATTTTTAGATACAGTGTCAGCCAAGGCAGTCAGTGTGAGTCAGACCAAAACTGCTGATTTCATTTTGCTTGCTCACATGATACAGATGAAGTCACAGAATCAAAGAAAGGCTGTGGCACAGAAGGCCATTCTGTTTATCAAGCTTGCAGCGTTTCTATGTAACTTCAATCTCTCTGATCACATACCCCCACAAATGCTCCTTAAATTCATTCTTTCTGGATACTTATTGAACATTCTTTAGAAAAGAGTTGTAATTCAAAAACTTTTTTATCTCTCTGCACTCTTGGGGATTTGCAGTGAAACTCTAGAAATAAAGCCAGTGTGCTTCAAAACACGGCCACACAGGCTAACAGAGACTGTGGGAAAGGTGATAGTATAAAGGAGTAATATCCTTGGTGATTTCTTGAAGGGTGTTGGGAGGGATATCCTTCTTGGTATGCAGTTGTTGGTTAGGTTTCTATTACCAGTTACATTCAATGAGGCAACAATCCATTACCGATCCTGTCGAAACTGAAGGTATATGTACAACCAATTTGTCTTCCAACTTATTTTTGAAACTCTCTTGATTTGATATGCAAATTAACTCCAATGGCTGCCTTTCAATTTCACCTACTTGTTCTACCTGAAACACTCATCAGACTAAATATAATATTTCTCTCCTGTGAATGAAGGCATTCTGTGCTGTAGAAGCAGACTATACCAGGAAAGTCAGACACCACACTGTAAAAGGAAAACTCCACCGAGTTTATTGGAATAAAGGGCACAGCTTTGCAGCTTGTGTACTGGCTGGCACCGGGAGCTTGGCACATCTTCTGAAATTATTCAACAGAGAAATTCAAGTACAGATGTGGGAAAGGGTGAGGCCATGAGGTTCTGTGAATGCACAGAAAGAGAGTAACTGCAGGCTGGGTGCCAGCTGAAGGAGTTGGTCACATTCCTTTCCCACCAAATTTTACTGTTTTCATAATTCATACAGTAAATACAATTCAGATATTATTTTCTTCATCCATGGTACCAATTAATTCAGTACATTTCTTTCTATTGTTTGTCTTCAAGTCAGAAGTCACTCCAGACCCAATTTACTATGTTTATCCACTACTATAGTAACAAGGAATCACTTCGCTGTCAAAGATTGCTAGATTTATTATCATACATTTATGGGATCTTGTTGTGCATCAATTGGAAATTCTTCTAATGCAACTGCACTACTCTATATGGCTTGCAGAAGCAACTGGATGCCCTGAGAAGGAATCAGGTTTAATAGCACCTGCATATGTTGCAAAATTTGTTAACTGTGTGGCAACAGTACAATGCAATACATGATAATACAAAATATATAAAAAATCAGTAAATTACAGTAAGTATACATGTATATTAAATAGTTATTAAGTATATATGTGTGTGTATATATTAATATTTATAATAAATAAGCAGTGCAAAAACAGAAATTAAAAGGAGTGAGGTAGTGAGCTAGTGGAAGGCGCCACACAAAATGCTTCCCTTTTAATCATTGTGAGTATTTTTACAAAGTTGTCTTTTGTTGTCCTTCACAGGGAAAAGTATCTACATAAGAAAATACTTCATAAGCATCCCTTAAGTTCACAGGCTCAGAATTACTTTGGAAGGGGAGGAAGTAGATAAACTGACGACAGAAAAGAACATGCAAGTTTTCTTGGGTTTAGTAAAAAGAAGATATTCAAAAGAGATATATGTTGAGTGTCCTCCCCACCTGAACTCGATGCCAAACAATGTCAATATTAAGCAACGCACACAAAATATGCCGGTGAACGCAGCAGGCCAGGCAGCATCTATAGAAAGAGGTACAGTCGACGTTTCGGGCCGAGACCCTTCATCAGAACTAACTGAAGGAAGAGACAGTAAGAGATTCTCTCAGTTAGTCCTGACGAAGGGGCTCGGCCTGAAATGTTGACTGTACCTCTTCCTTTAGATGCAGCCTGGCCTGCTGTGTTCACCAGCATTTTTTGTGTGTGTTGCTTGAATTATCAGCATCTGCAGAAATCCTTGTGTCAATGTTAAGCAGTTGTTTTGCATCTGGAAAAATAATCTTTCTTGCTGAGAGTGAACTGAACCAAAATGTCAGAGCACTGCACAGCATCAGAGGTTCCTGTGATATGATCCCCACCCAACGGCTGCCTCTGAGAAACTTCAAATGACATCAAAAACTTAGTTCAGGCTTTGCTGCCAGTCAAATTTATCTCCAACATGTTAAAACATTTAAGACCTGTTAAAAATGAAATAAGTGGTTAAAATTTAATGCATTATGAAAAATAGTTTGTAAAATGAAATGGTTAAAACAGCTAAACACACTTGCATGCAATTCAAAACTGCCAAGAGCAAAAATATTTTAAATATGCTTTAAATGGGCCCTCAGGTCCTGTCACAGGTCTACCTCTGCACAGGATCTGAAAGGAGATACCCTGTTTTAGATGAAGACACAAAACCTGCAAATGTTAGAACCTGAATCAAAAAAAGTGTTTCATGGAGGAATTAAGCGGAAAGGAATCATCGACATTTTAGTTTGAAACTCTGCATCAGTACAGATGCTGCTTTAACCTGCTGAATTTCTTCAGCTGATTGTGCATCCTATTTTAGATGTTATGGGGAGGGTAAGTTAGCTTTAAAGAATCACCTACAGCTGTGAGGGCACTCATAGCCAAAAGAATCTTCAAAAGGTATGTTGATCAGATTCAAGGAAACTAGACTTAGAAGAGAAGTGAGATTATAGCAAAGGTGGGAAGGGGGAGGAGACAGGAGGCGATAATACAGATTGAAAAAGTTTTAAGAAGAGAATTGTCAAAATAAAATCACAATGAGGCTTATGTTAAGACCAGAAATCATATGTGTCATAACCTCCCAAGCGTGAATGGGATGTGGTCTGGTATGTTCCACTAAGCAAAAAATGGCCAGAAGCAGGTGTACAGGACTGAGAGAAATTGGCTGGTAGAGTGGTGCCACAACAGCAATCACACACTCAAAGTCAGCAAGACCAAGGAATAGATTGTGAACTTCAGGAAGGAGAAGTCGGGAGGAATCGTCCCAGCCCTCAGCTGAGGGAACAGTGGTGGAAAGGCTAAGCTGCTTTAAACTCCTGCATGTCAACATCGGTCCTGTGCCCAATATATTGATGCAATCATGAAAAAGGCATTCCAGCAGCTCTACTTTGTTATGAGTTTGAAGAGATTTGGTATTTCACCAAGGACTCTAGAGCAAATTTCAATAGATGTGGAGAGCATACCTTCTCAACAACTTCTGTCTCTGCATTACCCCAACGCCCCCTGTAGATCACAGCTAAGGGCTTAATGGTCCAAACTTTTTGTTCACATTCTGGGGAAAGGAGAGTAGCATTGAATTCCTAGGCCTTTAATTCAAGCTGGAATTATCTTTCTCTGGAGATATGTAGCTTACGAAAGCAAAATCAATGTAAGAAAGATTTTACGTTTAATTTTCAAGAGGTTAGGGGAACTGAGGAGAGTGGGAGGAATCTCCAACTCACTGCCTAAAGCGATGGTGGAGGCAGAACCGTCTACCACACCTAAGCAGTACTTGGATGTAGCTATGATCTACAGGTCTAGGGGCCAAATACTGGACTGTCAGATTAGTCTGGCTGACTCCTTAATGATGCTTAGACATTGAGGTGCCTAAAGGATCCTTCTTACATTCAGTTATTTTTAGGGATCTGGGCATTATCAGCAAAGGCCCATCATTACCCTTGAGGAGATGGTGACGAGTTGCCTTCTTGACCACTGTCGTACACTCTGAGCATGTCATATATTTTTTTCATTTCCTGTGTGGCTGGAATTGGCTTCTCATTGTCAAATGGACTGAGGTACAGTGAAAAGCATAGTTTTGCAATTCACCCATTCAAAACACAAAGGCGTTGAGTAGGACAAAGGAAAAACAATAACGAAATGCCGAATATAGTATTACACTTTGATTTACAGTTACAGAGGGAAATAATAAAGCGTAAGGATCCTGACAACGTAGGTGGAGAGATCAGGAGTTTATCTTTAATGCAAAAGAAGTCTGTTCAAGAGTTTTATTGCTAATGTGTATTAACTTCTTACCCCCTTTGCTGGAATAAGGTTATAGGGATAACCAATCCCATATTATTTAACAACTTTTGTCACGGTCCGTTCCGTTGACTCCTCATTTTCTTTTAATTCCCTTTTCCCCGTGTTCTACCGGGCTCTTTGATTAAGGCACCTGATTCTCATCCGAACCAACAGCATAAAAACTGCGGCTTACATCTACTCAGGGCTGGACCGTCATCTCAGCCAATGTGGCAATGCATGTTCCGGGCTGTCGAGAATGGTGGATTCTAAATTGCTTTGGTGCCTGAAGTTGCTTTGAGAATTCTGTCCCTTTGTGTCCAGCTGAGTGACTGCCAGCCGTTTGCCGCTTCATGTGCTGCTCCATGTCAAGATACAAATTGTCTGTCGTTTGGTTTTGTCACCTCGTGTCCAGCTGAGTATTGCCGGCCATTTGCTGCTACTCTAAGTCAAGATATGAATTGTGTGTTCTATATTCTAAGTTCCGTTCCCACGCCAGTTGCCTGTGTTAATATCCCCCCCGTGTTAATAGGAGTAGGGCATTCCGCCCTCTGTTCTTTCCCGGCCACGCTCATCCCCTGGTCCACAGCCCTGCTGTGCCTAAGTCCCGCCACTAAATGCCAGAGTCTTGCTGTAGTGACCCGGGTTCGATCCCCGGTCCATCTTCACTCACTCCTTGGCTCCCCTGGCCTAATCCTTGCTCCTCAGAACTTCCTTGCAACTTAATAAACATACTTCTGTTAATACTACCTACGTGTCGGTGTCCTGCACTTGGGTTCGCTCCCAGTGCTCTCGTAACAACTTTACAACATAGTGATGTAATCAGCAGAGCTGCTGGCTCACAGGTCCAGTGACCTGGGTTCAGTTGTAGCCTCTGACGTTACTTGTGTGGAGCTTGCTCATTCTCCCTGTGATCTTGTAAGTGCTCACGTCTCCTCTCACTTTCCAAAAATATGCAAGTTGGAAGGCTAAAACCTTATGCATAGCTGAATGCCAGATTCTTATGGGAGTCAATGGGTAAGCAGAAATAATAAACTGGATGTTGTGTAGAATCTTTGTAAATGGGTGTATGATGGAAAGCAGATGAAAATGGGTAAGCACACTCCTTTTTTACACACACACACACACACACACACACCCACACCCACACACACACAATCAGAAAGCATAGTGCACTTCAATGTCTTCCCCAGTATTCTCATAATGGCTCCTAAAGGGTTGGCTTTAGGGTGCCTTCCCCTCTATACATGGGGGAGTTTTTTTAGTAATGGGGATCTGTAAAAGTGTCTATGTGTTTCTATACTTTATTTAAGGTAGATGCTTCTGTTTACTTTGTAACAAGATTGTAAAAACATTGTGGGGTGCATCATATTCTAATTCATGCGTAGTCTTAAGGTAACTTTGTGTGTAATTAAAGATGGTGTGTCATGGTGCCAAATAAATAAGGCTCATTGCTCTCGGTGGGATCACGGAGAGATCGGGGCTGCCAGCAGTTCACACAAAGATAGAATGGAGCTATTAATGTGCATTCTGGTAGATAATTTTTTTTGTAAATATTGGCAGCTTTATTTTCACAAGCTTTTGTAAGCTTGATTTCTGACACACCTAATAAACACCTTTGCACAAAAGTGCTAAGTGACTCCAGCCATTTTTTTTTCCTTTAGTCAAAACCCACTTACGCAACGGGTGGTAGATTTACAGTGTGGCCTCAGTAGGCCAAAGGGCCTCTGCGACTCTAATATAGTCTCCAGGAAGAAAGTCGCTGAGATATTGAGGATCAATTTGTGATGAATACTGCATTTGTTGAGAACTTACATAACATTTGCAAAAGAACAGTAAAATAAAGTCTTGATCATAAGTGGGCCGAAACTCCTGAAGACAGGTGGCGGATCAACTGATGATCCTGCTGGTGATAGCATAGGACAGTTAACATCTTAGTCCATGTGTGTTTTCAATTCTTATATAAAAATCACTCCATTCCTTTATACTTACATATTTAACATCTTGCAATGCAGAAAATTTATTCAGTGCCACTTCTGAAAAAAATTAAACTAGCTTCCACAAACCATGCAGAACATCAGTAAATTCCCTTTTTGTTTCACTATAATACAGGATAAAATAAGCAAAGTATTCAATATTTGGTCTAAAACTTTTGCATGCTATCTGCTGAGTTACATTTCCAGATCATGCATTGGCTTAGATTTTAAATAAGTGAAATTGTGAGCCACCTCTTTACCAGACTGAATTTGAGGAAAACAATGCTTCCAAATACTTGCAAAAATTGCATTCACTGGATGGCAAAATGAATGTAGTTTATTTTTCCCACCTAGAAACCTTCTAAACCATATATTTTGTATTAAAATACAGCTAAGCTCAGAAAGGAAATGTTTTGATTACAGGAGCAGATTGTTGCATGAGAGGGAATTGTATACACATCTGCTTCTTTCATAAAAGTCTGCTTGAAAATATTAGGAGCACATTGGGTTTCTGTTGTTCTGTTGAGCACATACTTTGTTACTTTGACAAACAGCAATTTAGAATACTTAACTTGGGCGTGTATCACTTAACAAAATAAAACAAGTTGAAATTGAATATTCTGCACAAACTGAGGCAGTCATTTATACATTAATGCTACTTTCTGGGTAAAAAAAAAGCTGTAAAAACAAACATCATTCTTAACTTTTAAATAAAAACTGACTGGGTGTGGTTGTGATGCTTTACATGGGTAGACAGTTTCTATCCATGTCAGTCTGCTCTTCCATTGGTGGAAATTGGCAGAGGGACGCTTTATTCCAAAGGAAGGGGTGTCTTCCACAATTGCCCAGTTTAGGACAATTTCTCTCCTGGATGTGGAATGTAAGATTTTCTTTTCTGTGCTCGCAAGAAGACTGATTTCTTACATGATGCAGAACCGCTATATCAACACATCCATCCAGAAAGGCGGTATTCCAGGCTTTTCGGGGTGTCTGGGACACACCTCAGTGATTAGCCATTTGATCCATGAGGCCAAGCAGAAAAAAGGTGACCTAACAGTTGTCTGGTTAGACCTCGCGAATGCCTACGGATCTACTCCACATGACCTCATCCTAGAAGGACTCGACCACTAATATATCCCAGTGGCTATTCGTGATATGATCACCAGCTACCTATGAGGTTTCAAACTCAGATTTACAACAGCCCATTTCACAACTAGTTGGCAGGACCTCCAGAAGGGGATTCCAACAGGGTGCACCATCTCCCCGATCCTATTTATTATGGGAATGAACTTCCTATTATCAGCAGCAGAACATGTAACCCGCGGCCCGACGCTGCAGTCAGGCATTGTTCAGCCGGCTCTACGAGGATTCATGGACGACATCACTATAACAACTGTGTCACATGTATTGGAAACCCTGGACAATGTAGCCACTTGGGCGAGGATGTCCTTCAAAGCCAAGAAGCCCAGGTGTATGATGATCAGAAAGGGCAAAGTTACTAGCAAGTTTAGCCTCCAGGTTCAGGGTGAGGTCATCCCTTCCATCGAAGATAACCCAATAAAATGCTTGGGGAAGTGGTTTAATGTGTCAATGACAGATGGGACCAATGTCACCAATGCTGTGAAGCAGACAGAGGAATGGCTAAAGAAGATCGACAAATCCGGACTTCCGGGTAAATTCAAGATCTGGCTGTACCAATACGGCCTTCTGCCCAGGCTTCTCTGGCTCTTCACACTTTATGAGTTCCCCATGATTGTCGTAGAGGGCATCGAGAGGAAAACCAACAAGCACCTGCGAAGATGGTTGAGAGTTCCCCTAAGCTTCTCTTCAGTGGGCCTTTACATTCGTTCTGGGCAACTGCAGCTTCCCGTCATCTGTTGTGGAGGAATTCAAGGTGGCAAAATGCAGAGCTTTATTAAGCTTGAGAGATTCCAATGACACCTTGGCAAAGCAAGCAGGCATTACAACCAGATCTGGGCGCAAGTGGGCAGCCAACACAGCTGTGGAGGAGGCAGTGTGTTCTCTGAAGCTGCGAGATATCATCGGTAACCCCGCGTCAGGCGGCAAGGCCTCAGCTCAGTTCACTTCCAGCGGTGGGGAAACGCAAGCATAAGGAACAGGCGAGACATGGTACAGGCAGAAGTACGGATCTGTGAGGAAGAGAAGCAGATTTCAAAGGCAGTGGAACAAGGATCCCAGGGTGCCTGGACAAAATGGGATCTGCCTAAGCGCAAGATCTCATGGGCAGAGTTATGGAGACCGGAGCCCTTCCGTATTTCCTTCCTCTTGCGATTTGTGTATGACACCCTTCCTTCACCATTACATCTGTACACATGGGGGATGAGAGAGGACCTGAACTGTAAGCTTTATGGTCAAAAGGGAACACTGGCTCATATACTGTCCGGGTGTAAAACAGCTCTAACTCAAGGACGGTATAGGTGGCGCCATGATAAGGTGCTTCTGGCTCTTGCTGACACACTAGACCGAGAGAGATGCAAGAAGAGGATGGCTGGCACAGATTTGAGGAAGGCCATCACCTTCATCAAAGAGGTTGCTAGGCCTTTTGTAACCAAACAACCAAAGCCCAATCGCTGCTAATGGCCAGGCCCTGGGAGATGAGGGTTGATGTGGGAAGGAGGTTGCAGTTCCTGGATGTGGTGCACACAACCCTACGCCCGGACATTGTACTGTGGACAACGGAAGACAAGAAAATAATTCTGGCTGAGTTGACGGTGCCATGGGACGAAGGATGGGAAGAGGTCCACGAGAGAAAGGCCTTGAAGTACCAGCCCTTACTGCAGGAGTGTAAAGACAAGAGATGGCAGGCATGGTTGTTCCCTGTGGAGATCGGCTGCAGAGGTTTCCCAGCCAAATCAGTATGGCGGTTGTTGTCAGATCTGGGCCTGGACGAAAGGAGCAAAAAACAAGCAGCTCATAGGATGGGGGAAGAAGCAGAACAAGCCTCTTGTTGGATTTGGAGTAGGCGAGAGGAGGGGAGCTGGAAGCCAGGAGCAGATGGGCAGTGACTTGGCCACCACTGCCGGCCCACCAACTAGAGAGTGTCGTGGTTAAGGGTCGAAACACTCGGTGAAGGTTGGGAACCACCTGATGACATCTGCTCCTGGCTGAAGGCTACAGTTACCTTATAAGGTATCTGGAGAATGCACCCTAACAGGTGTATGTAACAAGTGAATCACATTTAGTCCCAGCATTCAGCTTCAGGATGGTGATATCCAAGGTTTTGAAATGAAACAACATTAGCTCCAATCAACCACGATGTCCAGATGGACACGTAGAAAATGAAGACCAGGCAAAATTATAAGGAACTACACACACAAAATAATGGAGGAACTCAGCAGGCTAGGCAGCATCTATGGAAAAAAGTACGGTCGATGTTTCGGGCCGAAACCCATCAGCAGGACTGGAGAAAAACTGCTGAGGAGTAGATTTGAAAGGTGGGGGGAGATGATAGGTGAGACTTGGAGAGGAAGGAATGAAGCAAAAAGCTACGAAGTTGATTGGTGAAAGGGACAGAAGGCCGTGGAAGAAAGAAGAAAGGGGATGGAGTGTGGAGGAGCACCAGAGGGAGGTGATGGGCGAGCAAGGAGATAACATGAGAGAGGAAAAGGGGATGAGAAATAGTGAAGGAGGTGTGGTGGAGGCATTACAGCAAGTTTAAGAAATCAATGTTCATGCTATCAGGTTGGAGGCTACCCAAATGGAATATAAGGTGTTGTTCCTCCAACCTGAGAGTGGCCTTAGTAGGCCATGGAGGAGGTCATGGATAGACATATCAGAATGGGAATGGGAAGTGGAATTAAAATGGGTGGTCCCGTCAGAACAAGCTGGAACTCCCAACACCTTATATTTCGTTTGGGTGGCCTCCGATCTGATGGCTTGAACATTGATTTCTCAAACTTCCAGTAATGCTTCTACCTCCCCCTCCTTCACCATTTCCCATCTCCTTTCTCTCTCTTATGTTATCTCATTTCCTGTCCATTGCCTCCCTCTGGTGCTCCTACACCCCCGCCCTTTCTTCTTTCTTCCATGTCCTTCTGTCTCTTTCAACAATCAACTTCCTAGCTCTTTGCTTTATCCCTCCCCCTCCAAGTTTCACCTATCACCAGGTGTTTCTCTCTCCACTCCCCCACCTTTCAAATCTACTCAGTTTTTTTTCTCCAGTCCTGCCAAAGGGTTTCAGCCTGAAACATCGACTGTACTTTTTTAGATGCTGCCTGGCCTGCTGACTTCTTCTAGCATTTTGTGTGTGCTGCTTGGATTTCTAGCATCTGCAGATTTTCTCTTGTTTGTGAAAGTTATAAGAATGTTGTTAATGCCCAGGTGAATGGAACTGAGGCCCAGAGTGAAGTCTGTTCTTCAGGGAGGGGTTAAAAAAAGTTGAAGGGAGGAAAATAAACAAAAAATTAACAGAGGAATAATAAGAGAAAGAAGAAAAGAAATAAGGAGAATGTTTATAAGCCACCATTCATGATTTCAGTGAAGATTTGTTAAGTACTGTCAAAATTGTAGTGATGGGAATGGTGGCATTCAGCAAGGTCCCGCAAACAGAAAGGAGATATATCAACAAAATGTCGAACTGAAAGAAAGATCACATATGGTTTGCAAGGTTAACTGCAAAAAATCCTATAATTGTCTCAATAGATAATATTAATTTCATCTCCCCCTTGCTGTGGTATTACGTACATTGGAAGGAAGGGGTCAAAACATCTCTATCACTTTGGTGAAAGTGTTTGAATTTTGAGATGATCTGTGGATCTGTTTCTGTATGGACTTCAGAAGTAAACAACATCAAACCAGATTACAGCTTCAGACAGCTGCTCTAGAGATCAAATAATTTCAGTCATTTTGGGTGTCATGTTTGAGTCTGTCTGTACATGTTACATATTGTGGGATGGTTATTTGGAATGCAAACTACTTCAGAAGTAAAAAAAGACAAGGCCATGCCCCAGACAGATTGCTTTACTAATAGCTTCTGTGGTGTTTTAAAAGCATAATGTTTAAAAATATACTTTACATTTATTTATATAATGTTTACTAAACCTAATCCAATGCAAAAAAAATCATATTTTACAATTCTTTAGCCTTTTCTGCATTCGCAAGTCTGGAGCCTAATGTCACATATTGGAAAAGGTAATAGAAAACAACTATTTGGTTTAGTGTCACAATATTAACAAAGTTCACTTTATTTATGAACGTAATGAGAAGCATCGTGTGTACAAATGACTGCAGGAGTATGAGCAGGTCTAGAATTATCACAAAACTTTGCACTCATACGGCACCTTGTGCGAAGTGAAAACTGGAGCATAATTGGGTCAAAGTTGATGGAGAGCAAAACAAGCATTGTTTACAACAAAAACTTCATCAATATTCTGAACTGCGCAGAGATGTAGAGAAGCTGAGACACTTCAAAAGTAATTCCAAAAGTCAGTATCTGGGTGGCTGCAGACAGGCATGTTGCAAAGAAAGGAAAGACATGGGGACGGCCACAAGGGAAAGCATACTGTTTTTTTTCAATGTGTAGGAGATTAACCAAATTAATGTGTTTGATCCAAAAGAGTGTATTGCCCGGTCCTGCCATCCAAAAACTAATCCTAATGTTGTGGTTTGGGGGCATCAGGAAAGGACAGCTACAAAGTAACAATAGAAAGGAGATCATCATAATGGTCTTCTCTCTCTCTCAGTTATGTGGAGTACACATGTGGTGTCTGCTCTATGGCCCAGATGAATTAATATTAAAATTAAGAGAACCCTTATTTTTTGCAGAGTCAATGATCACACGTGACTCACCTAATCTTGTTCAAGATTCAAGATAGTTTAATGTCTTTTGCTGTCAAGTATAAAGGACAACAAAATAATTGCTGCTCCAGATCCAATGCAGCACTGAAAAAAGCACAAAATATAAAGAACACAATAAATAATATAAAAATGAAACTCAATAAATATAAATACTATAGCTTATCAGGTAATAAGGTAGGGTAGGCTGGTACAGTTTTGACTAGTTGTAGAGTCTGCCTGTCCACTGCAGTATAGTTTCTGTACCTGGAAATGATACAGATTATCAGGATGCTCCCTACTACGCTTCTGTAGAATGACGTGTGAAAGTAAAGGTGTTGCTGAGCTTTCCTGACTGTGTAGGATGTGTTGTGGGACCATGTGAGGACGTGTGTGAAGTACACTCCCAGAAGTTTGAAAATGCTTGCAGTTTCCACTGCTGTGCCACTGATATAAAGAAGAGTGTGAGTGGTACAGGTTCTCTTGAAGTCGATAACCACCTCCTTCAACTTGTTAAGATTAAAAAAAGTTTACCTACCTGACACTAGGCCTCAGGCTCTTCCAGCTCCTCTCTGTAGGGCGTCTCGTCATTGTTGGTGATGAGCCCCATTACTGTTGTGTCATCAGCTAACTTGACAATGTTATTGCTTGGGTGTTTGGCCAGGCAGTCATGAGCGCGTAGAGTGTCTTCTTCTTCTTCAGTTGTCCACTGAAATCCGATGACAACGTCCACTCCTTTAACAGTGAGATCTTTGGTGACTATACCGTCCTATCCTGGACCCACAAGCTCTATTGCAGGTAGGACATATATATGTGGTAGTGGTGGCAACCGTGGCTACACTTCTCCTGGCTCTCTTCTGCTGTCTTCTGGTTGTTCTTTCCATCTCCAGAATATGAACCCCATCTCTGCACAGCTGTCGCCAAGTGGTACAGTCAGCGACAACATCCTCCAAGTCTTAGGGTTTGATCTTGCACTTCCTTAAAGCATTCTTCATCTGATCCTTATAGAGCTTCTTCGGCCCTCCAGCTGAACGTCGGCCATGATGTAGCTGGTCATATAACACTCTGCGGGTAGCCAATGTGGGGATATCCTTATCATGTGCCCCAGCCACTGCAGCTGACGCTGGGTGATCATGGCCTCAATACTCCTGCAGTTGGTCTTTACAAGTATTTCAGTGTGAGGCACCCGCTCACGCCAGGTAATTCCCAGGATGCACTGGAGGCAACTTGTGTGGAAGCGTTCCAAGGACTTGATGTGACGGCTGTAGGTTACCCAAGCTTCACAGCTATAAAGGAGGGTGGTGACACAGACCGCTTGGTATACGGCGACCTTTGTGGAGGGACGAAGGCTCCTGTTCTGAAAGACTCTACGCCAAAGTCTCCCGAAGACAGTTGATGCCTGTTTAATGCACCTCTGGATGTCATTATCAATGCTGCTATCCTCAGAGAGAATGCTCCCCAGATATTTGAAAGATGGCACTACTGACAGCTTTTCATCACTAACAGTGGAGGACACTGGTCCTCCATTGGCAAACCACTTCTGTCTTGGTGGTATTGACAGCCAGCCTCAACCTGCTGTATGCTCTCACCGCCACAACAAGGACAGTCTGAAGATCCTCCAGAGTATGGGTCACAAGAGCACAGTCGTCTCTACTGCAGGTCCTGGACCCACTGTCTACGGAGTTTGGTGGTTGTGTGGAGCCTCCTGATGTCAAAGAGGTTGCCGTCTAATCTGACGTCCACTGCCACACCACTACTGTCTTCAATCTCGTTGAGGAGAAGCTTGGTAACACACAAGAGGAAGGTGTTAAAGAGCACTGGCTCTAGCACACACCCCTGCCTCACCCCTGTGCATACAAGGAAGGGCTCGGACTCTTGTCCTCCTATGGTCACCCGAGCAGTCATCCCATCGTGGAACTGGCAGAGGATGTTAACAAATTTATTGGGACAGCCAAAGCTGAGGAGAACATCCCATAAGAGCTCTCTTTGCACAGTGTTGAATGCTTTAGACAGGTCGACAAAGGCCATAAGCAGGTCTTGATGCTGCTCCCGGCACTTTTCCAGAAGCTGCCGGGCTGTGAAGATCATGTCGATCATGCTCCTGTTCTTCCTAAATCCGCACTGCAATTCAGGCAGCATTGACTCGGTGATGTTGCTGATGAGTCTCTGAAGCATCACCTTAGACAGGACCTTTCCAGCAACAGAAAGGAGTGATATGCCCCTACTATTGCCGCAGATGGCCTTTTCACCCTTGTTCTAATAAATAACAACAATGTCTGCATTTCTCCATTGCTGTGGGATGTTCTTATCAGTCCAGGCCTTGGTGATGTACTGGGTAGAGGGTGCGCATACACATGTACCCTCCGTTCTTCAGTAACTCTGCAGGGCTATTGTCAGTGCCTGGGAACTTGTTGTTCTTAAGGGAATGGACAGCTGATAGAACCTCCTGGAAGACTGGTGGTAGACTGAGGTCGTGAATAGGAGGAAGTTCAGGCAGTTCGTCCAGGATAGTGGGGTCTGCGTCAGAGTCCTGATTAAGCAGGGTGTTAAAATGCTCAACCCACCTCAGTCAGTCCAGCACTCTGCACCTCTCATTGCACGGGTGATGAGAACATCCTTGATGTCACTACATCTCACAATGATGAAGTCGGTCATGTGCCAATGTTTAGAGTAAGGGTGCATTCACGAGGTCTTATATTTTTCCTCCTGCTGGAAGATGGTGTTGGTTATGGTAAGGTTATGCTCAGAGCAAAGAGTAGGTAGTCTCATTCCATTTACATTCACCTTGCCAATACCATACCTACCTAGCACTTCACTCCATATCCTGTTGTTTTGTCCCACCCTAGTGTTGAAGTTCCCAAGCAAAAGGATCTTATCATTCTTAGGGATCTGGCAAAGAGCTTCATCCAATGTCTGATAAAAGCATTCTTTGGCCTCATTCTCAGATGGCAAAGTTGGTGCATAGGCACTGAGAAGAGTGGCATAACATTTCTTTGCCGAGGAATACAGATGGTCGTTAGTCTTTCACTAATGCCAACAGGTGTTTCTGTGAGACTTGGTAGAAAGGTGTTCTTGATGGCCAATCCTACTCCGTAGAGATATTGTCCATCTGGGGGGAAATCTTTCCAGAAGAAGGTGTAACCCATCCCTTCTTCTGTTAAAGAGCCTTCATCCAGGAGCCTGATTTCACTCAGGGCAGCAAAGTTGATGTTGTAGCACCTCAGCTCAGCAGCGATCAAGGCTGTTCTCCGGTGAGGTCTGTCAGAGATGCCATATGGGTCCAGGAGAGTCCTTACATTCCATGTTGACAGTTTTAGGTTGTATTGTTTCTTATTTCGATCGCAGTAGTGGAATAACCTGATAGGCATGGTAACCTATCCAGGTGAGTGATTGAATGGACAATTTTTAGGCCACCTTTTCTAGACCCTTCCCCAATTGGGGTGAGCAGTGTGGTCCCTAAGTAGGGCTGCTCACTGCACAGGGGTCTGCTGAAAACAGCTGCCACTCAGTCCCAGCTGCTAGCCACCAAATACCCTGTGCCACTGTCGTGCAGGGTTCTGACTAGGAGCTCCCAGTCCATTTATACCTGCTCCCGTTGCCAGACGCCCCATCACTGTCAGACTTCAACCATATGCAAGGTCCAGTTATTGTTCACTGTGGTCAGAGGTGGAGACCTGCGCAAGGAAGATTTTAAAGTGCCACGGGGGTGCGCCATCCCCAGTAGCACTATCTTCACCATGATGAGGTAAATCCCAGTTGACCCCAGGACAACCGGTCCCACATCTTGGCTGCTAGATCCTTGGTCTGTTAAGGCCCGCCAGCGCATTGCTTTTCTGTCAGGGTGTGCTCTCTTAGCCTTGTCTCAACAGACTTACCACAAGGCAGTGGGGCTATTTGCCTATAGCTGGGACAGTGGTTGACGGGCGCCAGGGCGTGTCCACACAGTGGTGGGCCTGCATGCCATGTCTCTGGGGCCACTGCCACTCCGAAATCCCCCGTAGTTTAGCCTAGGATCGTAAGATACCCAGCTTCCGCGTGTGGCCCCGAGGAGGCACTGCAGGAGTCTTGGTGGTGGAAAGGCTCTGAACTGGCAGGAGGAGGCTTACACACTCAGCTCCTCTTTTCACCCTCTATTAAGAAGGCTAGTCAGCGGCAATAGCTGTAAGCAGAGAGCAGCAAGCAGAGAGCTCTCTGCGGCATATAGCATGCAGCATGCACTAACTACAGGCACTGCTACACTACTGCACTAGATGCTACACACACACACACCCTGTGAGCAAATACTCACACACAGTCCTCTCCTCTCTCCCCATCATCCTCATCACAGATGTACAGCAATGGGATCAGCGCACAGCCCTGGGGCGGGGTGCAAGGGGATGGGCATCTGTGATGAGGGTGATGGGGAGGGAGGAGCGTTTGTGCATCCTGACTGTCAGAGGTCTGTTGGTTAGGAAGTCCAACACCCATTTGCACAGTGGTGTATTTAGACAGTGGTGTATTTTGAAGATGTTCTTTAATCCAAAGTATGGATCTGTGATGCTAATTGATGTTATTCTCTCTGAAGAAATACTCAATTTTATTGTAATTTAGTCATTTTACAAGATCTGGACTTTGTTAAGAAGGCCAGCACTAATTGCCTATTCCTAATGCTCTTAAGAAGGTAGTGGTGAGTTAACTTCTTGAACTGCTGTAACTTTCCTATTGAAAGTAGCCCATAACACTGTCAACAGCTCCAGAAGATGGAGCAAATGAGAATGGAAAATGATATCATAGATGGTTGTAAAATTATTAGCAATAATCTTGCTTGCATGTTTGCTAATTTTGAGACTTTGTTCCTCAATTCTCTTTAAAATAAATTGACGATTTGATATCGATACCATGACAAATACAATTTAGTTGGCATTATTTTATTGGTTGTTGAAATGTAGCATTCTACAAGGATACTAAGAAGCTGTTCAATGGAAATCTTTGTAACAACATTCTTCTAACTGACACCAACTATTCTTCATCCTCACAGCAGAATATCCAGTGAGGCTGTGCTGAAAGCAAGAGTGCCCCAGTTTTATAATTTTCTTGGTGACACTTGATTTGACAGAAAGGCAAAACAAAGCACTCATTTAGTGCATCAGAAATGGTTGAATTCAAATTTCAGAGCAAAAGTGTTTTAAAATATCTCAAAAAGTGTTTTTACTGTTGTTGGAGATGAGAATTATTCTTTATGAACATTCTTATTGTGAAGCCATTGTTGAGGAGGTGTTACAAGAGATTTTCTTTGTTTCTTACATGTAATGAGCTCAGAAATCTGATCCTGGAAAATCAGGAATTTTATTCTTCCAGGAGAAAGATTGCGAAACTTGTACAGAATGAATGGGAGATTATGCAAAATGAGTCAAAGATATCCCAACATGCAAATATGCTGAGCAATTCACATTGTCAGAAGTGAACTGTCCTTAATGTACATGAAAAGCAACTTCCAATTATGGTCATCAAACTTCTCCCTTCGGTACTGTGTTATATTGAGGAAGAAATCTCAAACCAAATAATGTTCATTCAAGATTAAGCATATTGTTACTTACAGAGTCCTTTGCTCTGCTTAGATGTTTGTGCAGGTTCAACATGACATCTAAAACTCTGACAAACCTCTATAGATGTGTAATGAAGAGAATATTGACTGGCTGCATCACAGCCTGGTTTGGAAGCACCAATATCCCTGAATGGAAAATCCTACAAAAAGTGATGGATACGGCCTAGTCCATCATGGGTAAAGCACTCCCCATCATTAAGCATGTCACAGAGCATTGTCACAGGAATGCAGCATTCATCATCAGGAACACCCACCCCACCACCACCACGCAGGTCATGCTCTTTTCTTCCTGCTGCCATCTGGAAGAAGAAACAGGAGACTCAAGTCTCACACTACCACCTTCTGGAACTATTATTACCCCTCAGCCATCAGGGTCTTGAACCAATGGGAATAACTTCACTTCACTTGCCCCATCACCGAACAGTTCCCACAAACTATGGACTCACTTACAAGGACTCTTCATCTCATGTTCTCAATATTTATTGATTATTTATTTGCTATTATCTTATTATTATTTATTTTATTTTTCTTCCTTTTGCATTTGCTCAGTATGCTGTCTTTTTGTTTGCACACTGGTTGTCCGCCCTGTTGTTGCAGCCTTTCATTGATTCTATTAGTCAGTACATTTGTAAGGAAATTAATCTCAGGGTTGTATATGGTGACATATATTCATCTTAATAATAAATTTACTTAGAACTTTGAACTTCATTGCTTTTAACTCATGAGTCATGTCTAGATCAAAATTATGGGAAACAGTGAATAATGTTCAATATAGAAGGAGCAAGTTCTCATCTGACTGTTCAGTTCTCCCAAGGCACGCTGTTCTGCTCTTCATTAATTATAGAAGAAATTAGTCATTTTATTTCTTCTCTCCAGTAGAGACAACAGCTCACATCAGGGGCCCCTCGGGTGCACTTACATAATCAACCTCATGGAAAGGTGGCCATCTGGGGGCTCACTCAGCCTGCAGAGAGAATAAATGTAATTTTTGTCTGTTTCATTGTTAATGATAATAACCATTTAAAGAGAATGTTGATAATGGTAATGTAGTTAGGAAGATAAGCAAAAAGGCTGAAGCAAGAAGAGATTTGTCCAGAGCAGGGTTTCCCTTACTGTGGTCCACAGATCTCTCGGCTGAGGAGCAGTTGCCTGAAAACCAGTTGAGAAGTGAATGATTGTCAGAATGAGTGAAAATAGATGTAGTAGTGTAGTGGCTAGCACAGAGTTTTACATTACCAGCGGCCAGGGTTGAGCTCCTGCAGCTGCCCATAAGGAGTTTTTACGTTCCCCCGCGTGGGTTTCCTCTGGGTGGCCTGGTTTCCTTCCACAGTCCAAAAACGTACCAGTTGGTAGGTTAATGGGGCACTGTAAATGGTGACATGATTAGGCTAGGATTAAAATCAGGGGCTTACTTTGCCACACGGCTTGAAGGGCTGGAAGGGCCAATTCTGCGCTGTATCTCAATAAGTAAATTAACAATCAAAAAGACAATGCTGGAAACAACAGGTCAAGCAGCATTTATGGAAAGAGAAATAGAGTGAACACTTCATGATGAAGGCTATTCGAGTCTATAATACATCAATGTTTCATGAGATGCTGTGGTCCATATTTTATTCCATGATTGCCATGCTACCAGGGGTAAAACCTCAACTGCAGACTTTTATTTTTGAAACAATGAAGTAATGGAGCTCGCACAACAAGCGGGATATATTTTTTCCTCAGGCAGAACAGTTAACTTGGGTTTCAGAAAAGAGAGAAAGCATGCTACTAGTAAAGTCGCTGAGCATGCTGGAGCAGCTGAAATAGCACTTTTATTTCCAGTGAAGTTACCAGATCACATAAGTGTTTATAAATTGCATTTTTTAAAAGTTTTCCTGCATCCAGTGACTGCACCAAATATTTCTTTGCTGAATTTAGCATTGGTCAGGCTCCAGAGAGATACACTGACCTCATCGCCTTGTGGGCTCAGGTCTCTAGCTGTCGTGTCACCTCCCACTGACATAAATTGCTTTCTCCCACTGACCACTTTTTCCTACTTGATTGACACTCTGCCGTTCATGATCCTAAAGTGAACGTGTTTGGTAAAGAAAAAAGGATAAAAACTAGTCATTTTCATGGGCTTCCAATTAAATTTATAAAGTCAATCAGATTTTTCAGGTAGGAGGGAAGGCATACAGAGGAGAAGAAGGGGTTTAGACAGAAATAGACACAGTTTAGCAGTTAGTGTGACACTATTATAGTTCAGAATGCCAGAGTTTGGAGTTCAATCCCAGTGTCCTCTGTAAGGAGACTTTACCTTCTCCCCGGGGAATGTGTGGGTTTTTGCTGGGTGTTCCAGAATCCTCCACAGTCCAAAGACATACCCTTAGTAGGTTAACTGGTCATTGTAAATTTCCTGGGATTAGACTAGGGTTAAACCAAGGGTTATTGACTGATGTGGCTCAAATGGCTGGAAGTGCCTATTCATGCTGTACCTCCAAATAAGTAAAATGCTGTCAGAAGCAAGGGAGTTATTCTATTTAATGATAGCATGAATACAAATAAACATGCACTAATCAACTCCAAGTGTAATTTATTTCTGTTTTTAAAGTTTCTAATATTTTTAATTTTGGTGCTTCCCTTAACATTCTACATGCGAATCCACTCTTCTTTCCCTCCACAGCCTTTCTCACTGGAAGCAATCTACCACAATGCTGACTAGGGAACTCCAGCAACTTCGCTAATGCTGGTTTCACATTTCTGAAATGGCTTAACAGCCACTTAAGCAGCATTCTAAAACCCGACGATGTCGTCAGGAGCAAGAAGCTTTGTTATTTGTCCTGTCTGGCACTAGCCTAGCCACGAAGAGCCAGTTCAGCACATGCTGAGTTTGAGCCTCTCTCTGCTTCATCTGAACAACTGAATTATTCATTGCAGAGTTGTTTAATGATTCTAAAAGCAATTGATGTCATTTGGGAGGATGAGACAAGAAGAGGGAGTGCTTTTAATAAATTTTAAAACTCATTGAACAAAACACTATTTATTTTTTGTGCCGTGCAGTTTACTAGAAACCAGCTTTGCTTTTCAGCAATTCAGCGATTAATTTTTGCACCTTTGGGGTACAAGGTATAAAATGCAGTTATAAAATAAAAGAATTTCTTGCAATTATAACTTTTACCAATAAATGTATATAAAAGGGTGGAATAGAAGCATCTAAAAGGAATTAACTGTATTGATCTTTATATCAACATGCCCTCAAAAAATGCAACAAGATTAAAATTGCATTGCTTTCCTCATTTAGTGCAGGGACACAAAAGGATTAAATAGATTCCATTAGACTGCTATTGAGATGTTAACCACTGTGACAATCATTAATAATTTTGCATTTTCTGTGAATAAGTTAGAAGAATGTATTTGAAATCAGGACCAACTTCTGACCAATTCCAAGCTAATGTTTGTAATGATCATACGTAAAATGAGGTTGATTACTCTCTCACAATTCCAGCTTGCATGAGCCTGCAGTTCAAAAAGCACTTGTGTAAGCAATAACCAGCAGTGGAATGATGCTTGCTTAATCTTCTTTATAACCTATATGCATCATCCCTATGCTTTGGATAATATTCTTCTGAAGGCAAAGGGGGCAGGAAGCCTTGTCACAGGATGCAAAAGAAATGGTCAAAACACACATCATTGTCATCAATCCACATGCTTCCAATCAACCATTAGCTTTTTTTGTTAGCACCTGAAAAAAGAAGGGCTTCAAGTAATTCTAGCAAGGGGAAGAGAAACATTGTACATGTGCTGTAAAAGGCACTGTTTTGAATTATACTGTTGCATTTCTAAGGAAATATTTAATCATTGACTTCATGCACAATCATTAAATACTGGTGCTGTCAAAATATAAATATTGCATTAACAAGAGCTGACAGCTTTCATTACGATGGAATCCAATAAATACAACATCAATTTACACAATTTCCTACAGAAAATAATTTCCAGAATTTGTAAATAAAAGAGCAATGTATTCAAAACTTACTTGATCCAGTCTGGCATTCTCTTTTCTCATTTCTTGCACTGGGCAGAAATTACCTTGATGCCTCCCTGTGCAACTGAGTCCTCGATTTCTTCAATTGCAAACTCTAGTCAGTTCAGATTGGTAATAACATCTCCTCCACAATCACCATCAGCACAGGTGCACCATAAGGGTGTGTGCTTAGCCCCCTGTTCTACGATCTACTCACTTTATACTAATGACTGTGAGGCTAAGTATAGCTCCAATGCCATTGTCAACGATGCCACTGTTGTTGGCTGAATCACACATGGTGGCAATATAGGAGATTGTAAATCGGGTTGGATGGTGCCACAACCACAACGTCTCACTCAATGTCAGTAAAACCAAAGAGTTGATTATTGACTACAGATGGAAGAAACCGGATGTCCATGAAACAATCTTTATTAGAGGATCGGAGGTGAAGTTGGTCAGTAACTTTAAATTTCTTGGTGTAATTGTATCTGAGGATCTGTTCTGGAACTGGCACCTAAGTGGTGTCACAACGAAGGCACAACAATGACAATGTGTAAATTTGGCCTGTCATCTAAAACTTTGCCAAACATCAATAGATGCAGAGTGGAGAGTATCCTAAATGCTTACATCAGAATCAGAATCAGGTTTAATGCCATTGGTATGTCGTGAAATTTGTTGTTTTACGGCAGAAGTACATTGCAATACATAATCATAAAAACAGTAAATTACAGTAAGAAGCATATATAAAAAATGAATAAGTAATGCAACAATGGATATCTCTCAAAGCACTTCATAACAGTAGATGTGAGTGCCACTGGAGAATAGTCATTGAGGCAGCTCATGGCCTGGTATGGAAACACCACTGCTCAGGAACAACAATTGTCTTCTTTAGCACATTGGTTGTTTGTCAGTCTTTGTTTATTCATAGGTTTTCATAAATTCTATTGTACTTCTTTAGATTCCTGTAAATGTCTCCAAAAGGTGATTTTCAAGGAAATATATATAATCCCCTATTAGGGATTGAGACAGGGACTGTTGTAGAAATTTGTGAAGGTGAACATTTTGCATCTAGTGATCATAATGGCATTAGTTTCAGGGTAATTATGAAAAAGGATAGACAATAGACAATAGGTGCAGGAGTAGGCCATTCGGCCCTTCGTGCCAGCACCGCCATTCACTGTGATCATGTCTGATCATCCACAATCAGTACTCTGTTCCTGCCTTCTCCCCATATCCCTTGACTCTGCTATCTTTAAGACTCTCTCTAACTCTTTCCTGAAAGAATCCAGAGAATTGGCCTCCGTTGCCTTCTGAGGCAGAGCATTCCACAGATCCACAACCCTCTGTGTGAAAAAGTTTTTCCTCAACTCTCTTCTAAATTGTCTACCCCTTAATCTTAAACTGTGGCCTCTGGTTCCGGACTCCCCCAACATCGGGAACATGTTTTCTGCCTCTAGCGTGTCCAATCCCTTAATAATCTTGTATGTTTCAATCAGATCCCCTCTCATCCTTCTAAATTCCAGTGTATACAAGCCTAGTCGCTCCAATCTTTCGACATATGACATTCTCGCCATCCCTGGAATTAACCCAGTGAACCTATGCTGCACTCCCTCCGTAGCAAGAATGTCCTTCCTTAAATTTGGAGACCAAAACTGCACACAATACTCCAGGTGGGGTCTCACCAGGGCTTTGTACAACTGCAGAAGGACCTCCTTGCTCCAATACTCAACTCCCTTTGTTATGAAGGCCAACATGCCATTAGCTTTCTTCACTGCCTGCTGTACCTGCATGCTTACTTTCAGTGACTGATGAACAAGGACACCCAGATCTCGTTGTACTTCCTAATTTGACACCAGTCAGATAGTAATCTGCCTTCCTGTTCTTGCCATCAAAGTGGATAACTTCACATTTATCCACATTAAACTGCATCTGCCATGCATCTGCCCAATAACCTAACCTGTCCAAGTCACCCTGTATTCTCATAACATCCTCCTCACATTTCACACTGTCACCCAGCTTTGTGTCATCTGCAAATTTGCTAATGTTACTTTTAATCCCTTCATCTCAATCATTAATTATATTGACACTGGTCACTGCCTGCCATTCTGAAAAGGACCCGTTAATCCCTACAACACACATCAAAGTTGCTAGTGAATGCAGCAGGCCAGGCAGCATCCCTAGGAAGAGGTACAGTCGACATTTCAGTCCGAGCCCTTCGTCAGGACTAACTGAAGGAAGAGTTAGTAAGAGATTTGAAAGTGGGAGGGGGAGGGGGAGATCCAAATGATAGGAGAAGCCAGGAGGAGGAGGGATGGAGCCAAGAGCTGAACAGGTGATTGGCAAAGGGGATATGAGAGGATCATGGGACAGGAGGCCCAGGGAGAAGGAAGGGGGGGGGAACCTAGAGGATGGGCAAGGGGTATAGTCAGAGGGACAGAGGGAGAAAAAGGAGAGTGAGAGAAAGAATGTGTGTATAAAAATAAATAATGGATGGGGTACGAGGGGGAGGTGGGGCATTAGCGGAAGTTAGAGAAGTCAATGTTTATGCCATCAGGTTGGAGGCTACCCAGACAGAATATAAGGTGTTGTTCCTCCAACCTGAGTGTGGCTTCATCTTTACAGTAGAGGAGGCCGTGGATAGACGTGTCAGAATGGGAATGGGACGTGGAATTAAAATGTGTGGCCACTGGGAGATCCTGCTTTCTCTGGCGGACAGAGCGTAGGTGTTCAGCAAAATGGTCTCCCAGCCTGCGTCGGGTCTCGCCAATATATAGAAGTCCACATCGGGAGCACCGGACGCAGTATATCACCCCAGCCGACTCACAGGTGAAGTGTCGCTTCACCTGGAAGGACTGTCTGGGGCCCTGAATGGTGGTAGGGGAGGAAGCGTAAGGACATGTGTAGCACTTGTTCCGCTTACAAGGATAAGTGCCAGGAGGGAGATCAGTGGGGAGGGATGGGCGGGACGAATGGACAAGGGAGTCACATAGGGAGCAATCCCTGCGGAAAGCAGAGGGGGGGGGAGGGAAGGATGTGCTTAGTGGTGGGATCCCATTGGAGCTGGCAGAAATTACGGAGAACTTCCGTCTGGGCAGCCTCCAACCTGATGGCATGAACATTGACTTCTCTAACTTCCGCTAATACCCCACCTCCCCCTCGTACCCCATCTATTATTTATTTATATACACACATTCTTTCTCTCACTCTCCTTTTTCTCTTTCTGTCCCTCTGACTATACCCCTTGCCCATCCTCTGGGTTCCCTCCTCCCCCTTTTCCTTCTCCCTGGGCCTCCTGTCCCATGATCCTCTCATATCCTCTTTGCCAATCACCTGTCCAGCTCTTGGCTCCATCCCTCTCCCTCCTGTCTTCTCCTATCATTTTGGATCTCCCCCTCCCCCTCCCATTTTCAAATCTCTTACTAACTCTTCCTTCAGTTAGTCCTGACGAAGGGTCTCGGCCTGAAATGTGAAAAGTAGTGCCTGCTGTACTTGCATACTTGCTTTCAGTGACTGATGTACAAGGACACCTAGATCTCATTGTACTTCCCCTTTTCCTAACTTGACTTCATTTAGATAATAATCTGCCTTCCTGTTCTTACCACCAAAGTGGATAACCTCACATTTATCCACATTAAACTGCATCTGCCATGCATCTGCCCACTCTCCCATTCTGTCCAAGTCACTCTGCATTCTCATAACATACTCCTCATATTTCACACTGCCACCCAGCTTTGTGTCATCCGCAAATTTGCTAATGTTACTTTTAATTCCCTCATCTAAATCATTAATATACATTGTAAACAGCTGCAGTCCCAGCACAGAACCCTGTGGTACCCCAGTGGTCACCGCCTGCCATTCCGAAAGGGACCCATTAATCGCTACTGTTTGTTTTCTGTCAGCCAGCTAATTTTCAATCCATGTCAGTGCTCTGCCCCCAATACAGGGAATACAGGTCCATAATTCCTGGAAAGTCACATGTCACATGTAGATGGGATCGTAAAGAAAGCTTTTGACAGAATGGCCTTCATAAATCTATGTGCTGAGTCCAGGAGTTAGGATGTTAAGTTGAAATTGTAAATGATGTTGGAGAAGATTAACTTGAAGTATTGTGTCCGGTATTGGTCACCTTTCTACAGGAAAGATGTAAGCAAGTTTAAAGAGCACAAGGAAGATTTACAACATTGTTTCCAGGATTTCAGGAACTGAGTTATAGGGAAAGGTTGAATAGGTTAGGATTTTATTCCCAAGAACGTGGAAGATCGAGGAGAGTGAGGGGTATAGATGAGGTAAATCTAAGCAGGCCTTTTCCACTGAGATTGGGTGAGACTCCAACCAGACATCATGGGTTAAGGGTGAAAGGTGAAATGTTTAAAAGGAACATGAGAGGGAGCTTCTTCGTTCATAGGGTAGTGAGAGTGTGGATTGAGCTGCCATCTGGTAGATGTGGGGTCGATTTCAACATTTAAGAGAAATTTGGATATGTACATGGATAGAAGGGGTATGGAAGACAATGGTCTGGGTGAAGGGAAATGGGAGTTGGCAGATTAATGGCTCAACATGCATTAGATGGGCCGAAGAGCCTGTTTTTGAGCTGTAGCGTTCTATGACTCTATGATTCTATAGTAACATATATGAACATAGATAATGCATTTTACTTTGACTTTGACTTCTAACCCTCTGCTGCAAAAAAATTAAATGTTTCCTCAGTATGGTAAATCAATTCTTGACTTCACAGTCTACATTGTTATGAGTTTACACCTTCTCGTTCACGTGCACTGCACTTTCCCTGTAGTTGTTATATGTTATGTTGCATTGTGATTGTTTCACATTGTTCTACCTCAATTCAATATGTAATGATCTGATCTGTATGAACAATATGTCAGACATTCATCACTGTGTCCTGGTGCAATAAAGAGTCAATTCCAATTCCAAACTGGTGTGCATGAGGCCACCATTCTATACATCCACACGGAAAGCTGACACAAGAAAGCAGCATCCATCATCAGGGATCCCCACCACCCAGGACACGCTCTCTTCTCACTGCTGCCATCAGGAAGATGGTATAGGAGCCTCAGGACTCACACCACCACTTTCAGGAAAAGTTATTATACCTCAACCATCAGGCTGTTGAAGCAGAGGGGATAACTTCACTCAACTTCACTCGCCCCATCACTGAACTGTTTCCGTAACCCCTGGACTCACTTTCAAGGACTCTTCAGTTCATGTCCTCTGTATTTATTGTTTATTTATTTATTATCATCATTTCATTTTTTTTCTTTTGTATTTGCACAGTTTGTTGCTTTTTGCACATTGGTTGTTTGTCTGTCCTGTTGGGTGCGATCTTCCATTTATTCTAATATGTTTCTTGGGTTTACTATGCATGCTTGCAAGACAACGAACATCAAGGTTGTATGTTGTGGCATACACGCACTTTGATAATAAATTTACTTTGAACTTTACTTGATTCTATCATTGTAACCTGACTCTAATTAGAAATCCACCTCAGTGGAAGATACTTGTTAACAGCACTTTGGGGTGGGACCAGGAGAACAATGGAGGCAGGGTATAGTTGGGGGCTGTGGGTGTGGTGTGAGGTTGATTATTTACCCCTGAGAACCATTTATAGATTCAACCTGTCATGTCTGACCCTTCTAATGAAATAGAACATCGATGTGGAGGTGCTGGAGATGGACACAGTAGACCAGGATATCAATAGGTTTCAATAGGTACATTTAATGTCATGGAAATCTATACAACAAACATCCTGAAATTCTTTTTCTTCACAGACATCCACAAAAACAGAGCAGTGCCCCAAAGAATGAATGACAGTTAAAATGTTAGAACCCCAAAGTTAACCCCAACTCCCCCTCAAACTACAAGCAGCAACAAGGCAATGACTCCACTCCCCACCCCCACCAACAAAAAAGCATTAGCATCCTCCACCGAGCACTCAAACGTGCAGCAGAGCATCAATAATGACACAGACTTGCTTCACCTCAAAAACTACTTGTTCATCCAATAATTTGACATACCACAAGCTTGCTCTCTCTAATAAGGGGAAAAGAGGTTCCCTGTTTCCCAGTGAGAAGGGAGACATAACAAACAACTCGCTGATTTACGATGTTAAAAGTCTGTTGTGTCACTTTTTTCAAGCTCTGCGCCCGGAGAGTCGGCCCCAAATAGGTACAGCTCTCCGGACACACAACCCTGGCAGCTAACTCACTGCTTCCAATGTTCCATGTCCTCCCGTGATGCTTCAGTCAGGGACAACAGCCTAGAATCAGCACGTCTCCAGAGCCTAGGAATTCCAAAACCTTGAAGGCACACTCGTCTTCCAAGCATTGTCCTTGGGATATCAAACAGCGGCCAGTCATGAGGCCCTGAGAGCAGGTCCCATTCCCACAAAGAACTGAAGTCAGAGTGTAACTCTAGGTCAGGGTCTTCAAAATAACTCCCCACACCCTGAAAAAGGGGGAAAAAAGAGATATCAAAGATAGAAATAAAGCTGTTTCTAAAGATGCAAGCAAAGGAGTTACCATTTAGCGCCATCTTGACTTCACTCTGGATATGTAGCATTTCAAAAAGAAGAAAGTCATAACATTAATACAAGAGATTCTGTTGATGCTGGAAATCTTGAGCGACACAAACAAAATATTGGAGGAATTCAACAAGTCCGGTAGCATCTATGGAGTCGAATAAATAGTCAATAATTTGGGACTAGACCTTTCATCAGGACTATCAAAGTGTGGGCGGGGGGGGGGCAAAAGTCAGAATAAGAGGGTGGGGGGAGGTGAAGGAGGACAAGTTGGGAGATGATAGGTGAGTACAGATGAGGGAGAAGGAGCGCCGGTGAGTAAGGGATGGCAAATGATGGGAGGTGATAGGTGGAAGAAGTAAAAGGCTGACGAATAAGGAATCCATAATAGGAGAGCACAATGGACCATGGAAGAAAGCAATGGAGGAGGGAAACCAGAGGGAGGTGGTAGGTAGGTGAGAAGAGAAGTGGTGAGAGTGTAGCCAGAATGAGCAATAGAGAAAGAGAGAAGGAGGGAGAGTGAGTAATCACTGGAAGTTGGAGAAATCGATATTCATGCCATCAAGCTGGAGTATACTCAGACAGAACATAAGGTGTTCCACCTCCAAACTGAGTTTGGTTTCTTTGTGCCAGTAATGGAGACAACAGATGGATATCTCAGATGGGGAATGGGAAGATAAATTGAAACAGGTAGCCACTGGGACATTCTGCCTTTTCTGGTGGATAAGGAAAAGGTTCTGGATGAAGCATTTGGCCAATCTGCGATCACCAATGTAGAAAAGGCTGCAGAGGGAGCACCAGGTACAATGGGTGCCCTAAACAGACCCACAAGTGAAGGATTGCATCACCTGGAAGGACTGTTTGGGGTCTTGAATGGTGATGAGGCAGGAGGTGTAGGGAGAGGCTTAGCACTTGTCACACTAGTAGGGATAACTGCCAAGATGTTGATAAGTGGGGAAGGGTAAGTGGACAAGGGAGTCATGTACAGAGTGATCATTACAGAAAAGGGTGGAGGGCAGTAGTATTACATGTACTTAGTAGTAGGATCCCACTGGGGATGTCAAAAGTTATTGAGAATGATGTGCTAGATGTAGAGGCTCGTGGGATGGTAGGTAAGTACCTGTCCCTGTTATGATGGTGGTGAGTAAGGTGAGAGAAGATACGACGGATGCAAGTGATAGCAATTGATGGAGGTGGAAGGGGAACCCCATTCTTTGAATAAAGAGAGCCATCATAATATTAGTTAGAAATGTTTCTGCTTCAAGCCTCCCTTACAAATGAACTCTAGAATTTGTGGTCTGTTGCATTTCCCCTTACTTTCTGCAGATTGGCTTATCCATCTGAAAAAATTAACTATCAACTGCATTCCCAAAAAGTAAAAAGATTGCTGACATGGCAATTAAGCCTTTCACATTCCATTGAGTATATCACAGTACTAAAAACAGAAAAGCTGGGCAGCATCTGTGGAGAGAGAAAGAAAGACATTTTCCAGAATTTGATTTTCTTATTTCAGATTTAGTGTCTGCATTATATTGTTGTGAGTCTTGTTTGGTAAATAGCAAGTCTTTGTACCTTGCTGAGAATAGCTGTGATATGAAAGACGATCAACAATGAAAGATTTATGCCATATTCATTTTAAATATAACAAAAAAACCTCTTCAAATGCAAAATGATTTTGCAAAGATATCTTCTGGCAGCCTCTGTCTAATTAAACTAATTATCAGTATATTTTCAATAAAATTTACCAAGCGATAAAACTGCACACTGTAAAATGGCTTTTAAATTGTAAAGTTGCTAAAATTTAATACCAAGTAAAATTTTAAAAGCCTGTTATGAATTAAGATCTGGAACATGTGTCATATTATCCTTATTTTTTTTATCTGCCTATCTAATATAGTTATTGATCGATAAAGATCTTTTATTAAATAATGAATGGATGAATAGTTTACTTTATTGTCAAACTCAAGCATTAGTAACACACATCAAAGTTGCTGGTGAACGCAGCAGGCCAGGCAGCATCTGTAGGAAGAGGTACAGTCGACGTTTCAGGCCGAGACCCTTCGTCAGTACTAACTGAAGGAAGAGTTAGTAAGAGATTTGAAAGTGGGAGGGGGAGGGATGGAGCCAAGAGTTGGACAGGTGATTGGCAAAGGGGATATGAGAGGATCATGGGACAGGAGATCCGGGGAGAAAGACAGGGGGGTGGGTGGGAAACAGAGGATGGGCAAGGGGTATAGTCAGAGGGACAGAGGGAGAAAAAGGAGAGTGAGAGAAAGAATGTATGTATAAAAATAAGTAATGGATGGGGTACTAGGGGGAGGTGGGGCACTAGCGGAAGTTAGAGAAGTCGATGTTCATGCCATCAGGTTGGAGGCTACCCAGACGGAATATAAGATGTTGTTCCTCCAACCTGAGTGTGGCTTCATCTTTACAGTAGAGGAGGCCGTGGATGGACATGTCAGAATGGGAATGGGACGTGGAATTAAAATGTGTGGCCACTGGGAGATCCTGCTTTCTCTGGCGGACAGAGCGTAGGTGTTCAGCAACCCACGCGTGCAACATCTTATATTCCGTCTGGGTAGCCTCCAACCTGATGGCATGAACATCGACTTCTCTAACTTCCACTAGTGCCCCACCTCCCCCTAGTACCCCATCCATTACTTATTTTTATACATACATTCTTTCTCTCACTCTCCTTTTTCTGCCTCTGTCCCTCTGACTATACCCCTTGCTCATCCTCTGTTCCCCCCCCACCCCCATCTTTCTCCCCGGATCTTCTGTTCCATGATCCTCTCATATCCCCTTTGCCAATCACCTGTCCAACTCTTGGCTCCATCCCCCCCCCTCCTGTCTTCTCCTATCATTTTGGATCTCCCCCTCCCCCTCTCACTTTCAAATCACTTACTAATTCTTCCTTCAGTTAGTCCTGACGAAGGGTCTCGGCCTGAAACGTCGACTGTACCTCTTCCTACAGATGCTGCCTGGCCTGCTGCGTTTACCAGCAACTTTGATGTGTGTTGCTTGGATTTCCAGCATCTGCAGAATTCCTGTTGTCAAGCATTAGTAAGTTGGATTAGGTGAAAGTCACCTGGCCTCTGTTCCATTCCAGCTTTCATAACCAACAGAATGCAAATCGATTGTAGACTGATTATTATTGACAGGTTAGCACTTCAGAAGATCTGTCCTGAGCCCAGCATGGGGAAAGCACAGGAGTGCCTTTACTTCCTTAGAAGATTGCGAAGATTCAGCATGACATCTAAAACTTTGATGTGTGGTGGAAAGTATATTGACTGGTTGTATCACGTCCTGGTATGAAAACACCAATGCCTTTGAATGGAAAATCCTACCAAAAGTAGTGGATACGGCTCAGTCCATCGTGGGCAAATTACTCCCCACTATTGAGCACACCTACACAGAGCACTGTCACAGGAAAGCAACATCCATCATTGAGGACACCCACCACCGAGGCCATGCTCTCTTCTCACTGCTACCATAAGGAGCCTCAGGACCCCACCATCAGGTTCAGGAGCAGTTATTAGTCCTCAATCAGGAGGCTCTTGAACCAAAGAGGACAACTGTACTCATCTTCACTTGCCCCTTCACTGAACTGTTCTCACAACCAATAAACTCACTTTCAAAGACTTTTCATATTTTGTTCTCGATATTTATAGCTTATTTATTTATTATTATATATTTTTGTTTCTCTTTCATATTTGCATATTTGTTGTCCTTTTCACATTGGTTGTTTGCCCATCATGTTGGGTGTTGTCTTTCATTGATTATATTGTGTTTTTTGGATTTACTGTGTATGCCTGCATGAAACCAAATCGCAGGTTGCATATGGTGACAAATAAATTTACTTTGAATTTTGACTGATAGTCCACAGATGTACAAACAACCTGTGGTAAAAATTCAAGGGTTCATCATCGATAGAGTGAACACAGTAGAGTATCTCCCTCCCATGTCCCTTTCGCCAGTCGCCAACATGGTCCAGCTGAAATGTGATCATGTTAACACCCCATGACTCTTTACAACTCAAAAACACTCCCCACCCACCATCCTCAATCTGTGTGCAGTACATCGCTCTTAAACCCTCTGTAATTCCTCTGGTCTCATCTTTTTAAGTATTTAAATTATCTCTCTCAGTGTTGGTAGAAAGAAATGTTTCTTTGGGACAAGTTAACACACTTCCTCATCAAAATCAGTTCAAAAATAATGATGGCAGGATTGCTTCATAGATAAATCTCACCTTCTTCTTTAATTATTTTCATTCTTAAATAATCTCACCGAAAGCAACACCAACGAGACACTTTGGACTTAAAGGGCACAGCCAGAATACCAACTTTGCTTAAGGTGATTCCAACTGGAAAATGGATGAGTCAAAGATGCATGGCTCTTCCAAAGCACTTTCACTAAAGGTATGGCAGTTGTTGGACTGGCTCATACAAATCCACATAATGCCTTCAATAGTTCCTGGCTGACAGTTTCTGTAAGTTCTTGTAGAAGATCAGATCATTATAGAATAACCAATGGTGAAGAGTGCAGTGCACCAGTGGAGATAGTCTCAGTCACATCCTCACTTCCATGGCCTGATGGCCAATATGTTTTGAGGAAACAGGCAAAGTCAGAAGTTTGAGTACATTTGGTATGTCACCAGACAGTGCACCCCACCCCACCATTGATGACTGAGCACATCTTCAAGAACGGTTCCTCAAGAAGATATCATCTATCAATAGACAATAGACAATAGGTGCAGGAGTAGGCCATTCGGCCCTTTGAGCCAGCACCGCCATTCACTGTGATCATGGCTGATCATCCACAATCAGTATCCAGTTCCTGCCTTATCCCCATAACCTTTGATTCCGCTATCTTTAAGAGCTCTATCCATCTCTTTCTTGAAGGTATCCAGAGACTTGGCCTCCACAGCCTTCTGGGGCAGAGCATTCCATATATCCACCACTCTCTGGGTGAAAAAGTTTTTCCTCAACTCGGTTCTAAATGGCCTACCCCCTATTCATAAACTGTGGCCTCTAGCTCTGGACTCACCCATCAGCGGGAACATGCGTCCTGCCTCGAACGTGTTCAATCCCTCAATAATCTTATATGTTTCAATAAGATCCCCTCTCAGCCTTCTAAATTCCAGAGTATAAAAGCCCAGTTGCTCCAATCTTTCGACATATGACAGTCCCGCCATCCTGGGAATTAACCTTGTGAACCTACACTGCACTCCCTCAATAGCAAGAATGCCCTTCCTCAAATTTGGAGACCAAAATTGCACACAGTACTCCGGGTGTGGTCTCACCAGGGCCCTGTACAACTGCAGAAGGACCTCTTTGCTCTTATACTCAATTCCCCTTGTTATGAAGGCCAGCATACCATTAGCTTTCTTCACAGCCTGCTGTACTTGCATACTTGCTTTCAGTGACTGATGTACAAGAACACCTAGATCTCGTTGTGCTTCCCCTTTTCCTAACTTGACTGCGTTTGGATAATAATCTGCCTTCTCGTTCTTACCACCAAAGTGGATAACCTCACATTTATCCACATTAAACTGCATCTGCCATGCATCTGCCCACTCACCCAACCTGTCCAAGTCACCCTGCCTTCTCATAACATCCTCCTCACATTTCACACTGCCACCTAGCTTTGTGTCATCGGCAAATTTGCTAATGTTACTTTTAATTCCCTCATCTAAATCATTAATATATATTGTAAACAGCTGCGGTGCCAGTACTGAACCCTGCGGTACCCCACTGGTTACCGCCTGCCATTCCGAAAGGGACCCGTTAATCGCTACTCTTTGTTTTCTGTCAGCCAGCCAATTTTCAATCCATGTCAGTACTCTGCCCCCAATACCATGTGCCCTAATTTTGCCCACTAACCTCCTATGTGGGACTTCATCAAAGGCTTTCTGAACGTCCAGGTACACTACATCCACTGGCTCTCCCTTGTCCATTTTCATAGTTACGTCTTCAAAAAATTCCAGATTAGTCAAGCATGATTTCCCATTCATAAATCCATGCTGACTCAGACCGATCCTGTTACTGCTATCCAGATGTGCCGTAATTTCATCTTTTATAATTGACTCCAGCATCTTTCCCACCACCGACATCAGGTTAACTGGTCTATAATTCCCTGTTTTCTGTTATCATAATAGACCGTCACCATCTGGAGGTACAAGAGCCTGAAAACCCTTTCTCAGTGACTTAAGAACAGCTTCTTTCCCTCCACCATTAGATTTCTGAGTGGTTCATGAACACAACTTTATTATTTCCCTGAAACAAAGATTGACCCAAGGCCAAGTACAGGTAGGAGAAGGCAATCAGAGTTCCAAACACCAATATTCAGTTGAACTGGAAAATCATTTTTTTGCAACTGACTGTTCTTGCAGTTTGGAAAGGCTTTCAGTCTATTACGAATTGCATAAAAGATTCCTTGGCGTCATTATTTCACAGGACCTCATGTAGGAGAATCATATCTCTTCCATTAATGTAAAAGCTCAACAGAGGCAGGTCATCATTGATAATGACCACAAATTAATAGATTCTGGTAAAATTCGATTTAGTTCACCAATGTTTTTCATGGAAGGAAGTCTGCCCTCATTACTCAGCTCAATCAATATGTTTCTTAATTGGTCTTTGAAATGGCCAACAAGCAAGTCAGATGGTTAAGTTATTGCTGCTATGTTGAAACAGGGATAGAATAAAGCTGGTCAGATTACCTAGCATTTAGTTAAATAACATCTACAGACATGATCTTTATGAATACTTTCCACTTACTTGTATAATTGCAGTGCTAACAGCTCTTAAGAACTTCAACATAATCCAGGACAAAGCAACTGCCCAACTGGTACACCATCTACTCCCACTATTATCAGTTTCCTATACTTATACTGTACAATGGCTGCAGTGCGTGCTGTCTGCACAACACAGTGCAATTTCTCAACCAGGCTACACCAACAAAAATTCCCAAACCTATGACGTATACAACCAAAATGTACCAGGCACACTGAATAGCATCATGATTATGTTCCCTCTCAAGCCCCGAACCTGGAGCTTCCTCTGTGGGTGTACTTTAGCCAATCTGCAGCAGTTCAAGAAGATGGCTGACCACTATCTTCCCAAGGTCAATTATGCTGCCTTGTCAGTAATATACAGATCTCAAAAAGTGAATGAGTAAATAAACAATACCTGATGTTCAGAAATCAAATACTTGCTGGAAGTGCAACCTTCTACAGTAAGGAGATGACTCACTGATTCTACAATTTCCAATGATCTCAACAACAGCATGCATTGATTGGTGCAGACAAAGAGAGTAAGTGCCCAATTTTCAAGGGCTCTGCACTTGTTTCAAACTAATGTGGGTGCTAAGGGAAAAGAACAATGGATTAAAATTCATTACTATGGATTGCAATGAACATACATGAATACAGATAATGCAGAACCAAATGAAACACATGTAAATTGATATCCAAATACAAAGATTGTTGATTGCTTTTTCATGCGGTTAACATACAGACTTAATATCACAATCAGCTTTCTCATCGTACTTCCGAAATTAATAACAATTCCAGAATCAGGCTTTTATGCATTCACTGGGGATCTTTAGAATGATTATTTTGAAAGCCTTTCCTTCCTAATCAAATTTAACCTACATTGCCTGAAATACTTTACAGTGATAAGGTGAGCCTGCAGTAATGCACTCAAAGAGCACACAATAAATGTATAGCCACCCACTTGCTATGCATGTCCTTAGTTTCCACTATTCTATTACTTGTAAGTGGCATCTATCATTGGATGAACTGGCAATGAAGAATAGTTTTAGTTTAGTAATATTTTTAGTCTATGAATTTGTAGTCATATTCCAAACAGTGGCACTATGATAACCTGCAATATATGCAATTTCAACATGTAACATTTGAAAATAAACCTTAGTGTATATAATATCTGATGTTTTTAAGGTGCGTATCAGCAGTGAAGAACTTTTTCACCTCATCAATGTATTTTCAGAAATTCTAATTACTTTTAATTGAATCAAGCATCCAACACACCTAGAGAATGCCAGCTTCATTGCTACTGGAGTATACTTTTCAAGTGACGTTGTTAATATTTTCCCTTATAAGTGTAATTGTTTATGATGTTGGATGTGATTACATTTTGAATGGCAGATTTATGCCACTAGGAATTGACAACCCAAAAGTACACACTTTGTACTATCTGTAATTATCGTTAAAAAAAGGACTTCAATATGTTGCAGAACATAAAGATTTCTACCGCTCTTTAATCTGTTGAATTATTATTTTTCAAGGTAAATTGATCTTGGGAAAGTCTGATTATCTAGGTAAGAACTATTCTTTGGAGGTATAACATTTGCTGCTGTTATCAAAAGGCAAAAAACAACATTACAGAAACTGGAAATTTATAACTTAAAAAATGTTTCATGGTAATACTCAGCAAGTCAGGCAGCATCAGTAGGAAGAGAAAAAAAGTCAACATTTTAGGATGATGACCTTTCTTTGGAAATGGGGTAAGTGAGAAAATATGTTTATTTTCTCACTTTCATTTCGAGAGGTCTAGAATAGAAGAGCAGAGATATGATGCAGTCATTTTACAAGGCACTGGTGAGGCCTCACCTTGAGTACTGAGAACATATTTTGGCCTCTTTATCTAAGAAAAAGATTGGAGAGGATCCAGAGGTAGTTCATAAGGATGACTCCAGGAATGAAAAGATTATCATACAAGGAACATTTGGAATTTAGAAGGATAAGGGGGGATCTCAACCTTTTGAATGTTGAAAGGCCTAGGCAGAGTAGATGTGGAAAGGATGTTTCCCATGGTGGGCTCTCTCTAGCCTCAGGATAGAGTGGCACCCATTTAAACAGATATGTGTGAGAAATTTCTTTAGTCAAGGGGTGGAGAATATCTGGAATTTGTTACCACAGGGAGTTGTGGAGGCCAGGTCGTTGGGTGTATTTAAGGGAGAGATTGATAGGTTCTTGATTGGACATGGCATCAAACTTTACAGGGAGAAGGCCAAGGAATGGGGTTGAGGAGGGGAAAAAGGATCAGCCATGATTGAATGGCAGAGTAGACTCAATGGGCCAAATGGCCTAATTCTGCTCCTATGTCTTATGGTCTTACGGTCTTATATTTTAACTTGCAGAGTTGGGCAAAAAGAACAATGCTATGAACGTATGAACACCAGGGGAGATTGAATGATGCCAATGGTAATGGTGCTGGCTGAGAGAAGGCAGTAGAGGTTTGTTAATTGTAGACAAGCTGAATCAAAGAAGTGTAACAGGAGATGAATGAATGATGAAAAGCTTGATGTCACAACTGTAAGATACAAACATTGCTGTTACTGGAAATTTGAATCAAAAGACCTTATTTGCTTCCCCACCAGGTTTTCAAAATCATTTTGATCTTCTTTCTCTAATCCTGAGCAAGCTATACCTAGCAGTGGCCTTGGATAATAAAGTCTATAACCCAATTCGAACAAAACCTGGGTAATATCCAGACCTGGGCTAATAGATGACAAGTAAAATTCATGCCACACAAGTGTCAACCAATGGCAAAATCCAACAACAGAAAATTTGTAAATGTTATTACAGCACCAGCAGTGGGTTCAATTCCCACTGCTGTCTGTAAAGAGTTTGCATGTTATCCCATGACCGCGTAGGTTTCCGCCAGATGTTCTAGTTTCCTCCCATATTCCAAAGACATAGGGATTAGTAAGTTAGTGGTTTAATGGGTCTAATTGGGCACCACAGGCTTGTCAGGCTAGAAGGCCCTGATACTGTGCTGTATCTTTAAATAAAAAACAAAAATAAAAATTCAACTTTAAACCCCCCCCCCCCCCGATATTGAAAAGCAATACTGCCACTGAACCCCCACTATCAATATGCTAGGGGTTACCATTGACAGAAACTCATCTGGAGAAACCATATACTTTATGTGGGTAAAAGTGCAATTCAGAGGCCTGGAATCCTGTGTTAAAAAATTCATCTCTTAGTTTCCTAAAGCCCATGTACAAGATCAGGTCAAGAGTGTGGTGGAATACTCTACACTTTCATGGATGAGCTCAGCTGAAGAACACTCAAGAAGCTCAACATCATACCTAACATACTGTACTTTGTTAGGCACTACACCCACAACCATGCACTCCATTACCACACACTGTGGCATCAGTTTGTGTTTCACTTGAAAGGTGCACTACAACAGCTTAACAAAACTCCTCAGACAGCATCTTCCAAACTCAAAACATCTACAAGCTAGAAAAAAAAAAGGGCAGCAAGAAATCGCTCTCCTGGCCACACAACATGTTGACTTGGAAATATATTGACATCCTTTTGTTGTTGCTGGGTCAAAATTCTGGTACTTTCTCCCTATATAACATACACATACCTCCAGGACTGGAACACTTCAGAAGACAGTTCATAACTATCTTCTTAAGAGCAACTGAGGATGAAGAATTAGGTAAAGCTCACATTCCTTGACTGAATAGAAAACAAAACCCCCGTTCTCCCACATCCCCATCACCATGTATTTTTAGCTCAAAATTTTGAGCTCCCTTCTGCTGTCTTTAACACCATTTGTGTTCAGGAGCCTTCCAATATACCCTTTCTCCTGCCTTTATGCTTCCCACTCTGGTTGGACCATCTCTGTTACTCTGTTACTTTCTCCCTATACTAGCTGCAAGAACTACTATTTACATCCAGAAGTTTCTATTTTTAATCTTTGGCAGTTGTATGCCAGTGTTGATATTCAGTGCTGCAAAGATGTTTATTTGATTGATTGATATCTCACTTCTTCCATTTGGCATGAAACACAAATTAGATAGAGTTCTGAGTTTAACTTTACCATTATGCATTGAGTTCTGGTGAGGATAATAGCAGCTCTTCAGCTGAATTTAATTGTCTAAGTAACAATTTTGAAATTAGCCTCATTTGCATTTATTTAACAGCTTAGATTCAGGCCATACACACTCAGAAAATTAGGCTGAAGCAGATTTTGACAACCCATTTGAGAAATAATCCATTAGCTGTTAGAGACACATAGAAGTAAAGCAGTTGCACCAAGATCCATCAGAATTCCAAAACTACCAGCAATTCTGCACCACTGAAAGAGTTACTGACTGACAGGGATGGACAACTGGAATGCAAATACATTTCCATGTTAGTGCAACAACAGTTTAAACAGCACTTGATCCAACCACCCCTGTGCTGTCAGTACATGTCTGGTGAACATATACCAGCCGAACTCTGCTATTTACTGTATATTGGAAAGTGCCTACTGTATCAAAATAGATCATTCCAATATACCAACAAGATGATATCATTCAGCAAAGGACTATTTTTATTCAAGTCACATGTTAGGGATGAACAACTTATCAAGTATATGACATGATCTACTCAGGAGGAGAATAAAGTTACAAGTTAACATTTCACCGATGATTTTCCTTCCCAAACCTGTAAGACATGTTCGCTTTCCCTGGAGGCTAGGTTGGTAATTACATCACATACATTTGTGAGATAGATCCCCTTCTAGTTTAGGTGCTAGCTGTCTTGTTTGTGTCCTCAACTCAGAAGATTGTGGCTTCCAGTCCAGGCACTAGATCCCATATCCAGTCTGATGCTGCCTGGAGTCATTTAGTATGAGTCATACATTTGTCATAGAGATTTTAGACTAAAGTCTCACTTACTCTCTCAGATTTTAATAACTAATTTATTAGGGCTATTTGAGGAACAGTGTTTTCTGTCATGTCCTGCTCTGTTTCTCAAGAAAAAAAAACAACAAAATGGTCTGTCCAGCAATTATCACATTATTGGTACTGGGATGTCACTGTGAACACCAGTTGCTATGCTTCTTTCATTACCACAGTGATTACTCTTCAGAAATACTTTATTAACACTAAAATACATTGAGCATTGTGAAATTGTGAAATAGTTTTTATAATAGTGAATCTCTTTCTTTTTCCACAGAAAGCCCATCTATATGTATCTTTCTCCCACTTTTATTTCCAGTTTTGTGCACCCTTCATCCATCTTCTTCCTTTCCCATAAAGGCCAATGTGGTGCGTTCCCTGGCTGAGAGTTATTCACCTCCACCTTTAATATGCTTCAACAGCAGGTCGAGTCTCAGTGGTAGGACTGAAATTTACTCTTTTTCTTGAAGATTAGTTGTTCCAACTGAATCTGCCCTTAGAAGATGACAGGGCAGGGTGGAGTTACGGGAGCAACAAACAATCTACTGGAGGAACTCAGTGAATTGAGTTTCATCTCAACAGGAAAGACATTTACGATGATTCAGTTTGAAACCCTACATCATGACTGAGAGTGGAGAGGACAGTTGGCTAGTATAAACCATCTACTTTACTTATGACAGCTATACGTACCAAATTTGTTGTGTTAAAACATAGCCATGTTTAATATTACTTCCAGTTTTTCTCTTGAATCCATACTAAACCCTAGTAAACATATATACACATAATAAAAAGGAGAAAGGGACTGGTGCGACAGATGCTAATATATATTTGTTTTTGCATAGTACCATTACAACCCTTGAAGATCTTAGCATACTTCACAATCAAAGCCCTAAAGTAAAAATATGAAATTGATTAAATGATATGCTTTGTTTGGAAGTTGTTTGAATGTTAAAAGTTAGGCCAGGACACTGACTCCCCTGTTGTTTTTAGAGAACATGGATATCCAGGGAGTGCAGGCGAGTTTTAAAGTAATTATGGCCATCATATCGTGGCATACAGGAACAAGTCCTTCGGTTTAACTTATTTATGATAACCATAAGTCATCCATCTACACAAATCCCATTTTTTTCCTTTTGAATCCACATTAACAGCCAACCCCCTTCCACTAATCCCTGATTCTCCTGCCACCTGTCATACCAGGGACAATTTACACACAATATTCACTGGAATAAATCAGGGCACCTGGGTTAAACACATGCAGTCACAGGAGTATGTGCCAAGAGAGCCTAGAGCTATGAGGTGAGAATGTTAACTGTGGTGCCAAACTGAAGGAGAGGATTTATCACATAAGCAGCTTGCACAGTGTAAAGTAATTGACCAAATAGTTGGTCAAGTCTTGGATAAATAATGACCCGAATTTCCCTGATGTTATGTCAACTGTTTTATTCAGCTAAGAGCAACTTGGATTAGTGTGGCCTTTAAAACACAATGTATCAGCCTTAAATGCTCAAGCCCCTGGAGTTGTAGTTGAACCAAAGGTTCTCATTCAGAAGCAAATATTAAAATTGAACCAGCACAGTTCCCAATAGAACATGAACTAAATTTCCTGGTGTGCGTTCAGAGCCAAACATTAAATGCAGGCTCTCCCCATAACAGCCTAACTGTGCCAACTCACACTTTGACTGCTGGAGGAGAGAGAGAAAGACAGACGGGAGAGAGAAATAAGGGATATGTGAATTAAGGGGCCTTAGCAACATCAAGACCACCAGAAGAGGTTCCTAGCAGGAGGTGGCTACAGTGGTCTCCTCTGGGGAGGTGAATGCTCTCACGATGGAGCAAAGCTGGAAAATATTTGATGATCTCATAAGACATAAAAATTACTATAAATTGCAAAAAATGAAAACAATAGTGCAAAAGTAGAAAAGCAAGGAAGCATTCATGGGATAATGGATTGTTTAGAAATGTGATAGTGGAGAGGAAGAACCTTTCCTAAAATGTGGAGTGTGGGCCCTCTGACTCTTAAACCCTCTCCCTGATGGCAGTAATGAGAAGAGAGCATGTACTGGATGGTGAGGGTCCTTAATGATGGTTGATACCTTCTTGAGGCAGCACTTTCTGAAGATGTCTCAGTGGTGGAGAGGATTCCACCTGTGATGGAGCTGGTTGAATCTACAACCCTCTGCAGCCTTTTTTGATCCTGTGCATTTGAGCATCCATATCAGTTGGTGATGTAACCAGTCAGAGTGCACTGTATATAATGAACAAAGCGGATGAGCTTAGGGCGTGGATCAATACTTGGAACTATGATGTTGGGGCCATTACGGAGACTTGATTGGCTCAGGGGCAGGAATGGTTACTTAGAGTGCCAGGTTTTAGATGTTTCAGAAAGGACAAAGAGGGAGGTAAAAGAGTTTGGAGCGTGGGATTGCTGATCAGAGATAGTGTCACAGCCGTAGAAAAGGAGGAAGTCATGGAGGGATTGTCTACTGAGCTTCTGTGGGTGGAGGTTAGGAACAGGAAGGGGTCAATACCACTACTGAGTGTTTTTTATAGACCACCCAATAGTAACAGGGACATCGAGGAGCAGATAGGGAGACAGATTCTGGAAAGGTATAATAATAACAGAGTTGTCGTGGTGGGAGATTTTAATTTCCCAAATATTTATTGGCATCTTCTGAGAGCAAGGGATTTAGATGGGGTGGAATTTGTTAGATGTGCACCGGAACAGTTGTAGTAAGAAGTTAAAAACATGCACTACACTTAGCAAGTTTAAAAAATTATTTAAAAATAATTTAATGAACAAGTATAAAATACATGATTTAAAATGAAAGGGAGTAATGTAAACAAATGATACTAGGAATTGGATTTTGTGTTAAAAGGTTATGAAATTTTTTCTTTTGATGTGATGATTGACACAAAATATGTTGTTGTATAAGTAAAAGGGGTAGGTGTAATACGCTGCAACTTCAGCCTACACCCTTTCGGTCTGTTTTAAAGAATATCTTTTTTTGTTGTTGTAATTTTGTCCTATGAAATCGTCATTGAAAATGATGCTTTTTGTTACGTTTGTACCGACTGAAATAAATTTAATTCATTCATTCATTCCTGACACAATATGTAGATAAGCCTACAAGTAGGAGAGGCTGTACTTGATCTGGTATTGGGAAATGAACCTGGTCAGGTGTCAGGTCTCTCAGTGGGAGAGCATTTTGGAAATAGTGATCACAGTTCTATCTCCTTTACCATAGCATTGGAGAGGGATAGGAACAGACATGCAGGGAAAGTGTTTAATTGGAGTAAGGGGAAATATGAAGCTATCAGACAGGAACTTGGAAGCATAAATTGAGAACAGATGTTCTCAGGAAAATGTATGGCAGAAATATTGCAAATGTTCAGGGGATACTTGCGTGACATTCTGTATAGGTATGTTCCAAAGAGACAAGGAAAGGAAGGTAGAGTACAGGAACTGTGGTTTACAAAGGCTGTGGAAAATCTAGTCATGAAGAAAACATAGAAAAAATAGGTGCAGGAGTAGGCCACTCGGCCCTTCGAGCCTGCACCACCATTCAGTACAATCATGGCTGATCATCCAACTCAGAACCCTGTAGCAGCCTTCCCTCCATACCCCCGATCCCTTTAGCCACAAAGGCCATATCTAACTCCCTCTTAAATATAGCCAATGAACTGGCCTCAACTGTTTCCTGTGGCAGAGAATTCCACAGATTCACCACTCTCTGTGTGAAGAAGTTTTTCCTAATCTCGGTCCTAAAAGGCTACCCCTTTATCCTCAAACTGTGACCCCTCGTTCTGGACTTCCTCAACATCGGGAACAATCTTCCTGCATCTAGCCCGTCCAATCCCTTTGGGATTTTATACGTTTCAATAAGATTCCCCCCTTAATCTTCTAAATTCCAACGTATAAGCTAGTCGATCAAGTCTTTCCTCATATGAAAGTCCTACCATCCCAGAAATCAATCTGGTGAACCTTCTTTGTACTCCCTCTATGGCAAGAATGTCTTTCCTCAGATTAGGGGACCAAAACGCCACACAGTACTCCAGGAGTGGTCTCACCAAGGCCTTGTACAACTGCAGTAGTACCTCCCTGCTCCTGTACTCGAATCCTCTTGCTATGAATGCCATCATACCATTCGCCTTTTTCACCGCCTGCTGTACCTGCATGCCCACTTTCAATGACTGGTGTATAATGACACCCAGGTCTCGTTGCACCTCCCCTTTTCCTAATCGGCCACCAGTCAGATAATAATCTGTTTTCCTGTTTTTGCCACCAAAGTGGATAACCTCACATTTATCCACATTAAATTGCATCTGCCATGAATTTGCCCACTCACCTAACCTATCCAAGTCACCTTGCATCCTCTTAGCATCCTCCTCACAGCTAACACTGCCACCTAGCTTTGCGTCATCCGCAAACTTGGAAGTGTTGCATTTAATTCCCTCATCCAAGTCATTAATATATATTGTAAACAACTGGGGTCCCAGCACTGAGCCTTGCGGTACCCCACTAGTCACTGCCTGCCATCCTGAAAAGGTCCCGTTTATTCCCACTCTTTGCTTCCTGTCTGCCAACCAATTCTCTATCCACATCAATACCTTACCCCCAATACCGTGTGCTTTAAGTTTGCACACTAATCTCCTGTGTGGAACCTTGTCAAAAGCCTTTTGAAAATCCAAATATACCACATCCACTGGTTCTCCCCTATCCACTCTATTAGCTATGTCCTCAAAAAATTCTATGAGATTCGTCAGACATGATTTACTTTTCACAAATCCATGCTGACTTCGTCCAATGATTTCACTGCTTTCCAAATGTGCTGTTATCACATCTTTGATAATTGACTCGAGCATTTTCCCCACCACCAATGTTAGGCTAACCAGTCTGTAAATCCCCGGTTTCTCTCTCTCTCCTTTTTAAAAAAGCGGGGTTACACTAGCCACCCTCCAATCCTCAGGAACTAATCCAGAATCTAAAGAGTTTTGAAAAATTATCACTAATGCATCCACTATTTCTTGGGCTACTTCCTTAAGCACTCTGGGATGCAGACCATCTGGCCCTGGAGATTTATCTGTCTTTAATCCCTTCAATTTACCTAACACCACTTCCCTACTAACATGTATTTCCCTCAGTTCCTCCATCTCACTAGGCCCTCTGTCCCCTACTATTTCCAGAAGATTATTTATGTCCTCCTTAGTGAAGACAGAACCAAAGTAGTTATTCAATTGGTCTGCCATGTCCTTGTTCCCCATAATCAATTCACCTGTTTCTGTCTGTAGGGGACCTACATTTGTCTTAACCAATCTTTTTCTTTTCACATATCTATAAAAGCTTTTACAGTCAGTTTTTATGTTCCCTGCCAGTTTTCTCTCATAATCATTTTTCCCTTTCCTAATTAAGCCCTTTGTCCTCCTCTGCTGGACTCTGAATTTCTCCCAGTCCTCAAGTGAGCCGCTTTTTCTGGCTAATTTGTATGCTTCTTCTTTGGAATTGATACTATCCCTAATTTCCCTTGTCAGCCACGGGTGCACTACCTTCCCTGATTTATTCTTTTGCCAAACTGGGATGAACAATTGTTGTAGTTCATCCATGCGATCTTTAAATGCTTGCCATTGCATATCCACCGTCAACCCTTTAAGTGTCATTTGCCAGTCTATTTTAGCTAATTCACGTCTCATACCTTCAAAGTTACCCTTATTTAAGTTCAGAACCTTTGTTTCTGAATTAATTATGTCACTCTCCATCTTAATGAAGAATTCCACCATATTATTGTCACTCTTACCCAAGGGGCCTCTCACGACAAGATTGCTAATTAACCCTTCCTCATTGCTCAATACCCAGTCTAGAATGGTCTGCTCTCTAGTTGGTTCCTCAACATGTTGGTTCAAAAAACCATCCCACATACGTTCCAAGAAATCCTCTTCCTCAGCACCCTTACCAATTTGGTTCACCCAATCTATATGTAGATTGAAGTCACCCATTATAACTGTTGTCCTTTATTGCACGCATTTGTAATTTCCTGTTTAATGCCATCCCCAACCTCACTACTACTGTTAGGTGGCCTGTACACAACTCCCACCAGCGTTTTCTGCCCCTTAGTGTTATGCAGCTCTACCCATATCGATTCCATATCCTCCCGGCTAATGTCCTTCCTTTCTAATGCGTTAATCTCCTCTCTAACCAGCAATGCTACTCCACCTTCTTTTCTTTCATGTCTATCCCTCCTGAATATTGAATATCCTTGTATGTTGAGCTCCCATCCTTGGTCACCCTGGAGTCATGTCTCTGTGATCCCAACTATATCATATTCATTAATAATAATCTGCACTTTCAAAAGAAAAGTTTACGAAAGGTTCAAAAAACTAGGTAATGATAGAGATTTAGAAGATTATAAGGCTATCAGGAAGGAGTTTAAGAGTGAAATTAGGAGAGCCAGAACGGGCCATGAGAAGGCCTTGGCAAGCAGGATTAAGGAAAACCCCAAGGCATTCTACAAGTAATTGAAGAGCAAGAGGATAAGATGTGAGAGAATAGAACCAATCAAGTGTGACAGTTGAAAAGTGTGTATGGAACCGGAGAAGATAGCAGAAGTTCTTAATGTATACTTTGCTTCAGTATTTACTATGGAAAAGGATCTTAGCGATTGTATCTTGGGACTTGCAGCGGACTGAAAAGCTTGAGCATATAGACATTAAGGTAAAGGATGTGCTGGAGCTTTTGGAAAGCATCAAGTTGGATAAGTCATTGGGACCAGACAAGATGTACCCCAGGCTACTATGGGAAGTGAGGGACGAGATTGCTGAGCCTCTGACAATGATCTTTGTATCATCAGTGGGGACGGAGAGGTTCTGAAGGATTGGAGGGTTGCAGATGTTGTACCCGTATTCAAAAAAGGGAGTAGAGATAGCCCAGGAAATTATAGACAAGTGAGTCTTACTTCAGTGGTTGGTATGTTGATGGAGAAGACCCTGAGAGGCAGGATTTAGGGACATTTGGGGAGAAATAACATGATTAGGAAGAGTCAGCATGGCTTTGTCAAAGGCAGGGTCATGCCTTACAAGCCTGATTGAATTTTCTGAGGATGTGACGAAACACATTGATGGTGGTAGAGCAGTAGATGTAGTGTATATGGATTTCAGCAAGGCATTTGATAAACTATGCCATGCATGGCTTATTGAGAAAGTAAGGAGGAATGGGATCCAAGGGAACATTGTTTTGTGGATCCAGAATTGGCTTGCCCACAGAAGGCAAAGAGTGGTCGTAGACGGGTCATATTCTGCATGGAGGTTGGTGATCTGTGGTGTGCCTCAGGCATCCCTTCTCTTCATGACTTCTATAAATGACCTGGATGAAGAAGTGGAAAGATGGGTTAGTAAATTTGCTGATGACATAAATGTTGGGGATGTTGTGGATAGTGTAGAGGGCTGTCAGAGATTACAGCAGGACATCAATAGGATGTAAAACTGGGCTGAGTAGTGGTAGATGGAGTTCAATCCAGATAAGTGTGAGGTGGTTCATTTTGGTAGGTCAAATATAATGGCAAAATATTTGTATTAATAGTAAGACTCTTGGCAGTGTGGTGGATCGGAGGGATCTTGGGGTCTGAGTCCATAGGACACTCAAAGGTGCTGCACAGGTTGACTCTGTGGTTAAGAAGGCATACGGTGCTTTGGCTTTCATCAACCATGGGACTGAGTTTAAGAGCTGAGAGGTAATGTTGCAGTTATATAGGACCCTGGTTAGACCCCACTTGTAGCACTGTGCTCAGTTCTGGTCACCTCACTGCAGGAAGGATATAGAAATTATAGAAAGAGTGCAGAGGAGATATACAAGGATGTTGTCTGGATTGTGGAGCCTGCCTTATGAGAATACGTTGAGTGAACTCAGCCTTTTCTCCTTGGAGCGGCGGAATATGAGAGGTGATCTAATAGAGGTGCATAAGTTGATGAGAGGCATTGAGGCTTTTTCCCAGGGCTGAAATGGCTAACACGAAGAGGGCACAGATTTAAGGTGTTTGGAAGTAGGTATAGGGGCGATGTCAGGGGTAAGTTTTTCACGCAGAGAGTGGTGAGTGCATGGAATAGGCTGCTGGCAGTGGTGGTGGAGGCAGATACTATAGGGTCTGTTAAGAGACTCCTGGATATGTACATGGAGCTTAGAAAAAATAGAGGGCTATAGGTAACTCTAGGCAATTTCTAAAGTAAGTACAAACGTTTGTACATGTTCAGCACAACATTGTGGGCCGAAGGGCCTGTATTGTGCTGTAGGTTTTTCTATGTTTCTATGTAGGTTTATACAAATGAAGGAAGCCGTTCAGGCCACTGTATCCAACATCAGCTAAGAAAAAATTAACTATTTAGATTAATTAAGAGATGGAGGAGGAGAAGATGGCGGCGCGACGGCAGCGTGCACGGCCACTTCGGTGGTGATGTCTGTTATCTGTCAAGTAGGGGACCGTGCACAATTCTGATTTGATGGAGACGGATGTGAGAGTACGGAGGAACATCTGGAAAACTTCTGAAATGCCCGCTTCACTGCCGCTGCTACTGTGTGGTAACCAGAATCTCCGGAGGAGAAGGCCCCGAAATCCTCGGCTTTGCGTGTTTCAGCGGCCGGGGCGAGGTCGAAGGTACTCGGCAGAGGATGGCCCTCGGGAGGCTGTATCGGAGAGGCTGGTCGGAAGCTCGAAGTTTCCGGATGGATGGGCTCAGCGTCGGCTGTGGTCGGCTGCTTCCAAGGCATCGGCAAGTTGACGGTGCCTGGAGGTTTATGGTAGGGAGTTTCTCCCTTTTGCCGCCGCTATCGGGAACTTGGGACTCGATCGACTCGGGGACTTTTGACATTTTATTTACCATGTGCATGTTTTGTTCTTCATCAAATTATGGTATTGCTTTGCATTGCTGTAACTATACGTTATAATTATGTGGTTCTGTCAGTGTTAGTCTTTGGTTTGTCCTGTTCTCTGTGATATCACTCCGGAGAAACATTGTATCATTTCTTAATGCATGTATGCATTTCTAAATGACAATAAAAGAGGACTGAGTGTTCTCATAATCTAATCTAATTTCACTTTCTCAATCCATAATCTTGTAGGCTCAACAAATCACACTTTGTAATTGCGACGAGGCATTTTATTTTCAACCACCCTTTCTGTCTATGGGGTTAGACTCTATAATTCATAGATTCAGGGTGAGATACAGCATGGAGTCCACCCTTTAAGCCTGTCAAGTCCACGTTGTCAATCAAACATTTATACTGATCCGTTTTTATTCTCCCCACATTTAATTAGCTTTCCCCAAGAGTAGCTTTTCTACTCTTTTACACCCACAAGAAAATAAATCTGAGTTTTATATGGTGACATATATGTACTTTGATAATAAATTTACTTTAAACTTTGAACTTCTATCTTCCAAACAGCCACTAAGCCTTCAGCTAGAATTCTATTCATCTTCAGTCTCCACACTTTGAATCCTAATTGTTTCTCTATTTCCTTTGTTATTCTCTTTCCCTTCATATATTTATAAATATCTGATATTATTTTCCAGTATTTTATATACATCTTCATTGTCCTTCTAATCTTTTAAAATTTCTCTCCTGCACTTTTTAAACCCACTATGTTTCTTTTGTTTGCCTTAAATGACCATGTAATTTCCAATGAATCCATGGGTTTTAGATTTGGGACTTCCATCTCCCAGGTAAAGTGAATATATTTAGTCATGATCCTCACAATCTCTTCCTTGAACACATCCCTTTGCTTTGACATCAACTTATCTTCAAGTATCAGTTTCCACTTCACCTTTGCTAAACCACACATCGGTTTGGTGATAGTAGCCTTCCCCAAATTTGGAATTGATATTATTAATATTTCCTCGTCGTTTTCTTAAAACTAATTGAGTTATAATTATTCCCCTATTTTCACTTTCACCATGTTTGTTCCTTCAAATGCACATCAGTGTTTCTCCTTGTTGGACACTAATTAAATAGTTCTCTTGGATGCAGTTGAGGAATTTTGCACCCTCTGTAGCATTACCACTATTACTGTCTAAGCTAATCTGAGAGTAGCTGACATCCCCTGCTATTACATGCTCGTTATTTTTGCAGTTTTCAGAAATTATGCCAACTAATTCCCTAATCTGAGGAAAGACATCCTTGCCATAGAGGGAGTACAGAGAAGGTTCACCAGATTGATTCCTGAGATGGCAGGACTTTCATATGAAGAAAGACTGGATGAACTAGGCTTGTACTCGTTGGAATTTAGAAGATTGAGGGGGGATCTGATTGAAACGTATAAAATCCTAAAGGGATTGGACAGGCTAGATGCAGGAAGATTGTTCCCGATGTTGGGGAAGTCCAGAACGAGGGGTCATGATTTGAGGATAAAGGCAAAGCCTTTTAGGACCGAGATTAGGAAAAACTTCACACAGAGAGTGGTGAATCTGTGGAATTCTCTGCCACAGGAAACAGTTGAGGCCAGTTCATTGGCTATATTTAAGAGGGAGTTAGATATGGCCCTTGTGGCTAGGGGGATCAGAGGGTATGGAGGGAAGGCTGGTGCAGGGTTCTGAGTTGGATGATCAGCCATGATCATAATAAATGGTGGTGCAGGCTCGAAGGGCCGAATGGCCTACTCCTGCACCTATTTTCTATGTTTTCTATGTTTTCTCTAGAACATGGCTTAACAATCTGTCATTGACAGAGGGCAGGTGCTCCATGCCAATACGGCAGAGGTGTGCTGTCAGAGACACCTGCAAAGTAGACTGTGCGGAGAATGACTGGCAATGTTGGGACAACTTCAGACAGATTGTGCTTCGTTGTAGTTGAACATTGTCTGATACTGCTAATGTCTCCTGTGGACATTTGGAATAAGTCCAATGCATTAAATTTCAGGGCTGTAGTTAGTACTTTGACAGTCACAGAATGAGAGGCAAGTTGAGTACAGGTCATTCTTTAGCAGACAACACAACTAGACACAGCATGGAGTAGTCATAATTTCTGCTCATTCATTCTCAAGCAGGATGACTGGATCTGTCAGTAAGGTTGAAAGGGTGCAGAGAATGTTTACAAGGATGTTGCCGGGACTTGAGAAACTCAGTTACAGAGAAAGGTTGAATAGGTTAGGACTTTATTCCCTGGAGTGTAGAAGAATGAGGGGTGATTTGATAGAGGTATATAAAATTATGATGGGTATAGATAGAGTGAATGCAAGCAAGCTTTTTCCACTGAGGCAAGGGGAGAAAAAAACCAGAGGACATGGGTTAAGGGTGAGGGGGGAAAGGTTTAAAGGGAACATTAGGGGAGGCTTCTTCATACAGAGAGTGGTGGGAGTATGGAATGAGCTGCCAGATGAGGTGGTAAATGTGGGTTCTTTTTTAACATTTAAGAATAAATTGGACAGATACATGGATGGGAGATGTATGGAGGGATATGGTCCGTGTGCAGGTCAGTGGGACTAGGCAGAAAATGGTTCGGCACAGCCAAGATGGGCCAAAAGGCCTGTTTCTGTGCTATAGTTTCTATGGTTCTATGGTTTCTATGGTTCTATGGATGCCTGGATAAGGACAAATTTGTGCTTCCTAAAAAGGCTTTGCTCTTGAACATATAATAATGCAAAAGAAAATAAATATTTTTCCTACAATTATAAGAAAATGAGAGATGGGCCCTATAGAATTGACTTAATTTAAATATGGGAAAATGTTACTGATTGCATTTGTAAAGTGCCTGTACAATAGGAAAGCATGCCATGATATTCCACGGAGGAGAAACTACCCAGATAATGAGCTTTCCTAGAGTGAGGATTAAAGCAAGTATCTGAATGCTTAGCCTCATGGAAGTACAGCAACTGAGGATGATCTAATGATCATTTCACCTGATCAATTTTAAGTGCAGCTCACTTTGCCACCCACACTTCATTGCCCAAATGTTTCCACATTCCTTGTGAATACACTGCATGCAAAGTCAAATAGCCTATGAGAGGACTGTAGTACAGCTTTAAATATTTTTTAAAATTCTTATCATAGGAGGATATGTTAAATTAGTAAGGGAAATTAGGGAGGTGCATAGTGTTATGAATTTCCACCCGGATATTTGATTTTATTTGTCAGATCCAGTGGAAGGAACTCTGATCATGAACTGGAAAATATGTTTTTATATTCTCTTTTTTTTTGTTCCTCATTACCTAAAATTTGACCTGTGAGTTCTTGAACTATATGTGTGTGCATTTAGTTTCACTTATGGTGCAGGAAATAATCAGTTTAGTATTGTTAAAAAAGCATGTTTGGACTTACCTGGCCAATGTACTCTTGGCCACTCTATCCCTGGCAAGGCGGCAGAAAGATGGGGTGAGAGCAAATGTTTGGGAAATGTCGGAGATATGGGTGAGGGCAGCATCAATAGTGGAGGAATGGAAACCCCGTTCTTTGTAAAAGGAGGACATCTCTGATGACCTGCAAAACAAAGTCTCATACTGGGAACAGATGTTGCAGAGAAGAAGGAACTGGTATTTTTACAGGAGACCAGGTGGAAAGTAGTTTAATCAAGATAGCCTTGGGAATCGGTAGGTTTATAAAAGATATCAGAAGTTGGTTTGTCTCCAGGTGACGCAACATTTCACCTGCAAATCTTTTGTGGTTGTCTCCTGTATCCAATGTTCCAGATGTGGCCTCCTCTACACTAGTGAGACTCAACATAGATTAGAGGACTGCTTTGTCGAGCACTTTCCACTTCATCTCAAAAATTTTCTAGTGGCTAAGCATTTTAATTCCTAGCCCTATCACTGTTTCAACATGTCGGTCTGCGGCCTCCTCTTCTCCCACAATGAGACCACTCTCTAGGTGCAAGAGCAACAATCTAGGTAGCCTCCAGCCTGATGACATGAACATCTAATTCTCCAAATTCCAATAATTTTTCCCTTCCCCTTCCCTCTTTTTCATTTCTCCACTGCTTCTCCTCACATGCCTATCACCTCCCCATGATGCCTCTGTTCCTTCCCTTTCTCCTCTGGTCCACTCTTCTCCCTTATCAAATTTATTTTTCTCCAGCCTTTTACTTTTTCCACCAATTGCCTACTAGCTTCTCACTTCATCACCAGCCCCCCCACCCACCTGACTCTACCTATCTCCTTCTAGCTTGTTTGTCTTCCCCTACTACCCATCTTTTTCTGGTTTCTTCCCTCTTTATTTCCAGTCCAGATGAAGGGTCTTGGCTCAAAACGTTGACTATTTATTTCCGTAGATGCTGCCTGACCTTCTGAGTTCCTCCAGCATTCTATATGTGTTGCTTATTTTAAATACTGCTTTTGTGGGGAGCTATACGTATGTCAAGGCCTGCATAGAAGTGAACATTCACATTGGGATTATATCTCAGTTTATTCTATTTATATGCTTATCTGTTCCCATGATAAACAGCAAACTATTCAAACGTTACTTTGAAAACATGTTGACTCTGATGAGCTTATATTCATGTTGCAAACCTACATGATTCAAGCAGGGTGTGCCAAACCAATGGTTTCCAAAAGGTGAAGTCATATGTTTTTTTGTATTAGTTATCATATGAAAGCGCATTTATTTTTATTTTGTAGCTGTATTCAGTTGGCTTGATTCATTTATTCTGCTTCTAGTGAACCGATCAACCTAATACATTTGGATTTATCAACAATATACAGAAGAGACCAAGCACTAAGTTTATTAACAAATTTCAAGAGGATTTGGATTGTGCAAACTAACCCTGGCATAATTTCTGAGCTGGCATTCCATCTTAGGCCTTGAGCTGGTAAGATAACTTTCAAGCTAAGACTGCAGAGAAATTTTAACACTTAAGAATTCATTTGATTTTATGACATCTTTCCTATAGGAGTATCATAATACTATAAATTAATATTAGGGCATATTATGCCATAAAAGCCTTCAGTCTGTTGCCATTAACTCTCCTTCCCAAAGTGATGCCTCATGGCTTTATGACAATGCAGATAATGGAGACACAAGGAATTGCAGATGCCAGAATCTGGGGCAACACACAAAGTACCCGATGGGTTCAGCAGCTCAGGCAGTAATTATGGAGGGAAATGAAAAGACAACATTTCAGGTCAAGACCCTTCATCTGATCTGAAAAGAAAGTGGGAAATAACCAATATAAGGTGGAGAAAATGGGTGAACCAAGATCTACAAAGTGATAAATGGATCTAGGTAAGCGCTGATTTTAGATGGAAGGCAGCAAGAGGATGTCAGAAGCTGGGATATGATAGTTGGAAGATATCAATAGAAAGTAAATACCTGGGGTTCTTGCTGGGGCCAAAGTGAGGAGCCTGGATATGAAACTGGAAAACATGGGGGAAGCTAATGGCAGAAACAAGTGCCCAGGAAGGGCACATGGCTGTGGCAGCGAGTCTGGCTGACCACAGTGCCAAAGAGCAGGAAAGCAGCAGAGATCAAAGAGGAGGAACAGTGAAGTGTGTGGGGGGGGGGGGGTTCTCACACACACTTACTAGTTATTTCCCACTTTCTTTTGAGATGGAATATGAGGGCAGACTAACCAAAAGTATTTTTAGTTTTATAAAGAGTAAAAGTAGGTGAGAGTTGATATTGGACCACTGGAAAATGATACTGGTGAGTTAGTAATGCAGGAACAAAGAAATAGCAGATGAACTTAATGGGTACTTTGCATCTGTCTTCACTGTGGAAGACACTAGCAGTGTGCCAGAATTTTGTGAGTGTCAGAATACAGCTGTGAGTGCTATTGCAATTACGAAAGAAAAAGTGCTGGCAAACTCAAAGGTCTTAAGGTGGCTAAGTGTCCTGGACCAGATGGATTACATCCCAGAGTCCTGAGAGAGGTTGCTGAGGAGACAACGGATGCATTGGTTATGAACTTCTAAGAATTACTTGATTTCCACATGGTCCTGGAGGACTGAAAAATTGCAAATATCGCTCCACTCTTTAAGAAGGGAGCAAGGCAAATGAATGGAAATGATAGGTCAGTTAGCCTGACCTCAGTGGTTGGGAAAGTGTTGGAGTCTATTATTAAGGATGAGGATTCGAGGTACTTGGAGACTAACGATAAAGTTAGTCAAAGTCTGTATGGTTTCTGTAAAGGGAAATCTTGCCTGACAAATCTGTTAGAGTTCTTTGAGAAAGTTACAAGTGGGGTGGACAAAGGATAGGCAGTGGAAGTCATTTACTTGGATTTTCAAAAGACGTTTAATAAGGTGGCACACATGAGGCCGCTTAACAAGAAAAAAATCCTATGGTGTAACAGGAAAGATACTGGATAGCGGAATAACTGACAGGCAGGAGACAGCAAGTTGGAATAAAAGGGGCCTTTGCAGGTTGGCTGCCAGTGACTAGTGGTGTTCTTCAGGGTCAGTATTGGTATTGCTGCTTTTCACATTGCTTGTCAATGATTTGGATAATGGAATTGATGGCTTTGTGGCAAAGTTTGCAAATGATTCGAAGGTAGGTGGAGGGTTAGGTAGTGCTGAGGAAGCAATGCAATTGCAGCAAGATAACACGAATTGGAAGAATGGGCAAAAAGTAGCAGATGGAATACAGTCAACACACATCAAAGTTGCTGGTGAACGCAGCAGGCCAGGCAGCATCTGTAGGAAGAGGTGCAGTCGACGTTTCAGGCCGAGACCCTTCGTCAGAACTAACTGAAGGAAGAGTGAGTAAGGGATTTGAAAGTTGGAGGGGGAGGGGGAGATCCAAAATGATAGGAGAAGACAGGAGGGGGAGGGATAGAGCCAAGAGCTGGACAGGTGATAGGCAAAAGGGGATACGAGAGGATCATGGGACAGGAGGTCCGGGAAGAAAGACAAGGGGGGGGGACCCAGAGGATGGGCAAGAGGTATATTCAGAGGGACAGAGGGAGAAAAAGGCGAGTGAGAGAAAGAATGTGTGCACAAAAATAAGTAACAGATGGGGTACGAGGGGGAGGTGGGGCCTTAGTGGAAGTTAGAGAAGTCGATGTTCATGCCATCAGGTTGGAGGCTACCCATACGGAATATAAGGTGTTGTTCCTCCAACCTGAGTGTGGCTTCATCTTTACAGTAGAGGAGGCCGTGGATAGACATGTCAGAATGGGAATGGGATGTGGAATTAAAATGTGTGGCCACTGGGAGATCCTGCTTTCTCTGGCGGACAGAGCGTAGATGTTCAGCAAAGCGGTCTCCCAGTCTGCGTCGGGTCTCGCCAATATATACAAGGCCACATCGGGAGCACCGGACGCAGTATATCACCCCAGCCGACTCACAGGTGAAGTGTTGCCTCACCTGGAAGGACTGTTTGGGGCCCTGAATGGTGGTAAGGGAGGAAGTGTAAGGGCATGTGTAGCACTTGTTCCGCTTACATGGATAAGTGCCAGGAGGGAGATCAGTGGGGAGGGATGGGGGGGACAAATGGACAAGGGAGTTGCGTAGGGAGCGATCCCTGCGGAATGCAGAGAGAGGGGGGGAGGGAAAGATGTGCTTAGTGGTGGGATCCCGTTGGAGGTGGCGGAAGTTACGGAGAATAATATGTTGGACCCGGAGGCTGGTGAGGTGGTAAGTGAGGACCAGGGGAACCCTATTCCTAGTGGGGTGGCGGGAGGATGGAGTGAGAGCAGATGTACGTGAAATGGGGGAGATGCGTTTAAGAGCAGAATTGATAGTGGAGGAAGGGAAGCCCCTTTCTTTAAAAAAGGAAGACATCTCCCTCGTCCTAGAAAGAAAAGCCTCATCCTGAGAGCAGATGCGGCGGAGACGGAGGAATTGCAAGAAGGGGATGGCGTTTTTGCAAGAGACAGGGTGAGAAGAGGAATAGTCCAGATAGCTGTGAGAGTCAGTAGGCTTATAGTAGACATCAGTGGAGTCAGTAGGCTTATAGGACGAGGGAGATGTCTTCCTTTTTTAAAGAAAGGGGCTTCCCTTCCTCCACTACAATTCCTCCGTCTCCGCCGCATCTGCTCTCAGGATTTTTTTTTAGCCAAAGAGTAATGAATCTGTGGAATGCTCTGCCACTGACTGCAGTGGAGACCAAGTCCGTAGGTATATTTAAGGCGTATATTTGATGCCTTGACCAATCATTTCCTGATTGGTCAAGGCATCAAAGGACATGGTGAGAAGGCAGATGTATGAGTTAACTAGGATCTGGGATCAGCCATGATGGAATGGCGGAGCAGACTCGATGGGCTGAATGGCCTAATTCTGCTTTTATGTCTTTTGATCTTAATTGTTTCTTCAGGTTTTTTTTTACATGGAAGTAATTCTTTAATCTGAATTACCACTAAGCAACTTGTGCAAGATGGACTATTTACATGTTTCAACTATTAGAACCAAGGAAACTATTTGAAGTTCAGGCATGCGGGCTGGTTTGCTTCAGGGCACAAGGTGTTCCAAAACTGTTGGCTGCACTTAAACTGTCCAATAAGTATAAATATTGCAAATTTTACCCGTGGATATCTTTCGGTCCTTTTCTTATTCTGCTGTAAATAAGATGAAACTAAACCTTATGTCATTTGGTAATCCATAATTATGTTCAGAGCAGAAGGACATCATCAGATCCAGCTCATTTCAACTGAGCAGATGATGATATCTTTCAATCTTATGGATCTATATTTTCTCTTCCTGTTCAATTCTAAAATTTAACTGCTACAGCTACGTTTCTGGGCACCTCTACCAAAATTTCATTGCTATCCTATTTCACTGGTTAGACCTTCCACTTACATCTTAGAACTACATTGACAGTGAAGCTGTCATGTTAATACGGTTACATAAATGTTATTATGTAAACGTTTCTGCAAACTGAGTTGTTGCTTCTTTTAACTTTTTCTTCGAAGAATATGATTAAAACAAAATGCAAATAAAAACGAATAACACTTTGTAAGTATACTTATGAGACTCCCTTGTGAAAAATGTTTTGTAAGTAGAATACATAAAATGACCATTCTGAAGGACACAAAGTATGTGTGGAAAAGATTCAATCACCATTGTGCATTTCCTATAGATCAGGGGTGGCCAACCTTTTGCATTCCATGCGTCAATTTTTTCACGCATGAGTTCAGGCGCCATGCAACCCTTGTATCTCCATTCAATTCTTGTAAAAATATGTTAATATAGACGTATTTAGCATTTTTACATATATTGATTTAATATAAAAACAAGATAAAACATTGCTTACCTTAATGAGACTTCTTTTAACAAATATATTTTGTCTTCTTTTGATTTCTTCCTTTTTCTTAATCACATTCTTTCCGTAACTCAGATTCACTAGCTTCAGATTTCCTTCTATTTCAGTCTGATGTTGTGTTTTATAGTGCCTATTAAGATCATGTCTTCTATTGTGAAAGTGTTTTCACGAACAATGCACAACAATTATCCTGATGGACCCGCTTAAATAAGAACTCATTTTCCCACAGTTCATTGAATTCACGCTTACTATCACTTTCTGCTTTTCTTTTGCTCATTTTCTTTTGCACTGTGATGGGTAACTGAATGTGAAAACAAGGCTTAATTTTCAAAAAAGTACAAAACTGCAAATGTTCACAAAGGACAAACAAAGCACAACTCCGTAGCGCACGAGCGTCAATCGTAAACTGACTGGCAACAACCTGCGACACACCACTGGTGCAGACGCCTGGCGCCTCAGGATCAGACAAGTACCAAACGTGTATTGAACAGTTATGGAACGACTGCAGAACAAAAATCCTTCTTTCCTAGTTTAACTCATTGAATATTTTTTAAAAAATTGAAAACAGATTAATGTGAAAGAAGATAACATTTGCCAAAAGATGTGCACGAAATAATAAAATCGCTGAAAATAATTGCTAAGTTTTAAATTTATTCTCAGTAAAACCCATTTCTAGCTCTAAGCTACTTGAATTCCTGTTATAGATTCTTTTTTCTACAAATTGGTTTTTGGTTAATAGTTTTTGCATGAGTAGGCATACTTTTTTGTTATTATCACTGGGGTGCAATGCGCCACTTCTAATCATCCAATTCACCACTTTTGGCGCATGCACCATAGGTTGGCCATCCCTGCTGTAGACTCCTGAGGTAGAATGGATGTTCAAATGTGCACAAGAATATAGTTGCCTGTAGCTGTACCTAAGGTCAAGGGAACCTTCAGAGGGAAAGTTATACAAAAAAATTCTCTATGCTTGCCAAAAAATGACCTTCCTCCTTTCTAAATGAATGGGCAGTACGAGTATGCAGTATTTATGGGCTTGCATGTTTTTATACTTGTTTTTATGAATATGTGTCTCCATGTATTTGACTGAGTTCATAAGTACATCTGCATATGTAGTTGTCAGTTTTGTGGCTATGTCTGAGTCAGTGTGTGTATGAGTGTGTGTATGCATGTGGGATTGGTTAAAGATTAAGTATGTGTTAGTTTGTGTGTATGTGTTTTTGAGAGAGTGAAGTAGAGAGTTTATATATACTAAGTGAATTTTGCGTTTTATAAATTCCGGTCAAGATGGCACCAAGCTGCAGTCTCTCTTGAGGTAATGGCTCAGACTTAGTTGTGTTCTAAGTTTGTAGGAATGGTTTTGGGGCGAGCGGGGTGGGTTAAGGGTCAGATTAGGGTCTAGGGACAGAGATGTGAAGGAGTTAGAGGTCAGACTAGAGTCTAGGTCTCTGCTCTGCAATCGAAGGCCAGCAATGTAGACGAGTGACGAAGAACAAAGGACATCTACAGATTTGGCCTCTGCTCTGCACTTGAAGACCAGTGCTACAAAGGACATCTGGATTCTATACCTCTATTCTGCACTTGAAGACCTGTAAAGTACATGTGGGACAAAGAACATCTGGAGTTTGGGCCAGGCAGCATCTATGGATAGAAGAGCCTAGGATATCTAGGATCTAGGGATGAAAATTGCCAAATATCTTTAGCCTCCTGAGGAAATATCAGAACCAGAATCAGATTTAATAGCACCAACATGTGTTGTGAAATTTGTTAATTTTACCGCAACAATACAATGAAATAAATGATAAATATGTGTAGAGAAAAAAACTGAGTTGCATTAAGGATATACGTGTGTTTATTAAATAGCTAAGTTAAAATAAGTAATGCAAAAAAACAGAAATAAAAAAAGTGGGGTAGTGTTCATGGGTTTAATGTCCACTTAGAAATCAGATGGCAGAGGAGAAGAAGTCTTTAGGCTTCTGTACCTTTTCCCCAATGGTAACAGTGAGAAGAGGACCTTTCTAGTGTGGTGGGGATCCTTAACAACCTGGTATATCTCACTTCTGTATGTCCTTACATCACCAGCTGAAATTCTGCCAACAATGGTTGTATCATCAGCAAATTTATAGATGGCATTTGAACTATGGCAATCCACATGATCATAGGTGTAGAGACAGTAGAGCAGTGGGTTAAGCACACATCCCTGTGATATGCCAGTGTTGATTGTCAGCAAGGTGGAGAAGTTATTTCCAATCTGCACAGAGAGCTTTTCTGGCCATGGCATTTATGTGGTTGAGCCAGAAAAGGCTATTGGTGATACTCATTCATTTACCTCTCATCCTCAACACGTTTGATGTAGACAGAAGCATGTGCATCATCTCACCCCTATCCAACAACCAGCTCTTTTGTTTTGCTGACATTGAGGAAAAGGTTGTTGTCATGATGCCATGTCACTAAGCTAGGTGGAAAAGGTAACGGATTGTAGAAGAAGGAGAGAAGAGTGGATCATGGCAGAAAGAGGAGTAGGAGGGGCAGCAGGAGGAAGTGAAAAGCAGGTGAGGACAAGAGAAGAGGTAAGAAGGGGTTCAGAGTGGGGAACTGAAGAACAGGGAAGGGGGAGGGGAAGAATTATCAGGCTGGAATAATCGATGTTGCTCCTTCAACTTGAGAGGCGCCACATCATGGCAATAGGGAGGCCATGGATAGACATACCTGAATGTGAATGGGGATTGGAATTAAAATGTTGGCCACTGGGAAATCCTGCTTTTTGTGGAAGGAGTGAAGGTGCTTGACAAAGGATTCCCCTAATCTACGTCAGGTCTCTCCAATGTAAAGGAGGCCAAATTGGGAGCACTGGATATAGTAGACAACACCAACAGTCAACATACCTGAACAGTTCTCTTCAACAATGGACCTGGCCAGTTGCCCTCCGACAACAGAGTCGACCAGTTTACCTCACCACCATCCTCCTCTAACTGGTAGAACTGGTCCTCAGACTCATCAATTTTGGCTCCTCCTACATTTCCAACCTCAAGGTGTAGTCATGTGCACACGCATGGCTGCTAGCTATGACATGGAATGGTCCATATTCTAAACTGTTCCTGGCAATGCTCCCCAACTCTTTCTCAACTATATGCACCCATGCTGAGCTAATCAGTTTTTCAATTTTGCCTCATACTTCCACCCTGATCTTAATTTAACATGATCCATTTTTTAATAGCTTTCTCCCCTTTCTCCATTTACCTGTCTCCATCTCTGGAGACAAAATGTCTACTGATGTCTTTTATAAATCCACCAATTCCTTCAACTATCTTGCCAGCTCTCTTCCCACCCTGTCTCTTGTAAAAAATGCCATTCTTTTTTCTCAGTTCCTTCATCTCTGCTGCATTGTTCACAGGATGAGGCTTTCCATTCCTGGATATCAGAAACTTTCTCTTACTTCAAAGAAGGGGATTTCCCTTCCACCACCATTGAAGCTGCACTCACCTATATCTCCCCCATTTTGGACCATCCACACTCACTCCTTCTTCCCACTGCCCTAACAGGGATAGATTTCCTCTTGCCCTCACCTAGCTCACATAAGCCTTTGCATCCAACAAATCATTGTTTGCAACTTCTGCCATCTTCAATAGGATCTTGTCATCTTTACTTCCCCCTTCTGCGTTCCAAAGGGATCACTTCCTCCGTGATTCACTTGTCCATTCGTCACTCCCCACTAATCTCCCTGCTGGCACTTAACCCTGTAAGCAGAAAACTGCTCCTGCCCATTCATCTCCTCCCTCATCTCCATTCAGGGCCGCAAAACCTTCCAGGTGAGGTAACACTGCACCTGCAAATCTGTTAGGACCATCCACTGTACTCACTGCTCCCAATGTGGCCTGACCTGCATTGGTGAGACCTGATGTAGATTAGGGTACCACATTCTAGAAACATAGAAAACTTACAGCACAATACAGGTCCTTTGGTCCACAAAGCTGTGCAAAACTTGTCCTTACCTGAGAAATTACCTTGGGTTACCCATAGCTCTCTATTTTTCTAAGCTCCATGTACCTATCCAGGAGTCTCTTAAAAGACCCTATCATTTCCGCCTCCACCACCATCGCCGGCAGCCCATTCCATGCTCTCAACACTCTATGCATAAAAGAACTTACCCCTGACACCTCCTTGGTACCTACTTCCAGGCACCTTAAAACTGTGCTCTCTTGTGCTAACGATTTCAGTCCTGGGAAAAAGCCTCTGACTATCCACACGATCAGTGCCTCTCATCATCCTGTACACCTCTATCAGGTCACCTCTCATCTTCTGTCGCTCCAAGGAGAAAAGGCCAAGTTCACTCAACCTATTCTCATCAGGCATACTCCCCAAGCCAGGCAACATCCTTGTAAATCTCCTCTGCCCCCATTTCTATGGTTTCCACATCCTTCCTTTAATAAAGTGACCAGAACTGAGTACAGTACTCCAAGTGGGGTCTGACCTGAGTCCTATATAGCTGCAACATTACCTCTCGGCTCTTAAACTCAATCCCAGGATTGATGAAGGCCAATGCACCATATGCTTTCTTAACCACAGAGTCAATCTGCGCAGCAGTTTTGAGTGTCTTATGGACTCGGACCACAAGATCCCTCTGATCCTCCACACTGCCAAGAGTCTTACCATTAATACTATATTCTACCATCATGTTTGTCCTACCAAAAGGAAACACCTCACACATATCTGGGTTGAACTCCATCTGCCACTTCTCAGCCCAGTTTTGCATGCTATTAATGTCCCGCTGTAATGTCTGACAGCCCTCCACACTATCCACAACACCCCCAACCTTTGTGGCATCAGCAAATTTACTAACCCATCCCTTCACTTCCTCATCCAGGTCATTGATAAAAATCACGAAGAGTAGGGGGTCCAGAACAGATCCCCAAGGCACACCACTGGTGACCGACCTCCATGCAGAATATGACCCATCTACAACCACTCTTTGCCTTCTGTGGGCAAGCCAGTTCTGGATCCACAAAGCAAGGTCCCCTTGGATCCCATGCCTCCTTACTTTCTCAATAAGACTTGCATGGGGTACCTTATCAAATGCCTTGCTGAAATCAATATACACTACATCTACCGCTCTTCCTTCATCAATGTGTTTAATCCTCTAAAAATTCAATCAGGCTCGTAAGGCACGACCTGACTTTGACAAAACCAAAGCACCTTTGCTCCATCCTCAGAAAGCAAGATTCCCAGTAGGCAACCATTTAAATTTGAGTCCCTATTCATATTTGGACAAGTCAGTCCATCACCTCCTCTACTGTCACAGTGATGCATTTCTCAGACTGGAGAAACAATACTTCATATTCTGTCCAGGTATCAATCATCCTGACGGCATGAACATTAATTTCTCAAACTTCCAGTAATCTTACCCCTTCCCTCTTCTTCAATGCCTTATTCAGACCCCACTTATCTCTTCTCTTCTCCTGACCTACCTATCACATATCCCTGGTGCCCTTCCTCCTTCCTCTTTTCCCATTGAATGCTCTCCCCTCCTGCCGGATTCCTTCTTCTCTACCTATTCCATCTATCACCTCCTAGCTTCTTACTTGATCCATTCTCCACCTCCCACCTGACTTTTCCTATCACCTTCTAGCTTATACACCTTCCACTCCCCCCACCAATATATTCTGGATTCTCCCCCCTATTTTTCCAGTCCCGATGAAGGGACTCGGCCTGAAATGACAACTGCTTATTCATTTCCATAGATGCTGCCTTACCTGCTGAGTTGCTCGAGTATTTAGTGTGTGTTGTTCTTCCAATATATATTTTGCCATCAAGATGGGCCATGAAATGTTCATCTAGTGCTTCTCAACCAAAATTTACTAAACCGTAACACTTTGCCCTAACCAAGCTTGCTCCCAGACGCAGACTGGGAGATCATTATGCTGAACACCTACGCGCTCTGTCCACCAGAGAAAGCAGGATCTCCCAGTGGCCACACATTTTAATTCCACATCCCATTCCAATTCTGACATGTCTATCCACGGCCTCCTCTACTGTAAAGATGAAGCCACACTCAGGTTGGAGGAACAACACCTTATATTCCGTCTGAGTAGCCTCCAACCTGATGGCATGAACATTGACTTCTCTAACTTCTGCTAATGCCCCACCTCCCCCTCGTACCCCATCCGTTATTTACATACACACATTCTTTCTCTCACTCTCCTTTTTCTCCCTCTGTCCCTCTCACTATACCCCTTGCCCATCCTCCGGGTTTTTTCCCACCCCTCCCCCTTTTCCTTCTGCCTGGGCCTCCTGTCCCATGATCCTCTCATATCCCTTTTGCCAATCAACTGTTCAGCTCTTGGCTTCATTCCTCCCCCTCCTGTCTTCTCCTATCATTTTGGATATCCTCCTCCCTCTCCCACTTTCAAATCTCTTACTAGCTCTTCCTTCAGTTAGTCCTGACTCGGCCTGAAAAGTCAATTGTACCTCTTCCTAGAGATGCTGCCTGGCCTGCTGCATTCACCAGCAACTTTGATGTGTGTTGCTTGAATTTCCAGCATCTGCAGAATTCCTTGTGTTTGCTCCTTTCTTAAACATGATGGGAGCATGATTTGCCACTGGACTTCAAATTATGTTTATTCCTTTATTTTCAGTGTTTCTTCACTCTTTGCTCAGGCATTAAATAAGAGAAGTACACAGAAACTCAGCCCAGCGCCTCTACGGATTAGTAGCCAGAGGTGACTTTAATTATTAAAGGCCTGTACATGACAAATGATGACCAGTGAAATGGGTTGTAACAGCACCACATCCTAAAAGTTGTACTCAGTTGTAGCAGACGTGCACTTGGCTCAAGGCCTTGAATATTTTCAAACTGCTGTCAAGCACAATGGAGCATGCAAGTTTACCTATATTGTCTGGAGCTGAAACAGAATCTGAGGGATCGAAGAAAAAAGCGGACTGGAAATTGGAGGACCAAATGGTGCCTAGGATTGATGAAGAGTTTGGCGGGTCAGTCGTTAGAAGATCAGTGTTGGAAGGTTTGTGTCTGATAGATCAACTATCAGACGTTTGGACATGGGATGCCGAAGCCCATCAGAAGATTGGTTTCTAGAGTGGAGATAAGAAATTGAGGAGTAGGATATTTGCCAGTAGTTTTTCTTGAAGCAGTGCATTTTGATATGTTTACTTGAGTATGTGAATTGGGCCTTGGATGAATGACTGACCTAAGAGATGGCATCACAATCAGTGCTGATTGCCCGCTGTATTGACCTGAAGTATTGGTTATTATTCTGCTCCCAAATATCAGGACTTGGATTTACACTTCCATTCCTCTGATTCAGATCTACAAGTGATCAAGCTGGATCTTAGTGAAGCTTGTTGCAGACTTTCAGGAAGATTTTCTGCCTTACATCTGACTTACTCTTCCTGTGGGTGTAGCTATCTAAGTCAAATTGAAATGTACAGCATTCTCCCTTATATTTTGTCATGTGGTTAAGAAAACAACTATTCAATGGTTCATTGAACAGCTGAAGAACACAGCAAGGAGGAGGAAAGTGAGGAAAAGGTGTTGTAGACATGAAATGGTTTAACTTGCCCAAGAGGAATAGCAGCATTTATTTTGGCTCAGGATGACATGACTGAGGTCCTCTAGCAAAGGATGTTGTCAGCAAACACATCTCACCCTAGTGGCTACACATGGCATTGCAACCAAACTGTTCATATCTGGTGTCTGCATGCAGTTGATTCCAGGAAGCTCTATCCTCTTGGTCCACGTACCCAATTTACAGTTCGTTAACTAAGATGTTTTCACCACTTCTCAACACTGAGCATAATATGTCATCATTATTTTTCCTTTGAATCACTATGAGATAATGTTGTTGAGCTCATCATGCAGTAACCTTGTCTAGAATTACATTGAAATAGTTACGTGTGCAGAATATTACATCTTTCATATCCTTCTCCCTATAGGTCGTGCACTTGCATCATATATTACCCACCTGGTTTAATGCCAATTTTGTATGAGTTACGACATGGGCAAACTGTTGTAAAAATACTGTGGAATATTAGAGTCTGCTGATTATTACATGGGCAATTGAACCTGAATGATAATAAGTGATAGATAATCATATCAGATTTAAAATATGTAAAAATAATAAACATAACTACATCTCCCAGATTTCTTAAACTGGTGGCTGAGGGGATTGTGGAGGCATTAGTAATGATCTTTCAAGAATCACTAGATCCTGAAATGGTTGAGAAAGACTGGAAAATTGCAAATGTCACTCCACTCTTCAAGGATGGGGAGATGCAGAAGAAAGGAAACTATAGGCCAATTAGTCTGACCTCAGTGGTTGGGAGGATGTTGGAATCGATTAATAAAGATGAGGTCTCAGTGTACTTGGAGACACATGATAGAAAGGGCCATAGTTTCCTCAAGGGAAAATCTTGCCTGACAAATCTGCTGGAATTCTTTGAAGAAATAGCAAGCAGATAGACAAAAGAGAATCAGTTGATCTTGGGTATTTGGGTTATCAGAAGGCATCTGACAAGGTGCTACACATGAGACAGCTAAACAAGCTACAGGCCCATGGCATTACAGATAAGATTCTAACATGGATAAAACAGTGGCTAACTAGCAGAAGACAAAGAGTGGGAATAAAAAAGTCTTTTCTGGTTGGTTGCCTGTGACTAGTGGTGTTCCACAGGGGTCTGTGTTGGGACCGATTCTTTTAACTTTATATGTCAATGATCTGGATGATGGAAGTGATGGCTCTGTTGCAAAGTTTGCAGATGATATGAAGATAGGTGGAGGGGCATGTAGTTCTGAGTAAGTAGAGAGGTAACAGAAGGCCTTAGACAGATTAGGAGAATGGGCGAAGAAATGGCAGATGGAATACAGTGTCAGGGAGTGTATGGTCATGCACTTTGGTAGAAGGAATGAAAGGATTGACTATTTTCCAAATAGCGAGAAAATACAAAAAACTGAGGCACAAAGGGACTTGGAAGTCATTGTGCAAGATTCCCTAAAGGTTAACTTGCAGGTTGAGTCTGTGATTAAGAAGACATTCATTTCAAGAAGACTAGAATATAAAAGCAAGGATGTAATGTTGAGATTTTATAAAGCACTGGTGAGGCCTCATTTAGAATATTGTGAGCAGGTTTGGGCCCAGTAGGGATGTCATGAAACTAGAGAGGGTTCAAAGGAGGTTCACGAAAATGATTTCAGTATTGAATGGCTTTCATATGAAAAACATTTGATGACTCTTGGTCAGTACTCGCTAGAATTCAGAGGAATCAGGGGAGATTTCATTGAAACCTATCGAATGGTGAAAGGCCTTGATAGAGTGGCTGTTAAGGATGTTTCCTATGTTGGGAGAGTCTAAGACTAGAGGATGCAGCCTCAGAATAGAGCGGTGTCCTTTTAGAATGGAGGTGAGGAGAAATTTCTATAGGTAGAGAGTGGTGAATCTGCAGAGTTCCTTGCCATAGGCAGCTGTGGAGGCCAAGTCTTTATGTAATTTTAAGGCAGAGGTTGATAGATTCTTGATCGGTCAGGCATGAAATGATGTGGGTAAAGTCAGGAGATTGGGGCTGAGATTGAAAATTGGATCAGCCATGATGAAATAGCAGAGCAGAGTCAATCGGCCAAATAGCCTAAGTCTGCTCCTATATCTTATGGTCTTATCTCCACAAGCACACACAGTCACACAGCCACACACAAACATAGACACATTGAGCAACATGCACACGTTCAACGGCTATAGTTGGCATTAGTGGCAGACCAATTGTTTCACACAGGGAGAGAGCTTCACACAGGTCGGGGAGAAGGGTTTAAAAAAGGAGCATTTTGCAGGGCTCTACACATTAACAGCGAACCAATTGATTCGTGATCCATTAGCAGGAGTAAATAAAAGTAAAGCAGGATCCAACACAGAGCAACCATTGTGTGAGTGGACCAGTGTAGGAGTGGGAACTTGAGGCTTTGGTCATAAAGGCTTTGGTGGGGAGGCACAGGTAAGTAGCAGGTAAGGCTTTTGAAGTGGTTGAATAAAAAGTAACTAAATTACAGCTAATTAAATAAAGGGATGATGCAGAATCAGGTGATTTGCTGTAACTGCATGTGGGAGCTGGTGATGACCTGATAGAGATGTATATGATGATGAGAGGCATTGATCGTGTGGATAGTCAGAGGCTTTTTCCCAGGGCTGAAATGGTTGCCACAAGAGGATACAGGTTTAAGGTGCTGGGGAGCAGGTACAGAGGAGATGTCAGGGGTAAGTTTTTTACTCAGAGAGTGGTGAGTGTGTGAAATGGACTGCTGGCAACGGTGGTGGAGGTGGATACGATAGGGTCTTTTAAGAGATATTTAGATAGGTACATGGAGCTTAGTAAAATAGAGGGCTACAGGTAAACCTAGTAATTTCTAAGGTAGGGACATGTTCGGCACAACTTTGTGGGCCGAAGGGCCTGTGTTGTGCTGTACGTCTTCTATGTTTCTATGTTTCTATGGTGGACCCCATTGTGGTTCCTGGTGACCACATCTGCAGCAAATATTGGCTGCTCAAGGAACTCAGGCTCAAAGTTGATGACCTGGAATCTTAGCTTCAGATACTGTGGCAAATTAAGGAGGGGGAGAGTTACCTGGATTCTCAGTTTCAGGAGGCAGTCGCACGCATTAGATTAGCTTTTTCAAATTTGATCTGTGGTCAGGGGCAAGGGGGGGTGACTTCGACTGAGATAGGTAGTTGTATCCAAGAGACAGTGCTGAAGGAGCCTAAGCTCTTGAGCTTGTCCAACAGGTTTGAGATTCTTCCTACCTCTGTGGATGAGAGTTGGGTCTACAGGAAAAATGAGCAACCTGACTGTGGCACTGTAGTTTAGGGAGCCATTCAAGAGTGGGGAGAGAAGAGAAATGCAGTGCTTATTGGGGATAGTATAATCAGGAGAATAGACAGAGCTCTCTGTCGTGAGGATAGAGTGTCCTGAAGGCTGTGTTGCTTGCCTGGTGCCTGGGTTTGGGACATCTTATCTGACCTGCAGAGGAATTTGCAGTGGGAGGGGAAAGATCCAGTTGTTGCAGTCTATGTGGGTACCAATGTCATATGTAAAATGAAGAATGAGGTTCTGATAAGGGAATTTGAGCAGCTAGGGACGAAATTAAAAAGCAGAACCAAGAAGGTGGTAATAACTGGATTACCACCTCAGCCACGTGAAAATTGGCATAGGATCAAGAAGATTAGAGAGTTAAATGTGTGGCTCAAGGATTGCTGTGGGAGAAGTGGGATTGAATTCATGGGAAATTGGCACCAGTATGGGGAAGGAGGGACCTGTACCAATGGGACAGACTCCACTTGAACCATGATGGGACCTAGATCCTAGTGTAATGCCCTGGTTCGTATTTTTTACTGTTATACTGTATAGATTTCATTTTTTGCTGTTCTGTGTGAGCTGCTTGTTTTCAGCTTATGTTTGGGTTACTACTGAGGATAAGAGAGAGGAGAAATGTGTGCCATCCAATTAGGATGGTCCGATTAAGGGAAGTTTTCTCTGGTGAGGAACACTAAGGTTGGGTTTGGAGCTTTTGTTCGAGAGGAGATGAAGAGAGAAGATGCTGGGGAGAACTGGTCATAGCATATGATCCGGTGGGAGACATGTATGTTCGAGATGGATTGTGAGCGATGTTCGGAGGGCATGTAAGAATGGAACAGCAGTTATCATGGGGGACTTAACCAGCACATAGATTAGGTGAACCAAGTCGGTCGAGGAAGTCTTGAGGAGGGCTTCATAGAATGCATCCTTGATGGTTTTCTTGAACAGCATGTTACTGAACCTACAAGGGAATGCGTTATCTTAGATCTGGTCCTGTGCAATGAGACAGGTAAAATTAGTGATCTTGTAGTTAGGGATCTTCTTGGAAAGAGTGATCACAGTATGATTGAGTTTCTCATACAAATGGAGGGTGCAATAGTTTGATCTAAAACCAGTGTGTTATGCCTAATGATGGAGACTACAATGGGATGAGGGAGGATTCGGCTTGTGTAGACTGGGAACACAGGCTATATGGTGGGATGCTTGAGGAACAGTGGAAGACTTTCAAAGAGATTTTTCTGTCATAAGGGGGGTGTTGGAGGTGGACCCAAATGCAAGAAACAGACACTGAAGTACTAGGAACAGGACTCGGTGTGTCAAGAAAGCAGGGAGAGTGGGGAAGAAAGGATGCTGGACATTGACACAGGCCCTGGATGAGACTAGGATGAAGGGCCTGGGCTAGGACATGGACAAGAAACACGGAACCCAGACAAGGAACTAGGAACAAGGAGCCTGGACAAGGACCTGGAACAAGAGCCTGGACAAGGACCCGGAACCTGGTTCCTGGTTGGGACTAGGAACCTGGGTCTTGACTCAGGTAGTACTGAGCCAACTTGTGGGCCTAAAGTTAAACAATTGCCTTGGTCCTGATGGAATGCATCCCAGGGTACTGAAATAAATGGCAGGAATTATAGTAGAGCTTTTGATGATGATATACCAAAATTCTCTGGACTCTGGGCAGGTCCCAGTAGATTGGAAGACGGTGAATGTCACACCACTGTTCAAATAAGGATGTAGGCAAAAGGCAGGTAACTAGGCCAGTTAGCTTAACATTTGTAGTTGGGAAAATGCTTGACACTGTCATTAAAGAAGAAATAACAAAGCACCAGGAAAGAAATGAATCCATCAGGCAGACCCAGCATGGATTCAGCAAAGGCAGATCCTATTTGACAAACTTATTGGAGTTCTTTGAAGATATAATGAGCACAGTGGATAGAGAGGAACAGATGAGCATTATTTACTTGGATTTCCAGAAGGTGTTTGATAAGGTGCCACATAAAACTTATCCATAAGATGAGGATACATAGGGTAGGAGGTGATGTATTAGCATGGATAGAGGATTGGTTAACCAATAGAAAGAGAATTGGATACATGGATATACTCTAGTTGGCATTCTGTGGTAAGCGGTGTGTCACAGGGGTGTGTGCTGGGCCCATAATGGTTCACAATATATATGAATGAATTGGAAGAGGGGACCAAGTGTAGTGTATTGAAGTTTGCTGATGATACTAATTTGAGTGGAAAAACAAGTTGTGCAAAAGATATGGAGTCTGCAGAGAGGTATAGATAGGTTAAGTGAATGGGCAAGGGTCTGGCAGATGGAGTACGTTGTTGGTAAATGCAAGGTCATCCACCTTGGGAGGAAAAATGAAAGAGCAGGTTATCATTTAAATGGTAAAACATTGCAGCATGCTGCTGTGCAGAGGGACTTGGGAGTGCTTGTGCATGAATCACTAAAAGTTGGGTTGAACCAATAGTAACAAGCTATCAAGAAGGCAAATAGAATGTTGGCCTTCATTGCTAGAGGGATTGAATTTAAGGGCAGGGAGGTCATGCTGCAACTATACAGGGTAACTGGTGAGGCCGCACCTGGAGTACTGCGTGCAGTTCTGGTCTCCTTACTTGAAGAAAGATCTACTGGCCTTGGAGGCAGTGCAGAGGAGGTTCACCAGGTTGATTCCAGAAATGAGGGGGTAAAACTATGAGGAGAGATTGAGTTGCTTGGGACTGTACTCGCTGCAATTCAGAAGAATGAAAGGAGATCTTATAGAAACATATAAGATTACCAAAGGGATAGATAAAATACAAGCGGAAAAGTTGTTTCCACTGGTAGATGAGGCTAGAACTAGGGCACATAGCCTCAAGATTTTGATGAGTAGATTTAGGATGGAGAAGAGGAGGAATTGCTTTTCCCAGAGAGTGGTGAATCTGTGGAATTCTCTGCCCAATGAAGCACAAGAAGCTACCTCAGTAAAGATATTTAAAACAAAGTTGGATAAATTTTTGTATCGTAGGGGAGTTAAAGGTTGTGGGGAAAATGCAGATAGGTGGACATGAGTCCAGGCCAGATCAGCCATGATCTTACTGAGTGGCAGAGCAGGCTTGATGGGCTAGATGGCCTACTCCTGCTCCTATTTCTTATGTTTTTATTTTAATATCATTAAGAACCTAATCCTAACATTCCCTTATAACTGTATTATGAGTTAAGGTTCCAATAGTACATGGCCATGTCATGTGATTATCATGAGATAACATCGGCATTAAATTTACCATCCTTCCATTCAAAAGATATGACTTATTCATAACTTACACCATTATAAATAATTTTTATTTATGCATCTTTACTTATTGCTTGCTGAGGTTTTTCTCTATTCAGTGCATTTGATTCAAACCCTCATTACAGGTTGTCCATTTGCATTTGACCATTTGCCAAAACTCATCATAAATTTTTAACTGCCATCCTCAAATAAACAATCAGTAACCTTATTCAAAAATGAACCAATAGTAAACCCTGTGTGTATTTAAAATCACATAATCACGTATTGCCAGGTACATTGAAATGACAAACTACAAACACAAAAAAAACATAATATGTTTGAAGTTATGGGTGTATTTTTTTCAAAATCTCATGTTTTGTACCAGAATTAAATGTTTGATTACTTGATTAAAAGAAGGCTTAACTATTTCATGTTAATTTCGAGAATGCAGAGTGGAAAAACACTACGTTTTCAGAGGTAGCTTAGTATTAGCAGGTTCCAGGTTCATAGCTGTGATGCTGATCTATGTTGATACGAATACTTAAATTTTAAAATTCTTACTCTTGCTCCTAAGTTTGTCCTAAATGCTCTATTTTGCTCTTCCAGCTGCCTAGCTCTTTAGGAGAGTCTTATAGTAATGACATACAGCACAGAAACAGGCACGTCAGACCAGTTCATACAATGCCAACCAAAATTTGACTCCCTGAATTTGTCGTATTTGCCTGATTTTGATCCCATATCTCTCTAAACCTTTCCTGTCCATGTACCCGTCTGAATGTCTTTCAACCACTGCAATAGTATTCATCTTTACAACTTGCTCTGGCAGCTCGTACACACATACCAACCACTCTCTGTGTGATAAACATAGCCTTCAGGTCTCTCTTAAATCTTGCCCCTCTCACCTTCAAGCAATGCCCTCCAGTATTAGACTCCCCTATTCTCTGGGAAAAAGGATGTGATCATTCACTTTATTCATGCCCGTCATAATTTTATAAGATCATTGTTGAGCCTCCTACATTCCAAGTGGAAATCCTGGCCCAAAGCCTAAAACGTATCCATTGGAACTTCAGAAGTCTAATCTCGGAAGTTCTCTCCCTAACAGTCACAACCTCTCTGGCTTTCTTTTCTCTTTACAAAAAGTTCAAAGTTCAGAGTAAATTTGGTATCAAAATACATACTGTATATGTCCCTATATACAAACCTGAGATTCATTTTCTTGTGGGCATACTTATTAAATCCAAGAACCGTAACAAAATTAATGAGAGACCACACCCAAATGGTGGAAAACAACCAATGTGCAAAAGATAGCAAACTGTGCAAATACAAAGAAAAAAAAAAGAAATAATAGTTTTAGATAATCAAGCAATAAATATTCAGAACATAAAATATGAGATGAACAGCCTTTGAAAGTGAACCCATACGTTGTGGGAATAGTTCAGAAATGGGGCAAGTAAAGCTGAGTGAAGTTACCCCACTGATTCAAGAATCTGATAGTTGAAGGGTAATAACTGTTCCTGAATCTGCTGGTGTGGGTCTGAGGCTTCTGTACATTCTTCCAGATGGCAGCAGTGACAAGAGATCATGATCTGGGTGGTGGGGTTGCCTGATGATCGATGATGCTTTCCTGTGACAGTGCTATATGTAGTTGTGCTCAATGGTGAGGTGGGCTTTATGTGTGATGGACTAGGCTGAATCCAATATGCTTTGTAGGAATTTTTGCTCAAGAGCATTCCATTCAATTGCATCACAACATAACAGGCAGTGATGCAACCAGTCAATATACTCTCCTTCATGCACCTATTAAAGTTTGTCAAAGTTTTAAGATGTTATTCTGGATTTTCACAAACTTCAAAGGAAGAAGAAGCCCTTGTGTGGCTAGGCATAGCTCAAATACCATCTAGAAATTCACTGATGATACAGCCATTGTTGGTAGAATCTCAGATGGAAACGATAGGGTGTATAGGAGTGAGATATACCAACTAGTGGAGTGGTGTCACAGCAACAACCTGGCACTCAACGTCAGTATTCCATCTGTCATTTCTTTGCCCATTCTCCTAATCTGTCTAAGGCCTTCTGTAACCTCTCTGCTTACTCAGAACCACATGCCCCTCAACCTATCTTCATATCATCTGCAAACTTTGCAACAGAGCCATCACTTCCATCATCCAAATCATTGACATATAATGGTAAAAGAATTGGTCCCAACACAGACCCCTGTGGAACACCACTAGTCACAGGCAGCCAACCAGAGAAGACTTTTTTATTCCCACTCTTTGGCTTCTGCTAGTTAGCCACTGTTTTATCCATGTTAGAATCTCACCTGTGATACGATGGGCCTGTAGCTTGTTTAGCTGTCTCATGTGTAGCACCTTGTCAGATGCCTTCTGAAAACCCAAGTACCCAACATCAACTGAATCTCCTTTGTCTATCTGCTTGCTATTTCTTCAAAGAATTCCAGCAGATCTGTCAGGCAAGATTTTCCCTTGAGGAAACTATGGCCCTTTCTATCATGGTCTCCAAATACCCTGAGACCTCTTCTTTAATACTCGACTCCAACATTTTCCCAACCACTGAAGTCAGACTAATTGGCCTATAGTTTCCTTTATTCTGCATCTCTCCATCCTTGGAGTGGAGTGACATTTGCCATTTTCCAGTCTTTCACGACCATTTCAGGATCTGTGATTCTTGAAAGATCAATATTAATGCCTCCACTACCTCTTTAACCACCTCTTTCAGAAATCTAGGAGATGCAGGTATGTTTATTATTTTTACATATTTTCAATCTGATGTGATTATCTATCACTTACCATCATCAAGGTTCAATTGCCCATGTAATAATCAGCAGACTCTAATATTCCACAGTATTTTTACAACAGTTTGCCCATGTTGTAACTCATACAAAATTGGCATTAAACCAGGTGGGTAATATATGATGCAAATGCACGACCTATAGGGAGAAGGATATGAAGGATGTAAACTCTCCACACATAACTATTTCAATGTAATTCTAAACAATGTAATTCTAAGCATGATGAGCTCAACAACATTATCTCATAGTGATTCAAAGGAAAAATAATGATGTCACTGTAGAGAAGTGGTGAAAGCACCTTAGTTAATGAACTGTAAATTGGGTACGTGGACCAAGAGGATAGAGCTTCCTGGAATCAACTGCATACAAACACCAGGTATGAACAGTTTGGTTGCAATGCCATGTGTAGCCACTAGGGTGAGATGAGTTTGCTGACACCATCCTTTGCTGGAGAACCTCAGTCATGTCCTCCTGAGCCAAAATACATGCTGCTATTCATCTTGGGCAAATTAAGCCGTTTCATGTCTACAAGATCTTTTTCTCACTTTCCTCCTCTTTGCTGTGTTCTTCAGCTGTTCAATGAACCATTGAATAGTTGTTTTCTTAACCACATGATAAAATATAAGGGTGAATGTTGTGCAGTTCAATTTGACTTGGAGCGCTGCACCCACAGGAAGAGTAAGTCAGACGTAAGGCAGAAAATCTTCCTGAAAGTCTGAAACAAGCTTCACTAAAATCCAGCTTGATCACTTGTAGATCTGAATCAGAGGAATGGAAGTGTAAATCCAAGTTCTGATATTTTGGAGCAGAATAATAACCAATACTTCAGGTCAATACAGCGGGCAATCAGCACTGATTGCGATGCCATCTCTTAGGTCAATCATTCATCCAAGGCCCAATTCACATACTCAAGTAAACATATCAAAGTGCACTGCTTCAAGAAAAACTACTGGCAAATATCCTACTCCTCAATTTCTTATCTCCACTCTAGAAACCAATCTTCTGATGGATAATCGGCTTCAGCATCCCATGTCCAAACATCTGATACTTGATCTATCAGACACAAACCTTCCAACACTGATCTTCTAACGACTGACCCGCCAAACTCTTCATCAATCCTAGGCACCATTTGGTCCTCCAATTTCCAGTCTGCTATTTACTTCGACCCGTCAGATTCTGTTTCAGCTCCAGACAATACAGGTAAACTTGCATGCTCCATTGTGCTTGACAGCAGTTTGAAAATATTCAAGACCTTGAGCCAAGTGCACGTCTGCTACAACTGAGTACAACTTTTAGGATGTGGTGCTGTTACAACCCATTTCACTGGTCATCATTTGCCACGTACAGGCCTTTAATAATAGAAATCACCTCTAGCTACTAATCCCTAGAGGTGCTGGGCTGAGTTTCTGTGTACTTCTCTCATTTAATGCCTGAGCAAAGAGTGAAGAAACACTGAAAATAAAGGAATAAACATAATTTGAAGTCCAGAGGCAAATTACGCTCCCATCATGCCTAAGAATGGAGAAAGCTTGGTTAGGGCAAAGTGTTACGGTTTAGTAAATTTTGGTTGAGAAGCACTAGATGAACATTTCATGGCCCATCTTGATGGCAAAATATATATTGGAAGAACAACACACACTAAATACTCGAACAACTCAGCAGGTAAGGCAGCATCTATGGAAATGAATAAGCAGTTGTCACTTCAGGCCGAGTCCCTTCATCGGGACTGGAAAAATAGGGGGGAGAATCCAGAATATGATGGTGGGGGGAGTGGGAAGTGTATAAGCCAGATGGTGATAGGAAAAGTCAGGTGGGAGGTGGAGAATGGATAAAGTAAGAAGCTGGGAGGTGATAGTTGGGAAAGGTAAAGGCTTAGAGAAGAAGGAATCTGACAGGAGGAGTGAGCGTTCAATGGGAAAAGAGGAAGGAGGAAGGGCACCAGGGATATGTGATAGGTAGGTCAGGAGAAGAGAAGAGATAAGTGGGGTCTGAATAAGGCATTGAAGAAGAGGGAAGGGGTAAGATTACTGGAAGTTTGAGAAACTAATGTTCATGCCGTCAGGATGGTTGATACCTGGACAGAATATGAGGTATTGTTTCTCCAGTTTGAGAAATGCTTCATTGTGACAGTAGAGGAGGTGATGGACTGACTTGTCCAAATATGAATAGGGATTCAAATTTAAATGGTTGCCTACTGGGAAATCTTACTTTCTGAGGATGGAGCAAAGGTGCTTTGGTTTTGTCAAAGTCAGGTCATGCCTTATGAGCCTGATTGAATTTTTTGAGGATGTGACTAAACACATTGATGAAGATAGAGCTGTAGATGTAGTGTATATGGATTTCAGCAAGGCATTTGATAAAGTACCCCATGCCATGCTTACTGGGAAAGTAAGCAGGTATGGGATCCAAGGGGACCTTGCATGTAGATCCAGAATTGGCTTGCCCACAGAAGGCAAAGAGTGGTTGTAGATGGGTCATGTTCTGCATGGAGGTCGGTGACCAGTGATGTGTCTCAGGGACTGCTAGTCTTCGTGATTTTTATAAATGACCTGGATGAGGAAGTGGAGGGATAGGTTAGTAAATTTACTGATGACACAAAGGTTGGGGGTGTTGTGGACAGTGTGGAGGGCTGTCAGAGGCAATAGTGGGAAATCAATAAGGTGCAAAACTGGGCTGAGAAGTGGCAGATGGAGTTCAACTCAGATAAGTGTGAGGTGATTCATTTGGTACGTCAAATATGATGGTAGAATATAGTACTAGTCGTAAGACACTTGGCAGTGTGGAGGATCAGAAGGATCTTGGGGTCCAAATCCATAAGACACTCAAAGCTGCTGCGCAAGTTGACTCTGTGGTTAAGGTGGCATACAGTTTATTGGCCTTCATCAACCTTGGGATTGAGTTCAAGAGCCAATAGGCAATGTTGCAGCAAAGGACCCTGGGCAGACCCCACTTGGAGTATTGTGCTCAGTTCTGGTCACCTCACTACAGGGGGGTTGTGGAAACTATAAAAAGGGTATAGAGGAGATTTACAAGGATGTTGCCTGGATTGGGGAGCATGCGACGGAGGATGAGAGGTGACCTGATAGAGGTGTATAAGATGATGAGAGGCATTGATCGTGTCAGAGGCTTTTCCCCAGGGCTGAAATGGCTAACATGAGAGGGCACAGTTTTAAGGTGCTTGGAAGTAGGTACAGAGGAGATGTCAGGAGTAAGTATTTTATGCAGAGTGGTAAGTGTGTGGAATGGGCTGCTGGTGATGTTGGTTAGGCGGATACAATAAACTCTTGGATAGGTCTTGGATCATTTCTCAGCTAAGGACATGTTCAGCACGTTGTGGGCTGAAGGACCTGTACAGTATGACCAAGTGAAATGGGAATTGATATGGGAGGTGAGGGGAGTAATGAATTAAAAGTATTATATATGGATGCACGGAGTATAAGAAATAAAGTGGATGAGCTTGAGGCACAGTTGGAAATTGGTAAGTATGATGTTGTGGGAATAACAGAGACATGGCTTCAAGTGGACAGGGCCTGGAAAATGAATATTCAAGGGTATACGTCCTATCGAAAGGACAGACTGATGGGCAGAGGGGGTGGGGTGGCTCTGTTGGTGAGGAATGATATTCAGTCCCTTGCGAGGGGGGACATAGAAGCAGGAGACGTGGAGTCAGTATGGATAGAACTGAGAAATTCTAAGGGTAGAAAGACCCTAATGGGAGTTATCTACAGGCCCCCAAACAGTATGTAGGGTGTAAGTTGAATTGAGTTAAAATTGGCATGTCGCAAAGGTAATGCTGCAGTTGTCATGGGGGATTTCAACATGCGGGTAGACTGGAGGAATCAGGTTGGTACTGAACCCCAAGAAAGGGAGTTTGTGGAGTCCCTCCGAGATGGATTCTTAGAACAGCTTGTACTGGAGCCTACCAGAGAGAACACAATTCTAAATTTAGTGTTGTGCAATGAACCGGATTTGATCAGGGACCTTGAGGTAAAGGAGCCATTAGGGGGTAGTGGCCATAATATGATAAGTTTTAATCTACAATTTGAGAGGGAGAAGGGAAACTCGGAAGTGTCAGTATTACAGTTGAACAAAGGGAACTATGGTGCAATGAGGGAGGAGCTGGCCAAAGTTCAATGGAACAATACCCTAGCAGGGATGACAGTGGAACAGCAATGGCAAGTGTTTCTGGGAATAATGCGGAAGGTGCAGGATCAGTTCATTCCAAAGAGGAAGAAATATCCTAAGGGGAGTAAGGGGAGGCCGTGGCTGACAAGGGAAGTAATGGACAGTATAAAAATAAAAGAGAAGAAGTATAACATAGCAAAGACGAGTGGGAAGCCAGAGGATTGGGAAACTTTTAAAGAGCAACAGAAGGTAACTAAAAAGGCAATACGAAGAGAAAAAATGAGGTATGAAGGTAAACTAGCCAAGAATATAAAGGAGGATAGTAAAAGCTTCTTTAGGTATGTGAAAAGGAGAAAAAATAGTTAAGACCAAAATTGGGCCATTGAAGACAGAAGCAGGTGAATTTATTATGGGGAACAAGGAAATGGCAGACGAGTTGAACAGGGGAAGACACAAACAATCTCCCAGATGTAATAGTGGCCGAAGGACCGAGTGTAATGGATGAATTGCAGGAAATTTATATTAGGCAGGAAATGGTGTTGGATAGGCTGTTGGGTCTGAAGGCTGATATGTCCCCAGGACCTGATAGTCTGCATCCCAGGGTACTTAAGGAGGTGGCTTTAGAAATCGTGGATGCATTGTTAATCATTTTCCAATGTTCTATAGATTCAGGAACAGTTCCTGTGGATTGGAGGGTGGCTAATGTTGTCCCTCTCTTCAAGAAGGGAGGAAGAGAGAAAACAGGGAATTATAGACTGGTTAGCCTGATGTCGGTGGTGGGAAAGATGCTGGAGTCAATTATAAAAGATGAAATTACGACATACCTGGATAGCAGAAACAGGATTGGTCTGAGTCAGCATGGATTTACGAAGGGGAAATCGTGCTTGACTAATCGTCTGGAATTTTTTGAGGATGTAACTATGACAATGGACAAGGGAGAGCCAGTGGATGTAGTGTACCTGGACTTTCAGAAAGCCTTTGATAAAGTCCCACATAGGAGATTAGTGGGCAAAATTAGGGCACATGGTATTGGGGGCAGAGTACTGACGTGGATTGAAAATTGGCTGGCTGACAGAAAACAAAGAGTAGCGATTAACGGGTCCCTTTCGGAATGGCAGGCGGTAACCAGTGGGGTACCGCAGGGTTCAGTGCTGGGACCGCAGCTGTTTACAATATATATTAATGATTTAGATGAGGGAATTAAAAGTAACATTAGCAAATTTGCCGATGACACAAAGCTGGGTGGCAGTGTGAAATGTGAGGAGGATGTTATGAGAAGGCAGGGTGACTTGGACAGGCTAAGTGAGTGGACAGATGCATGGCAGATGCAGTTTAATGTGGATAAATGTGTGGTTATCCACTTTGGTGGTAAGAACGGGAAGGCAGATTATTATCCAAACGGAGTCAAGTTAGGAAAAGGGGAAGCACAACGAAATCTAGGTGTTCTTGTACATCAGTCACTGAAAGTAAGCATGCAAGTACAGCAGGCAGTGAAGAAAGCTAATGGCATGCTGGCCTTCATAACAAGGGGAATTGAGTATAAGAGCAAAGAGGTCCTTCTGCAGCTGTACAGGGCCCTGGTGGGACCTCACCTGGAGTACTGTGTGCAGTTTTGGTCTCCAAATTTGAGGAAAGACATTCTTGCTATTGAGGGAGTGCACCGTAGGTTCACAAGGTTAATTCCCAGGATGGCAGGCCTGTCATATGTCGAAAGATTGGAGCGACTGGGCTTGTATACTCTGGAATTTAGAAGGCTGAGAGGGGATCTTATTGAAACATATAAGATTATTAAGGGATTGGACACGCTGGAGGCAGGAAGCATGTTCCCGCTGATGGGTGAGTCCAGAACCAGAGGCCACAGTTGAAGAATAAGGGGTTAGGCCATTTAGAATGGAGTTGGGAAAAAACTTTTTCTCCCAGAGAGTGGTGGATATATGGAATGCTCTGCCCCAGAAGGCTGTGGAGGCCAAGTCTCTGGATGCTTTCAAGACAGAGATGGATAGAGCTCTTAAAGATAGCGGAATCAACAATTATGGGGATAAGGCAGGAACTGGATAATGATTGTGGATGATCAGCCATGATCACAGTGAATGGCGGTGCTGGTTCGAAGGGTCGAATGGCCTACTCCTGCACCTATTGTCTATTATCTATTGTGCTGTAGGTTTTATATGTTTCTATGTTTCTAGGTACATGGAGCTTAGTAAAATAGAGGGCTGTGGGTAACCCTAGGTAATTTCTAAAGTAAGTACATGGTTGGCACAGCATTGTGGGCCGAAAGGCCAGTATTGTGCTGTAGATTTTCTATATTCTATGTTCAATGTGTTGCTTAGATTTCCAACATCTGCAGAAATGCATAACTTCTTGTTCATACATTTCTGCAGATTACACATTTCTGTTTCTGTCTCGTTTGTGACATCCCAGAAATGGCTTAGCTGCCTCCCCACATCACTTCTCTATTCAATATATCGCCACACCCCTAATTCCACTACCACCACTCTCCCCGCCTTCTTGCTGTATTAAATGGAGCAGGAGATGATTCAAATTTTTCTGTTAATTTAATTTTTCCCAACTGGCCTACACACCCATTTTGGGGAGTTGAAATTACCCTTTGTATTAATGTTAATGTAAAGGAATAGCCAGCTTTTGAACAAAAGCCAAATCTCAATCCACAGTAATCTGAATTTTCTTCTTAGCACATCTAGTTTAGTGAAACCCTGGCTGAGATCCAAGCTGCTGGAGCATATTTTCCTTAAGAAAATGCCAATTCAAGTTATTTGCGCCTGAAGATCAAAAAAGTATGATTCTTTCAATGAAACTAACAAGTTCTATTTGCAAAGTACTGATACTATGATATTTTCTTTATATAACACATCAATTGAAACACAGTCCCAACATTTTTGTTTAAAATGTTTATGCTCATTGCAGGAATGTGAAAAATTAGCTGAAAGTTTTACTGTTGCACCAAACTTAATTCATGTATAAATAATGTATTTGCTTCTCTACAAATCTTAGACGCTAAGACATAAGAGCAGAATTAGACCATCTGGTCAGCGAGTTTTCTCTGCCATTCAGTCATGGCTGATCAATTTTTCTTCTCCTCCATAAAACCGGTTCCTGGACTTCTCCCTGTAATCTCTGATGCCATGTCCAATCAAGAAGCTACCAACCTCTGACTTAAATATACCCAATGACCTGGCCTCCACAGCTACATGTGGCAACATATTCCACAAATTCACTATCCTTTGGCTAAAGAAATTTCTCTGCATCTCTGTTTTGAAAGGGCACTCTTCTATTCTGAGGCTGTGCCCTCTAGTCCTAAACTCTCCCACCATGGGAATCATCCTTTCCACATCTACTCTGTCTAGGCCTTTCAATATTCAAAAGGTTTCGATGAGATCCCCCCTCATCCTTCTGAATTCCAGTGGGTACAGACCCAGAGCCATCAAACATTCCTCCTATGATAACCCTTTCATTCCTGGAATCATCCTTGTGAACCTCCTTTGGATTTCTCCAATGCTAGCACAACTTTTCTAAGATGAGGGGCTCAAAACTGTTCACAATACCCAAGGTGAGGCTTCACCAGTGCCTTATAAAGCCTCAACATCACATCCTTGCTGGTGTATTCTGGCCGTCTTGAAATGGATACTAACATGGCATTTGTCTTCCTCACTACCAACTCAGCCTGCAAGTTAACTTTCACGTTGTTCTGCACAAGGACTCCCAAGGCCTTTTGCATCTCAGATTTTTGTATTTTTTCCCCATTTAGGAAATAGTCCACACATTTATTTCTACTACCATTGTATTTCATTTGTCACTTTATTGCCCATTCTCCTAATCTCTCTAAGTCCTTCTGCATTCTACCTGTTTCCTCAACACTACCTGCCCCTTCACCAATCTTTGTATCATCTGAAAATTTAGAAACAAAGCCATCTATTCCATCATCTAAGTCATTGATATACAGCATAAAAAGAAGTGGTCCCAACACCGACCCCTGCGGAACACCACTAGTCACTGGCAACCAACCAGAAAATAATCCTTTTATTCCCACTCGCTGCCTCCTACTAATCAGCCAATGCTTTAACCATGTTAGTAACTTTCCTATAATACCAATGGTCTCTTAACTTGGTAAGCAGCCTCATGTTTGGCACCTTGTCAAAGGCCTTCTGAAAGACCAATATACAACATCCAGTGCATCTCTTTTATCTATCCTACTTGTAATCTCCTCAAAGAATTCCAACAGGTTCATCAGGCAGGATTTTCCCTAAAGGAAACCATGCTAACTTTGTCGTATCTTGTCCTGTGTCATCTAATACTCCATCTCCTCATCCTTAACAATTGATTTTTCCCAACCACTGAGGTCAGGCTAACTGGTCTATAATTTCCTTTCTGCTGCCTTTCTCCTTTCTTAAAGAGTGAAGTGATATTTGTAATTTTCCAGTCCTCTGGCACCATGCCAGAGTCCAATTATTTTTGAAAGATCATTTCTAAAAGCCACCACAATCTCTAATGCTACCTCTTTCAGAACCCTACGGTGCAGTTCATCTGTTCTGGGTGACTTATGTACCTTTAGGTCTTTCAGCTCTTTGAGTACCTTCTCTTTTGTAATAGTAACTGCACCCACTTTTCTTCCTTCACACACTACAACATCAGGCATACCGCTGGTGTCTCCCACAGTGAAGGCTGTTGCAAAATACCCATCTACTTCATCAGCCATCTCCTTGTCCCCTGTTATTATTTCTCCTGCCTCATTTTCTGGCGGTCCTATTTCCACTCCCATTTCTTTTTTTATTTTTAAAATGCTTGAAAAAACTTTTACTAGTCACTTTGGTATTGTTTGCTAGCTCGCTTTAATATTTCATCTTTCCCTTCTAATGATTTTTTTTAGTTGCTCTCTGTAGGTTTTTAAAAACTTCCCAATCGTCTATTTTCCCACTAATTTTTGTTTTGTTGTATGCTCTTTCTTGCAGAGGGAGTCATGCTACTGTTGAACAAATGTAGCCATGTGAATTCTTTCTCAGATTTATATGTTGTAATGTGAACAAAGTCACCAGACAGACACTGAAGCTAGTGGATATAGAAGTGTTTTCTTTAGCAAAAGCAAGCAACAGGCATCGTATTGAGATGCGCTCGAAAGAAGAGGCCTGTTCAATCCAATATTACATGATATTTTTATATGCTAAAGATCAAAGGTAACAGCAGGATAATTCTATAGTTACAATGTATCTACAATGCTTCCATTGAATTACATATAGTTTTCACAAACTTCTTTGCACCCACTCTCCAGAAACCCAAAATGAATTGTAATTTGCACTGGCTCCAGGCCACATTCATGTATGTGGGGCATCTAAGTTCTAATTATTCTGAACTGCATTTTAAATTCAACCTGCAACCCACATTCAAATCTGAAGATTGGTTGCTGGTGAAATTAGTATTTGCTATATACCCTAACTTTGATCATGTGGCAGCAACTTAATGGATGAAAGCATGCAGACATGTTCAAGAGGTTCATTTGTTGCTCAGACTAAAAATCAGAATGAGGAAGAAATGTGAGCTACGTGACTTTTATCATGGAATGAGTGTTGGCAGTGGATGGGATTGTTTGATTACCTCAGGAACCTGCTGATCTCCTGGGATATTCACGCACAACAGTCTCTCGAATTTACAGAGAATGGTGTGAAAAACAATAAAAACATCCAGTGAGTGGAGGTCCTGTGGGTAGAAATGACTTGTTAATGAGAGAGGTCATAGGAGACTGGCCAGATTGGTTCAAGTTGTAGTAAGATGACAGTAACACAGCTAATTATATTTTACAACAGTGGTGTGCAGAAGAACATCTCTGAACACATAGCAGGTTGAATATTGAAGTGCACAGGCCACAGCAGCAGAAAAGCATGACCATGCACTCAGTGGCCTCCTTATTTGATATAGTCCAAATACATGCTTTAAAAGAGAGAACATCACTACACTTGTGAGAATCCCTACAGAATCTGGTGACTCTGTGATCTCTGAAAGCCTTGAATCACAAACCAGACAGAACAGGAAATCGGCACCTAACTGACTGTCTACAAATGCATGAATCCAATCAACATCCCATTGCACGTGCAACCCTCTCACTGGGGCTTGTACGACAACATAACTCATTAGCTGATTCTATTAACAACGATGAGAACGCCGCCTTTCATAAGCAATACACATCTAAGGTTTGTATGATTCAGGGTTCAACCAAATGGATTCATCGGGATGTTCGGATAAAGGAACCATGATTTGAGCAAATGCGGATGGGATCCTCCCGGTGCGTTAAGAGGAGCTCTTCTCTCTCTACCTCTTGCCAAAAGACCCAAACGGGACTGCTGTCCTTCAGAAAACTCTTCCCACCCAGCACTTGAGAATGTTCCATGCCATCCCACTCCTGATTGGCTGACACAACATTCGTACATTGGACACCATGTCGCCTTAACTTTAGCGGCAGCCAAAACACTCTTACCAGTCAAGATGGAACCAGTGAACAATGATTCCTCGAGAGCAAATCTTTCCAATTATTTCACTTTTTTTAAACCTTCTGCTTGCTCTTTCTGCCTTGTTTGTGTGACGGAAACTGTTGTAAAGTTTGAATCTCAGTCAAAGGATCCAACACTATGCTGTGTCCGGAGAGCTTTCTTGTGGAGATCAGAGACAGGGGGCAGGGGGCCAAAAAGGTCTGAGAGTACAAGCTGACTCATGAAAAAGACCAGAGATGAGGCATGGGGTCATGAACGACTCCATCTCGAAGCGGTGAGGAAGATTGAAGCATCGAGGTGAATCTGATGGCTGACAAAAAAGATGTCTGCAGCTCAATCAGCACGCTCAACCCAGATCAGCAACACTCAGACCTGGGCTGGTGGTACTCTTTACGAAAGGACTGACTTTGTGTAGCTGCACAAAAAGATATTTCTGAGATTTATGTGATCATCGGACTGTACTTTATACTGGTTTCCTTCAGTTCTTTGGGACTTTTTTCTTGTGGATGATTGGCAGGTGAGTAATCTGTTAAGTTTTTGTGAGTAACAGAGGGGTTGGAGGTTCAGTGCTACTGTCACTTATTTTCAGTGAGTGAGGGGGTCATAGGTTGTTATGTGTAGGGGTCGTTGATTGTTATTGTGGCTATTTTTTGCTGCGGGCAAAGGGGGGTTTTTGGAGCCATCGAGTTTTGCTTCTTTTCTTTATCGTGCCGGTTGGAGGGAGTTCATGTCTTTTCTCGCATCAGCTCCCATGGTCTTTCTGTATTTAATGGCTATCTGGTATCAGAGCTGTATTATACATGCAAACATTGACGATAAAATGCATCTTTGAACAATGGTTGAACCTTTGAATCCTTACCAGCAGTTTTGCTTTTACAGAAAACTGCTAAAATAAATACCTCAGAGTATAGCAGTAAAGATCTTAACCACGGCATTACACATGGATGTAACAGTAATTAACTCTTATTTTGGGTCTGATGGTGGGACAATCCAGTCATTTTAGACTATTACATGTGTAGATCAAAAGGGTATTGTAAATATGGATTTGTTTGAATTGTGCTGAATTTTCTTTGATCTTTAGCATATAAAATGTGTGTGGTGCTGGGCACAGGCAGACATTTTTCCCATCCGAAAGGCCCTCCATGTGGTGCCTGCCGTAACTTGTTTTGTCAAATAAAGAGGCTGCTTCACAGCTACCAGTACTTTCTTCCAGTGACTTCATTCACGCAACAATGATTATCTTTGACTGGTTGATTATCGCTAGAATTAACTTCTTCCCAAGTAGAGAGTGCAGTTTATGTATTGCCACAACAGGTCTACAGTGGACACAACCTCAATGGCTCTCTACAATGCTTTGGGGTGCCTAGACAATAGCAAAACATATGTCAGGTTGTTGTTTATCAAATACAGTTTTGCTTTCAACACCATCACCCACTCAGGGTTCAGCACCTCCCTCTGCAAATGGATCCTTGAGGTATTCATCGGGAAACTTCATCAGTGCAGATCATTAATAACATCTCCTCCTCTCGATAATCAGCACAGGTGCACCTCAAGCATGCATGCTTTGCCATCGGCTCTACTCTATCTACACTCATTACTGTGCGTATAAGCACAGCTCAAAGAAACTTTATAAATTTGCAGTTGACACCACAGTTGTTGGTAAATCTCAGATAGCTATAAGGTGGTGTACAAGAGTGAGATAGTTCAGCTGGTTGAATGATATACCAACAATAACCTCATGCACAACGTCAGCAAGATCGAGGAATTAATTGTGGACTTCAGGAAGGAAAGTCATGAAAACACACACCAGTCCTCTTTGAGGGCTCAGCAGTAGTATGGGGGAAGCTTCAAGTTCTTGGGTGCTGTAGAACTGATCCTACTCCTAACATATTGATGCAATCATGAAGAGGGCACATTTACTTCATTAGGAATTTGAGGGGATTTGGTATGTAACCAATGACTCATGCAAATTTATACAAATGTATGGTGGAGAACATTCTGACTGGTTTTATTACTGCCTGGTCTGGATGCTCCAATGGATAGAATTGCAAAAGACGGCAGAGGGTTTAGACTCAGTCAGCTCCATCATGGGCACAACCTTCCCATTGCCATGGACATATTCAAGAGGTGGTGAATCGAGAAGTATGCGTCCATCATTAAGGGCTCTCAACACAACTTCTCCCTATTATTACCTTTGGGGAGCCTCAAGAATTCGGCCCACACTCAAGAATTTAGGAATAGCTTCCTCTTCTTCACCATTAGGTTTCCACGAACCCATGAACACTACTTCATAGCATTTTTGTTTGCACTATTGAGTTATCCTGTAATTTGTAGTAATTTTTATGCATTTGAACTGCAGTGCTACTGCAAAACAACAAACATGATGACATATAAGTCAATGATAATCTGATTCTGATTCTGATGAGAGGAAGGAGGCAGCTGAGAAAAGCAGGAGGGCAGGGTCTGAGGCAATTGAAGAGGTCAGCACCAGCAGTGTGGTGTCATGCTCCTGATTCCATTGCAAGAACTGGTCAATGGGCTTTATAGGACAGGGAGAACGCTGCCAATTGTATATGTATATATATCTACTCATGAGAATATTACTTCATCTTTCTTCTTATCTTAACTTTTTTAAGTGTACCCCAGTTCTTTCTCATCATATCTACATATATTGTAGGTGCACATATTGTCTTTTATCGGGCATTCTTCTTGAGCCAATCTATTCATTTGTGCCTAACACTCAGTCTACCTTTACCCAGTGCCAGGTTTCTCTCACATGGTTGCCCTCAACAATAACCTTTCCAAATCAACGAAGTCTAGTACTCCCACTCTTAATTCATTTTCTTCTCATCTAGTGAGAAAACAAGGCAGAGAACATGAGGATCCCACGACAATGTCTCTCACTGCCAGCAGTTGTGGTGTAAGTTGTCATAGAGATCAGCTACCCCCAGTGCCTCTTGATACCTGGTGATACAATTAATGACAAACACATAGCGCATAATATTGAGTCACATTAACTATGTCACTACTGAACAAAGTATGACTCTTTGCAAATCTCAGCCTTCATTGGGTAAACCTTGCACAGGGACTTCACACTGATAACAACTGCCTAGATGGCAGACTACCTTGGACATTCAGTGCAGCAATTGGTGCCACGCTGACAAACAGCTCGGTTGAGATGCTAACACTCTGACTAGAGCATAGAAATCTGTGTTAACATCCTAAATACAGTTCTGAACGAATGTTGCGGTGGTGTCTTTTGAATAAGTGGTAAAACAGAAACTATTATACAGATGAATTAAGGACAGCAAGTAAGTTTCCTGGCAGATTATTTATCCTTTAATCAATATTCTTCAAACCGATTATCAGCAGAATATCCTATTCCTGTTTGCGAAGTTTGCTGCATGCAAACATTACATTTCCTGTGAAGTTTCCTGCATCACATTTCCTGAGGTAAATTGTCAATGCAATTCAATAGTGCTTCAAAGGCTATAAAGCACCAGTTCTGTCTGAAAAGGGGCATGAGATATACAATAAAGAGACATGAAATGTACATTCAAACACAAGTCTTTCCTTCCCACATTACTTTCTCACTATCCTTTCCTTTGTATTCTTCTTGGTTCTCTCACAATATTTCATTATTGGTTTATGACACATGGATATCAATGGCAAGCAAAGGGCTGATGATGAAAGAAGTGTGTCTTATTGTCCCTAAGAAGTGGGTGTTGAGATGCAGTCCTTCTGGTAAGTCCTTCTTTCACAAATGCCATAAAACAAAGAGATCTATGATTTGGACCCAGTGATTTGAAGGAACAGTGATATAATTACTAGTCAGGAAGGTTTGTGGCTTGGCAAAACTTGCAGGATCTGATGTTTCCCATTTGATTGTTGTCATTGCTCTTTTGATGACAGAGGCAATGGATTGTGATGGACGGTTGAAAGAGCTTTGGTAGGAAACTGAGTGCACTATGTGTATGGTGCACGGTGCAGCCTAGATGGTGGGAGAGGGAATAAATATTTAGTGTGTTAGTCATGAAAGTTAACATCTCCTGGATAGTGTCAAGCTTCGTCAATGATGCTAGAGCAGAAATGATCCAGGCAAGGAAATATCATTATGTTTTACTCCTGACTGGTACTTAATTTTAGAAAAGCTTATCTGCCTAAGAACCTATGTACTTTTTATTAACATACGGTGCTTATTTAAGCTGTTAGATGATGTTGCATGGAGCAAATTACATATGGGACATTCATCTGACCTTTCCATCTGAACGGCATCATCATCGGCCAATAGTTTTCTCAATTACACATCTGATGGACACATGACTTGGACAGGTTGGGTGAGTGGGCAGATGCAGTTTATTGTGGATAAATGTGAGGTTATCCACTTTGGTGGCAAGAACAGGAAGGCAGATTATTATCTGAATGGTGTCAAGTTAGGAAATGGGGAAGCACAACGAGATCTGGGTGTCCTTGTTCATCAGTCACTGAGAGTAAGCAGGGAGTGAAGAAAGCTAATGGCATGTTGGCCTTCATAACAAGGGGAGTTGAGTATAGGAGCAAAGAGGTCCTTCTGCAGTTATACAGGGCCCTGGTGAGACCACACCTGGAGTACTGTGTGCAGTTTTGGTCTCCAAATTTGAGGAAGGACATTCTTACTATTGAGGGAGTGCAGCGTAGGTTCACGAGGTTAATTCCTGGGTTGACGGGACTGTCATATGTCGAAAGATTGGAGCGACTGGGCTTGTATACTCTGGAATTTAGAAGGCTGAGAGGGGATCTGATTGAAACATATAAAATTATTAAGGGATTGGACATGCTAGAGACAGGAAGCATATTCACGATGTTGGGGGAGTCCAGAAGCAGAGGCCACAGTTTAAGAATAAGGGGTAGGCCATTTAGAACGGAGTTGAGGAAAAACTTTTTCACCCAGAGAGTTGTGGATCTGTGGAATGCTCTGCCTCAGAAGGCAGTGGAGGCTAGTTCTTTGGATGCTTTCAAGAAAGAGTTAGATAGAGCTCTTAAAGATAGTAGAGTCAAGGGATATGGGGAGAAGGCAGGAACAGGGTACTGATAGTGGATGATCAGCCATGATCACAGTGAATAGCGGTGCTGGCTTGATGGGCCGAATGGCCGAATGGTCTACTCCTGCACTTATTGTCTATTGTCATGATCTTATTCCTCATGACTCAGAGAGTGATCTGCATCCATATTTTAATCTCCAAGTCATCAGTTCATAACTTTGTTTCCAGGAACAAAGTTTGAAAGAGTAGATTAATATAGGAAAAATGTTTCCAGAAATCTATCTCACCTTTATATAAAGGTCCTTTTGTAGTTGTGTACCAGATACGCATGGGTAAAGTGGACACCCACTATTCTGGGGTGCCTGTATTTCCAAATCTGTGCAGTCAGTTACACCTTACACCCATGGGAAAACCACGAGCCATAAATCTATGCACCTGCTCACTGTGACTGGTATCACCAAAGATGAGGTTGGAAATATTAGTGTGAGGTGATGCATGTAGGAGAATAAGAACCACTGCTGCCTGGTAACCTATCAGATTTGTGTTAGGTCTCAGGTCTTGATCTTCAAAAATCGTTTTCTTCAATCGTTCATAGGTTGCATTGGGCCATTGAAAGTGATGGTGAATTTTATCAATGATGTCTGCATTGTCTGAATGATCTCCCAAGTTATGAGGAGTGATCCCTGTTTTCCAGGGTTTTACCGTGAACCCATATTATAACGGAGGTTATTTGGTGGAATCCTGTTGACTTGTATACGTGGTTTACAATGTTGATCCTCTCATGAGCTTTCATGGAAGTGTTGATGGTGGTTTAGAGCTCAACCTCTGAATTCATGCAGAACCAAGCACTGCTTGCACGCAGCAGCTTGGCTATCGGAATGCAGCGACCTTCATTCTGGAATGTAAATGCTGCAGGATGGGTTATTCTGAAGTTTAGTTCCCCTCTCATGGGAAGTTTATTGAAGCATAGAAGCAGAATGGTGTCAAGGAAGACTTAATAACACAACTTGTTTGATGCAGGTTGTCACTGAGATTTGCTTTGTTGAAGACCCATTGGTTTGAGTTGCATGCCAACACGAAGCAAACATTTACTAGAGAATTTCTGTGGGAGGCAGAGCAGCACATCTAGTAGAATAACTGTCTCTCAGCACCAGAGACCTCAGTTCAATCCTGATCAGTTTTCATGTTCTCACTGTGACCACATGGATTTCTTTTGGGTGCTTCAGTTTCCTCCAACATTCAGAAGACAAGAAGTTTGGTATTTTAACTTGTTTCAGTAAATTGGCCCTGGTGTGTATGTGAGTCATAGAATCTTCAAACAGTTGGACTATTGAATGAATTTAAATGGAAATAATTTTGAAACAATGGGTAGTTGATGGTCTGCATGGATAGAAGGGCCTGTTTCTATGCTATATATTTCTAAGTCTCTCTGACTCTGTGAGAGGGTTCTACATTCTTCTTAACTGATGGAATCAAAGGTTTCAGTGAGGTTGAAGAAGGCCATATATTATGACTTGTGCTACTCCCTGCATTGTTGTTGGAATTGTTGAGCAATGAAACTCATGTCCACGATGCCTCTGGACGGACCGCATCCATATCATGATTTACGGAGCAGCTCCTCAGCCACAAGGGGTTGTACGGGAGGGTGCTCTCTTGGACTGGTAGCCTGAAGCCTGTTCTATAGTTATCATGGTGAACTTTGCTTCCTTTCTTGATAAAGATTGCAGGATTTCTCAAGTCTTCTGATATCTTTCCCTTTCCATATGTGGACAATGAGATTGTTGATTTATGACTGAAACTCCTCACCACCTAATGTTAGAATTTCAGAGGGATGCTTTCAGTCACGTGTGGCTAGGGTGTGGCCATTTGATTTTTTTGTAGGTAAGGAGGGATGGTAATACTGAACTGAATAGGTTGCAATGTGATAAGAGGTACTGTACTTTCAACAAGTGCGGTGGCTTAAGGGATCTTTGAAGTGAAACTTCCAGAGGGGGTAATTGCTTCGCTCTGCCTTTGAAAAGTTTACTTTAATCCTTGGGTCCAATTAGAACGGACTGTAAATAGCCTTGACAATTATGGTGGTTTCAGGATAGCCCTTGTGAAATTCACAAAGGCTAAAAGCTGGCTAATGTTGCTCCGTTGTTTAAGAGTGAAGCAAGGAGAAGTCAGGGAACTGCAGGCCAGTGAGCCTGACATCAGTAGTGAGGAAGTTACTGGAGGGAATTCTGTGGGACAAGATCTAACAGCATTTGGATAAACAGAGGAGTCAGCATGGCAAAATTTGTCATTCTTGATAAAACTTTTAAAGTTTTTTGAAGAGGTAACCAAAAAGGTAGATGAGGGCAGGACAGTGGATGTACACCCTTTGGACTTTAGCAAGGCCTTCAACAAGGTCCCACATGTTAGGCTGGTCTAGAAAATTAAGCTCTTTTGAATCCGAGGAAGGCTGGTTAGATGGATTCAAAACTATCTCAGAGGTACGAAGCAGAGTGTGGTGTTTGAGGTTTTTATCTCTTGGAATGGTGACTGGTGACTAGTGGTGTACTGCAAGGATCAGAGTAGAGACCCTTCTTATCCATTATGTTTGTAACAACCTGGGAAAGGTTTTTCTGCCAATGTAATGGTTTCTCTGTAGCGCAGTGTTTAGGTAATGATTAGAGATAACAGGGGGCCTTGGAATGTGCACTGGCCAATGAGGGGAGGTGTTTTTCTTTCTTGTGTGCCCTAGCAAAGGTTTTGCGGTTTTTTGTTCAGTGGAAGATGGAAAGAGAGAAGATGCCAGAACGGGGAAGTCGTAGACTACAGGATGGAGTGGACTTGGCATAGGGTCGGGAGTCGATGCTGGTGGGGAGGGGGGGGAAGAATCGATGGAGAACGAACAGACGGGAAAACAATGAGCTCCAACGTTGCACATTAGACTGTTTCATGAGAATGGGCCTTTTTTCTTTTTTGTTTTCTTTACTAACCCTACAGTCAAATTGAGAATTATAAAGTTCAATCGTTTAATTGCATATTGTGTACTGTTTGTTATTTCATGGTACTGATTTGTAACAGGGAACACAGCACGCAACATCCACCCAAACAAGACTGTCTTCCCCTAGACTAAGCCGCTAGCTGAACCTAGGGTTACAATTGTGGGGGCATCGTCCAGGACTGATTCCGTTGGATGCTGTGTGATTACCCTGAGCACTGAACCAATGGGGTAGATATTCGTACTCTGGATGAATTGTTAATTCGCCTGTTAAGTACTGTTAAAGTTGCGATTGCAGAGCAGAGGTTTGATAAGATGGTGGGCGCAGCTCTCTTTTTAATGCAGACCAGTGCTGACATAGCGGCAGCGGGGAGGGCCAAATGACAAGTCGAGTTTCCTGTAGCTGGGGGAGTGGGGGGCAGACATTTCAAAGACAGGATTCTATCGTGTGCCAGTCATTACACACTCTCCCCACCAAACCTAGCTATGTCCTCTTGACTTTGAGATAATTTGCCAACCCTTCCTGCAAAACACAAAGCCCAACCCAGGTGTAAAATGTAGTGACATAGCTCCCCAAAACAGTAGGGGCCATACTCTGTTCCCCCAGTGCTATATGTTTAGGTGAAAATGATAAGGGTGTGAATGCACAGGGTTTAATTAATGAATTTACAGATGACATAAAATTAGATGTTGATAGTGAAGAAGGTTATCACACATAGGGGATATTGATCAACTAGGGAAGTGGATCAAGGAGTGACATGTGGATTTCAGTACAGATTAGTGTGAAGTAATATATTTTAGAATGTTAAACCAGTGTAGGACTTATACTGTTGATCAGGGGGTTGTCTATCTACAGTGCCAGTCACAATGTGAATGACACAAACACCTTTGCATTCTTTACGCAACAGATGATAGAAACTGTTGCCAGTGCCTGGACTGTACATGCTGATTCTTTATTATGAAGCTTACGGCTTCCTTTCAGAGAAGGCACTTTTCTGAATCTCAACAAAATAAATTTTGACTTGGAAGTCTTGATTGGTTTGATCTGCTTTTCCTTTCCAAGTGAATATGTTCAAAAATGGAGGATGTCTGGCTCTGATGAAGACAAAATAAAAAACGTTTAATTGATAACCTGGAATTTAAACTCTTATTTCTGTCCCGTGTACACACACATAAAAAACAGATAAACACACACATTATTAAATACGACTACAAATAAACACACACACACATACAAAGCCTTCTTCTTCAACCAATGAGCTGGTCATTGATTTCTGGAAGGCAATAGAGCACATTACTTCAATGGTGCAGAGGTTGAGAAGATTGAAATTTCAAGTTCCTAAGAGTGAACATCATCAACAGCCTGTCCTACTACAGGAACATAAATGCCACAGCCAAGAAAGCTCACCAGCACTCAGCTTCCTCAGGTGGTTAAAGAAATTTGACCTTCACCAGTTTTGCTGATGCACCATAGGAAGCATCTGATCTGGAAGAGTCATGTTTTGGCATTTCTAATACTCTTGTCCGTGACTGTATGAAAACTACTAAGAGTTGTGGACACAGCTCAGCACATCACAGAAACCAGCCACCTCTCCGTCGACTCTATCTACATTTGTCTCTACTTCAGCAAAACAGCCAGTATAATCAATGACTCCATCCAGCCTGGACATTCTCACTTCCCCCATCCCATCAGGCACAAGATACAAAAGCCTGAAAGAACATACCACCAGGCACCAAGACAGCTTCTGTTCTGCTGTAATAATGTTATTGGATGGACTCTTGACCTCACAGTCTAACTTGTTATAAATTTTTACATTATTGTTTACATGCATTGCACTTTATCTGTAAATGTAACACTTTAATCTGCATTCTGTTATTTGTTTTACCTTGTACCACCTGAATGCACTTGAGTGAATTGATCTGTATGAGAGATATGCAAGACCAAGTTTTTCACAGTACCATGGTGCATATGATAATAATAAACCAATTTATTAATATTTATGTAGTTTCTTGGATTCAAGAATGACTTAGATTTGTGGTTTCTGAAGCAGCTGATGAGGTCAATGTGGGAACTGCAGACTGTATCTCAGATGGGTCAGAAGGTACATGATGCAACAGACAAAGTGGGTTAGTTGTGACATGGCATACTCCTGCCACATCACAAACTGAACTTCTGATAATTTCACGCTGTTTCAAATGTTCCTCCTCCATTTTGAGAGGTCAAGGGCCAGGAGTCAGTTATACAAAGAGGCTTTGTGAATATCCTTCTACTTACCAAGAGAGCTCTCCACCATGATCCTGACCACAGTTTACATACTGCAAAAAGCAGATGTCAAACAAGCATTCCATGTATTGAGTGCCATGATTAACAAACAAGAAACGGCCTGCCCTAATGCAATTCAAATCCTGGCTGGGGACTTCAGACCAGGCTAATTGAAGAAATCACTGCCTAATTACTATATAACATATCGCCTACAGCACCAGAGGACTCAACTCACTTGACCACTGCTACAGTATCATCAAGAATGCCTACGATTCCCTCCCTAAACCTCATTTCAGGAAATCTGATGATTTGGTTGTCCACCTGCGAGCAGAGGCTTAAAGAGCAAGGCACCAGATGTAAGGAAAACAAAGAGGTGATCACAGGAGGCAGAGGAGTGGCTATGGGATTCTTTTGAGTGGGTAGACTGGACCATGTTCAAGGGCTTGTCAGTGGACCTGAATGAATGCACCATGGTCAACATGAACTTTATACAAACACTTGTGCATTAATGTGTCCACACAAATTATTCGGTGTCTTCCCCAATGAGAAGCCCTGGATGAACCAAGAGATTTGCATTCTGCAAGGGGCTAGATCAGTGGTGCCCAGGATTGGCCACCCAGGTAAGAACAAGAGGTAGAGGTATGACCTCCGGAAAACCATCTCATATGCGACGTGGCATTTCCAGACCAACTTTAAGCCACAGAGAGATGCTCGACAGCTGTGGAAGGATTTGAAGGCCAATACCACCTACAAAGCAAAACCAAGCAACATAAATGACAATAAGGTTTCACTCCCGGATGAACTCCTTGCCTTTTCTGCTCACTTTGACCAACCGATCATGGAGGCACCTTTAAAAACAATCACAGCCCCCAAAGACCCTCTGATTTCAGTCCCTGGGGCCAACGTGAAAGCATCCTTCAGCAGGCTGACCCACAGAAAGCATCCGTCCTAGATGCTGTACCTGGCTGAGTATTGAAGAACTGTGGTAATCAACTGACTGGAGTGTTCACAGATATCTTCAACCTCTTGCTACTGTAGTCTGAGGATGCTTCAAGCAGGCTTCAAACACACCGGAGGCCAAGAAGAATGTGGTAATATGCGTCAGTGACTGTTGTCCAGTAGCACTTATATCCACTGTGATGAAATGCTTTGAGCGGTTAGTCATGATGCATATTAACTCCTGCTTGAGGAGTGACTTGCATCCACTTCAATTTGCCTGCTATCGTAGCAGATGTAATTTCATTGTTTGCATCACAGCGCGATATGAAAACACCATTGCCCATGCTCTCTTCTTACTGCTGCCAAAGGGAAGTAGGTACAGGAACCGTAAGGTCCCATACACTCCAAATCCAAGAACAGTTATTACCATTCAACCACTAGGCTCCTGATCCTGAACTCACCTTAACTCTGAACAGATCCCACAACCTGTAGACTCCACAGCCAATGTTTTCAGTATTATTTACTTACTTTTTTTATTTGCACAGTTTGTCTTCTTTTGCTTCTGGTGAAGCATATCACTATCAATAAATAGGTTTGTAAGAGCATGAGCATAGACTGTGAGTGTTAGCCAGCTGTTTTGAACAATGAATCAATCAACGATAATTTTCTCAATGCCGTACACATCAGGTAGAAATTCATCCTCTGCCAGTTGTATGAAAGAAATGGCTGTGTGTTCTCTCCTGGAATTGTTTTTTGCACTGAAGCTACACAATTACTACCAGTGACAGTGGATGATTTTGTTCTTCTCTCTTCCACACATAGACTTTACAAACATCTCACCCTCTTGCCTCTTCTTCCTGAGAAACCCTCAAAAACTACATATTTTACCAAGCCTTTTAATGCTGCTCTTTACATAATTTGGTGGTGTATCTTGTATGTTAATTCTGTGAAGTGTCTTGAGATATTTTACTACACTAAAGGCATTGGCTGTTATTTTTGATGCCTCAGAGTTCACAGGGTATATAGGTGGAATGGGCATTGCAAGTAATCTGTGGAAATTCTACTGGCCAATCTTTATCTAAATTCTAATAGAGACAGTTTTTCTTTAAGGTACAAGGTAACAAACTGTGTTGCTGCATTTTGTCCTCTCCAAAGCGTTCACAATCACACTCTTACGTAAAATAATTCTGACAAAGTGATATCATGTTGATACAATACTTACAATGTAGTCTGCAGAATCTCTTAAAAATGTATCCTGCATTTCATTTAATAATTTAAATTTAGAGGGAGTGAGGAAAAAGAAACATTCTGAAGTGCACATGATTTAAATACAGTTTACATTGCTCTGTATTTGCTTTTGAGGCCAGAGGAGAAATCCAATCCATCCAGCAATGTGCTGTGATATTATGGAACAAGCCTGAAAAAACAAATGTAATCATCAGACTGCTTATAGAAGTTATAATCTCCACTGGGCAAGTCCAAACAGTGCCCTGAGAAAACAGGCTTCTGTGACAACACCCACAATGACCTGGGATGCTCCCAGGCAGACGTAGCGAGCAGCAGTCAATGGGGTTTATCTTTAAGCTGCCCCGTCTGTCTTGCTTATTATTCACCCACATAAAACATTTCTTATGACGGGAGTTGGCATTCTTTCTAAGAAGGTAAATGATGGTCTTGGATGACAGCCTCCTGCCCTCAATCTGGACTGAGGACAGATGGTAAAAATGATGATAAATTGGCAAGCAGTGTCTGCGGAGTTACTCAGCCACACACACCTGCAGAGCACCATCTAGTGGTACTTTCCATGTAATCACAAATTGTTACACTTTGGCGATCAGCACAAACCTCAATGCTTCTCCTGTCCCACAGTCCATACTAACATGTTATGTAACTGCCTGATTGGCAAAATTAGTCCACAGTGTTAAGAAGGTAATTAGTCAATTAATATAATGAAGAAGGAATATGAAAATAAGCTAGACAGTAATATTAAAAAGGATACTAAAAATTTCTTCAGATGCATAAAGTATAAAAGAGAAGCAAGAGTGGATATTGGACCACTGCAAAAATATGCTGGAGAAGTAGTTATGGGGAACAATGAAATGGTGGATGAACTGAATAAGTATTTTGCATTAGATAATCAACCTTTCACTGTTGAAGACACTAGCAGTGTAGTGGAAGTTCCAAGTGTCAGAGGTTATGAAATGTCTGAAGTTACCATAACTAGAGAGAAGATTCTTGGGAAACAGAAAGGTCTGCAGGTAGATAAGTCAACTGGACCAGATGATGTCCACCCCAGGGTTCTGAAAGAGATGGCTGAAGAGACCATGGGAGCATTAGCAATGATCTTTCAAGAATCAGTAGATTCTAGGATGATCCCAGAAGACAGAAGAAGGGAGAGAGGGAAAAGAAAGGAAACGACAGGCCAGTTTGTCTGACCTCTGTAATTGGGAAGATGTTGGAGTTGGTTATTAAGGATGAGGTCTCAGGATACTTGAAGACACATGATAAAATAGGCCATAGTCAGCATCATTTCATCAAGGGTAAATCTTGCCTGACAAATCTTTCGGAATTCTTTGAAGAAATAGCAAGCAAGATAGACAAAAGAGAATCGGTTGACGTTGGGTATTTGGATTTTCAGAAGGCCTTTGACAAGTTGCCACACATGGGGCTGCTTAACAACCTACAAGCCCATGCAGTTACAGGAAAGATTCTAGTATGGATAAAGCACTGGCTGATCGGCAGGAGGCAAAGAGCAGGAATAAAGGAAGTCTTTCCTGGCTGGTTGCCAGTGAATAGTCGTGTTCCACAGGGGTCTGTGTTGGGACCGATTCTTTTTATGTTATACTTCAATGATTCGGATGATGGAATGGATAGTTTTGTTGCAAAGTTTGTAGATGATATGAAGATGGGTGGAGGGGCAGTTAGTTTGGAGCAAGTAGAGAGGCTACAGAAGGACTTAGAAGAGAGAATGGGCAAAGAAATGGCAGATGGAACACAGTCTTGGGAATCATATGGTTATGCACTTCGGTAGAAGAAACGAAAGGGGTGACTATTTTCAAAATGGATAGAAAGTACAAAAGACTGAGGGGCTTGGGAGTAGTTGTGTAAGATTCACTAAAAGTTAATTTGCAGGTTGAGTCTCTGGTGAGGAAGGCAAATGCAATGTTAGCAACACACATAAAAGTTGCTGGTGAACGCAGCAGGCCAGGGTCTCAGCCTGAAACGTCGACTGCACCTCTTCCTAGAGATGCTGCCTGGCCTGCTGTGTTCACCAGCAACTTTTATGTGTGTTGCTTGAATTTCCAGCATCTGCAGAATTCCTGTTAAATGCAATGTTAGCATTCGTTTCAAGAGGACCAGAATATAAAAGCAAGGATATTATTTTGAGATTTATAAAGCACTGGTGAGGCCTCACTTGGAGTACTGTGAACAGTTTTGGGCCTCTATCTTAGAACAGATGTGTTGAAACAGGAGAGGGTTCAAAGGAGGTTTGGCAAAATGATTCCAGGATTGAATACCTTGTAATATGAAGAGTGTTTGATGGCTCTGGGCCTGTATTCATTAGAATTCTGAAGAATGAGGGGAGACCTCATTGAAACCTATCAAATGCTGAAAGACCTTAATAGTGGATGTGGACAGGATGTTTCCTATGGTGGAAGAGCCTGATACCAGAGGACCCACCCTCAGAGTAGAGGGGTGTCCTTTCAGAATAGAGGTGAGGAGGAATTTCTTTAGCTAGAGAGTGGTGAATCTGTGGAATTCTTTGCCACAGGCATCTGTGGAGGCAAAGTCCTCATGTATATTTAAGGCAGAAGTTGATTGATTCTTGATTGGTCAGGACATGAGAGGATATGGGGAGAAGATAGGAGAATAGGGCTGAGAGGAAAATTGGATCAGCCATGATGAAATGGCAGAGCAGACTCAATAGGCCTAATGGCCCAATTCTGCTCTTGCATCCTACGGTGTTCCAACAATAAATGGAGTAACCATCCTATTGTTGTGAATGGCCTTGTCTAATTTAAGCTATAATATTCAATACTACGCCAAGACTGCTGAGGCTTTCTCAAAATCCAATATTCTATCAGAATATAGGGAGTGATGGGGAGGTTCCGCACTCACCTCAGTGCAACTGCTGCCCCAAGTTCCTCTCATGCACCTTAACCTCAAAATTAGGTACATCTGCAAGGCTGTCATGTCCTTCCAAGTAACTACAGTAGTTCTCTGTCATACCTTCCAATTTTGTTCCCACTACAGCACCTTACATACATACTTGGGCAATGTATTCAGAAATAAATTATCTTATTCACTTTGATTATATGAAAAACAGGTGGTGTTTCAAGCAATGGGATTTATCAGCATTGCTGGCTTCGTATGAGTGCAGATGGACTGAACTCATGTGTCCTTAAAGTTTGTTTATAGACAGGAGAAGTTTCTACTTTCTAGAGTTTCAGGGCATCAGAGATCACCAGAGGAATTAACACATGGTCAATGTCATGCTTTTTTTTCAAAGTACACTTGACATCTTCATCCTCCTGAGCCTGCCCAGCCAAACATTTTCAGCAGCCAGCACTGCCTGGAGAGATGGATCCATAAGCACATTAGGTATCCTCTGCTTACCTGATTTTACATACCAATAAACTCTCTAACCCCAGAAATTGTGCATTGGTTCAACAAGAGAAACACAAAAACGCTAAAAAAAAACTATTTTGCTGCTGGCACTATTCCTGAGCATCCGCAGCACACACTAACTATCTGTGGAGAGTTCATTGAAGTGCACTGCATGCTGATTGAAGACAACAGCCCAATCCAGTGGAGAAGCAGCAAGGACATCAGTCTCAGGGTCACAAGGCTGAGCCTGAAGGGCCTCAGGAGCTAGAAGAAAGGTCACTGTTCAGCACCTTAGCCTGGTCTCTCTTTTGAATGGAGAAGTCAGGTGGTGGCAGTATAGGATATAAGGGTCTCCCTGACAGGGAAAATAAAGAACCACCCTGCATCTGCTGTCCATTGCATCTCCTACATAAAGAACCTGTAAAGTCAGAGTCTCTAAAGCAAACTCTAAATGGCCCTCATTGCATCCATTGGCTGGCATAATATACCAATAATCAGGCAGGAAAGATCAGCTCACAGATCCATCCGCACTAATTATATGATTTCAAAGAATGAGCTTGCAGTAGTCTGCAACTAATTCTGATACATGATGTGAGAGCATGGATTTCGCTTGAGCATTGCCTTTCTTTTTACTGATTGACATTCTCATATTGGGATGAGAAAAATGTAACCACCTCATTCCAGACTATTTTATGTTGGTCCAAGTGGGACCAAAGGCCTCCCTCCTGTTGAGTATGAAATCGGCCAGATTCTGAAAGCTGGCTTATTGCCCCTCTTTCCTACAGAGCAGTCATGGTATGGTTAATTGGTCCATACCTGTGCCTTTAAGAGTAGCTTCCCCTCTCTGAGTTCTGCACTGAACACTGCCTGCACTAGCATCAAGAACTGCATTGGCCCTATTTTAGTGCTTGCCCATGGATGTAAACTACCAGAGAACTCGTCCAAATCTCTGTTTGGCCAAGTTCATGATTTTGGTTTGTGGGCAACTTGAATGGGTTAAACACTAAACATCATGGTGGATTAGCCTACAACTTAAGAGTCACTCACATTTGCAAAGATCACAATTTAAAACCTTTACTTTTTCTTTCTCAAGTGCTGGTGAACAGTTTTATTTTATCTGCATTCAGTATCATTCATCAAATGTTCAAGCACGATGTCCTAGAATTGTGTTTAATATTTCAAATGCAACCATACAAATAAATTGTAGTTAGTGCATCATTTCTATCAGTATGTTTTTACAAGAACAAGAGTGAAATGATCTTGCATTAACTGAATCCTTTCAGAGAATGATTAACACTTACAATAAAATAGTTTTCTTGTCACCTTTAGCTGCTCTATTCCACCTGATCTTCCATTTTAAAATTCTGCTTCTCTTCTTCAGCTCATCTGCTTAACTTACTCAGATTCCACTGTGTGTTATCAATATTAATGCTTATTAACTATCGACATTAGTGACATTAGCAAGCAAGAAAATTAATTTCCTGTTGCCTGCCAAATTTATAATAGTTAGTGAAAAAAAATGTTCCAGTTGTATCTCAGTGTTACCTTAAGTTTCCTATTTGTGGTAAAACTTCAAGCATATTCTCAATTTCATTATAAATAAGGAACAGAGGAAATCTCAAACTTTTTGTTGCCAGAAATAACTGTCTTAATCTCATTTGTAAATGTCAGAGGCGTTCAAGTATTCAACACAGATTATCACAGAACTCCAGTAGTCGCAGTCCAACAGAGACAAGTTCGTTTATCATCCCCTTCCTGCCTTCCATTGTCAAGTCAGATTTTCAATTTGTCATTTGTTCCCTATTGCTTTTTTATTCCTCTGAAGGTCTCAGCTGAAAATCCTGACAATCGCCTTTCAAACATCCATTGTGTGATAAATCTATTGATTAGGTTATGCTGTTAATTTAGCAACAGTCTTGGAATGGAGATGAAGGTGGGAGGGTGGGGGATGTACAAAACACTCACATGCATACCCCACAGTTAAAGGGCATATTAAAGTGGAGATTCTCCCAGTTCCACAGGTCCATAGGATCATGAGGGATGAGCTCATTGTTTGGGGATTACAGAATATCAAGAAAAATGCTGTAAATTTTTATCTGTAGAGATAACATGATTATCAACATACTTACTGTCTAACTTCTTGTATACATCCTGCGTCTTCTGTGTTTGATTTCCCCCTCCCCCACCCCAGAAATATTATTGATTTATTTTAATATCTCAGTGATTTATTTTTCTGGTCACTTTTTTCAGCAGTAGAACATACTCACTTTGGATGAGGTTTGAGGCCTGGGTTAACAGCCTTCTTCACACATGTTACACAAATAATTCTCTATACGTGGGACTGACCAACTAGAGAGCTTAGACAGTGATTTGACCATGAATTATAATGGTCAAGTTCAACTTACACAATTTCCCTATGATGGAAAGAAAGCTGGTGTCACTGAATAAGAATCTAAAGACCAATAGCCTTTCTTTTAATCACTTGGTCAGATTCCAATCCCTGATTGCTATCAGACAAGACCTAAAAAAGAGAACAGGATATGAGTTTTGCTTTGGATGTCACTGTTGACATGACACATTGACCCTTGACCTTAATCATAGGTGCTAAGCATAAAATACTGCAGCATGTATACAGAATTACACTCCTCTTCTGAAAGTTAGTTCCTTTGACAGAATCAGAGTCAGAATCGGGTTTATTATCACTGAAATATGTTGTAAAATAGTTTGTTTTGTGGCAACCAATCAGTACAATACATAGAATCTACCATGACTTATAAGATGAAAAACATATATACATATATACAGTATATAATTGAATGAGTAGTACAAAGTGAAAGCAAAGTAATGAGGTAGTGTTCATAGGTTCATTTCTGTTGGGAATTCTGATGGAGGGGAAGAAGCTATTCTTAAAATATGAACTGTATGTCTTTGGGCACCTGTAATTCCTGCCTGATGGTACTGACTTCAGTCGAATCAAATTTCAGGAGCGGTTTTCAATGCAATCTATTATTTCATTGTGGGCTTCACTCATGCAGATCAGAGATGAATTTCTGGCCCTCACTGCTTAACCCTACAGGGCAAAGAATCACCAAATAGGTGAGGTACCAGGAACATCAGGGTTTAATTCCACCTTGCAAGAGAAAAATGGAAACAACAGTATCTCTGTCACAGCGATCATGACACTTTTTAAATCACATGTGTATTTGGGCCTGTGTTAATCACCATTCAATCCTTCATTAAATTGCTGCATTCACAGTCTTCCTAGAGATAATTCTGTGGGCCTGAGTTATTTGCTCAAGCATTTCCGTGAGACTCTAGGGTATATTCCAGATGGTCCAGGTGTTTTGCAGACTGATTGCTTGGAAAATAGTTGAAAGACATGACCATTGACCCACTGAATTAACACACATTCTGGTTGAATGCTCACTTCACAGTTGAGAGCACATTTATGTATATAATTTATAAGAGCTGACCAGATTTGTGGCAGGACACAGAGGTGGAATAAAAATAAATAAATGAAGCTGTTCTCATGAATATACCGACTTATAAAGAGCTGCTGAAAGCACTTAATGGAGAAATGACTGCGGCCATTACCAATAAATTCAATCATGGAACTGATTCTACTTCAATTAAAATTCATAAAAATGCTGGCCAAGAAATTGCTCCACTACTTCTGTTTTTTAAACATTAACACTGTGCTATGGTTCATGCAACTGCTATATGAGAAAATCATACAAAGCATGAGAACATCAAACACAAAGTTCACAGAACAATATTGTAGGATTTCCTTGCGCAACTCTGCTGAAACTGACATTATCAGTTTCAGTCCCAAGTTCTCTTTTGACATGCTGCAAGATTTTACAGTTGTTGCAACATAACTTTTCAGGTGTAATTTTTCCACGTAACCCCAAAAGGGATCACTACCTCTCCAACAATGGGAAAGGACAAATAAAAATTTGGGAAGCTGAAAGGTCTGCAGATAGATAAGTTACCTGGGCAAGATGGTCTATACCCCAGGGTTTTGATAGAGGTGGTTGGGGAGATTGTAGAGGCATGATCTTTCAAAAATCACTAGATTCTGGAATGGTTCCCTCCCTTCTTGAAGAATGTGACTCCACTCTTCAAGAAGGGAGGGAGGCAGAAGAAAGGAAATTATAGGCCAGTTAGCTGGACCTCAGAGGTTTGGACAATGTTGGAGTCAATTGTTAAGGACTCGGTTTCAAGATACTTGGAGACATATGATAAAATATGCCAAATTCGGCATGGTTTCCTTAAGGGAACATCTCATCTGACATATCTGTTGGAATTCTTTGAAGAAATAACAGACAATGGAGAATTAATAGATGTTGTATGCGTGAACTTTCAGAAAGCCGTAAGACCATAAGATATAGGAGCAGAAGTAGACCATTCAGCCCATCGAGTCTGTTCCACCATTCAATCATGGGCGGATCCAATTCTTTCACTCCCCTGCTTTCACCCCATACCCTTTGATGCCCTGGCTAATCAAGAACCTATTTATCTCTGCCTCAAATACACCCAATGACTTGGCCTCCACAGCCGCTCGTGGCAGAGCACAAAAGGCCTTTGACAAGATGTTACACATAAGGCTGCTTAACAAGATAAAACACTAGCACTGAAATTTAGAAGAATGATGGGGGTTGACACTAAAGCCTATCAAATGTTGAAAGGCCTAGATAGATTGGATGTGGAGAGGATGTTTCCTGTAGTGGGGGAAGATGGAGTCTCAGAACAGACAGAAGTCCACTTAGAATGGAGATGGGGAGGAATTTCTTTAGCCAGAGGTTGAGAGTCTGTGGAATTTGTTGCCACTCGCAGGTGTGGAGGTCAGGTCACTGGATGTACTTAAGGTGGACGTTGATAATTTCTTGATTAGTCAAGGTGTGTAAGGTTACGAGGAGAAGGCAGGAGAATGGAGTTGAAAGGGAAAATGGATCAGCCATGATGAAATGGCAGAGCAGACTCGATCGGCCAAATGGCCTAATTATGCTCCTATCTCTTATGATCTTATAGTCTTATGGCAAGTTTCGCCAATGAATTAAATAATACTGCAAAGATGGGAGGGGTTGGAACAGTGAATAGTCTAGCAAAGAGCAGAGGCCCTAAGGAGTTAAATTTCTTTTGCGGGGAGACCCTCCAGATCTTCAGTGGGCATTCTTAGTGAGAGGTTGGCTGGTAAACTTTCTGAAAGTGCCTAAATGTACTTTGAAGGAGCTTTCACACAGGCACATATATTTCTCCGGCCACTCCTCCTGGCTCCTGTTTGGGCTGAAGGAAATGGAGATGAAGTCTCCTTTTTAATGCAGGACAAACCAACAATCTGTGCTGTGGTCTAGAGGGGATCTGAGGAAGAACCTTTAAACCCAGAATGGCTGGATTGTAAACTGCACTGTCTGGGAAAGTGGTGGAGGCAGTCACTGTCTCTCATTTAGGACTTTGTCACAACTAGACAAGTCTTTGAATCACCTGGAGCTGAAGACTATGACTGAATGCCGATAAATTGGATTAGTACAGATTGGTATCTAATGGTCAGTTTTGGCATGATGAGCCTACAGGCCTGTTTCTCTGGTGAATGGCTCTGAGATTGGATTAATCTTGAGAATCTGGGAAAATGAGATTAACCGTGAATTTGGAATTCATGGACTAAGCAGTCACTATCAACAAGTGATGTTATGGTTGACTTGGTAGAAACTTGGTGGACATGTTTCTTTCCCATTCATTTTGGGTGTTTTCTCCATGCTGGGAGACATGCTGATTCCTGTCATTCTCTCCCCAAGTACAATCCAATCTTCCTCAAGACTTTCCGTCATTTTTACCATAGATGGCATTTACGTAGAAGAAAATTGACCTACAGACTGGAGTTCACAGTTGTTGGAGTAGTAGATAGTGCTGCTTGTAGAGCTAGGGCCCACTCAAGTGACTGTAATAAATGAGCACAAAATTAGCAAAATCCTGGTAAAGAATTGTCTATGATATTGGCTCAATTATTTTTTTTTGCCTTCTTCACTAGCCTAGCCTGACACATAATGGGCAGCACATTACATATAAAGTCATAGAGTTATATGCAATGGCATCAGTGCTTGACTCCGGAGCAAAGGTTCCCGAGTTCGAATCCAAGTCGGGCCACCTCCCGAGCACGCTTTCCACCGTGCCGGGTTGAGTGCCGAGCTAGCCACTCGGCCTCGTAAAACAAAGGTTTGAGTCAGGAATGTTCATATCGTGACCCAGTTAATCTGAAAGGTGAGCAATCCTGACACCACACGCCAGACAAAAATGGCTGGCTGTCTGGTGCGACATGCAAAAAAAATAGAGTATGACAGAACAGACACAGGACCTTCGACCCATCTACTCTATGATGAAATGAGTTTCAGCTTAGTAGCATCTACCTGTCCCTGGACCCTCCCTCCATATATCTGTCCAAACGTCTCTTTAAATGTTACAATTGAACTGCATCTACTGCTTCGGTTGGCAGGTCATTCCACCCATGCAGTACCCTCTGAGTGAAGAAGACTTCCCATAAATACTTCACCTTTCACCCTAAGCCTGTGACCTCTAGTTCAAGTCTCACTTAAAAAAGCCTGTCAGCATTCACTTTATCTATATCCCTCATAATTTTGTATACTTCTATAAGATGTCTCTCCATTTTTGTCATTCTATAATGCACCATTAGCAACACTGACCACACACTTCTGTCTCCACCTGTCACAGACATTCCCTTTTCCTTTCCCATTCCTCTCCATTAAAACTAACTTTCATCTCTCTATCCCAATTCTAACAAATGGAATCTGAAAAGTCAACTCTGTTTTCATTTCCACAGATCCTGCTTAACTTACTGTGTGTTTCCAGCATACCTTGCCTTTGTTTAAGAAATGTTAGAATGGTTCTTATGTTAAAACTTTATATGTGTCGTTCCTGACAGCAGCTGCCTGCAGAAATTGCAGCTGTCACGTCATTACGTCATTACAGGTACAGATATAAAACCGTAAGATATAGGAGCAGAATTAGTCCATTTAGCCCATCAAGTCGGCTCCACAATTCCATCATGGCTGATCCAACTTTCCCCTCAGCCCCAGTATCCTGCATTCTCCCCGTATCTCTTCATGCCCTGACCAATCAAGAATCTGTCAACCTCTCTCTTAAATATACATAAGTACTTGGCCCACACAGATGACTGTGGCAAAAAATTCCACAGATTCATCACTCTCTGGCTAAAAAAATTCCCCCTCATTTCCATTCTAAAAGGACGCCCCTCTATTCTGAGACTTAGACTCTCCTACCATAGGAAACATCCTTTCCACATCCACCCTGTCAAGGCCCTTCAGCATTTGATAGATTTAGAAACATAGAAACATAGAAAAATAGGTGCAGGAGTAGGCCATTCAGCCTTTCGAGCCTGCACCGCCATTTATTATGATCATGGCTGATCATCCAACTCAGAAACCCGCCCCAGCCTTCCCTCCATACCCCCTGATCCCTGTAGCCACAAGGGCCATATCTAACTCCCTCTTAAGTATAGCCAATGAACTGGCCTCAACTGTTTCCTGTGGCAGAGAATTCTACAGATTCACCACTCTCTGTGTGAAGAAGTTTTTCCTAATCTCGGTCCTAAAAGGCTTCCCCTTTATCCTCAAACTGTGACCCCTTGTTCTGGACTTCCCCAACATCGGGAACAATCTTCCTGCATCTAGCCTGTCCAATCCCTTTAGGATCTTATACGTTTATTAGGATTTTATATGTTTCAATCAGATCCCCCCTCAATCTTCTAAATTCCAATGAGTACAAGCCCAGTTCATCCAGTCTTTCTTCATATGAAAGTCCTGCCATCCCAGGAATCAACCTGATGAACCTTCTTTGTACTCCCTCTATGGCAAGGATGTCTTTCCTCAGGTTAGGGGACCAAAACTGCACACAATACTCACCAAGGCCTTGTACAACTGCAGTAGTACCTCCCTGCTCCTGTACTCGAATCCTCTCGCTATAAATGCCAGCATACCATTCGCCTTTTTCACCGCCTGCTGTACCTGCATGCCCACTTTCAATGACTGGTGTATAATGACACCCAGGTCTCGTTGCACCTCCCCTTTTCCTAATCGGCCACCATTCAGATAATAATCTGTTTTCCTATTTTTGCCACCAAAGTGGATAACTTCACATTTATCCACATTAAATTGCATCTGCCATGAATTTGCCCACTCACCCAACCTATCCAAGTAACTTTGCATCCTCTTAGCATCCTCCTCACAGCTAACACTGCCACCCAGCTTTGTGTCATCCGCAAACTTGGAGATGCTGCATTTAATTCCCTCATCCAAGTCATTAATATATATTGTAAACAACTGGGGTCCCAGCACTGAGCCTTGCGGTACCCCACTAGTCACCGCCTGCCATTCTGAAAAGGTCCCGTTTATTCCCACTCTTTGCTTCCTGTCTGCTAACCAATTCTCCATCCACATCAATACCTTACCCCCAATACCGTGTGCATTAAGTTTGCACACTAATCTCCTGTGTGGGACCTTGTCAAAGTCTTTTGAAAATCCAAATATACTACATCCACTGGTTCTCCCCTATCCACACTACTAGTTACATCCTCAAAAAATTCTATGAGATTCGTCAGACATGATTTTCCTTTCACAAATCCATGCTGACTTTGTCCGATGATTTCACCGCTTTCCAAATGTGCTGTTATCACATCTTTGATAACTGACTCCAGCAGTTTCCCCACCACCGACGTTAGGCTAACCGGTCTATAATTCCCTGGTTTCTCTCTCCCTCCTTTTTTAAAAAGTGGGGTTACATTAGCCACCCTCCAATCCTCAGGAACTAGTCCAGAATCTAACGAGTTTTGAAAAATTATCACTAATGCATCCACTATTTCTTGGGCTACTTCCTTAAGCACTCTAGGATGCAGACCATCTGGCCCTGGGGATTTATCTGCCTTCAATCCCTTCAATTTACCTAACACCACTTCCCTACTAACATGTATTTCGCTCAGTTCCTCCATCTCACTGGACCCTCTGTCCCCTACTATTTCTGGAAGATTATTTATGTCCTCCTTAGTGAAGACAGAACCAAAGTAATTATTCAATTGGTCTACCATGTCCTTGCTCCCCATAATCAATTCACCTGTTTCTGTCTGTAGGAGACCTACGTTTGTCTTTACCAGTCTTTTCCTTTTTACATATCTATAAAAGCTTTTACCGTCAGTTTTTATGTTCCCTGCCAGTTTTCTCTCGTAATCTTTTTTCCCCTTCCTAATTAAGCCCTTTGTCCTCCTCTGCTGAACTCTGAATTTCTCCCAGTCCTCAGGTGAGCCACTTTACTCTGGCTAATTTGTATGCTTCTTCTTTGGAATTGATACTATCCCTAATTTCTCTTGTCAGCCACGGGTGCACAACCTTCCTTGATTTATTCTTTTGCCAAACTGGGATGAACAATTGTTGTAGTTCATCCATGCAACCTTTAAATGCTTGCCATTGCATATCCACCGTCAATCCTTTAAGTGTCATTTGCCAGTCTATCTTAGCTAATTCATGTCTCATACCTTCAAAGTTACCCCTCTTTAAGTTCAGAACTTTGTTTCTGAATTAACTATGTCACTCTCCATCTTAATGAAGAATTCCACCATATTATAGTCACTCTTACCCAAGGGGCCTCTCACGACAAGATTGCTAATTAACCCTTTCTCATTGCTCAAAACCCAGTCCAGAATAGCCTGCTCTCTAATTGGTTCCTCGACATGTTGGTTCAAAAAACCATTCCGCATACATTCCAAGAAATCCTCTTCCTCAGCACCTTTACCAATTTGGTTCACCCAATCTACATGTAGATTGAAGTCACCCATTATAACTGCTGTTCCTTTATTGCACACATTTCTAATTTCCTGTTTAATACCATCGCCGACCTCACTACTACTGTTAGGTGGCCTGTACACAACTCCCACCAGTGTCTTCTGCCCCTTAGTGTTATGAGTTCACTCTTCATTCTTCTGAATTCTGGTGAATACAAGTCCAGGGACATCAAATGCTCTTCATATGATAAGCCATTCAATCCTATTATAGATATGAATCATGGGAAGTGGGTCAGAGCCCCAGAGAAATTGCTGTCATGGAAGTGAGGAAAAACACAGGAAAGGAGGGAACATCGACTTTCAGTGTACCTCACCACCACCCTCTGTTGAGGGCGAATTGTTGTGTTGTGCTATGACTATTTCCCCCCTCCACTGCGACCTTGCTTCATCCTGCTGAGAAGCATTGAAGCTGATGCATTTGCGCAGTGAGTAAAGCAGGAATGCTGCTATGTGCCTTGCTGTTGGAAATATGCTGAGTAACAAGAAATGAAGCTGACAGATGCAGGAAGTAACACTTTGTGGATCAATGGAAATTCTTTACGTCACACATCCTTTACCATCTACTGTGGTGTGTGCTCCTTGCTTGTTCCTTCCATGGAGGTCATGGTTGAAACTGAGAAAATAATCTGGATGACATCAGAGATACATGAGTGAGTTCAGGTAAACAGCAGGAGCTTGCTAAGGGGAATCACACTCGGAAGTGTGGGCCAGTTTCCTGATGATCAATAATTTAACAATAAAAAGTGCACAAAGTGATCTAACTTTTGGCAAATTACATTTTACAATTTTCTTTGAAATTAATCCATATGTAATTCCACAAGTTTAAAAAAACACCAGCATGAACTTAGTTAATGTCCTTAAATTGCTACTCCTCTCACACTAATTCCTCAAGCTAAATCCAATAGCTCGAAAAGAATCTAGTGTGATGATGCAGAATTGAGATAATTTACCAGTTCCCCACCATAGATAACTGGGATTTGATCATATTGGCTACCATGAATTTAAACATGTCAGTTAATAATATGCAGTCAATCCTAAAGTATCTATTTTCCTGAGATGAATTTATAATCCCAAAATGACTTCTTAGCTTACTTAGGCAATTGAAAACCACTTGCACTTACTGTGAAGGATAAACTTTAAGTCCTGTCCCTGTGTAAAAAAAAATAATGATTGTGAAAAGAGAGATTAAAATAGGAAATACTGGAAACAGCAGAATAAGTGACATCTATGGGAGAGGAACAGAGGCATACCCTTTCAACAAAACATTTTATTTCGGATATCCAGCAGTTGTAGTATCTTGCTTTTGGTCTCCACCATATCCTGCTATGTGCCTGTGATGCTTTAAAAACTTTTCATTGCATCTGTGCATACACGTCCCTGTGCATATCTCAATAAACTTGACTATGATTTCAATCCAAGATCATCTCTCTTGACCTTTCTATCCTCCCTCTTTCCTTCCATCTTGGATTTTTTAAATATATTGAACATAGAAAAAAGAACAGGAATAGGCTCTTCAGCCCACTATGTTGTGTTGAGCTAATTAAATAAGTAATCATATGTCCAGCTAAGCTCATCTCTTCAGTCTACACAATATCCAAACCCATCTATTTCATGTACATTTTAGGAGCCCCTTGAATGCCTCTGTCATATTTGCTTGCACCACCATTTCAGGCACCCACTATTGTGTAAGAAACGTGCCCGAAACGTGCCCCACACACCTCCACTGAACTTAACCACTCTCACCTTAATGCATGCTCTCAAGCTTTAGATGTTTCAACCCTGTGGAAAAATGTGGCTACCTACTTCATTTATTCTTCTTCTAATCTTATAACATCTATCAAATCTCCCCTTAGCCTCCACTGCTCCAGAGAAAAGACCCTAGTTTGCTAATCCTCTCCTGACAGCATACACTCTCTAATTCAAGCAGCATCCTAGTAAACCATCTCAAAAGCCTGAACATCCTTCCTATAATGTGCCAGGGAGAATTGAATGCAATACTGCAGAAGCGGCCTAACTAGAGATTTATAAAGCTGCAAAATAACTTCCTGACTCTTGAACTCATATACTTGACGACTGAAAACAAGGGCACCATATGTTTCTTTGCCATGAAATTGAACACTAATATTCCACTGTACATCAACATCAGCCTTTCGAACTACTGATAAAGGGTAACTAACCAGAATAACTAATTTTTTTTCCTTCTCCACAAATGCTGCTTTGTAAACATTCCCATCTTTTGAAAGGATTATTTTTTCAGATTTCCAACACCTGCGGTATTTTACTTTCAAGAAAAGAGAGAGAAACAAACAAGGGTTGTTTGTTTCACCAGATTCCAACATCTGCCACCTCTTTTATCTCTATTAGATAAGTAAAAAGTTATTGCTCAGTGTGAAGGGGAGTAAAGAAAAAAAGCAGAGAGTACTGTCAGGTTGACAGTGTTGTTAAGAAGACTCACAGTGTGTTGGACTTCATCAACCATGGGATTGAGTCCAAGAGCCATGAGGTGATGTTACAGCTATATACGGCCTTAGTTAGACCCTACTTGGATGTGGATACTATACAGAGAAGGTAGAGCATATTTACAAGGATGTTGCCTGGATTGGAGAGCATGTCTTATGAGAATAGGTTGAGTAAACTCAGCCTTTTCTCCTTGGAGCGACAGAGGATGAGAGGTGACCTGATATAGGTGTATAAGATGATGAGAGGCATTGATTGTGTGGATAGCCAGAGGCTTTTCCCCAGGGCTGAAATGGCTAACATGAGGGGACATAGTTTTAAGTTGCTTGGAAGTAGGTACATGGGGGATGTCAGAGGTAAGTTTTCATACAGAGAGTGGTGGGTGCATGGAATGGACTGCTAGCGAAGGTGGTAGAAGTGGATACAATAGGGTATTTTAAGAGACTCATAGATAGGTACACGGAGCTTAGTAAAATAGAGGGCTATGTGGTAGGGAAATTCTAGGCAGTTTCTTGAGTAGGTTACATGGTCAGCACAACATTGTGGGCCAAAAGGCCTGTAATGTGCTGCAGATTTCTATGTTCTATGTTACTCCCCATTTAGATCAAAGGTTTACAAATATTTAAGTGTTAGACATTAAGGTTTAAGTGTAATGACAAACGAATGTGAGGTGTTAAAAATGCAAACATGAGGAAATCTGCAGATGCTGGAAATTCAAGCAACAAACATCAAAGTTGCTGGTGAACGCAGCAGGCCAGGCAGCATCTATAAGAAGAGGTACAGTGGATGTTTCGGGCCGAGACCCTTCATCAGGACTAACTGAAAGAAGAGCTAGTAAGAGATTTGAAAGTGGAGATCTGAAATGATAGGAGAAGACAGGAGGGGGAGGGCTGCAGCCAAGAGTTGGACAGTTGATTGGCAAAAGGGATATGAGAGGATCATGGGACAGGAGGCCTAGGGAGAAAGAAAAGGGGGAGAGGGGGAGCCCAGAGGTGGGCAAGAGGTATAGTGAGAGGGACAGAGGGAGAAAAAGGAGAGAGAGAAAAAGAATGTGTGTATAAAAATAAATAATGGATGGGGTACAAGGGGGAGGTGGGGCATTAGCGGAAGTTTGAGAAGTCAATGTTCATGCCATCAGGTTGGAGGCTACCCAGATGGAATGTAAGGTATTGTTCCTCCAACCTGAGTGTGGCCTCATCTTTACAGTAGAGGAGGCCGTGGATAGACATATCAGAATGGGAATGGGACGTGGAATTAAAATGTAAGGCCACTGGGAGATCCTGCTTTCTCTGGTGGACAGAGCGTTGGTGTTCAGCGAAACAATCTCCCAGTCCGTGTTGGGTCTCGCCAATATATAGAAGGCCACACCGGGAGCACTGGACACAGTTACGGATGTTCAGTCCCTATATACTTCCATCCCCCATCAGGAAGGCCTCAAAGCTCTCCGCTTCTTTTTGGATTACAGACCTAACCAGTTCCCCTCTACCACAACTCTGTTCCGTCTAGCAGAATTAGTCCTTACTCTTAGTCCTTACTCTGGAAATAGTTACATCCCGACACTCGGGACAGAAGCAAGGTCACATTCTGTATTCAAGGGACCAGCTGTTTGTGCTAATTCCAGCCGGTTTAGCGAGCAGAACGGCAACACCCCTGCTGAAATCCGGAGGAAAACACACAGAGGATACAGAGGGGTATCACAAAGTCAAGGAAAGAGGACCGGGTCGAGACAACGGAGACTTATGGAGAAGAGGAGTTCGGTGGGTAATACCGTTCCGGCTGACCGGAAGTGCACTGACAGCAGTAAGCATAAAGGAGTTGGGTGCTTACTGATCTGGTTAACAACAGATGGTGCAATCCTTGTCATATTACAATTGAGGAACGTGTTTGTAGACCGGATATCCAAAATTTTACTGTTGGACTTCAGCCACATTCCACCGAGTTACAACACTGGGCGGCATGGGAGGTCGTTCCGACATGTGGCCATCGAACGTGCAGCTCCTCCCGTGGAGGGTCAGACACCCACAGAAACCATAGAAACCACAGCACAGAAACAGGCCTTTTGGCCCTTCTTGGCTGTGCCGAACCATTTTCTGCCTAGTCCCACTGACCTGCACACGGACCATATCCCTCCATACACCTCCCATCCATGTATCTGTCCAATTTATTCTTAAATGTTAAAAAAGAACCCACATTTACCACCTCGTCTGGCAGCTCATTCCATACTCACACCACTCTCTGTGTGAAGAAGCCCCCCTTAATATTCACTTTAAACTTTCCCCCCCTCACCCTTAACCCATGTCCTCTGGTTTTTTTCTCCCCTTGCCTCAGTGGAAAAAGCCTGCTTGCATTCATTCTATCTATACCCATCATAATTTTATATACCTCTATCAAATCTCCCCTCATTCTTCTATGCTGCAGGGAATAAAGTCCTAACCTATTCAACCTTTCTCTGTAACTGAGTTTCTCAAGTCCCGGCAACATCCTTGTAAACCTTCTCTGCACTCTTTCAACCTTATTTATATCCTTCCTGTAATTTGGTGACCAAAACTGAACACAATACTCCAGATTCGGCCTCACCAATGCCTTATACAACCTCATCATAACATTCCAGCTCTTATACTCAATACGTTGATTAATAAAGGCCAATGTACCAAAAGCTCTCTTTACGACCCTATCTACCTGTGACGCCACTTTTAGGGAATTTTGTATCTGTATTCCCAGATCCCTTTTCCACTGCACTCCTCAGTGCCTTACCATTAACCCTGTATGTTCTACCTTGGTTTGTCCTTCCAACATGTAAAACCTCACACTTGTCTGTATTAAACTCCATCTGCCATTTTTCAGCCCATCTTTCCAGCTGGTCCAAGTCCCTCTGCAGGCTCTGAAAACCTTCCTCACTGTCTACTACACCTCCAATCTTTGTATCATCAGCAAATTTGCTGATCCAATTTACCACATTATCATCCAGATCATTGATATAGATGACAAATAACAATGGACCCAGCACTGATCCCTGTGGCACACCACTAGTCACAGGCCTCCACTCAGAGAAGCAATTCTCTGCTACCACTCTTTGGCTTCTTCCATTGAGCCAATGTCTGATCCAATTTACCACCTCTCCATGTATACCTAGCGACTGAATTTTCCTAACTAACCTCCTATGCGGGACCTTGTCAAAGGCCTTACTGAAGTCCATGTAGACAATATCCACTGCCTTCCCTTCATCCACTTTCCTGGTAACCTCCTCGAAAAACTCCAAAAGATTGGTCAAACATGGCCTACCACACACAAAGCCATGTTGACTCTCCCTAATAAGCCCCTGTCTATCCAAATGCTTGTAGATTCTGTCTCTTAGTACTCCCTCCAATAACTTACCGACTACCGACGTTAAACTTACCGGCCTGTAATTTCCCGGATTACTTTTCGATCCTTTTTTAAACAACGGAACAATATGAGCCACTCTCCAATCCTCTGGCACCTCACCTGTAGACAGCGACATTTTAAATATTTCTGCCAAGGCCCCTGCAATTTCAACACTAGTCTCCTTCAAGGTCCGAGGGAACACCCTGTCAGGTCCCGGGGACTTATCCACTTTAATTTTCCTCAAGACAGCAAGGACCTCCTCCTTTTCGATCTGTACAATTTCCATGATCTCACTACTTGTTTCCCCTAATTCCATAGACTTCATGCTAGTTTCCTTAGTAAATACAGACGCAAAAAACCTATTTAAGATCTCCCCCATTTCCTTTGGTTCCGCACATAGCCAACCACTCTGATCTTCAAGAGGACCAATTTTATCCCTTACAATCCTTTTGCTCTTAATATACCTGTAAAAGCTCTTTGGATTATCCTTCATTTTGACTGCCAAGGCAACCTCATGTCTTCTTTTAGCCCTCCTGATTTCTTTCTTAAGTATTTTCTTGCACTTATTATACTCCTCAAGCACCTTATTTACTCTCTGCTTCCTATACATGTCATACAACGCCCTCTTCTTCTTTATCAGAGTTGCAATATCCCTTGAGAACCAAGGTTCCTTATTCCTATTCACTTTGCCTTTAATCCTGACAGGAACATACAAATACTGCACTCTCAAAATTTCTCCTTTGAAGGCTTCCCACCTACCGATCACATCCTTGCCAGAGTACAACCTGTCCCAATCCACACTTTTTAGATCCTTTCTCATTTCTTCAAATTTGGCCTTCTTCCAGTTAAGAACCTCAACCCTAGGACCAGATCTATCCTTGTCCATGATCAAGTTGAAACTAATGGTGTTATGATCACTGGAACCAAAGTGCTCCCCTACACAGACTTCTGTCACTTGTCCTAACTCGTTTCCTAACAGGAGATCCAATATTGCATACCCTCTAGTTGGTCCCTCTATATATTGATTTAGAAAGCTTTCCTGAACACATTTTACAAACTCTAAACCATCTAGGCTCCTAACAGTATGGGAGTCCCAATCAATATATGGAAAATTAAAATCCCCTACCACCACAACTTTATGTTTCCTGCAGTTGCCTGGTATCTCTCTGCAGGTTTGCTCTTCCAATTCTCGTTGACTATTGGGTGGTCTGTAATACAATCCCACTAATGTGGCCATATCTTTCCTGTTTCTCAGCTCCACCCATAAGGACTCAGTAGACAAGCCCTCTAATCTGTCCTGCCTGAGCACTGCTGTAATATTTTCCCTAACAAGCAATGCTACTCCCCCACCTTTCATTCCTCTGCCTCGATCACATCTGAAACATCGGAACACCGGAATATTAAGCTGCCAGTCCTGCCCCTCCTGTAGCCAAGTTTCACTAATTGCTATAACGTCATAATTCCGCGTGTCAATCCATACCCTCAACTCATCTGCCTTCCCCGCAATACTCCTAGCATTGAAATATATACACCTCAGAAGATTTTTACCACCACTCACAACCTTTCTATTAGCGGATTTGCTTGAACTTATAACATCATTTATTTTCACCTCAGCCTCACTGTCAGCTCTGGCACTCTGGTTCCCATCCCCCTGCAAATCTAGTTTAAAGCCTCCCCAATAGCACTAACAAACCTCCCTGAAAGGATATTGATCCCCCTGTAGTTCAAGTGTAACCCGTCCCTTTTGTACAGGTCCCACTTGCCCCAGAAGAGGTCCCAATTATCCTGAAATCTGAAACCCTGCCCCCTATACCAGTTCCTCAGCCACTTGTTCATCCTCCAGAGCATCCTATTCCTACCCTCACTGGCACGTAGCACAAGTAGCAATCCTGAGATTACCACCCTCGAGGTCCTGCTTTTCAACTTCCTACCAAGCTGTCTATACTCACTGTCCAGGACCCCTCCTCACTCTTCTTTGCTATGTCATTGGTACCGATGTGCACCACAACATCCGGCTGATCACCCTCCCACTTCAGAATGTCATGCAATCGATCAGAGACGTCCTTGACCCTGGCACCCGGGAGGCAACAAACCATCCTGGATTCTCTGTCACGACCACAGAACCTCCTATCTGCACCTCTAACTATCGAGTCCCCTATCACTCCCACTCTCCTCTTTTCCCCCCTCCCTTCTGCACTGCAGAGCCAGACTCAGTGCCAGAGATCTGCCTACTGCAGCTTGTCCCAGGTAAGTCATCTCCCCCAACAGTATCCAATGCGGTATACTTGTTATTGAGGGGAATGCCCACAGGGGAACCCTGCTCTGCCTGCCCTTTCCTCTTCCCTCACCTGACAGTGACCCAATTTCCCATCCTCTGCTCCTTTGGCGAAACTACCTCCCTGTAGCTACTATCTACCCTGAGCCAATAGACTGGTCCTGGACTTATTTTCCATCTGGCATAGTTTGCATTTTGTTGTTTGATTGTTTGTGGTTTTTGTATTGCTATATTTATGCTCTATTCTTGGTTGGTGCGGCTGTAACGAAACCCAATTTCCCTCGGGATTAATAAAGTATATCTATCTACCTATCTAATAATTTCTCCTTTGGCTCCTCCCACTTCCTCCAAACTAAAGGTGTAGCCATGGGCACCCGTATATGCCCCAGCTATGCCTACCTTTTTGTTGGCTTTGTGGAACAATCTATATTCCAAACCTATTCTGGAATCTGTCCTCCACTTTTCCTTCGCTGCATCGACGACTGCATTGGCGCTGCTTCCTATATGCATGCTGAGCTCATTGACTTCATTAACTTTGCCTCCAACTTTCACCCTGCCCTCAAGTTTACCTGGTCAATTTCGGACACCTCCCTCCTCTTTCTAGATCTTTCTGTCTCTATCTCTGGAGACAGCTTATCTACTGATGTCTACTATAAGCCTACTGACTCTCACAGCTATCTGGAATGTTCCTCTTCTCACCCTGTCTCTTGCAAAATGCCATCCCCTTCTTGCAATTCCTCCATCTCCACCGTATCTGCTGTCAGGATGAGGCTTTTCATTCCAGGATGAAGGAGGTGTCCTCCTTTTTTAAAGAAAGGGGCTTCCCTTCCTCCACCATCAACTCTGCTCTCAAACGCATCTTCCCCATTTCATGCACATCTGCTCTCACTCCATCCTCCACTAAGAGTAGGGTTCCTCTTGTCCTCACCTACTACACCACCAGCCTCCGGGTCCAACATATAATTCTCCGTATCTTCTGCCACCTCCAATGGGATCCCACCACTAAGCACATCTTTCCCTCCCCCCTTCTCTCAGCTTTCCACAGGGATCGCTCCCTACACGACTCCCTTGTCTATTCCTCCCCCCCCCACATCCCTCCCCACCGATCTCCCTCCCGACACTTATCCTTGTAAGCGGAACAAGTGCTACACATGGCCTTACACTTCCTCCCTCACTACCATTCAGGGCCCCAGACAGTCCTTCCAGGTGAAGTGACACCTCACCTGTGAGTCAGCTGGGGTGATATACTGCAGCCGGTGCTCCTGATGTGGCCTTCTATATATTGACGAGACCTGACGCAGACTGGGAGATCGTTTCGCTGAACACTTATGCTCTGTCCGCCAGAGAAAGCAGGATCTCCCAGTGGCCACACATTTTAATTCCATGTCCCAGTCCCATTCTGATATGTCTATCTACGGCCTCCTCTACTGTAAAGATGAAGCCGCACTCAGGTTGGAGGAACAACACCTTATATTCCGTCTGAGTAGCCTCCAACCTCATGGCATGAACATTGACTTCTCAGACTTCCTCTAAGGCTGCACCTCCCCCTCGTACCCCATCCATTATTTATTTATTTACATACACACATTCTTTTTCTCTCTCTCCTTTTTCTTCCTCTGTCCCTCTCACTGTACCCCTTGCCCACCATCTGGGCTTCCTCCCTCCCCTTTTTCTTTCTCCCTAGGCCTCCTGTCCCATGATCCTCTCATATCCTTTTTGCCAATCAACGGTCCAGCTCTTGGCTGCATCCCTCCCCCCTCCTGTCTTCTCCTATCATTTCAGATCTCCACCTCCCCCTCCCACTTTCAAATCTCTTACTAGCTCTTCTTTCAGTTAGTCCTGACGAAGGGTCTCAGCCCGAAACGTCAACTGCACCTCTTCCTAGAGATGCTGCCTGGCCTGCTGCATTCACCAGCAACTATTACGTGTGTTGAATGTGAGGTGTTATTTGTTCTGTACTCCTATGCATAGGATAGACTATGCTAGACCTAATCATAATTCTTGCCTAGTATGATTTACTTGTGGTAAATTTCACTAATGTTAGCTCTGACACATTGGTGCCGATAGCACAGTATCCTCGTGCTGCTGTCACACATTTCCAGTGCAGTCTGTTATGAGTTTGTGGCTGTGTGAGTTTACTACGTTTCCTTTCACATACCAAAAAAATGTACAGCTTGAAAGATTGACTGACTTCTGTAAGTTACCACTGAGTGTAATTTTGATGATGAGCATTTGAAGGAGAATACACTACAGGGATATACGTGGAAATGAATGGGATTGCACTGAGAATTGCACAAATTTTATGGGCTGAATGGATTCCTTCCATGTTACAAGGAAACATGAGAAAAAGATATTCCATCATTGGGAATTGCATGTCTTTAACTGGACACACTGATCTGTTAACAAGATAGCTCTAGAACAGGAGTTCTAGATTGAGTCCCACTTAACAGTTTAGAGAAATAAAAAGCTGCCTATCTGCTGGAGGAAATCATCGGGTCAAGCTTTGCCTGCAGCAGGGAAGAAATTGTCAATGTTGATTGTTTATTGTTCTAGATTCCAACATGTGCAGTCTCTTGTGTCTCCATTAGACAAATAATAAGCTATCGCTCAAAGTGAAATGGCAGAACAGTTGCCATTTTGGTGAATTTTCCTGTAGACTTTGGATACATATGAAGCATTTACAATTGCACATTTAAAACCTTAGGCCTGCCTACTGAGGTTGAACAAAGACCAAAGGATACTTATTCTTTGTTGCTTTATTTCAAAGCTTACCTTCAAATAATTATAACCGTTTCGATGTCGAAAATCATTTCTTCAGATGTAGTTAATTACAGAGTCTTTTGAAGCAAATTATGGGTTAAAATGTTAACAAAACAGACTCCCTGTTTACACTTCTATATACTACTTAAGTAATATATTAACTTTTATTTTACCCATTGCCAAATCTTTTCTTAATTCCTCTACTCATGATAATATTACTCTGAATAAGTTGGAGTAATCCATTAACACATTGATGTAAATTTATAATCTCAGAGCTCGTAGGAGGCAGTTATATGTTTGTTCACAGCTTTACAACTGTTTCCTCTACTTCAGCATTCCTCTACTTCATTTTAGGATCCTTCTTATCACAGAGTACTCTAGTTACCATGAAGAGATGCACAGAACTGACATTGTTCCTAAATAGAGGACTATGAAGCAGCCTTTTGAATTTCTGAAGATATTGGAAGACTAAACTAGACATAAATAAGTCCCTTAACTCAGAACAGGCTATGATGTTCAATTCTTATTACCTTATGGTATATGATGACAGTGATTCAATTATTGGAATATATTTATGCTTTATTAAAGTATGTTGTATGGGTTAAGTTATAGATATGAAAAGGGAACAACAATATATCCCAGCAGATGTAATGTGATTTCACACTGGAAACATTAACAGTCAAAGCATTCATGTCTTGGTCCGAATAACCCTCTTCCACAAGTATAGTTTCAATGCACTCCAAAGAATAGGAGAAAGCTATTTAGTTTGATCATGGATGATCTGTATTCCAATTCCATTCACCTAACTCATCTATATTCCTTGATACCATTACCCAAGAAATTATATCAATTTTAGTTTTGAAGATTTCAGCTGGCCCAGGTTCTAACATGGCCTCTTGAGAAGAATTTTTGAATTCTACTGGGCTTAACATGAAGAAATGTTTCTTGATGTCAAACATGCATATGAACATAGGTAAGAAGAGCAGGAGCATTCAACCCCTCAGATCTTGCTCTACCACTAAATAACATCATGCTGATCTGTCAGCAACTTTAATTTTATAATCGTGTCTAACTGCAGCAACCTTTCACCTTCTTAGTTTTCAGGAATCAAATTAGCTCTATCTTAAAAGTATTCAAAATCTAGTTGTCCTGATGAAGAGTCTCAACCTGAAACATCAACTATTCCCCTTTACAGATACTGCCTGACTTGCTGAGCTCTTCCAGCATTTTGTGTGTATTGTTCAAGATTACAGGCATCTACTTGTACCTACTCAAAGTCTTTCCTTCTACTAACTCTCAAGGAAGAGAATTTCAAAGACTTATGGTCTTCGAGAGAAAGGAAAAAAAAGCTCATCTTTACATTAAATCTGTGACTTTTTATTTTTTTAAATAATAATCTCCCATTATGGATGTATCAAGAGTAAGCATCCTTTCTACATCCACCAAGTTAAATCCACTCAGTATTTCAAATATTACAGTCAAATGTCCTGTCGCTTCTTTAAACTCCAGTGGATGCAGCCCTAACTTTCCAAGGCTTCCATATATTGCAATCCTAAATGTCTTTCAGGGATGAATTCTTTCAGTTCTGAAGAGCTCAGCCCTGAACAACTACAGAGCATTTGGTTATTCCCGGGTTTTGGCTCCATGAAGATGAAGGTCAGCATTCAATTATTCATTAATTGCAATCTCTACTTTCTCTACAGATTTCAATGACCTGCATAGATATCAAAGAGCAGAAAATTGTCTTTGGTAGCAGCTGTTAAATGGGTGAAACAGCAACAAATAGCCTTTGCACTCTGCTGAGTATTATATCACCACTGCTATTATAATGAGATTAGCACTGTAAGAAACCTAGGATGATTTTCTTCCAGCAAGTCTTCTCACTGTCGGTATTTCCTACACTCTTTTTTACTGTTTTGTAAAAGAGCTAATTGTCTTGGCCCCTTGGTGACTGACTTGTCATAGGGGTGACAATATGGGGTGGATATTGTAACTCAAAGGAAAAGCGAGGTTGCAAAGTTTTGTTTGACTGATGCTGCTTGGAGCAGTTGAGGATATTATTGCTTCAGAAATCTCATTGAGAAGTCCAAGGCTTGAGGTAATACTGATATTAGAGGTCATTTCAGGCCGGAGTACATGCTGAATTCTATGACTGGAGCTGCAGTCAAGTAGTTATTAGAAAGAAGATGCAATGAATCTATTGCTTTAGATCAAAAGATGCCACAGACCAAAGTGGGTGTGATTCAAAGTGAAATATTAACACAATTTCCTTTGGCTCATGTCAGTTTCCAGAAACCACATGACTGGAATCTATTATCCTATCAGAAGTCACATAGAGTTTCCAAATATTTTGCTGAGACCAGGCTAAATACAGACTCCAGAAATGCCAGTGGTTACAGCAAAAGATACTTAAATAAAAAAAAACAGTTTTCCTTCCTGGCAGGTTTCTATAAAGCTGCAAATTACAAGAATAATATACTGCTTACCTCTTATGGGGAGCTATTTATTTGTATTGATCACACATAAAACTGGATTAAAGGAAGCCACAAAAAAAATTGACAGTAATTTCCTTTTTACTTAATAAATAAACACGATGAAACACCCACAGCAACTTCCAAAACCACTAGGAGAGAATAAAGAATGATTGAATATCAACAGAAATAATGCAGTCTTTAAGAGTTTCATACAGGATTAGAGCTGTAAGATTTTGAGCTGGAACTTGCTGGGAAATGGCAGCAGTATTATTGTGGCAAGTTGCGTGCATTTATCGTCTTTAATTACCACCAGCCCAGAAGTCCCAAACTTGCTGTTGAAGCTTTACTGGCTATTTCCTAACTGTGTATCTTTGCTAAATGCTGCACAGAGTGGGAAACAAGTGTAGACTTCTTGCTGGTGAATCTGTCTTGCAAAACCTTATACTGGGTTGTGAACTTCCAGAAGCATTCAGAGCAGTTGAGAGTTTTGACAGCAAAGCTTTCCTATCTGGCTTTTCCATGGATAAGGCTTATATCTACCCATGTAACATAGTATCATGAGATTCAGGGCACCAGCAAGTTCCAAGAAGTATTGCCTTCTATAGTACATAATGCTAATGAACTTCACAGGTTGGCAGTATAGAAACAAAGAGTCACTTTCTCAAGATATGGTCATTTTTTCACTCCGTGGATGAGGAAACTGAATTCTCCATCAAAGGAGTAAGTGGAGGTCATCAATAAATATGTTATTTGACGCAAAGGGCATAAAGGAATATAAGAGAAGAGTGCTGAGGAAGATAATTAATTAGGATAGCAATGGATAACAAAGCAAGCTTGAAGCCTAAAAAGGTGTATTCATGTTCCTTTTCTTCTATGCTTCTGGATACAAATCAGGAGTATTTGCAAACAAAGTGAGGAAGATTAACTTTTCTGCTGATTTTGAGACCCTGATCTCAATTTAGTAGAAGTCTATGTAAGCAGCAAGGAGAAAAGGAATTGCTTTAATATTGTTTCAAAAATGCCTGGCTCTGTGATAAAAACGTTCGAACACTGATTTGCCAGTTTCTTCATTCCATCCAATCAAACCAATAACTATATAATTTGCTAAGAATGTTTTTTTTAAAATTTAAAAATAAAATACAATGATAATGTTATTACCGCTAGTTATAATTTCAGGCTGTTTACAATGAAGGTAAATGTGGAGAGAACTGGATTACTTCCTTGTGAGTGAAGATTAGAAACCACATGGTGACTACACTAAGTAGTTACACTTATGGTGCGGTTTGAAATATAAATTGAAGCAAAACAGACTGTTCTAAAATGCAGAATCATTTGGTTATAATTCACATTTGTACAGAGTTGTGTTAACGATCGGAGGCAGGGAATACTAAGGTCAGAAAGTGGAAAAATAATGTCGGGTTAGGGAAAGAGTTCAAATGGTCAAAGCACAGTCTCACTAAAATTAAAAATAACTATGACAGGAAAAGGGCAATGGAGATTAACATGATGGGAAAGGACTTACACAAGCTCATTAAGGTACATATCTGGTGCAGCAACACTGATCACAAGGAGAGAAGTAAAAGTTGAATGAAAACTGAATAAGAAAATATAACATAATAGAGAATCAGCCAGGCAGTGTATCGAAGGAAAGTAAGTAGATTTGGGAGTGGCAAGTTCTATGATGTAACATAGAAGAAACAAGTAGCATATTTTATGAGTTTATAATGCATAACTGTCATTAAAATAAAAGAAAATCTGAATTAGAGTAAAACAGAAGGCTATCTAATAAGGGATGAAGGCAGAAGGGAAAAGATGCTTTAGTTTTCAGAAAACTGAAAAGTGGGAGTGCAAAAGATGCAATAAAATACAGTGGAAAAATGAATTTGAATAATGATTGATAAGATCATAGATTGTGAATCCACAATGATGAAGTGTTTTGAGAGGCTGGTGAATTATATCAATTCCTGCTTGAGAAACAACTTGGATCTGTTCTAATTTGCCTACCAGCACAACAACCCGTTGTGATAAAGTGTTTTGAGAGTTTGGTCATGAAGTGACTTGGATCCACTCCTATTCCCCTAATAGAGCAACAGGTCCACAGCAGATTCCATCTCACTGGCTCTTTACTCAACCCTGGAACATCAGGACAGCAAAGATAAACACATCAGGATGCTCTTTAAGACATAAGACCATAAGGAGCAGAATTATGCCATTTAGCCCATTGAGTCTGCTCCACCATTTCATCATGGCTGATCCATTTCCCTCTCAGCCACAATCTCCTGCCTTCTCCCAGAATCCCTTCATGCCCTGACTAATCAAGAATCTATTAACCTCTTTCTTAAATTTGCCCAATGATTTGGCCTCCACAGCTGCCTGTGGCAACAAATTATTGACTACACCTGGACATTTAATACTATTATTCCCCTCAAAACAAATCAATATTCAATATTCACTCCCTCTTGTGCAATTGGACTCTCAACTTCCTCACTTGTAGATCCTAGTCAGTTTGGATAGGTGACAACATCTCTTCCGTAATCTCAATCAGCACAGGAACATCATAAGGCTGTGTGCTTAGCCCCCTGCTTTACTGTGTGGTTAAGCACAGCTCCCATTCCATATATAAGTTTGCTGATGACACCGCTCTCATTGGCTGGATCAAAGGTGGTGATGAATCAGCATATAGGAGAGAGATTGAAAATCTGGCTGAGTAGTTCGATAACAACAACTTCGTACTCAATTTCAACAAGACCAAGGAGTAAATTATTGGCTTCAGGAGTGGAAACCAGAGGTCCATGAACCAGGTCCTCATCAGGGGATCAGAGCTGCAACTTTAAATTCCTCAGTGCTATCATTTCAGAGGACCTGTTCTGGGCACAGCATGTAAGTGCAATTAAAAAGAAAGTATGGCAGCACCTTAGGGGTTTGCAAAGAGTCGGCATGACATCTAAAACTTTGACAAACTTCTATAGATGTGAGGAGGAGCATAAATTGACTGACTGCCGCTTGGTATGGAAACGCCAATGCCCTTGTTCAAGTGCTACAAAAAGTAGTAGAAATGGCCCAGTCCATCATGGGTAATGCCCTCTCCATCACTGAACCATCTACATGTAGCATTGTCACAGGAAAGCAGCATCCATCAGTAGAAACCCCCATCACCCAGGACATGCTCTCTTCTCACTGCTGCTATCAGGAAGAAGGTACAGGAGTCTCAGGACTCACACCACCAGGTTCAGGAATAGTTATTACCCCTCAGCCATCAAGCTCTTGAACCAGAGGATATAACTTCACTCAGCTTCAATTGCCCCATCTCTGACCTGTTCCCATAACCTATACACTCACTTTCAAGGACTCCTCATTTCATGTTCTTAATATTTTTTGCAAATTTATTTATTATTAATTTTGTTTCTTTTGTTTTTGTACAGTTTGTTTTCTGCCCTGTTGGGTGAGGTCTTGCATTGATTCTATTATGGTTATTGGATTTATTGAGTATTCCCACAAGAAAATGAATCTCAAGTTGTATATGGTGGCATAAACTGTATGCACTTTGATAATAAATTTACTTTGAACTTTACTTTGAGCTGGTCACAAATGAAACCTAAAGCAAGAGTTTGATAAAAAGCTGATGAAAGCCAAGGAGGAAATAGCATGGGTTTTGCCATAATTTTCCAAGCATCCCTTGATAGGAAATTTCTGCCACATATGCCATTCCTGTTCCAGAGTGGTCAAGACTGGGAATATTGTTTGAGCCAGAGCTAGTAAGCTTCAAGTTGTACTAAAGTTACACCACACTGATCTGTACAATTTGGTAGCAGGGGTTAGAGAAATAGACTCCTACAGTGTCCCCAACTAAACATTGTGAGTTGGATATTTAACTATTATTAAGGTATTTATTTGCAGTATATAGACATTATTATTTCTCTTTAATTGCTCCTGAACTACTAGTGAATCGAATGGTTTCGTATGTTTCTTTAATAGTTACATGGCTGCTATTAGGGTAACCAACTTTCAGCTCTTCCATGCAGACCAAGATGCCTTTCTCAGCTTGTTCCATTTGCCTATGCTCCACCCATAACTCTCTAATCTTTTCCTGTCCATGTACTTTATCTATCCAAAATATTCTTAACATTATAATTCTACCTGACCCAACCACTTCCTCTGGCAATTCATTTCAGATACCTTCCATCTTAGTGAAACACTCTGGTTTTCTTGGCTGCGTAAGTCTAGGGAAGAAAACCTCTGGCCCCGCCAAACTCGTGAGACTGAGGTGCGCTCGATCCCATCCCAAACCTCAGTTTGTATGGATGCTGTGTCATTTGCTACCCTGTTACAAATTAGTGCCATGAAATAACAGACAGCACACTGCATTCAATTAAAGCAATTATATTTATCAATCTTAACTAAAGGTTAGTAAAGAATAACGAAAAGAAAAGGGCCCATTCTAATTTAACAGTCAAATGTGCACAAGTTGGAGCTCATCTTGACCTTCTCTGTCACTCACACACTGGGCCCTCGGTCAGCGTGAGCACCCACACCACCTACCAAACGTCATTCACGATCCATCTCGAACAAATGGGTTACCCACCAGATCATATGCTACGACTGGGTCTCCCCAGCATCTTCTCTCTTCATCTCCTCTCAAGCCCAACCTTAGTGTCCCCCACCAGAGAAACCGCCCCTTAATCGGGCTATCCTAATTGGATGGCACACATTTCTCCCCTCTCTTATCTTCAACAGTAACCCAAACTTAAGTTGAAAACAAGCAGCTCACACAGAACAGCACAAAATGAAATACATACAGTATAACAGTAAAAAATATGAACCAGGGCTTTACACTCTTTATAAAAAGTTTCCCCTCAGATCTCTTCTAAATCTTTTCCCTCTTGCCTTAAATCTGTTCCCTCTAGTGTTGGACTTACCTACCTCGGCAAAAAGACAATATTTATCCTATCTATGTCCCTCATGATTTTATAAGTCTTGATAAGGTCACCCACTCAGCTTCTGATGCTCAGAGGATAAAAGCCCTTGTCCATTCAATGTCTCATTTGCTAGATGTTGGTGTCTTTCCGCCATCAACTAAAATTGAAATTAAGGATAAGCAAATTTGATCATTGAGAGATAGGCAAGTGGTGAATAAGTCCTTGCTCCCCAACTTCCCATTGGTTCCAGATGACCCTTCCCTTAGAGCTGACACCATGGTTCCCAGGCTGAATTTACATTGGGTCAGCCTCCAGTTATATTCCACCTCCTGTTGACTTAACTTGTTGCTGGCATCACTCTGAATGGGTGTGCTTCGACTGCTTACTGTACTCACATGACCCTTTCATGGGTGCTGAGGAGGGATTGGGGTTTTCTAATTTTATCCCTAGCATTACTGAATAAGTACTAGAGATCAAGAGGGCAGGCAGCATCTACAGAGGAGAATAACCAGTTGATGTTTCAAGCTGAGACCCTTCATTGGGAAGGTCTAAGGCCAAAATATTGACTGTTTGTTCCTCTTCATAAATTCTGCTTGACTTGCTGAGTTCCTGCAGAATTTTCTCTATGTTGCTCAAGATTTCCTGCATCTATAGAATCTCTTGACTTTAGTACCAGAAGTTTGATTTTTTTAAATTGCCAACAAAAGGATGAAGGGGTATGTTTTAAACCAGGAATTACCAGGACATGGAACGCCCAGTAATTCATAAAAGGTGAAAATAAGGTCATAAGAGGTAAGAGGATATATTTAGGAAGTATTGAAAGGAGACACAGTAAAGTCAGCTGGTCATTAGCACTTGGCAGTGATACATGAGAAGAGTGTGAAGACCAGATAGAAAATCTTTCCACAATGGCCACAAGTCAATGGCCAGAGAAAACACAGCCTCAGAATAGGGGGGCGTCCTTTTAGAACTGAGATGAGAGGGATTCTTTAGCCAATGAGTGCTGAATTGTTGAATTTCTTGCCACAGATGGTCATGAAGGCCAGTTCATTGGGTATTTATGAGGCAGAGGTTGATAGCTTGAAGGGATGCAGGGAGAAGGCAGAAGACTGGGCCTGAGAGGAAAAATGCATTGGCCATATGAAATGGCAGAGCAGACTCGATGGACCATATGACCTAATTCTGTTCCCATATATTATGGTCTTATGGTCTTCAGTCTACTCAGCAGATGGAGATTGAAGCACATTCTGCTTCCTAGCTCACCTGTAGGCCTAACTTGTGCTCTGTGATAAGCAGAAAAATACGAAGCCATAGGCCTGAGATGCAGACATGTTTATACGTAGGGTTAGCAACTTTGATAGATATTTGAAAAAAGAAAAGAAAACTAAAAGAGCACAGGAAAAGGCCCAGGGAAAAGAATGAGGTGTATTGCTCTTTCACAAAACTAGGACAGGTTTAAAGAAATGAATGGCCTCCTATAGCAGGCAATTCTGTAATCATATAGAAGAGAGATTCAACGGGGGAAATCATAGTTTGCTCATTCCTAACACCATATTTTGTGGTTTAACTGTTCGCAGTATTATTAACAGTGTGAGAAATTCATTAATGCCATCATTCAAAAATACTTTTGCACCTGCACAACAAGCTGAGCAGAGGCCCACATTCATCTAGCTTGTCTGTTAAATAAAGGACCTGCAGAATAAAAAATATTTTATCTTATTCCAGGTGTTTTTTTTTGTGTTCATTAAATTGATGGATGATTGTACTCAGGGATAGAATCTCTTTCCACCTTTGCAACCCGTATCAACGTATACATAGATAATGGTTGATGTGATTAGTAAGGCTTTCGTTCTTTCTCAACAGTGTACCTTACTCTCCATCTCAGGAAAGCACCTCACCCCATCATACTGCTGCTGTTTCCATTTCCGATGCTTGATGGTTTCTCTAACTCAGATTGGCTGATGGGTGATAAATTATGGACAACCCAGCACTGTGAACCAATGCCCCCTGGGGAAAAAGATTCAGACTGCCTGAATTAATTTAACTTAAGGGCTCTTAGCTGTCAAAGCGACTTTCATCCCATCTGTCCACGTTAGTTTCAAATACTGGGTCCTGGTGATGAAAGGATAATTCTCTAAGTTACTGTACCACCCAATCCCCTGGTAAGGAATATATCTAAATTAATACGTGGCATAAAACCTTGTGGAATTTTAATCTAAACACATTATTACATCAATAATATGAACAAGACTCTACGTGTTTCATTAACAGCAAACATGCACACAACATTGAAGAATAATATCTTAGGATTACGTTCTAATGATTGACATCAAAGGTATTGAGGAATATGCTGTATGTTACTGTAAACTACCAATACTTAGGAAATATATTAGATGGTAGAAAATAATCAAATGTGTATATTTGACACATTGAAGTACTTTATAAACTTCAAAGACTCCTTTCAAGTTGATCCTGATAACCATCATGAATCATTAAGAACAAAAGTCTTTCAACATTTACTGATGATATTACTGTTAATCATTTGCTTGCTTAATATTTGCTTCAGAAAAGTATTTTAATATAAAGATGCACCTGAAATGAAAAACGTACTAACACTGTGGATAGAGTCATTAATTCTGTCCATAACTGTTGCACTGTGACCTTATTTACATCAGAACGTTGGAACAGTTCCAACCTTGGTTACCTGGGAATCAAAGGTAACTCCAGCTGAAACAAAGCCAACATCTATTCCTGAATCCAGTGAATGGCAAGTATTCACTTTAGGCTGGTTCCACTCCAGAATAGTGGTGGACAGCTTCATATAATGTTAATCCTGTGCACATGTTATGCTTCATGGACCAAATATAATTACTCAGAAACTTCTCTTCGGTGAGAGGGATATTTAGGTCAGTTTGCCCTGCAGAGCTGAATAAGAGTCAATGATTGTATTCTAAGTCAGGGAGGTCAAACAAATCAAATCACCATTAATTTGCATGGTTTCAAACTAGGGTCATAGAAAGCGTTGGATGCATAAAGAATACATCAAGAGGAAGGTGTTTTTAAAATTTCACTGCTGACTGCACCCACAAGCTAGAGTTTTGGTTACTTTATTATTTAATAAATATTTACTTATTTACACTTACTGTGCCGTATCTCTAAATAAATAAAGTAATTTTTTTCCCTCTCCACCTCCGCTATGAAAGAAAATCAAAATATCTCTAGAATTGGGCATATAGATGAGTGCAAATCATGTCTGCTTTAATTGTGGGAGGCAGGTTTTGACCTTGGTGCGGCCTGAATATTATTAAGTGCCAATAAGCAACTGGCATTACCAGTTTCCTCAGAGGATGCACAGCTGTAGAGTGGGCACTGGGAGCAGGCACTGGGGGATTCAATGTCTCCAAAAGGCAGCCAGAAAGTTGAAAAATTAAGGCATTTTCTGGCTGTTACAACCAAGGATACAGCTGAAGCAAGCACTGACAGTGCAACACGAATTTCTGACACAACTCAGAGCAATTGATGTATATTGATAGGCTGTTCTAGAGAGTTTTGATGTCAGGAATCCGGTTAACATAATCCAACTCAGGAGATTTACAGCTGGTGAGGTTCATAGAAAAAAGATGTGGTTGAACTTCACAGTGTGGCAAGCCTGAATATTAAAATATTAACACTCATCCTCCTAAGGGAGTGGACTGGGGTGCGGTGAAGAAGGTGTGGTGGATAAATGTAACATGCTGTGCCCTATAAATTGATGTGCTCTTTCCACAATGATAATGGCCGAAGCATAGTACCCAAATCTGAATTGGCTATTAAATTATTAGTATTTGCAAAGAAACTAGCCTAACCTCTGTATGACAACCAGCAGCTTGATTATATTTTCCCTGGTAGTCAGCCAGCTCTAGTGATGAATGGATTTTGAGAAGCTAGGTTTACATTTGGTTTAACCAGCAGATCGCAGAGGTTCCAACAAACAAGAGGGTCATGAAGATATGTTTCTAACATATGCTACCTCACTGTGGAGCAGGGAAGAACAAAAGCACTCCCCCTCACCTAATATTTAAACACATGGTTCATAGATAGGACATTCACTTGCACCACTCTGCTCTCCTCTCCATCCCTGTGTGCTTTGTCACACTCCCTCAGCAGCTGCTACATCCCTATTCCTTTCCCCACTAAATTCTAAACCCAATTTCTTCTGCATCCCCTCCCACTGTTCTCCTTGTCCCTGTCTTACTCCTGCCTCTAGTCTCTGGCTTTGCCCTACTCCATTCCCATCATTCCATTCATCTATCCCTCACCCCTTTCAAGCCCATACCCTTTCCAACAAGGCAAGAACTTCCTTTAATCTGCTCGAATTTTAAGGGTTTACGAAGGACAGCCAACTGGTTTGGAAAGTTAAAACTTAAGAGTATAGTGCTTCACTTGTTGAGAATCATTAATGTCAATTTTCAATAAAGATCATTTAGTAATTACCATGTAACAACATACTAAATTTTCAAAACATTGATATTAGTTTCCAAATTTAAGCTGGACTTTCTGTTGAGAATTTAGAGTTCAAACTGAAATAATTAATTGCAAGTAAATATCTACTATGTGCTCAGATTAATTTACACCTTTTTTAATCAGTCTGTGTTGCAGGACCAGTTTGTTAACCCTGAGTGGAACGCCTCTGGCTGCACCTCTCTTAACTCCCTTTACCCTCCAATGATGCATCCGCCCTCTCAGTTCCTCGAGCTGCTTGCCTTGGTGGTGATTTAAAGAACTATTGATGCACCCAGTGTTCTGTGTTCAATTTATGACCTGTAAACTGAACACAGAACACAAGATGCATTGTTACTTTAATTAGCGGCTAGCTAAAGAGCGAGCCCCTGCCCAAATCTTCACTTTCATGCAGGCGGATTTCTACCAGTTACAATAAGTTAACCTTTGCTGTAAAATCAATTCCCTGGTAATTGCAACAGCAGAGAAGAAATGAAAGCTGTCTCTTAGCATAAAACATGACACACCTAGACAGAGTAATTCATCAGCACAACACTTAAAAAATCATTGTTATGTAGACTATTTTCTTATTAATGCAGGGATAACTAATTCTGCACATAGTCTGATGTAATCTGACACCCGTGAAGTATAGACTTTAAGTACAAGAATTATGAGCAACCTGGTACTGAGCTTGTGGTATCTAGCTCACGGAAATGAAGTCAATAGTGGCACAACAAGGAAAATTTATTGCTGTGAACTCTGGAAAATAGCCTCCTGAGTACATTGTTTCTTGAGCTGACTGCCCCTTTGGGATGACCTCTATGACTGCCAGATAGCATTAACACACACTAAAGCTGTCTTGAAGAAGACCGGCCTGCTTGACAGAAAGAGACTGCTCCACATTTTTTTACAGAGCGGTATGAAGTCACCCAGTGTCTGAAGTGCTCTCAAGTTAGTTTTCAGGAGAAGAGAATTGGGGGGGGGGGGGGTTTCATAACATGTGTAAAATAAAGGGTCCTAGACTCAAAAACATTAACAGTCACACAATTACCCCTACTATGGTGCTGACTGATCTACTGAGCGTTTCCAGTATTTTCCGTTTTTGCTTCAAATTTCCAGCACATACAGTTCTTTTTTGACTTACTGCTGCATTGACGGCAAAGCTCAGATGGCAAAGCAGGGAAGCTTTGATATTTGATAAATCTGACTTTTACTTAAACACTTAGAAAGAACATTGGCTGTTTACAGGGTTGCCAAAGGAGCATGTAATTGCGGATTGCACTCATTTCAGATAGACAATTTCCTGCTGCAGGTGGTCGTTGCACTGTGAAATTGCCACTCGTGTACATTTTCCTTGAATAACCCGTACAGGGTTGTCTGTCCCTTTGAGAAGACTTCCATGACTGTCAGACAGTATCAATGCAAGTGGAACAAGTGCTACACCTGCCTCTACACCTCCTCCCTCACTACCATTCAGGGTCCCAAACAGTCCTTCCAGGTGAGGCAACACTTCATCTGTGAGTCTGTTGGGGCACATACTGTGTCCAGTGCCCCTGGTGTGGCCTTCTGTATATCGGTGAGACCCGACGTAGATTGAGAGACCGCTTTGATGAGCATCTCCACTCTGTCCACCGGAAAAAGTGGTATCTCCCAGTGTCCACCCATTTTTATTCCACCTACCATTCCCATTCTGATGAATCTATCCATGACCTCCTCTATTGTTGCAATGAGGCTACACTCAGGTTGGAGGAACACCTTATATTCTATCTGGGTAGCCTGCAACCTGATGGCAGGAACATCGCTTTCTTGAACTTCCAATAATGCCCCCCCACACTTCCTTCACCAGTCCTTATCCCCTTTTCCCTCTCTCACCTCATCTCCTTGCCTGCCCATCACCTCCCTCTGGTTCTCCTCTCCACTTTTCTTTCTTCTATAGCCTCCTGCCCTCTCCTAATAGATTCCCCCTTCTCCAGCCCTGTTTCACTTTCACCAATCAACTTCCCAGCTCTTTACTTCACCCCTCCACTCTCCCCCCCCCCCCCCAACTCTAATCTTCATCTTATTTTCTCCAGTCCTGCTGAAGGGTCTTGGCCCAAAACATCAGCTGTATTCTTCTCGATAGATGCTGCCTGGCCTGCTGACTTAAGAACATAGAACATAGAATAGTACAGCACAGTACAGGCCCTTCGGCCCACAATGTTGTGCCGACCCTCAAACCCTGCCTCCCATATAAGCCCCCACCTTAGATTCCTCCATATACCTGTCTAGTAGTCTCTTAAACTTCACTAGTGTATCTGCCTCCACCACTGATTCAGGCAGTGCAATTCACGCACCAACCACTCTCTGAGTAAAAAACCTTCCTCTAATATCCCCCTTGAACTTCCTACCCCTTACCTTAAAGCCATATCCTCTTGTATTGAGCAATGGTGCCCTGGGGAAGAGGCGCTGGCTATCCACTCTACCTATTCCTCTTATTATCTTGTATACCTCTATCATGTCTCCTCTCATCCTCCTTCATACTTTCTAAACCAGGCAGCATCCTGGTAAATCTCCTCTGTACCCTTTCCAATGCTTTCACAAGAGAGACAGGTTACACATGAACCACAGGGGGACCAATATCCTTTCAGGGAGGTTTGTTAGTGCTATTGGGGAGGCTTTAAACTAGATTTGCAGGGGGATGGGAACCAGAGTGCCAGAGCTGACAGTGTGGCTGGGGTGAAAATAAATGATGTTGAAAGTTTAAGCAAATCCGCTGATAGAAAGGTTGTGAGTGATGGTAAAAATCTTCTGAGGTGTATATATTTCAATGCTAGGAGTATTGCGGGGAAGGCGGATGAGTTGAGGGCGTGGATTGACACGTGGAATTATGATGTTGTAGCGATTAGTGAAACTTGGCTACAGGAGGGGCATGACTGGCAGCTTAATATTCCAGGGTTCCGATGTTTCAGATGTGATCGAGGCAGAGGAATGAAAGGTGGGGGAGTAGCATTGCTTGTTAGGGAAAATATTACAGCAGTGCTCAGGCAGGACAGATTAAAGGGCTTGTCTACTGAGTCCTTATGGGTGGAGCTGAGAAACAGGAAAGGTATGGCTACATAAGTGGGATTGTATTACAGACCACCCAATAGTCAACGAGACTTGGAAGAGCAAATCTGCAGAGAGATAGCAGGCAACTGCAGGAAACATAAAGTTGTGGTGGTAGGGGATTTTAATTTTCCATACATTGATTGGGACTCCCATACTGTTAGGGGACTAGATGGTTTAGAGTTTGTAAAATGTGTTCAGGAAAGTTTTCTAAATCAGTATATAGAGGGACCAACTAGAGGGTATGCAATATTGGATCTCCTGTTAGGAAACGAATTAGGGCAAGTGACAGAAGTCTGTGTAGGGGAGCACTTTGGTTCCAGTGATCATAACACCATTAGTTTCAATTTGATCATGGACAAGGATAGATCTGGTCCTAGGGTTGAGGTTCTTAACTGGAAGAAGGCCAAATTTGAAGAAATGAGAAAGGATCTAAAAAGTGTGGATTGGGACAGGTTGTTCTCTAGCAAAGATGTGATTGGTAGGTGGGAAGCCTTCAAAGGGGAAATTTTGAGAGTGCAGAGTTTGTATGTTCCTGTCAGGATTAAAGGCAAATTGAATAGGAATAAGGAACCTTGGTTCTCAAGGGATTTTGCAACTCTGATAAAGAAGAAGAGGGAGTTGTATGAAATGTATAGGAAACAGGGGGTAAATCAGGTGCTTGAGGAGTATAAGAAGTGCAAGAAAATACTTAAGAAAGAAATCAGGAGGGCAAAAAGAAGACATGAGGTTGCCTTGGCAGTCCAAGTGAAGGATAATCCAAAGAGCTTTTACAAGTATATTAAGAGCAAAAGGATTGTAAGGGATAAAATTGGTCCTCTTGAAGATCAGAGTGGTCAGCTTTGTGCGGAACCAAGGGAAATGGGGGAGATCTTAAATAGGTTTTTTGCGTCTGTATTTACTAAGGAAGCTGGCATGAAATCTATGGAATTGAGGGAATCAAGTAGTGAGACCATGGAAACTGTACAGATTGAAAAGGAGGAGGTGCTTGCTGTCTTGAGGAAAATAAAGTGGATAAGTCCCCGGGAGCTGACAGAGTGTTCCCTCAGACCTTGAAGGAGACTAGTGTTGAAACTTCTGCCCTGGCAGAAATATTTAAAATGTCGCTGTCTACGGGTGAAGTGCCGGAGGATTGGAGAGTGGCTCATGTTGTTCCGTTGTTTAAAAAAGGATCGAAAAGTAATCCGGGAAATTATAGGCCGGTAAGTTTAACGTCAGTAGTAGGTAAGTTATTGGAGGGAGTACTAAGAGACAGAATCTACAAGCATTTGGATAGACAGGGGCTTATTAGGGAGAGTCAACATGGCTTTGTGCGTGGTAGGTCATGTTTGACCAATCTGTTGGAGTTTTTCGAGGAAGTTACCAGGAAAGTGGATGAAGGGAAGGCAGTGGATATTGTCTACATGGACTTCAGTAAGGCCTTTGACAAGGTCCCGCATGGGAGGTTAGTTAGGAAAATTCAGTCGCTAGGTATACATGGAGAGGTGGTAAATTGGATTAGACATTGGCTCAATGGAAGAAGCCAGAGAGTGGTGGTAGCGAATTGCTTCTCTGAGTGGAGGCCTGTGACTAGTGGTGTGCCATAGGGATCAGTGCTGGGTCCATTGTTATTTGTCATCTATATCAATGATCTGGATGATAATGTGGTAAATTGGATCAGCAAGTTTGCTGATGATACAAAGATTGGAGGTGTAGTAGACAGTGAGGAAGGTTTTCAGAGCCTGCAGAGGGACTTGGACCAGCTGGAAAAATGTGCTGAAAAATGGCAGATGGAGTTTAATACTGACAAGTGTGAGGTATTGCACGTTGGAAGGACAAACCAACGTAGAACATACAGGGTTAATGGTAAGGCACTGAGGTGTGCAGTGGAACAGAGGGATCTGGGAATACAGATACAAAATTCCCTAAACGTGTCGTCACAGGTAGATAGGGTCGTAAAGAGAGCTTTTGGTACATTGACCTTTATTAATCAAAGTATTGAGTATAAGAGCTGGAATGTTATGATGAGGTTGTATAAGGCATTGGTGAGGCCGAATCTGGAGTATTGTGTTCAGTTTTGGTCACCAAATTACAGGAAGGATATAAATAAGGTTGAAAGAGTGCAGAGAAGGTTCACAAGGATGTTGCCGGGACTTGAGAAACTCAGTTACAGAGAAAGGTTGAATAGGTTAGGACTTTATTCCCTGGAGCATAGAAGAATGAGGGGAGATTTGATAGAGGTATATAAAATTATGATGGGTATAGATAGAGTGAATGCAAGCAGGCTTTTTTCCACTGAGGCAAGGGGAGAATAAAACCAGAGGACATGGGTTAAGGGTGAGGGGGGAAAAGTTTAAAGGGAACATTAGGGGGGGCTTCTTCACACAGAGAGTGGTGGGAGTATGGAATGAGCTGCCAGACGAGGTGGTAAATGTGGGTTCTTTTTTAACATTTAAGAATAAATTGGACAGATACATGGATGGGAAGTGTATGGAGGGATATGGTCCGCGTGCAGGTCAGTGGGACTAGGCAGAAAATGGTTCGGCACAGCCAAGAAGGGCCAAAGGGCCTGTTTCTGTGCTGTAGTTTCTATGGTTCTATGGTTCTATCCTTCTTATAGTGAGGTGATCAGAACTGGACACCATACTCCAAGTGTGGCCTAACCAGAGTTTTATAGAGCTGCATCATTACATCGCGACTCTTAAACTCTATCCCTCGACTTATGAAAGCTAACACCCCATAAGCTTTCTTAACTACCCTATCCACCTGTGAGGCAATTTTCAGGGATCTGTGGACATGTACCCCAAGATCTCTCTGCTCCTCCACACTACCAAGTATCCTGCCATTTACCTTGTACTCTGCCTTGGAGTTTGTCTTTCCAAAGTGTACCACCTCACACTTCTCCGGGTTGAACTCCATCTGCCACTTCTCAGCCCACTTCTGCATCCTATCGATGTCTGTCTGCAATCTTTGACAATCCTCTACACTATCTACAACACCACCAACCTTTGTGTCGTCTGCAAACTTGCCAACCCACCCTTCTACCCCCACATCCAGGTCGTTAATAAAAATCACGAAAAGTAGAGGTCCCAGAACAGATCCTTGTGGGACACCACTAGTCACAATCCTCCAATCTGAATGTACTCCCTCCACCACCACCCTCTGCCTTCTGCAGGCAAGCCAATTCTGAATCCACCTGGCCAAACTTCCCTGGATCCTATGCTTTCTAACTTTCTGAATAAGCCTAGCGTGTGGAACCTTGTCAAATGCCTTACTAAAATCCATATAGATCACATCCACTGCACTACCCTCATCTATATGCCTGGTCACCTCCTCAAAGAACTCTATCAGGCTTGTTAGGCACGATCTGCCCTTCACAAAGCCATGTTGACTGTCCCTGATCAGACCATGATTACCTAAATGCCTATAGATCCTATCTCTAAGAATCTTTTCCAACAGCTTTCCCACCACCAGCATTTTGTGTGTATTGCAAGAGATTTCCATTGGGAATTCATGGATAGTATGGAAGGAAGCAGCCTCAGAGACATCCACAACATAACATTACCTCATACAGTCAACAGTATTGCCACTGCCAGGCCCATGAAATGAATACCTCAGGTGATAAATGCTAGAGGAAATTGTATCCACTTGTTTAAGACCCAGAGCTTTGGAAATGTTGTAGTAGCCTGCTGTGAGTACTGAAGCTGTTCAATTATGTTATATGCTGTCTGTAGAGTGTCCATTAAATCAACACCAGTGCAATGTGAAGGTGCAATTGCTTCCAGTTGCACTGTGAGTGATTAATGAAGATTATAAGATGCATCAAAAGATCCAATTTATGCTAGCAAGGGAGGAAACATGCAGTAAGTGACTTGTGAACAAAACTGACACTGGGGAAATGTTAACCATACTTAAGCAATTGTATATGAATGTCCCTGAGCAGAATTTCACCCAGAGGTAACAGCCGTTGGATTCTAGTCTGCACAAATCACATTTGCAAAATTAATACAGAAGCAAAGAGCATAGAATTCCATTCCTTTAGCATTACAGTAGTATAAACAGTGTATTAAATACTACATCTTAAATTTGTTTCATTGACTTCAGAGGAATAAGCTTCAAATGCAGAATCTTTTTATGTCGTCTGTTTATCAGTTCTGATTGAGGATGAATTTCTCAGCTATGGTGACTTGATTCTTTAAAATGTAGTTTGAGTAAACTGCTAATATTAATGCAAACAAAACGCTTTCAGTTGTGCATAAATTAATTCCTTTGCCAAGTCAGGGAGCTCAACATACTTGAGAGTGAGCAGGAAGTCCTAGAGGATTTTCAGACATCTATTAAATTTTTATGAAGCGGTGATTGTTATAGTTGCCAAAGATTTGCTATTAACGTAAACAGATGCAGCCTCATCGGTCAGAAAAGTTGAAAAGGTTCTGCAGTGTCTTGCCCCCGTGAATCATGCCCGTTCTGGTGCCAGTAAATGGCGTTTGTGCTCCATGCCAGGGTGTCCCTCTGGTCCCAGCTGGTGCCACTTGACAGCAATGTCAAGGTGCATTTTACAGGTCACTGCTGACATGCTGAGGAGAGATGACCACTACATCTGTTTCCCATTGACCCCCACAGCAGCTGCTGAATATAGAACAGAAGTTGCTGAAAGGAGCAGAATTTCCCTACAACTTTGCAACCATTGACTGTACCCATGTGTCCTGTAAGCATCTTCGATGAATGAGGTAATTTCAAAAATAAAGCTAAAGGTTTGACTTCTGAATGTTCAATGGGTAATTAATCTCTTTCATATCATTATTGTATAGCTATTACATGCTGTTCATGTGTTGTTAATTGCCTCTCAGCAGAAAATTAGAACAGGGATTAATCTTCTAACACCATTCGAAAGAAAGAGCACAGCTGAAGCATTCACTCTCTGTTCTGTATTTATTTTGTAGATTATAGATATTGTAATCTAATGTCTTTATCCAGGCCGCAGGTAACAAATGTACATAACTTGAGAAAATCACGGTATAATTAATCTCACCAGAACAAATAACCATTGCAAATAGAGCACATGAACTTGAAGGACCTATTTCTGTCATTTAATGTTGTGGTGGAGAATGAAGAACTAGTCTTGCTTAAGAGTCTCTGAAGTTTCTTCAACCTTAATATTTTCTTTTTATATATTTTATGGCCCAGAGTTTCCTGGTAGAAGTTATAAATACCATTCATATTTGTCACTTATCCATCCATTAATCTTGCACTTTCCAGCAATAAATCCTAACTAAAGCTGCCATGATCCTCATTGTGGTCTTATGTGATCAAAGGTCTTCAGGATGCGTCTCCCATGGCATGAAGGGCCAGGACAATTCCCAATAATAACAGACAACAGAATTCACCTCTACTGGCCTAGCTGCAAGTCAACATTGTCAATAAAAGTGAATTCTTCTAAATGAATCAAAAACACGGATAATGATTTTTTAAGTAGTGTATTTAAAATAATATTTAGAAATAACCAGACTCGATTATGTATAAAAATGTTTGACTTCATACTTTGCTTTATTCTATGGAACCATTCATTTTTTTTTTGAAATGAATGGAATTGCTGTTCTTTTAGCAGGTTTAACCTGGCATGAGATCAGCAGTACATTCAATATACTTCAGAGAAGTTTTTGAAAATTGATCCTCCACAGGTGGGATCTATCATGGGACCATTGGAAGAGCATAGTCAAGTAAACACAGGAAATCAAAGGTCATTTGAGTCAACACAAGTCGATGCAATGGTCCCAAATTTGCTGAAATTTGTCTGGTGAAAAGCTAACAATTGCATGAGGAGATGGCAACATTTACCAGGAGATTTGGATCAAGAATATTTTTCAATGTACGCCACTGACTTGTTTTAATTCCTTTTGTCTTTCTTAATCCTTCAGAAGAAATATGCCTTTCTCCTGCTCGTCCAACTCATTTCTCTCCTCTAATCCCTCTCCCTTATCTTCTCTTTCTCAGTCATCTGATCTACTCTTTTTTAACTCTTCTCTCATCTTTTCTATCTCTTTTGACTCTTCACTTTTCTTAACTGTTTACTCACCTGCAAATGTTTCCTGTTTATTCAAAACACATCTATTTCCTCATTCTTCTTTTCCTTCCTTCTCACCTTTCTCTCTGCAGCTGAGATAATGTTCCTTTAGCACATTCTTTGTTGATTTAAGAGAAAGTGAACGTTTTTCCTGTTTTAAAATGCTCTATGTTATTTCCTCTTTCGGAATGAAGACAGCTCACAACCACAGTCACTCCATAATCATTGTCCTTGTTGTAGAGTGCCCTTGAGTCATTGCCAACTCATGGTGATCCAAAGGATAGTGCAGTTGTCCATAGGGTTTTCATGGCAAGATTGCAGGGCCTTTCTTCTGTGCTGCCCAGGCTGGGACCTGACTGGATTCAAACTAAGGACCATCCGCCTCGAAGTCCAGTGCTAACGCCACTATGCCACTAGCCTAGCCTATACCTATTCTTCCACATCACACCACGTGTGCCTCAGTAAACTCCAGGACGTAAGTGAATAGCAAGCTTTAATTAGGCAATGCATGATGAACAGAGATAAATGTCTGAACACAAGGAATAGAATCAGGACCAGTTCATTCAGCCATTTGTGCATGCTTGTTTATTCAATAAGACTAAGGCTAATCATTTTATTTGTATTACTTTCCTGAACTCATCCCACATCCTTTGCTCCTTTTCAATGTTCCTTTCCTCCCTTCTTCTGCCAGCAATATCACTCTCTAGTTAAACTTGTGGCTAACATAAAGGCAAAATCTCTCTTTATCAACTTAGAACATTGCATGTCATTATTTGGATTTAATTAGGATTTCAAGACAAATTGCAGCCCTTATCTATAATGGAAGATTTGCTTTTAATTGTAGGAGCAATTACCATCCACCATGCAAGTAAATGATCCAACATGTCAAGATAGCTAAAAAATATATATTTCTGGAAGAAGTTATTCAGTATGGTTGCCAATCTTTGCTTCAGGAAAGATTACTTCATTCTGCCTCAATCATTGTCTAAAAATTGTGTTTGAATGTTATTTAAAGAAGTCTCCTAATTTCCCTAAGATGAAACTTATAGTGTGCATGTACTTTAACTTATTCAGTAAGAGTTTCATTAAGTGCATTCAAACTGAAAAGTCTTTTCTACATTTTCTGATAAAACAATAGAAACTTGTCAGGTATTTAGCAAGCATGTGCATTATGTGATATAACTTTCTATTTATAAGACTTTAGACTACACAAAAGATCCAGTCAATGTCATTTTCTTTACCTCCCTTTCTATTCATTAACCATTTTGCTACAATTATTTTTTTTCAATGGCAACATCAGCAAGAGGGTTTCAAATCATAAAAATTATGTTTTGCTCTACAAAATGTTATATTAAACAATCTGAAAATATCAAGTTGTGCAATGAACAAACTATGGCCATTAATGATCACTAATGGACAAGTTAAATTAATAAAGGTATAGCGTGAATTTTAGAGCCAGATAACATTAAGTCTATACAATGCTTTAACTTCTGCTTTAGTTTAATACATTACATATATATTTTTTACTTTAATAAGGAATCTATTAAATTGAAGATCTCTTGGTACTGGAAAGCTTATTTGTTATAATTTGTGAAGTGAAGATGTGTTTGTTTTTCATGCAGTTGGCTGGCAAGTTAAAGATTTGCTTATGGCCTTCATTTCCTCTTGCTGTTGTTTAATTACTCTCCTTACCACCTGGGAGCACATTTGTTTATTGTGATAAGTCAGTATAATGAACATCTGACCCTGCCACCTGGACCATTTAGAGATTGCTGTTAAACTCAAGCTGCAGAAATACTTCTTGGACTATTGATTCACTAGTGCCTTTTGATTATCCTCTGGAGGCAGGTGACAAGCTTGACTGAAGCTCTTAGTGGTTCACAAGCCTCTTATATAAAGCATATAAATCTTGGCTGGATTAATTCAGGGTCTTAAAAACTGCTTGAGATTTTCATTCACTGGAACATACTGAAGAGTACACCACATTAAACATACCTGGATCTTTCATTCGAGGAGCAGTGTTCCTCCTTGATTAAAAGGATTTTTTTAAATTTTGAATTTTGCTTTAAAATTAAAAGCCATGGTTCAAAAGTGCTCAATATGGACTTAGTGAAGGAACAACAATTTTGTTCCCGTTGTCACGGTAACAGAAGTATCTAGCTTACTCAGCAGTTCTGAAATATTAAAGTAATAAGCCACTAAAATATTGGTAACATAATGATGCAGCTAGAACAGCTGCTGCCGGACAGCTCCAGTAAGCCAGATCAGATTCTGACTGGTGCTTTCTGGGTGGAGTTCGCATGTTCTCCTTGTGACTCCAGTTACCCAGGTTCATAGAGTCATAGGGTACTATAGCACAGAACAGACCATTTGACCTGCACCTGTACAACAGCCTTCAAAACCCCTCCCATCCATGTGTGTACTTATCCAAACTTCTCTTAGATATTGAAATCATACCCTCATCCGCCAGTTCCGTTGGCTGTTCATTCCACTCTCTCACCACCCATCCGAGTGAAGAACTTTCCCCTCATGTTCCCCTTAAACATTTAACCGGTCGCCTTTAACCCATGTAAAAAGCCTGCTTGCACCTATCTATGATTGTGTATACCTCTATCGCATCTCCCCTCATTCTCCTGCGCTCCATGGAATAAAGTTGTACCTATTCAACTTCTCCCTATAACTCAGGTCCTCAAGTCTTGACAACATCCTTGTAAACTTTCTGTGTACTCTTTCAATCTTATTGATATCTTTCCTGTAGGTAGGTGACCAGAACTCCACACAAGATACCAAATTAAGCCTGACCAACGTCTGACATAACTTCTACATAACATCTCAACTCCTGTACTCAATGCTTTGATTTATGAAGGCCCATGTGCTAAATCTCAAAGACATGCAGTTACACTAAATTGCCTCTATTGTACAGTATAGGTGAGTGTCTCATTGCAAGTAACATAGACTCATGCATATTACAATTTCCTACTGCTGAATTGTCATTTGTTAAGACACATTTTGGTGAGTTACAACTAGGTCTTTATTTTGTATGCATTAATTTAATAAGTCAATTGTTAGTGTAGTGTGATTGTGTGAATGAAATATGGGAAGAAAATAGGCTGACAAATGGCAAATGAAGTTTAATCAGGACAAGTATGAGGTACTATACTTTGGCTGGTAATTGAATAAAGAAAGTATATAGCTAATGGTAATCCCTTAATAGCACTGAGGTGCAAAGAGATCTTCAGGTCAAGGTCTATAATTCAGTGAATGTGGCTACACAAGATGATAAAGTGGTAAAAAAAAGGCTAATGGCATGCTTGCCTTTATTGGTAGAGAAGTCATGCTGCAGGTATATAAAGTTTATAGTCCGACTACATTGCATTACAGTATCATGTGCTGCTTTGGTCACTCCTTTCCAGGAAGTCTGTGAAGATTGTGAAAGGGGTGCAAGGAGATTTACCAGGATGCTGCCTAGATTAGAGTGTATGAGAATAGAAGGAAAAGGTGGACGAACTCATATTGTTCTCTTAGAGTAGTGGAAGATGGGTGGAGACCCGATAGAGGTTTTTAAAATTATGACAAGCATAGATAGGGTAGGCAGTCAGAATCTTTACCCCAGAGCAGAAAGAAATGTCAGAAGACATACTTTTAAGGTTGGTAGAAGGGTTGGAGGGGAGGGTTTGGGGGAGTGAGCTTGAAGATAATGAGGAGCAAGTTTTTACGCAGAGAGTGGTTGCTACGTGGAATGAGCCACCGGGGCATCAAACAGTTTCATAAAATTTAAGCAGCTTTCAGGTAAACACATGAATATGAAGGGACCAAAGGGCGATGAATGATACACAGTAAGAGGATATTTATTATAAATCAGCATCAAGATCAGCACAACATTATGGGCTGAATGGTCTGTCTGCTGCTCTACTGTTTTATGTTACATGTTCTATTAATAGATAGCAGGAAAACTTAGTGAGGAATGGGACTGGTTTGTAACACTGTATAAAATTCATGGGGAAAGGGGCCGCTTTCTGTTCCTTAGGGAAATATGGAAATAGTCTTAAAAGGGACCAATAAAGAGCATAGTCAGAGACTGACACTTAAATTAAAAATATTAATAATAGAGTTCATTCATGATCACTTAATTTTAGAACAATGAAGGCCTTGGCATTTGGATCCACCCTTCCGCTCACAATTCACATTTATGAAAGAGCAGACAAAATTGCCCTTCTTTGCATCATGCAGTTGCATGCACACCAATGCACTGTAATATTAACTGCATGAAAAATGTCACTGATCTTTGCAGATCTGAAATTTACACAGCTTCACAATGTTATATCCAATTGTCAATATTCATGGGACAGTGTCAGTAAAGAAGAGGTCAGTGTCTTTTGGGTATACACAAGTAAAAATGTGTTAAACTAATCGATAGGTTGAAGCCCAACTTGAATTCTTCAACTCAAATTTCAGTCCTTATCCTATGCCTTATTTTGCTGAATATATGTTTTCGTTAGATGTAAAAAGAATCATAAACCTTCCTATGTCTCCCTGATGATTCTTTAGTGTCAGTATCTGAAGATGATATGAAGGCTGCCTTCAAGAGAGTGAATCCAAGGAAAGCATCCAGTCTAGATGGAGTACCTGAAAACCACTGGAGTAACTGGCTGGGGTACTCACAGATATCTTCAACCTTTCGCTCTCACAGTGTGGGGTACACACTTGTTTCAAGCAGGATTCTATGGTACTAGTGCCCAAGAAGAGCATGGTAACCTGTCTAAATGACTGTCACCCAGTGAAGTGTTTTAAGAGGCTGGTGTTGAAGCATATCAGCTCCTGTCTGAGTGGCAACTTGAATGTGCTCCATTTTGCCTACCTAAATAACAGGTCTACAGCAGGTACTATTGTGTTGGCTCTTCACACAACCCCGGAACATGCATATATCAGTATTCTCTTTATTGATCACAACTCAGCATTTAACACCATCATCCCTACTGAACTCCAAGACCTGAGCCTTAATACCCTATGTTCAATTGGATCCTGGATTTCCTCACTTGTAGACCCCAGTCAGTTTGATTTGGCAAAAACATCTCCTCCACAGTCTCCATCAGCACAGAAGCACTGCAGGGATGTGTACTTAACCCCCTGCTCTACTCGCTTTACACCTATGACTGTGTGACTAAGCTCAGCTCCAACACCATATACAAGTTTGCTGATGACAACCCAGTTAGGGGCTGAATCAAAGGTGGTCATGAATCAACATACTGGAGGGAGATTGAAATATGGCTGCATGGTGTAATAACAACAACCGCTCACTCAATGTCAGTAAGACCAAGGAACTGATAGTAGTCTTCAGGAGAGGGAAACTAGAGATCCATAAGCCAGTAATCACTGGAGGATCAGAGGTGGAGAGGGTCATTTTGCCTATCCCTATCTCATTTTGTCCCTATCTCAGAGGGCCTGTCCTGGACCCATGATATAAATATAATCGATAAGAAAGCACAACAGCATAACTAATTCCTCAGGGGTCTGTGGAGGTTCGGCTTGTCATCAAAAACTTCGGCAAACTTTATAGATGTGTGATGGAAAGCGTGCTGACTGGCTGCGTTATGGCCTAGTATGGGTACACCAATGCCTTTGAGTAGAAAATCCTACAAAAGGTAATAGACTTGACCCAGTACATCACGGGTCATTGACCCAGTACATCACGGGTAAAACCCTCCCAGCCATTGAGCACATTTACATGAAGTGTTGCCATAGAAAAGTAGCATCCATCATCAAAGATCTTCACCACCCAGGCCATGCTCTTTTCTAGCTGCTGCCATCAGGCAAAAGGTACAGATGCCTCACACCACCAAGTTCAAGAACAGTTACTATCCCTCAACCATCAGGCTCTTGAACAAAAGGGGATAACTTCACATATTTAAGAACTCTTTTACCTTATTATTTCATACTCTTTATTTGTACAGCTTGTTTACAGTATACAGTTCATGATACTTACAGTTTACAGATCTTGTTTATAATTACTGATCAATAGATTTGCTAAGAATACCTGCAGATAAACAAATCCCAGGATTGTATGTGGTGACATACATGTAATCTGATAATAAAATTTACTTTGAACTTCGAACTTTGAAGAGAGCAATGTGCTGAACAGTAAGGTTGCCAACCTTCCAGCATTGTCCTGGGATCTCCAAATCTTCTGAGATTAGATCGCTGGTTATTGCTGTGTGAAGAGTTGGAGTGGGTGGGGATTAGAGACACATTAAAACTAATTCACATTTTCTTCTTTAATTTTTTTGTACACATTATTAGTTAAAGACTTAAAAATGGGTAAATAAAACTGTTCAAATGAGTGTGGCAGCTGGAGGTGAAAAGTCATCCAGGCAATGTCTAGGTAGACAACCAGAGCCAACATTAACCCTGATCTAACTCCGTCAAGCATCCAGCAACACCACTATTTGATGAATTCTTAAAGGTTTCTGTTCTATTAGATTTAAGAACTATAATCACTTTAGCTACTAGCACACTTTGGAGGTCATCTGGAAGCATGGACTCAAATCCAAAGCCAATGAACTTCTTTTGTTATTTACAATGAAATTATTGAGAATGCTGCAAATTAAAGCTGGGCAAAACATTTAAGGTTTTAAGAATTTTTAAATTTTCTATTGGGATTAAGAGGAGTAAAGTTTAGATCCATCCTGCCATTGACTATTTTTCATCCAACTTTGCCTGACAGGGTAGATCTTTGACTGATCCCCAAACCTGTCTGCTCATCAGTAAGTAATGATTAGAAATCTATGGGATTTAAATAAGGCCTGGAGTTTAAAATAGCTAGGGCCTCATTTCCAAAATGTGCTTTGAATTCATACACACACACACGCACACAGGCTTCTAAGCTAGTTCAGACTGGGATGAATGGTCTCTTTTCTCAGGTATATCATCTATGGAATTCAAGTAATTGAATAAATCTGGAATAAAAGAGGTAGTACCAGTCATGTTGATCATTGATAAAATCACTCCTGAACTACTAATGTCTTTTATGATACTGGGCTCTTTACTGTCTTACAAAATGGTTGAATAAGGATGCACAATAAATAAAAATCTCTACAAAGGCACTTACATCCAGTGAATAAATAAAAGAAAATTAAAGGCTTGGTGTTATGTTACTGCCTGGCGTTGATTTCAGAACAGTACAAGTTGGCTGTCAAAGATAAAATGTTGAACTTAGGCAGAATTTCTTTTCACAAATTGTGATGAAAGTGTGGGAGCTACTGTCACATGATAATACACACAAAATGCTGCCAGAAACTCAGCATGTCAGGCTGATGAAAGATCTTGGCTTGAAAATTTGACTTTGTATTCATTTCCATAGACACTGCTTGACTTGCTGAGTTCCTCCAGCATTTTCATTGTATTACTGTGGATTTTCAGCATTTGCAGAATCTGTTTATAATCTATTGTCACCTGGACTGGATATCACATAGAATTATGTACTGAGAGACTTGCTGCATATATGTATAAGATGGAAGAAGTGATTGTATATGGAGGGAGAATGGGGAAAAACTAAAGAGAGTGGAGAGTCCCATATAGAGAATGAACAATCACAAAGACTCTCAAATTGAAAGTCTCTGTTCTAGGTTCTACAGTTTTGACTTTTACTACATGATCTGGCTGCAGTAAGATGGCAATGGTGAGAGGCTATGGCACTTTTAGGAAGAGGTGAATGCAGAGTCAATTCTGTTCCCAATCCTGCAATTCTGTAAACAGAAGCCAATAAGGACAACTGCCAAAATTGTGGTGCTCCTCTTTAAATACACAGAGGGAAGGGATGAAGCAGGGTGCTGAGATCAACACTATCTAGCACTCTAACCTAAGAGAGTAACAAAGATTGGAACAAAGCCAAAAGGGACCAACAAGGTGAGTTAAACTTTTTTTGAGGTTCTCTGTGGATCATAAGGGATCTGTGACCTCAGCACTCTGGATTTTCTATGACTTCTCAAAGCCTCTGATGGATTGATCAAGGTATCATGCCCTGCTTATTTCCAGCTATTACCAGGGTTCCCATCTCCAAAAACTGGCAGTGCCAGCTACCATCTGGCACATCATCATTGCTTGGTTTCGGGAACGAAGATTTAGGAAGGCTGCTACCCACATCTGCAGCAGGCTCGCTGGTGGCTGTCGAGGCCAATATGTGACAGGCAGGTCCTGCCACAGCAGCTGCAAGGGAAATTCTGTTCTGAGTTTGGTACTGCTGTGTCACGGTTCTTCTTCCTTCTCCATTTGTCCTCAATGCCAGCGCTACGTGAGTTCTTGAAGGAGGAGATAGACTGGTGAATGGTGAGTCGCCAGGCCTCACGATCGGAGGCTAGATTAGACCACTGGTGATGGTCAATGTGATAGGCACCAAGGGATTTCTTCAGAGAGTCCTTGTACCTCTTCTTTGGTGCCCCTCTGTCATGGTGGCCAGTGGAGAGTTCCCCATACGGCACAATCTTGGGATTTGGCACAAGCAGATCTGTAAAGCAGTCTTTCTAAGACACACTCCGAATTTTGATTGTACTCATCCCCCACCCTCTGAAGCAATATCAAAGTGTAATTAAATTCAATGACCAGTTAATTTGGAGGATACTTTTCATTTTACCTTTAGCATTCTTCCACAACATTAAGTGAAGCAATCTCTGAATGGCCAGGTTCTTTGCGACATAACAGTTTTTAGAGAAACATGTTGATATTTTCTCTTTACAAAATAACAAACCATACTTTTACATGTGAACAATGGCAAAACATTTTGGGCCATTGGCTGATTGTAATGATGTACAAAGAGATGTAGTAGACTGTGGCAGAATAATGATTAGGAATATTCCAGAAGGCAGTTTTGTTTAGTGTCTTTTCATTCTCCTTTTGTGAACAAATCCCTGATCCAATATGGAAATCAAAAATGCTGCAGATGCTGGAAATCAAAACTAGAAACAGAAAGTGCAGGAAATACTCAGCAGGTCAGGCACCATCTATAATAGGAACAGAAAAATGTATCAAATAAAATAGTTTGACAGATGTCTGAAACATTAGCTTCATTTTGCTTACCACAGGTGTTGCCTGAAATGCTGAGTATTCCAATATTTTATGTTATTATCCTTTATTCAACATCTCAGCTCCCCTCAGCATCAGATCACATCAGGTAAGCAGAAATCAAAAGAAAAACATAAAGTAAACATGAAGAAAACATAAATTTTACACAATTAGAACAAGAAAAACAAAGTCCATTTTAATTCCAAGTGATTGAAGTGGTCATAATGTTGTTAATCCTTATAGACTGTATTACAGAATAGGAGCTGAAGCTGGACAACCTACAGATCATTCAGGAGAAAGGGACTGCAGGGAGATAATCATATCTAAATTGCAGGAAGCATGTATCTGGGTCACTGTCAGGAGAGGGAAAGGGAATAGGCTGACAGAACAGAGTACACATGTGTCCATTCCCCTTAATAACAAGTATACCACTTTGGATACTGGTCAGGGGGACGATCTACTGGGAAAAGCCACAACAACAAGGTCTCAGGCTCTAAGCCTGACTCTATGGCTCAGAAGGGAAAGACAGAGAAGAGAAGAGCAGTGGTGCAGGGGATTCAGTACTTAGGGGAACAGACAGGAGATTCTGTGGACATGAAAAAGACCCCTGGATGGTATGTTGCCAATATTGACTGGTTTCAAAGAAACCTCAAGATGTTCTATACATATGTAAAGAACAAAAAGATGACTTGAGTGAGGGTAGGACTCATCAGGGGTAAAAGAGGAAACATATGCCTGGAGTCAAGAAGGTTGGGGACGTCCTAATGAATACTTTGCTTCTGTAGTCACCAGTGAGGAGGAGCTCGATGAATGTGAAACTGGGGTAGAATAGGCTAACATGTCAAGTTTAAGAAAGACTGAAAATTTTGAAAAACATTAGGTCAGATAAGTCCCTTGTGCCAGATGGGATGTACCCCAGGATACTTTGGGAAGCAAGAGAAGCAATTTTCTTTGCGTTCTCACTAGCCATAGGAGGAGTGCCAAAAGATTGCAGTGTAGCAAATGTCATTCCTTTGTTCAAGAAAGGTAAAAGGATAATCCTGGGAATTACAGACCAGTGAATTTTATGACAGTGGTGGGCAAATTGTCGGAGAGGATTCTTAGAGACAGGATTTACAAGTATTTGGAGAAGCATCGTCAAATTAGGAATAGTCATCTTGACTTTGTGAAGGGCAGGTCGTGCCTCACAAGCCTGATTGACTTTTTAAGAAAGCGATAAAATATATTGATGGAGTAGTGGATGTGTTATACATGGATTTTAGTAAGGTGTTCCTCATGATAGGCTCATTCAGAAAGTCAGAAGGCATGGGAATCAATGGAATCTTGGCTGTGTGGATTCAGAATTTTACTTGTGCATAGAAGGCAGAGGGTGGTGGTAGATTGAGTGTATTCTGCCTAGAGGTTGGTGACTAGTGGATTGGTTCTGGGGCCCCTGCTGTTAATGATTTTTAATATCATCATTATGTGCCATGTTGTATGACATGGGCAATTGTAGTCTTCCATCTGTATCACGATTATTTTTGACAAATTTTTTTACAGAAATGGTTTGCCATTTCCTCCTTCTGGGCAGTGTCTTTGCAAGACGTGTGACCCCAGCTATTATCAATACTGTCCTGGGATTGTCTGGTGTCAATGGTCGCATAAGCAGGAATTGTGATATGCACCAGGTGCTCATATGACCAGCCACCACCTGCTCCCATGGCTTCATGTGATCCTGAACAGGGGGCTAAGCAGGTGCTACACCTTGCTCAAGGCTGATCTGCAGGCTAGTGGAGGGAAGGAGAACTTTACACCTTCTTTGGTAGAGTCATATCTCCACCCGCCACTATTTTATAAATGATTTAAATGAAGTGGAAGAATAGGTTAGTAAGTTTGCAGATGACATGAAGGTTGATGATTTTACAGATAGTAAAAAAGGTTGTTATAGGTTACAACAATATTAGTAGGACGTATAGTTAGGTGGAGAAATGGCAATTGGAATTCAATCCAGAGAAGTGTGAAGAGAAGACGTAAAGACAGAGTGCAGGGCGTCACATTTCACACACAAAACATCATACTTTGGGTTACTATTACTCAGTATAAATGTTAATTGCATCTCCCTGGAAATATTTTCTTCTCTGTTTCTGCACTCTCCTAGCCAATGATCCACGCTGTCCACTAAATGGATTAATGCGGCAATTGCAAAGTATGTTGGATCAGACAGCAAATTCAATTTCATTATTTTAAATGTAGTCAGCTCTTACACTTATATTGAATATCATTTTGTGTAAGTGTAATGATAGAATATTATTTGAGAAATCAAACTGTTAATTAGCATTGATTTCCATGTCATTTCCACACAGTTTTCTGCTTTATGAATGCTAGAGAAAAAGTAACAGTTCTTTAGTTCACATGATACATCTGGTAGTTGAAAATTACACTGACTTCTTCATAAAATGCTTTTCAAGGCTACTTAGACTATAGCTTTAAACAAAAACCATGCAGAGTGTTGTGGATACAGCTCAGCACATCCTGAAAACCAACTTCCTAACAATGGACTCCGTATGCAATTTGCTGCTAACATAATCAAAAACTGCTCCTATCCCAGACATTTTGTCTTCTTCCCTCTCCCAATATAGTGAAGGCTGTACTAGGAGCACCAGACACAGTAGATGTTCCTGCCAGACTTGCAGGTGAACTGTTACCTCACCCGGAAGGGCTGTTTGGGGCTCTGGATGATGGCAAGGGAGGAGTGTAAGAGCAGGGATAAATACTAGCTGGGAGGTCAGTGGGGAAGGACAAGTAGACAAGGGAGTCATGTGGAGAAGATCCTTATTGAAAGTGGAGAGTGGTGAAGAGGGAAAGATGTGATTAGTGGTAGGATCCCATTACAGATGGCAGAGGTTACAGGGAATGATGTGCTGGATACAATATCAGTATTCTTCTCTCCTATTTGAACCTCTTGCCTTCTAAACATAATGCCCTCCACTCTGTCTGCACCAATCCCAACTTCACCATCAAACCCACAGTCAAATGGAATGATGTTGTGGACTGATGGACTGATCACTACCTTGCCAGGGCCAGGTGGTAACTCACAGACACTTACTTAACTGAACAGGACACCAGTAAGGAGAAAAAAGCCATTGTCTTCTGCTCTATCACTAACCTCATGGACTCTAGTGATCTCCCACCCACCCCACTGCTACCAACTCATAGTTCCTTTATCCCAAACTGTTTGTTTCCATAGGCTTCTACCTCCTACCCAAGATCCTCAAGTCTCACTGTCCAGTTTGGTCCATTTTTTCGGCTTGCTCCTACCACCCTTCAATTCCATTTTGTCCCCCTTGGCTCAGTGTCTTCATTCTAACATCTGTGAGACTTCACATGCTCTCAATCACTTCAATGACTTCAAGCCCCATTACCCTGATCACCTCATTTTCACTATTGGTCTCCAGTTGCTACACACTTCTATCCCATTTCAGAAAGGCCTTAAAGTCTGTGCTTCTTTGTGGGCATCAGACCTAACCAGTTCCCTCCACTGGTTGTCACTCTCAACATTTTTTCTTTCAACTTCTCACACTTTCTCCAAACCCAAGGTGTAGTCATGGGTACCTGCATGGGTTCTATCTATGCATTCCTTTTCATTGGCTATGTGGAAAACTCCTTGTTCCAACCCCATACTGGTAAGAGCATTAACAACTGCATTGGGGCTGCTTCCTACACCCATGCTGCACTCAAGTTCATTAATTTTGCTTTCAACTTGCATCCTGCCCTCAGATTCATTTAGTCCATCTCTGATCCCACACTCCACCTTCCCAAACTCTCTGTCTCCAACTCAAGACAGGCTGTCTATTGATATCTTTTGTAAACCTAATTATGCTTACAGCCATCTTGACGATACCTCTTCCTACCTTGTATGTGAGTGTGAGAGTGTGTTTGTGTGTGCGTGCCCTTAACTCTTGGTGGAGTTGTCGGGATGCCATCATGACAAGCTTTTGGTATGCTCATCGTACGGCGTGTCTTGGGCACCTGAAACCTGGCGGAGCCCATCCCTCTCCAGGTTTTTTTTTTTTACGAGGTCGAGTTGTTAGTTCGACACTCAACCCAGGCACTGATAGAGAGCGTGCAAGGGAGCCAGCCGGATTCAAATTCTTCCTACCTTATCACTTGTAAAAATGCTCTTTCCTTTTCTCAGTCCAACTGTCTCCATTGCATCTGTTTTCAGAATGAGGCTTTCTATTCTCGATCATCTGAGATATCAGCCTTCTTCAATGAACATGTGTTCCCTTCCACCACTATCGATGCTGCCCTCACCCCATGCTCCCACCATTATAACAGGGATAGGGTTCCCCTTGTCCTTATCTAACACCCTATGATCGTTCATAACCAGCATATCATTCTTCCTAACTTCCGCCATCTACAACGTGATTCTACCATTAAGTACTTTTTTTTCCCTCATCCCTCATTCTCTGCTTTCCATACAGATCCTTCTATGCAAATCCTTTGTCCTCTTGTCCTTTCCCACCGATCTCCCTCCTGCACTCAGGACACGTGCTACACCTACCCCTCCACCTCCACCATTCAAGGCCACAAACTGTCACTCTAAGTGAGGCGACAATTCATCTGCAAGTCTCTCAGGGCTTGCAGATGAAGTGTCTGGTGCTCCGAGTACAACTCCCTTTTCTTCGGTGAGACCCAACGTGCTGTAGATTGGGGGAGCACTTCATCTAGAACCATCACTCCATCCGCAACAAAAGGTGGGATTTACCGGTGGCCACCAATTTCAGTCTGACTTTCCACTTCCATTCCGACATGTTGGTCCATGGCCTATGATGGAGCAGAGAAGTAGCACAGCTGGCAGAGCAGCTGCCTGAAAGATCCAGCAACCCAGTTCTACCCTAATCATGGGAGAAGCTGCATGTTTTACACTGACCTTGCGGCCTCCTCTTGTTGCTGTGATGACCCCTGATAGCCCAAATACATTCAAGTTAGTCTGCTGTAACATTGCCCCTTATATAGTTGAGTGGCAGAATTTGGGAAGAATCAAATGGAATTAGTGTACGATTTGTGGAAATGTGTGGTTGATGCTTCATGTGGGTTCAATAGGCTTAAGTGTCCATTTCCTTGTTGTATGATCCCATGGGAAATCAAAGTAACATCCATTCCTTAATTAAAGCAACACGTGGAAATCCTTACAAATCACAGTGACTTCTCCATTCTAAAATTTGGTGGCTTTTAGGAAAAGCTCACAGATATTTTAGGGAGAAATTAGCTAAATTCCATAATGAAGTGAAATATCCTAGCATAAATGAAAGTCTTATTGTACAGAGGTAATGCGAAAGTTGGCTATTATAAAGCCAGATGGTATCTTGGAGGCACAAAGTAGTGAAGTTATTTTTCTGGATGGTACCTCATCAAATGCATGTTCTACACACACCTGATACACTGTTCCATTATACGTTTGTAATAAACAAAACTTATTACTGAGCAGGAAGTAATTTAGCATCCAATATAAAACTGCTTAAATTCAATACCACATAGGACTAGTTTCACCTGAATGGAATCTAGAAAAATAAACACAAACAATTAAAATATCCAGTAACATCTGTGCACAATAATAAAAGGAAACAAAACCAACCATTAGATTAATCCAGATTAGTGATGTGATTATTCTTTGGATCTCATTACAATCCCTTGAAATGAGGTTGGGTGGGACAACAACCAGAGGTCATGGGTTAAGGGTGAAATGTGAAAAGTTTTAGGGGAACACAAGGGGAAACTTCTTCACTCAGAGGGTCATGAGAGTGTGGAATGGGCTGCCAGTGCAAGTGGTGCATGCAAGCTCGATTTCAATGTTTAAGTTTGGATAGGTACCAGAATGGTTGGGGCATGGAGGACTATGGTCCTGGTGCTGGTTGATGGGACTCTTTCGTTTAAGTGGTTCATCACAGACTAGATGGGCCAAAGGGCCTATTACTATGCTGTACGTTTCTATGACTCTATGATATTTAATTTCATGGCTTCCAATGTGCACTACACTCTTCCCAATATCCCTGCCACCAGCTTGTATGATTTGAGTGGGAAAAAGATGTTTTCCCCATGGCTCTACCGTGGAGTTTGGACCTATTCTTTTCCTGTTGTTCCACCACAAAGTGTTACATGTGCTCTTCCCAACCCTAGCACAATGAGGGCTGATATTTCCATTGGCTCACAAGAGATTGTGGAGGTCTGCTTTAGAAGAATTATTTACTTACTTCCAGTAATTAATTCTATAGCTCCCTTACACATAGAGTAGAGTATATATAACAGTGCTAATCACTACAAATGGGCTTTATGTTTCCTCGAGTTTTTATTCCAGAGCATGGTCAGTTCCACTGCTGAATGACCTAAAGTCACCTTCAGTCATTGTTTAGTCATAGTCATAGTCATACATTATTGATCCCGGGGGAATTGGTTTTCATTACAGTTGCACCATAAATAATAAATAGTAATAGAACCATAAATAGTTAAATAGTAATATGTAAATTATGCCAGTAAATTATGAAATAAGTCCAGGACCAGCCTATCTGCTCAGGTGTCTGACCCTCCAAGGGAGGAGTTGTAAAGTTTGATGGCCACAGGCAGGAATGACTTCCTATGACTCTCTGTGCTGCATCTCGGAGGAATGAGTCTCTGGCTGAATGTACTCCTGTGCCCACCCAGTACATTATGTAGTGGATGGGAGACATTGACCAAGATGGCATGCAACTTAGACAGCATCCTCTTTTCAGACACCACCGTCAGAGAGTCCAGTTCCATCCCCACAACATCACTGGCCTTGGGAATGAGTTTGTTGATTCTGCTGGCATCTGCTATCCTCAGCCTGCTGCCCCAGCACACAACAGCAAACATGATAGCACTGGCCACCACAGACTCGTAGAACATCCTCAGCATCGTCCGGCAGATCTTAAAGGACCTCAGTCTCCTCAGGAAATAGAGACGGCTCTGACCCTTCTTGTAGACAGCCTCAGTGTTCTTAGACCAGTCCAGTTTATTGACAATTCATATCTCCAGGTATTTGTAATCCTCCACCATGTCCACACTGACCCCCTGGATGGAAACAGGAGTCACCGGTACCTTAGCTCTCCTCAGGTCTACCACCAGCTCCTTAGTCTTTTTCACATTAAGCTGCATTTATTTTCCATTTACTTATTTGCACATTTATTTTCCAATGCAACTGAAAAATATTGCTGACAAGTAGAAAGAACATCCACAGCATATTAGATATGCAGTTTGACAGATGATCTCTCTGTATTTAGAAGCGTAAAACTATAGGGATATAATTCACATGTACATCTTTTAATAATATATTTATTCTACTTTTCTAATAACAAATATCTGTGTGGACACAAATTCAAATAAACTCAGCAGTGTTAAAATGTGATAAAAATTGCAAGATAATCATGGCATTAATTCAGATAATCAAGAGTAGTCCCTATTATTATATATTGAAATTTTGTAGGTGTTGATGATGTTTTCTAATAATTTAATAATTGTGCTTTCATCTTTTATCGTCCAACATGGTTGGTATTTAACTGCAGAAAAATTAAACAAATAACTTTTTATGCACAGAAGACATCCAGGAAATATGTCTACAGTAAATAAATAGTTCAAAGAATTAGCATTAGTGAATTAACTACTCACATCTAACATTCCAGTTAGGAGGATAATCTATTTTTGTCTGCTCACTTCCAAGGTAATTTATTAGTGGTTTTGTGTCAATATTTAGTAAAATCAGCAGTGGGAAGATGCTGTGAAATGGTGTCCCAGCAAAAATCTTTAGGAATAATAGGGACAAAAATGTGAATATCAATAGACTACTCAATTGTGAGGGCTTCATCAACACTGGAGTTTGATCTTGCCCTGGAGAGCATTGCAGCCCTGCATATCACTGCCATATCCAGGATACATTTTTTTTCCAGGTCAGTTTAGGGATAAACATAATCTGTTTTTTAAAAATATGTGTCCTCTAATTATTTGTAGAATAAATAACTAAGTAAAAGTTTTATTTAATAGTTTCACTGATATTGTGCCATTTCATGTTTTTCAATTGGCCATCTGTGGTTGTAAAACAAAACATTAAAAGATAATTACAGTAAAGGAAGTTTAGTAAATGTTTCCAGATGTACAGATGTAGTTTTATTAGCCATAGTATAACCCTAATCTGAACCCATAAAAAGGTGATGCACCTTACTTTGATTACGTCCAAGCCAAAATGTGGTGCAGTCACCTACATCTCACCAAATCTTACAGGGATTTCAATCAGAGTAAAGGTTTCATGTTTAAAAGCAGAAATCTTAGACCTGGATGAATTCAGACAAAGTCAACAATAATGGAAATGTTGTTATTTAAAGTTGATTTTATGTATGAGAAAAAACTTTGCACTAATATTGTTCCTTTCATTATCTCAGGACTTGAAACCCTCCAATGAAGTTCTTTTAAACTGTTGCAGTATAGAAAATAGAAAAACCAACTCCTGAACAAAATGCTCCCACAAAGAGCAATCTGGGAACTACTGGTTAATCCGTTTTAGTGACATTGAATGGAAAATAAATAGCCCTTGGGACACCAGGAAAAACCTGCATTACTTTGAAAAGTCTGCTTGATGTTGGTGGGGCAGTTAGTCATGAGGTCAACATGTGATGCTCCTGATTTTCCCTAAAATAAACTGAAGCACTAAAAATTCAGAAGTGCAGAGAATCTTCCAAATTGTTTGCATTCATCTCAAGCCTTCTGCAACCTCACATCCAAAGCACATTAAGACAAATGAAGCACGTTTGATGAGTATCCAGTATCGACTGCTAGTGAGCTTGTAAATTTCATTTTTAGTTAGGCTGAACAGATATCCTGCTGAGTGACAGGACCTCAAGGTTTTTTTTTTATTATTTGCTCATCACCCAGCTCCTTAATCTGGTTTGTACTGGTAATACAAATTATATAATTCCCCAGACCACATTAAGAGAAATAGATTGTAAATTTATAAAAGAAAAATTATCTAATATTTCTCATTGACATAAGTAATCCTTAAGAGCTTCACAGACAATGAACAACATTAGAGAGAAGAGTTACTGTTGTGAAAACATTGGAAAACATATCTGCCTATTTCTACACAGCAAGATACAAAAGTACTTTGAGATAAATGATTTGTTTGTCTTGGGTCTGGTGATATTAACTGCTAAGCCTATGGGGTTATTGAGCCCGTCTGAGATGGTCTTAATTCCAAACGTCAGCACTCCTACAGTACTGCAGTGGTGCTAATCTAGCAAAACTGCGACTTCAGTATCATTAGGGCAAAAGTCACTACATAACTGTAGTACTTATTGCCAATTCAGGTCCCAAATATGAACAAATGTAACCATCATTGGTCATCAAGTGCCAAGAGATCAAGGTTTGTCCCTTAAATTGTCAGGAAATGACAAACTAACAACTACAACGATAATCTTCTTTCAATTTCTTTCTCTGTTCTGGAAAGAATGGGCCATGTTCAGTGAAGACTTCACAAGTACTGACAGCCCAGCTACCCCTCTCCTGATATTACTGCACTGTGCTATTCAGCAATTGAGACTGATGCTTTTTGCAGATGTTATGCACAAGAGATCCCAGCAGGATCACTTAATACAGATGAGAACTTTGAACCCTGATTATTTTCTCTCCTCTGCCTACCCACACATTCCTCATCTCAGAGACAAAGATGAACCAGATCACTGCTGGTGCTACAATGCTATAGATCAGCCAACTTCTTAGAAACAAACAACTGAACTTGGGATCATCAGTATTGGATGGGTCAATACTGAAACAGATCATCACTGACTTCTGGCAACCCCACACAAATAGAATTCAATGGTAACTTTAAAGTAAAAAGCTTCAGTAACAAGTGACTTTGGCAAACTTTGTGAAAACAGGTATAGCTGATAAAATTGTGACTCACACAGTTTGCTATAGTCAGGTCATAGTGTTGCGTAAAGATTTCATACTCAGCAACTCAGCAGTTTTCACCAGCTTCCTAATAAACCATAGAGGGTGCTTTAGAACTGGTAGTATCATTACTACAGAGGTTACCATGAATAGGAGGGAGGAATATTCAGTTCTGGTGAAATAATAAAAGTCTACCGCCACATGAATGTATTCACCATTTTCAGCTAACTATAAGTGGAGATGTCCCAAGGTATTGAGTCCTAAGGTGCACTTCTATTATTAGTGAAAAAGAATGACTGTAGATGTCATTAAGTGCATATGGGAAGGGGTGGTGGTCTCATTCTACAGAACGTGAACATTTGAAAATCCTTCAAGAAGGATGGGAGCCACTGACCGGAAGTAAGTAAAGCATCCCGTTTTCTCTTTTAACTTTATTAATCTTTTCCAGCTCAGGTGCGTTTTTTAATCAAGGATAGCTTCAATCTATGCTTTCCCCCAGCATTGCCATGCAGGTTCAAAAACACAACACATCTGCTAACCATCATTGTAGGGAGAGCAGATAAATAAGTTGTTCATTGAAGAAAATTTAAACACCTATAGCCAAGGGACTTCAGATAACAAGATGGCTTGCAAGTATTCTCTGATGCTTTCTGTCACAGGAAATAATGCATTGTTAATGCAAAGTGAAATATTACATGGAATTACTCTCAGGGTTGTTTACAGAAGAAGAGATTGAGTTCTGTCAGGGGCCATTCTACAAAACTAACAAAGGACTCATGAAAACAGCGTCAGGTACTTCACTACAGAATCTGAGAGTTAATGAGAAATGTTTGGAATAGGCTGGTCTGATTTAGATGACTTATTTTCATATGCAAACAGCATGTGTTGCTTGTTGCTCCTCGGACTAAGTAGGTATGACACCTTTAATTGGATGAAAGTTCATCTCTGTGGTCTGAAATAAGGTAGGAGGGAGGGGACTCCAAACCAGGCTAAATTGCAGATGGATGAGGCTTCCCCTACCCAGCATCTAGTTAGCAAATATGCAATTACTGGAGAACAAAATTGAGGACCTGAGGGTAGGTTTGCTGTATCAGAGGGAAATGAGAGGTTGTTGTGTTCTATGTCTGACTGAGATATGGCTTTCCCCATCATGCCAGATATAGCAGTCAGACCAGAAGGCTTCTCAGTTTACAAAATGGATTGAACTGATGATTTGGGAAAAGCAAAATGTGGAGGGGTGTGTTTCATGATAAACATTTGTTGGTGCTCCAATGTGGGGGTTTTGTCAAACTCACGTTCCCCTGACATTGCAGCCTTGAACACTAACTGGTCAAATGCTGTCTTTCCTATTTCCTCAGGGAGTTCTCCGCCATAATCCTGACTGCAGTTTACGTTTACATACCACCAGCAGTTGACTATACCAAGCATTTGAGATAACTGCATAATGCTATCTCCAAACAAGAAACAATTCATTCCAATGCATTTCAAATCATAGTCGTGGACTTCAAGCTGGTTTGTTTAAAGAAAACTCTACCCATTTATCATCAACATACAAACTATAGCACCAGAGGTCCCAACACACCAGACAACTGTTACACTATGATAAGGAATGCCTACATTCCATGCCCAAACTGCATTCAGTAAAGGAAGAGGTTAAAGAACAAAGCTCCAGAGATTGGGACGACAAAGAAAGGCTCACAGAAGGCAGAGGAGCAACTATAGGACTGGACCCTGTTCAAGGACTCATCCGTAGGTTTGAATGACTACACCAGTTGTAGATGAGTGTGTCATGAGATGATCCTTCAGTCTTTACCAACCAGAAGCCCTGGATGAACCTGAAATCCACAATCTGCTGAGGGTAGATCAGAGACATTCAAGTCTAGTGACCAAGAAAGTTACAGGAAGTCCAGATGCAATATCCAGAAGGTCACCTCATGGGCAAACTGGAAACCCTGGTCTAAGTTTGAATCAACAAAGGATGCTCAACAGTTGTGGCAGAGGAATACTACCACCGCTTATAAAGGTAAATCAAGCATCATAGGTGACAACAAGGCTTTGCTTCCAGATGAGCCAATTTGACCGTCAAAACATGGAAGAACCATCACAAACTTCCACAGCCCCCAATGATCCTGCAATTTCAGTCTCGAGGCTGACGTATGAGCAGCCTTCAGGAGGGTGAACCCACAAAATTCATCCAGCCCACACTGGGTACTGGTCAAATACTAAATACCATGCTGATCAATTGGCTGGAGTGTTCACTGAGATCCTTAACCTCTTGCTTTGACAGTCTGAGGTACCTATTTGCTTCAAGCAGGCTTCAATTTTACCTGCACCTAAGAAGAATGTGGTAACCTGCCTCAATGACTCTCAGCCGTTAGCACTTTTATCCATAGTGATAAAGTGGTTTGAGAGTTTGGTCATGAAACATATCAACTCCTGACAGAGACATGACTTGGATCCACTCCAATTTGGCCACTGGAGCAACAGGCCCACAGCAGACTCCATTTCACTTGCTCTTCACTCAACCGTAGAACATCCTGACAGCAAATATTCATACGTCAGGATGTTCTTTATTGACTACAGTTCAGCATTCAACACCATCATCTCCTCAAAGCTAATCAATAAGCTTGAAAGACCTTGTTCTCAATACTTCCTTGTGCAAATAGATCATCAATTTCTTCACTTGCAGAGACCAGTCAATTTAGATTGGCAAAGACACTTCTTCCACAATCTCCATCAGCACAGGTGCTCCACAAGGCTGTGTGCTTAGTCCCCTGCTCTACTCCCTTTACACTTATGACTGTGTGGCTAGGCACAGCTCCAATGCCATATTCAAGTTTGCTGACAAAACCACAGTCATAGTCCAAATAAAGGTCAGATTGGAATATAGGAGGGAAATTGAGTATGAGGTTGTTGTTATAGCACCTCTCAGCCAGATTTTTAATGTCAGCAAGACCAAGGAGCTGATTAATGACTTCATGAAGAAGAAACTGTAGGTCCATGAGCCAGTCCTCACCAGAGGATCAGAGGTGGAGAGGGTCAGCAACTTAAATTCCTTGGTCTTATAATTTTGGAGGACCTGGCCTGGGTCCAGCACATAAATGCAATTATGAAGAAAACATGGCTGCACCTCTACTTCCTTAGGAGTTTGTCAAGATTTGACATAACATCTAAAGCTTTGTGTAATGGAGAGTATATTGACTGGCTGCATAACAACCTGGTATGGAAACACCAATGTCCTTGAAAGGACAATCTTGTAAAATATAATGGATATGGTCCAGTCCACTAAGCATATCTACATGAAACGTTGTCGCAGGAAAGCAGCATCCATCATCGGAGACCTCCACCATGCAGGACATGCTCTCTTCTTGCTGCTGCCATCAGGAAAAAGGTACAGGAACCTCGGGACTAACACCACCAGGCTGAGGAATTGTTATTACCTCTCAAACATCCCACTCTTGAACCAAGTGTGATAACTTCACTCAACTTCACTTCATCACTAAAATGATCCCACAACATAGGGACTTGCATTCAAGGACTCTTCATCTCATGTTCTTGATATTTATTTATTTATTTATTAATTAATTATTACTTTGTTCATTTTGTATATGCACACTTTGTGTCTTTTGCACTGTGGTTGGATGTTCAAGTCGGTTTGGTCTCTCATTGATTCCATTATGGATTATTGAGTATGCCTGCAAGAAAATCAATCTCGCGGTTGTATATGGTGACATACGAAGTAACATGTCAACACCAGCTGCACTGAGCTGCAGCTCCTGAGAGAATGTATTAAGGAAATGAACCTGCAGCTTGATGACCTTCAATTGATACAGGAGAATGAGAGGTAATAGATAGGAGCTGCAGGGAAGTAGTCGCCCCTTGATTGCAGAAGACAGGCAACTAGGTAACTGTCGGGAGAAGGAGGGAAATGCACAACAATTGCAGAATAGACTTGTGGCCATTCACATCAATAATAAATATAGTCTACAACTTTAGATACTACGGAGAGGAGCCTCGGTAGACTCTGGCACTGAGTCTGGTGCGGCGGCTCAGAAGAGCAGAGAGTTGAAGAGGACTGCAATATTGACAAGAGATTCCCTAGTCAGAGAAACAGGCAAGGTTCTGTGGACATGATAGAGACGCCTAGATGGTATGTTGCCTCCCAGGTACCAGGATCAGCAATGTCTCAGATCGGGTCTATGTTTTCATGGGTGAGGGGGAACAGCCAGAACTCTAGGTGCAAATTGGTACCAATAAAATAGATAGACAAGGTGAGGAGGTTCTGAAGAGAGATTTTGAGGTGCTAGGTAGAATGCTGAGAAACAGGACCTCCAGAGTAGAAATCTCTGGATTGCTGCCTTGGCCACATGCCAGTGAGGGTAAGAATAGGATGATTTGGCAGGTGAATGCGTGGCTGAGGAACTAGTTCACGGGGCATGGGTTCAGATTTATGGATCATTGGGATCTCTTCTGGGGAAGATATGACTTGTATGAAAGGGGTAGGTTACACCTGAACCAGAGCAGGCTCCAATATCCTTGCAAGCAGGCTGGCTAAAGTTGTTCAGGAGGGGTTAAAATAAATTGGCTGGGGATAGGAACTGGAGTGATCATGTTGAAGATGAGGTAGCAGGTTTACAAACAGAGGCAATGTATAGTGAAGATAGGGTAAAATTGTAGTGAACAGGATGAACTGCAACATAAAAAGTAAACAAATTGAAGAGGTTGAATACAGGACTGAAGATGTTATATTTGAATACTCACAGAACTTTGAATAAGGTAGATGAACTTGCAGTACAGTTACAGATTGGTATGTATGATGTTGCAGGCATCACTGAATCATTGCTGAAAGAAGATTGTAGCTGGGAGCTTAATATCCAAGGATACACATTGTATCAAAAGGACAGACAGAAAGGCAAAGAGGGTGGTGTTGCTCTGATGGTAAAAAGTGAAATCGAATCATTAGAAACAGGTGACATAGGGTCAGAAGAATCATTGTGTATAGTGCTAAGGTACTGCAAGGGTAAAAAGACCCTGATGGGAGTTATACACAGATCCCAAACAGTTGTAAGGATGCGGTCTAACAATTTCAGTGAGAGATAGAAAATTCATGGGAAGGCCAATGTTACAATAGTCATGGGGACTTCAATATGCAGGTAGATTGGAAAGATCAGGTTGGTGCTGGGTACCAGGAGAGGGAGTTTCTAGAGTGCCTATGAGATAGCTTTTTAGAGCAGCTTGTGGTTGAGCCCGCTCGGGGATCAGGTGTTCTGCATCGGGTATTGTGCAATGAACTTGAATTGATTAGAGAGCTTAAGGTAAAAGAACCCTTAGGGGCCAAGTGTTCATAATATCATCAAGTTCAACTTGAATTTTGAAAAGGAAAAGCTAAAGTCAGTTGTATCAGTATTACAGTGGAGTAAAGGGAATTACAGAGACATGAGAGGATTGACCAGAATTGATTGGAAAAGTACGCAAACAGAGATGATGGCAGAGCAGCAATGGATGGAATTTCTGGAAGCAATTTGGAAGGCACAGAATATATACATCTCAAAGAAAAGAAGTATTCTAAACAAAAGATGACACAACCCTGACTAACAAGAGAAGTCAAAGCCAACATAAAAGCCAAAGAGAGGGCATTTAATAGAGCAAAAATTAGTGGGAAGTTAGAGGATTGGGAAACACTTAAAAACCAACAGAAGGCGACTGAAAAAGTCATTAAGGTAAAGATAAAATACGAAGGTAATCTAACCAATAATATTAAACGGAATACCAAAAGTTTCTTCAGATACATAAGGTGTAAAAGAGAAGTGAGAGTGGATATCGGACTGCTGGAAAATGATGCTGGAGAGGTAGTAATGCAGGATGACAAAATGGCAGATGAACCGATTAAGTATTTTGTATCAGTCTTTGCTGTGGAAGACATGAGCAGTTTAGGGGAAGTTCTAGCTGTCAGGGTCATGAGGTTTGTGAACTTACCATTACTAGAGAGAAGGTTCTTGGGAAACTGAAGGTCTGAAGGTAGATAAGTCGCCCGCACCAGAAGGTGTATATGCCAAGATTCTGAAAGAGGTGTCTGAAGATATTGTGGAGGCATTAGTAATGATATTTAAAGTGTGGTCCTGAACAAATCAGATTATTTTTGTTGGCCTCAGAGGTGCAGTACTGTTCCTTATGCTCCCATTTAGTGGGTATCCCCCCCTGTATTATCTGTTTTGGGCACCAAGATGAAGCCACCTCTACAGATGAGAAATAAATGTTGCTCCTATCAGTGATGCCCTTATCCTGGAAATTGGATAAAAATTCTTTTGTTTTTGACATAGAATATCAGGAAGATTTACTTATGAAGTCTTTTCCCAGAAACACTGCAGACAGGAAAATCAGAAAGGAATTATGACATTCTATTATGGCATTCTGATCAAATTTCTACGTACAAATATAAAAGGGACAAAAATCAGGAGATGTCCAATTCAGAAGTTCGGTACTTCTGGGACAACTACATGCAAGTGAGTCCCTACATCTAGATACAATGTAGAGTTTCACCTTTTGCCTTTTGAGTAATTGGACTCATTTCCTGAATCAGTAACCTAGAAATGGCCTACATTGAAAATTCCAGCTGTAAGTTCTAATAGGTGGGAATTTCATACATGGCATAGAACTGAATATCTGCAATGCAATCTTAATGGTCAAGTGAAAGTTGGAAAATAATTTCTGAATGAATGCTTTTGAGGTGAATACACAAGTTTCAGTTTGACAATGGCTTTAATCTATTTCAGGCTTAGATACAGAAGGAAAAATGTAGCAACATCAATTCCTCTAAATTCTGGTAGTTACTCCACTCTGTCCCACTTTTCCTTAACTCATCAGCTTCATCATCCTTTCTCTTCCCCCTCTTTCACACTCTTGATCTGACCATCATCTGCTTATACCTCCCTCTAGTTCCCTTACTTACTCCCTTCCCTTTATTCCCTGGGTCCATTGTCTTCTTCTATCAAATTCCATTTCCTTCAGTTCTTTGTTACTTCCATCTATCACCTCCTTGCTTCTTTCATTTTTCCATCTCTCTCCCTTCTTCACCTGCCTACCACGCCCCCTCTGATCTGGATACACCTATCATCTGCAGGCTCTTGATCCACCCTATCCCTTCATCTTTTTATACTGGCTATCTCCCCTCTTTCTTTCCAGTCCTGATGAAAAGTCTCATCCTAAATCATCGACTGTCCATTTCCCTCTATCGATAGTGTCTGACATAGAATGTAGAACAGCACAGCACAGGAATAGACTCTTCGGCCTACAATGCTGTGCTGAACCAGCTAAAAAGTAAACCAAAAATCCTCAAATACTAATTCCTCCTACCTACACAATGTCCTATCCCTCCACCTTCTTCATATTCATGTCCCTTAAAAGCCTCTCATGTATTTGCTTTTAACCATCTTACCAGACAGCACATTCCAAGCATCCTCCACTCTCTGGGTTAAAAACTTATCCCTCATATCTCCTTTGAACCTCCCCCTCTCACCTTCAATGCATGCCCTCTGGTGCAAGACATAAAAACCCTGGGAAAAAGATACTTCTGTCTGCTCTATGCCTCTAATAATCTTATAAATCTCTATCAGATCTCCCCTCAGCCTCCACTGCTCCAAAGAAAACAGCCAAGGTTTGTCCAGCCTCTCATGATAGCACGGACACTATAAACCAGGCAACATCTTCTGCACTCTCTCCAGACCGTCAGCATCGTTCCCATAGTGGGACAACGAGATCAAATGTGGTCTGTAAAGCTGCAACATAACCTCTTGTCTTTTGAACTCGATGCCTCAACTAAATAAAACAAGCATTTAATAAGCCTTCTTAACCACCTTATTGACCTGTATAGCCACTTTCAATGAACTGTGAACTTGGCTGCCAAGATCTTTCTGCTCAGCGATGAGGGGTCTTGCCCTAAACAGTGCACTGTCTGCATGATTTGCCTTACCAGGGTGCAACACTTCACAATTGTCTGAGATAGACTCTATCTGCCATTTCTCAGCCCATATCTGCAACTGATCTATATTCTTTGACAGTTTTCTACACCATCCACATCTCCACCAATCTTGGTATCATCCACGCTCTTACTAACCACCAATTTACATTTTCATTGAGGGCATTTATCACAAACAGCAGAGGTCCCAGCACAGATCCCTGCAGACCTCCAGCTCAAATAAATCCTTTCATCCACCACCTTCTGTCTTCTATGCACAAGCCAGTTCTAAATTCTATCAGCCAATTTGCCACAGATCCCATGCATCCTAATCTTCTGGATTAGCCTCCCAAGGGACCTTGTCAAACACCTTACTAAAATCCATGTAGACAATATCCACTGCTTTACCTTCATGAATCTCTCTCATAACCTTGTCAAAAAGCTCAATCAGGCTGGTAAGACATGACCTGCCCCACATAAAGCCATGCTGCCAATCCCTAATTAGGCCATAGGCTTCCAAAATGCTCATATATCTTATCCCTAAGAATTTTCTTCAGCAATTTCCCTTACAACTCACCAGTCAGTTTCCAAGATTTTCCCTTGTTCACTTCTTAAAAAGAGGTTCAACATTAACCACTCACAAGTCCTCTGGTACCCCATCAGTACCTAGAGAGTACACAAAAGACTTGTCAAGGCCCCAGCAATCTTGTTTCTTGTATGCCTCAATAAGCTGGGGTAAACCCCATCAGGCCCTGTAGACTTATCCACCTTAGTACTCATTAGGAGATCCAACACTTCCTCCTCCATTACCTTGAAATGCCCTACCATATTTATGTACTCAGCACAGATCTCCTGGACTCCATGTCTTTTTCCTTGGTAAGTACTGTAGTAAAATACTCATTAAGAACTCACTCTCATTCTCTGCATCCAAACAAATGTTCCCTTATTTATCCTTAAGCAGTCTTACCCTCTCCTTAGTTATCCTCTTACTCTTGATGTATGTATAGAATGCCTTGGGATTTACCTTAATCCTACTTGCCAAGAATTTTTCATGGCCTCTCCTGGCTTTCCACATTCCCTTCTATTACAGGGGCAGTGCAGGACACAGGGATGGAGACAGGATCGTGAGACACTAGCACAGCCGCAAACATGGAACAGGTATCCAGGAGAGTCTTTACATGGACACAAGTTTTATGTAGATGAACCAGGGAATGGTGTGGAACTTAGAACTAACAGTCCTAAGGAATCAGAAAACAAGGTTTACACACACTAGAATTGACTAACAAACTGGCAGCCCATTGCTGTGACCCCAGGGTTCTTATCCTGCATTCACTGATGGAAAGCAGGTGTGCTATAATTAATAGAACTGGGAACAATTGTAAATCAGACAAGGGGATTAAGGCCCAATTAAGGAGATAATAGTAAAATGGGGGATTACCAGATGGGACCATGATACCTTCTTTAGTTCTTTTCCGGCTTCTTTATAATCCTCATGTGCTCTGTTTGATCCTACTTTCTGAAGTTTTACACACTTTTCCATTTTCTTCTTGGCTAAATTCATCACCTCTCTCGACATCCAAGATGTTACTTTTACAGCCACAGAATATCCTGTCTGTGCCCCTAACTATTGAGCCCCTATCACTACTGCACTGCCTGATTTTATCCTTCCCTGCTGAGCCTCAAAGCCAGCAACAGTGCGACTAGCCTGGCTTCTTCTGCTGTGACCTATTGGGTCATCTCCTCCAGCAGTATCCAAAGAAGTATACATGTTACTGAGGGGCCACAGGGGAACCCTGCTAAATCACCTTATCTCTCCTGATGGTCACTTATCTACTGTCCAAAGCCATCATACTCTGAGTGATGTGACCACCTCATTCTGGATCATTCTGTGTATATCCAGCTCGACAACCTGGTCAGTCAGGACCTGAAGTTAGATACCCTTCCCACAGATGTTGTCATCAGGGAAACCATCAGGTATCCTGAATTCCCACATCTGATCCGTTGAGTTCCTCCAGCTTTTTGTGTGTAGTAGCAGATAGCATGCCCCAAATTCTGACTTGTCAGGATCTCACTGCATCATCAACCATAGGTGAAGTCCCAGATTGTTTGGCAATATACTTACAGACTGTCTCTCAAAATTGCATTACAGGCTTTCAGCACCCTTTTAATTATGCTGTGGAACAGCAGAGAGGGCATGAGTGCAAGTAATTTCATATGCACAGATCACTAATTGAATGTTACTGCCCCTTCAAAATTAACTCCAGCACCAAATTAGATCCCATTAATTACTTGCATTAGTCTGAAATTGAAGGTGCAGAAAGATCCAAAATTATCTGGAAGGAATTAGAAGAAATTAATCTACATAACCACTTCTAAACATTATTTCTTGAGAAGAAATGTCACTGAAGAGTTAAATGTAGCAAATGTACCACAGTATCTTGATCAAGTATCTTTATCTTGATCATTGCCATGCCTTCAAATTAATCAAATCATTTAATTACGTTTACCTCACCACTGTGACTTGTCAGTGGATCAACGGCAAATAAAATGCAAGTTTAAAAATGAGTCTACTTCATGACAGCCAGGAAAAGAGTAAAGAAAGTCTTAATGGTTCCTCACGTTACCCTTCAATGCTGGCCATCAGCTTTTCTGACAATCCACACTGAGTAGGGCGGCTGGATATGAAGTGCGAACAATTTAACTGTTCAGTTTTTGTTTAAGGAATGTTTATTTTTCCAATATTTCGGGTCATAGGTTCATAGAAAACTTCAGCACAGAAACAATATCACCTACTATCACAACCTTGTGTTTCTTGCAAAAGTCTTCAATCTCTCTACAAATTTGTTCCTTTAAATCCTTCGGACTGTTGGGTGGTATGTAATATAGTCCCTTTAATGTGGTCATGCCTTTCTTATTTCTCAGCTCCGCCCATAAAGCCACACCAGACTCCAGCCTATCGTGACTGGGTACTGCCGTAACATTTTCCCTGACTAGTAATGCCACCCCTCCTTCTTTAATCCCTCCCACTCTATTATATCCCCAAGAATGGAACCCCAGAATATTGAGGTGCTAATCCTGTCCCTCCTGCAACTTTCTAATGGCGACAATATTATAATTCCACTTGTTGATCTGTGCTGTAAGCTCATCTGTCTTTCCTGATGGAATCCTCATGAACAGTTTCAGCCTGAAACGTTGACTGTTCACCCTTTCTGTAGATGCTGCCTGGCCTGCTGAATTCCTCCAGAATTTTGTGCATGTTGCTTGGATTTCCAGCCTTTGCAGATTTTCTTGTGTTCGTGCCTTTCCTACAATACTTCTTTTTGAAAATGATGAATGTCCCTAAAAAAGGCAAAGTGGAACAATTTAAGGTCTTCTTACAGTGACAAGACGTTAGGGTATTCTAGGTAAGAGTTTCTGTATCTGTCTCAGCAGGTCTAGATACCTTACTGAGCCTCCTTTGCCTTATGGTACACTTGTCAGCATAGTTCCCTCTAAACTGTGCGAGTGTGTGCACGCACACGTTTTTCAACCAGTGCACAAAGGAAATTAATGTGCGCACAAAAGGTTAGTTACCTAAAATAACGTAGTAGTTAATAATTGTACTTATTGAAAATAATCTTTTAGCTAACTGTTTCTGTTAACTGGTTAGTCGGTTTTTCAAATATCTCAATGCACGTCACTAATTTACGACACCTCACTTATCCTGTTCCGGTTTGTACAGCCGCATCACAGCGGCAGCCATGTTTGGTGGACGGTGTTCATATCGTAAAGTTTACAAAGATCTTTTTCAAATCCTGTAGATAGTTTACTAAGTTTTTATTGGAAAAAATATTGATTCACTATGTCAAATTCAAAAGAAGCGAAGGGCATGAAGCGCAAAAGAACTGCAAATTTATTTAAAGTTGAATGGCTTAATAAAATAGTAGAAACTGTTACACTGAAAGCTCATGAGGTCATGAACGTTCAGCTACGAGAAATATTTATGTATGATTCGGAAACGAGTTATCTGTCTGTATAGTCATGATGTGAAAGTTGCTGGAGAATTTGTTAGTGGAAAGAAGTGGGATGATATTTGGAAACTTGTCTTTTTGAAGCATCATTTGGCAAGTAAATTACATTTGGATGGTGTACAAAAGCTCAGGCAACAGAACTCGTCATTACACATTACAGGAGTGCTTCGCATGTTATGGTTGAGTGCAGATGAGCGACAGCAAAAGCGGTCAAACCCAGAGGAGATCAAAGTTGAAGTACAGGAATAGTCAGCTTTTGATTTCTCTGCAATTGCAGATTGTGACTTCACATTTGGCGATGAACAAATTAATGCCTTATGTCTAAAATATCATCATTTTCTAGCTGAAAATATTGTAATAGTTAGACAGTTTAATGATTTCAAATTTTCCGTGCAAGGAAAAATTAAATCCAAACTGATTTTAAACTTTGCTCAAATGGTGGCATTTGTACTTCAAAATGAACAGTTTTGCAACCTTGCACAGTTGATGGACATTGGGGGAACCTTTCTTGTGTCTAGTGCGGACTGTGAGCGAGGTTTTAGCCTAATGAATCAACTCAAAAACAAGCTGAGAAACTGTTTATGTGAATGTCATTTGGATATGTTAATGAGAATCAAAAGCTACCTTCTATTAGTCGAAATAGAGTTTACAAAGAATGGGTAAATGCCAAAGACAGGAGAGAGAAAAAATAACTGAGTGACTTAAATATGATAAAAACTAATATCTCCAACCTGATGGCATGAACATTGACTTCTCTAACTTCGGTTAATGTCCCTCCACCCCTTTGTACCCCATCCCTCATTCATTCATTCATTCAGTCATTTATTTATTTATTTATTAATTAACTATTGTTTTTTCTTTCCCCTTTTTTCCTCTTTTTTTTCTCCCTTTGTCCCTCTCACTATAACTCCTTGTTCATCCTCTGGGCTTCCCCCACCTTTCTTTCACCCTAGGCCTCCTGTCCCATGATCCTCTCCCTTCTCCAGCCTCGCATCCCTTTTGCCGATCAACTTACCAGCTCTTAGCTCCATTCCTCCCCCTCCTGTCTTCTCCTATCATTTCGGATCTCCCCTTCCCCCTCCCACTTTCAAATCTCTTACTATCTCTTCTTTCAGTTAGTCCTGACGAAGGGTCTCGGCCCAAAATCTCGACTGTACCTCTTCCTATTGATGCTGCCTGGCCTGCTGTGGTCACCAGCATTTTTTGGGTGTGTGACTGAAATATGTATGTTATTTTGTTGTTATTCTGTGCAGTTTTATGTCAAGTATTTTGTAAACCTACATAAACTGTCCCATGTGTGCCTTCAGTGCACACATACTTTTGTCACAGGAAAAAAATTTGCACAACATAAGGTTTTTGTGCACTCTGACTACTAAAAATTAGAAAGAACATTGCTTGTCAGGCATAATGAGTTGGCCAAGATTTCTGTGCAGGCAGGCAGTCACCACCAGTGACAGATGTGAGTTCAATTGCAACATTTAAGATCGTTTTGGATAGGTACGTGGATGAGAGAGGTATGGAGGGCTATGGTCCAAGTGTGGGTATATGGGATTAGGTTGGCATGGATAGTTGGGTTGACGTTGGGTTGAAATTTCTGTGCTTTAGTGCTCTGTGACACTAAGACTTAATGAGTCTAAATGGAGTAAATACATAACCACCTCAGAGGCAAGGTTGCTTGCAATGAATAATTTGCCACAGCACCCCAAAATCTATCCAATGTCAACAATGCACAATTCACTTGAATGAATGATTGTAGCAACAAGAACTATCAAGAGAATCAGCACCATCCAGGACAAATCAGCTGATTTCATTTGAGCTCTATCACCCTCATCAAGCATTAATTCCTCTCACCTTAGCACATTGTGGCACCATTATGAATATTTTTGTGCAGACTGTTCCAATAGATACTTCCAAGCAAGTGACTTCTACCACTAAGATGGGCAAAAGCAGCAGATATACGAGAACGTAAGCTCAGCAGATTCCCTTAGAAACCAGTCATCATCCTGACTTGTGAACAACTTCATTGCTGCTGGATCCATATCCTGAATCTTCCTACCCTATGCTGTGACAATGGCACTATGGAAGTATCTTTCTGAGAAAGGTTCTAAACTTCCCCATTATAAGAAACATCCTCTCCACATCCACTCTATGTAGGCCTTTCAACATTCAATAGGTTTCAATGAGATACCCCCTCATTCTTCCAAATTCCAGTGACTACAGGCCCAGAGACATCAAATATTCCTTATAAGATAATGCTTTCAATCCTGGAATAATTTTCGTGAACCCACTCTGAACCCTCCCCAATGTCAGACAACAGCCATTTGTGAACATTAGCACCTGCAGGTTTCCTCCAGGCTCGACAGCATCCTGACCTGTCACTGGGTCAAAATCATCTTAATTGTTACCCAGTAACATTCTGGTCCAACCATGCAGCTCATCCATCACCATCAGTGAAGAAGGTTCAGAGAAGATTCACGAGAATGATTCCAGGAATGAAAGGATTACCATATGAGGAACATCTAGCAGCTCTTGGGCTGTATTCCCTGAATTTCAGGAGAATGAGGGGGGATCTCATAGAAACATTCCAAATGTTAAAAGACCTGAACAGATTAGATATGGTAAAGTTATTTCCCATGGTAGGGGAGTCTAGGACAAGAGGGCACGACTTCAGGATTGAAGGATGTCCATTTAGATCAGAGATGCAGTGGAATTACTTTAGTCAGAGGGTGGTAAATCTGTGGAATTTGTTGCCACAAACGGCTGTGGAGGTCAAGTCATTGAGTGCTTTTAAGGCAGAGATAGATAGGTTCTTGATTAGGCAGGCCATCAAAGGGTATGGGGAGAAGGCAGGGGAGTGAGAATGCCTGGAAGAATTTCCATCTCCTCTTCTGCTAGTTTCAGATTTTATGTATATCCTTCTATTCACACTCCCTCAACACATCTCTGGACCTCCACTATTGTTCCTCAGCCTCTCATGCCCTCTGATGTAGATAAAAAAAAGCTGCTAACCGTCACCAGATCACCCATGCTGAGGAGAGAGAACAAAGTTCATGCCTGCGATTGATGACTTTTCATTAAGTTCATTATCTCTCTGCCTCCTCCTGTCTTTCACCATATCACATTACTCGTGGGCATTGGACCCCCAAATTTAGAATTCACCCCAGGACTCACTAATCATGGATTTAGTCTTTAGGCTTCAGGTTCTGGACTGGTACGGACCTCTGATCGTGGTGACCTAGGTCCTTGTGTCTCTTTCATGACCTTGTGACTCATTTTGACTTCTGCCTTCAGCCGTTTACCTCTGCACTCACCTCGTTCTGGACCAACATTTAGCTGTACCCTCTGGACTTTGCAGGGTTTGATCTCTGGGCATCGACTTTCAGACTCTCACGAATCTCCACTTCTGGACTCACATGAACCTCCGACCCCAGTGACCTTGTGGGGGTTGGGATCAGTGGTCCTCATGACTCATGTGTGTACGTGGGATTCACCTCCCCATATGGATCTGCGGCTCAGGATTGCTGGTCTCCTCAGTGCCTGCCACCATGACTTCCATTTGACTGCAGAGCACTTTGACCTGGAATCAAGCTGCTGCCCAGACTCTTCATTTACTACCCCTTCTTCATCCCTATTGCTAAATCCTAATCTGACATGGAGGACTTTAGCTATGGGGAAGAGATTGGATAGGCAAGGAATAAATATACTTTGTATTGAAGGAAGCTGAGGGGCAAACTGAAGTATATAAAATTATGAGATGCATAGGTACAATAAATAATCAGAATGTTTTTCAGATGGTAAGGGTATCAATATAAGAGGAAATAGGTTTAAGCTGAGAGGAAAAAAATTTATAATAGAGGGAAACATTTTTTTACCCAGAGAGTGAATGATATTTTTTAATTTATTTACATTTATTTATATATTTAGAGGTAGAGTATGGATGAAGTTCTTTGGTCCCAATGAGCCACACCACACAGCAACCCAGCTATTTAACCCTATCTAATCACAGGACAATTTGCAATGATCAATTAACCTACTAACTGGTACATCTTTGGACTGTGGGAGAAAACCAGAGCACCCAGAGGAAACCCACGTGTTCATGGGAAGAACATACAAACTTCTTACAGAGGATGCCAGAGTTGAACACCGAACTCTGATACACTGAGCTTTAATAGTGTACTGCTATCAGCTATGCTACCGTACCTGTAATTCAATGCCAGAGGAGGTGTTGCAGCCAGATATGATAATGATAATTAAGAGACATTTAGACAGGCACTTAAATAGTCAAGGCTCAGAAGGAAAAGTGCTTAATGCAGGCACATGGGATGAGTGTGGTGCAAAAGTTTTGAACTAGATGTAGTTAGCCAAAGGAGCCTTTACTTTGCTGTACAACTTCATGACTCTATAACTCATCGGCATAATCACTGGGTTTCAGGAAAAGTGTTCTGGTGAAGACAGACCCCGTGAAGTGTGCCTTAATAGGGAAACAACTGATCCACAACAAAGTCTAAATATAGAAGGAAGGAAAGATAGAGAAGATTTAGGAATAGGAAGAACAGGATGAACCAATGCATTCATGATACTTAGTTGTGTGCCAAGTTTGTGTTAAGATTTTTGTAAGCAGTGTTCTTGATAGAATATATTTAAAATTACCAAAATAATTATATTAATGCAATGATTATAATGAAGGATTTCAAACCAATTTTCCTGCCGTCTACCTGAAGAAGTAGTTGTATAAGTAGTAAATAGTTAACGACTAGTTAAGTGTAATGTATACAGCTGGTTGATGGCTTACATAGGTTTACTCTTTTCAAAGGGGACACACTGTAGTATACATGAGTGCAAGCATACTTTCATGATCTGAGTGTACTGAGAAGCATGTCAATATACTCATGACTCTGAACTTCAGGAATACCTACCTTAAATAAATTATACTCTGGTATTAATTCTGATGTTACTGTAAGTCCAGACCAAACACAGATATTAAAATTTGCTTGAGAATCACGTTACATAATACCAAGCACCAACCCACAGGTACCTTGTCTACTGTCTACAGTAGGAGAATTATCCAATTGATTTTTTTTTGGTTTCACTGTGACATTTGATCTCATTGTTCTAATATAAAGCACTTTGGGGCATTTTAACAACATTAATAAAACTATATAAGTATGACCTATTTTCATTTGTTCAGTTAGAAAATTATCCTGGTATTAGATCAACTTCTCCTGCACCAAAAGATAGATAGTGAATATGAGTCAGTCTGTGGTATGACTTGTGGAACATTAGTGTGCCAGATGAGTTACAAGTACAAATGGACACCAAAGAAAATGTTTCATTAATCACAAAGTATTCTAAGACCATTGATTTCAACCAAGGTGCAAGTAAAGACATATAGAATTACATAAACAGAAACAATGAACTTCCTTTTTGCTCAAGTAACTTCGATAATCAACAATTCTATGTATATCTCACAGCCTCAAATTAAACAAACTATTTTGTCAACTATGTGTTTAAATATGTAAACCTGAACCTCCTGATTGTTGTTACAATCAAGCTGTCATACCTTTCATTCAGTGTATGTTAACTTGATTCTTTGCCAGTTAGAATTGTTTTTTCTAGATTCACATATTACTTAAGCTATTGAATTTCTTTTTCAGTCCCTTTCTTGAGCAAAGTTTACTGGTCAAAGCCTATCAAATGCGCTTCGACACAATCAGTATTCTGGGGTGGAGAGCTGAGGGTATTATTTTAATTCTATGTTCTTGATGTCATTATGACATAGAAAAAGGCTATATAGTCCATTGAGTCTATGAATGGGTTATTGTTGGTTCCTCAATAAGCCTAATATAGAATTCTTCAAGCCATTTCTATAATGCAAAACATGTGGTGAATGTTGCCTTTGTAGAAACAAAATCATAATTGCATAATATAATCTTGTTGGGTGGAAGTACACGTTCTGCAGTGTATTTGTGAGTAATAGGAGAAGTGTTACAAGTTAGCTCATCTATGGAGTTCAAGAAGGCCAATCTAGAAATTCTACCAAGTAACACAAAGTTGCAATGTGCAAGATCACAAGACACCAAAGTTGATGCAAGCCCTTATTATGTGGGATGTGCTTCACACGGAGAAACCTAGGTAATTATTACATAAGATTTTATGCAATGTTCTGTACATATTTTGATAGCACTTTTTGCAAAAGGCGTTTGCATATTGTATGCTCAGCCGCAAATGATACAGGCTACCCTTGAGGGAGCTCCCTTCTTTATGAAGGTTCAGTGTAACATGGGGCTGCGTCCAACAGACTGTTCCCAGGCCACACTGAGACAAACATACCACACTTCTGGAATATCAACTCAATGAAAGATGTATAACGTTCTACTTGAAATTTGCTGGTCTTCCAGTGCAAGGAGTTGTCCATAAAGGTACGCTGCAGAATAATTCATTCCAAGGTGTATGAACATGTGCTGTGGGATGCATTGAAGCTTGGTGCAGCCACCGGAAAGGATTTTGGGGAGATGCCGTGGGAGAAGACTTGAGTACTGAGATCTGTCAACTATTTTGTTGATGGAATGTTAAGGGATGAAATGTTAGTGATATGTTGCTATATCGTAACTATTTCAATATTATACTTTGTACATACAGTAAATAGAAATATTGCCACTTCTTATTTCTATTATGATACATTTTATGAATTAAGTGTACTTTTGGAATATTGAGACCACGCTGATTACAACTCCAACCTGCCACCACTAAGTCATGACACAAACTCTTCAGTACCTGAAAGTGATCAAAAATCTTCATGAGTGCTTCCCTTGGACTACCTAAATGAAACCCTGACCTCTCCACTATCCAGTCACAATCTTGACCCTTCCGATATTGTCCAACCACAACTCCAACTTCCTACCACTGTCTGATGATCACTTTGATACACAATACCACACAATCATGATCCATCCACACAGGCTGATTATAACTTACCGCCCATCAGTGCACTGACTAGGCAAGCAGAGGAATTGCCTTCTTTGACAAAAAATGTGAAAGCTCAATTTTATTTTGTATAGGGCTTATGGTGGTAGAATATCTCAAGGCTGGATAGGAATCCCATTTCAAAGCATGTATTGGCACTTTCTGCCTCTGAGACTCTGAACAAGTTATGTGCAAGCAAATACGTCTGTAGCTTTTTCATAAATCAACACTTGCAAGTCATAATTATCAAAATCATGCTAACAATTACATCACTGTATTCCGTCTGTTTCTTGAATCATATGGATGACTCAGTAAAATTACTGGGAGTAATAGCTAATGCGGACCAGAAAGAACTTTCCAACATAACACAATTTCTTCTGTGGAGTAAAATACAAATTCACGAATCATTCCTATTATGCTAATGAAGTATTTCTAAATCACAGAAAAAAATGACCCATTTGTTGATGGTTGAATGTAATAAAATTATAAATATGCAAAAAAGGCAATCTCTATATCATCAAAGCATGCACTTTTAATAAAACATTTCAGCCTGAGTGCTATGAAATCGTGGTTGGTTTTACTTGTTTATGATAGACATTGGATGCAGGCTTATAATAAGTGAAACTTCATGGAAGCAGGTTCAATAAATCTCAAGCTTTCACCTGAATAAGATAATAACATGGGCGATGTACAATTTATGCTTCTAAAGCTTTCTTTGGTTATTGCACATGGGCAAGGAGGCAACCAGTGGAAGCAATGTTGAAGGGTACAATCTGGTGCTTTGAATCTGTGATGATGCATCAGTTTAAAAGAAGCTTATCTTTATATTACCTGTGATTCTATTATGATGATGAACTTCTCAAGGAGTAACTTCCGGAGTGCCTTGGGGCAACTCGAGTAGCAGCAGTACTCTCAATGGGTATGATAAAATATCCTCGTTTCAGCCTGGTACAACTGAAAAGCACAACTGCTTCCAAGGTCAAAAAAGATGTCTTAATGCATTTAAATGAACTATTGCTGCTTAAAACTGATGGAAACAACGGCAGTTGAAGTCAGAAGCGTCCACTTAGGATACCACAGAGGAAGCGTGGCTGTAGGGTGGGGTTACAAGAGTGTTTAAGGAAGCAGGGTTTTAAACTGACAATACTGACTATCTTGCTGGCAAATGTGCAGTCTCAAGTGAATAAAATTGATGATCTCAGAGCTGGAGTGCTGAATCAGAGGGACATTAGGACCGCGTGTGTCCTTTGTTTCACAGAATCCTGGTTAACCCCTTTCATACTGGATGCAGCGATTCAGATCAACGGGTTTACTATGCACTGTCAGGATAGATCTAAAGAGTCTCTCAAAAGGCTGGAGGAATATGCCTCATGATCAACTCTTCTTGGTGCACAAATATCTCAGTGCTGTCCAAATTCTGCTCAGCAGACCTGGAATATCTAACAGTTAGGTACTGTCCTTTTTACCTACCATGGGAGTTCTCCAGGGTCACTTTGGTAACGGTATACATTCCACCTCAGGTCAATATCAATCAGACTTCAGATGATCTGAGCAATGGGAACAACAGGCACGAAACAACGCACTCTAATGCCTTCAATATAGTTTTGGGAGATTTTAACCAGGCCAGTCTGAAAAAATTACTAGACAACTACCATCAACAGATCACTTGCAATACCAGAGAAACAACACACTGGACCATTGCTGCACCACCATCAAGAATGCTTACTGTGCTATTCCAGGCCCTCACTTCGGGAAGTCTGATTACCTGGCTGTACTTCTACTCCCTGAGTATAGACAGAGACTAAAGACTGCAGCACCAGTAGTGAGGACCAAGAAGGTCTGGACAAGGGAAGCACAGGAAAGCCTACAGGACTGCTTTGAATCGATGGATTGGACTGTATTCAGGGATTCATCTTCAAATCTGGGTAAGCATGTTGCAGTTGTTGTGGACTTCATTAAAACCTGTATAATGTGTGTGTGCCTACGAAGACTTACTGTACATCTCCAAAACAAGAGCCGTGGATGATCCAGGAAGTACGTCGTCTGCTGAGGGCAAGATCTCCGGCATTCAAGTCTGGTGACCCAGGCCTGTTCCAGAAAACCAGGTATGGTTTGCGGAGGGCTATTTCAAGGGTGAAGATACAATTTTGAATGAGGTTGGAGGTGACATCAGATGCACGGCAACTCTGGCAGGGTTTGCAAGACATTACATCCTACAAAGTGAAACCCAGTAGCATGAGTGGCAGCGATGCTTCACTACCAGATGAACTCAACGCCTTCTATGCCCGCTTTGAAAGGGAGAACACAACTACAGCTGTGAAGATCCCTGCTGCACATAAAGACGCTGTGATCTCTGTCTCAGAGGCTGATGTTAGGCTGTCTTTAAAGTGAGTGAACCTCGCAAGGCAGAAGATCCCGATGGAGTACCTGGTAAGGCTCTGAAAACCTGTGCCAACCAACTAGCAGGAGTATTCAAGGACATTTTCAACCTCTCACTGCTACAGGTGGAAGTTCCCACTCGCTTCAAAAAGGCAACAATTATACCAGTTCCTAAGAAGAATAACGTGAGCTGTCTTAATGACTATCGCCCGGGAGCACTCACATTGACAGTGATGAAATGCTTTGAGAGGTTGGTCATGACTAGACTGAACTCCTGCCTCAGAAAGGATTGGACCCATTGCAGTTTGCCTATTGCCACAATAGGTCAATGGCAGACACTATCTCAACGGCTCTCCACATGGCTTTAGACCACCCAGACAACACAAACACTTACGTCAGGATGCTGTTCATCGACTATAGCTCAGCATTTAATACCATCATTCCCACAATCCTGATTAGGAAGTTGCTGAACCTGGGCCTCTGTATCTCCCTCTGCAATTGGATACTCGACTTCCTAACTGGAAGACCACAATCTGTGTTGACTGGTGATAACATTTCCTCCTCGCTGTTGATCAACGCTGGTATACCACTGCTCTACTCTCTATATACACATGACTACGTGGCTAAGCATAGCTCAAATACCATCTATAAATTTGCTGATGGTACAACCATTGTTGGTAGAATCTCAGGTGGTGATGAGAGGACGTACAGGAGTGAGATATGCCAATGAGTGGAGTGGTGCCGCAGCAACAGCCTGGCACTCAACGTCAGTAAGATGAAAGAGCTAATTGTGGACTTCAGAAAGGGTAAGACGAAGGAACACTTACCAATCCTCATAGAGGGATCAGAAGTGGAGAGAGTGAGCAGCTTCAAATTCCTGGGTGTCAAGGTCTCTGAGGATCTAACCTGGTCCCAACGTATTGATGTAGTAATAAAGAAGGCAAGACAATGGCTATACTTTATTAGGAATTTGAAGAGATTTGGCATGTCAACAAATACACTCAAAAACTTCTATATTGTACCATGGAGAGCATTCTGACAGGCTACATCACTGGCTGGTATGGGGGGTGGGGCTACTGCACAGGACTGAAAGAATCTGAAGAGAGTTGTAAATCTAGTCAGCTCCATCTTGGGTACTAGCCTATAAAGTACCCAGGACATCTTCAGGGAGTGTTGTATCAGAAAGGCAGTGTCCATTATTAAAGACCTCCAGCACCCAGGGCATGTGCTTTTCTCACTGCTACCATTAGGTAAGAGGTACAGAAGCCTGAAGGCACACACTCAGTGATTCAGGAACAGTTTCTTACCCTCCACCATCTGATTCCTAAATGGACATTGAAACATTGGACACTACCTCACCTTTTTTTAAGGTACAGTATTCTTGTTTTCTTAGCACGATTTTTAATCTATTCAATATACATATACTGTAATTGAATTGCTTATTTATCTATTATGGTATTATTTTTAACTTTTTTTCATCTTTATTATGTATTGCATTGAATTGTTGCTGCTAGGTTAACACATTTCACATCACATGCCGGTGATAATAAACCTGATCAGAATCAGAATCAGGTTTATTATCACCGGCATGTGACATGAAATTTGTTAATTTAGCAGCAGCAGATCAATGCAATACATAATATAACAGAGAGAGAAAAAAGATAAAATAGAACATAATAACCAAATAAACAAGTAAATCAATTATGTATATTGAATAGATTATTTTAAAATGTGCAAAAACAGAAATACTGTTTATGAAAAAAGTGAGGTAGTGTCCAAAACTTCAAAGTCCATTTAGGAAGCGGATGGCGGAGGGGAATCACCGTGCGTGCGTTCAGGCTTCTGTGTCTCCTACCTGATGGTAACAGTGAGAAAAGAGCATGCCCTGGGTGCTAGGGGTCTTTAATAATGGACGCTGCCTTTCTGAGACACCACTCCCCGAAGATGTCCTGGGTATTTTGTAGGTTAGTGCCTAAGATGGAGCTGACTAGATTTACAGCCTTCTGCAGCTTCTTTCAGTCCTGTGTAGTAGCCCCTCCATACCAGACAGTGATGCAGCCTGTCAGAATGCTCTCCACAGTACAACTATAGAAGTCTTTGAGTGTATTTGTTGACATGCCAAATCGCTTCAAACTCCTAATAAAGTATAGCTGCTGTCTTGCCTTCTTTATAACTACATCGATACGTTGGGACCAGGTTAGATCCTCAGAGATCTTGACACCCAGGAACTTGAAACTGCTCACTCTCTTCACTTCTGATCCCTCTATGAGGATTGGTATGCGTTCCTTTGTCTTACCCTGCCTGAAGTCCACAATCAGTTCTTTCGTCTTACTGACGTTGAGTGCCAGGTTGTTGTTGCGGCACCATTCCATGAGTTGGCATATCTCACTCCTGTACGCCCTCTCATCACCACCTGAGATTCTACCAGCAATGGTTGTATCGTCAGCAAATTTTTAGATGGTATTTGAGCTATGCCTAGCCACACAGTCATGTGTATATAGAGAGTATCTAATAGGTCCCTGACACAGGTTGTACGTAAGGCACTGAAGCAATTCAACAGAAATAATTTCAATTTTTTTTTTTAGCTTTGTTGATTTGAATTGTTTGGGAGTGAAATGAAATAAGGATATTTCCATGTCCATTCATGTCGCTCTGGCTGTGAGTTACCTTTGCTGCAGTCTCATTATCTGTGTAATGACAAACATAATGATATCATTCTATGTACATATGGAGCATTGTAGGGGAGTCTAGAGCAAAATAACACAGGGGTCTATAAGAACATAAGAGTAGGAGTATTCATTACAGAAAAGGATCTTGGCGATTGTAGGGATGATTTACAGTGGACTGAAAAGCTTGAGCATGTAGATATTAAGGAAGAGGTTGTGCTGAAGTTTTTGGAAAGCATCAAGTTGGATAAGTCACTGGGACTGGACGAGATGTACCCCAGGCTACTGTGGGAGGTGAGGGAGGAGATTGCTGAGCCTCTGGCGATGATTTTTGCATCATCAATGGGGACGGGAGAGGTTCTGGAGGACTGGAGGGTTGCAGATGTTTTCCCCTTATTCAACAAAGGGCGTAAGGATAGCTCAGGAAATTATAAACCAATGCGTCTTACTTCAGTGGTTGGTAAGTTGATGGAGAAGATCCTGAGAGGCAGGATTTATGAACAGTTGGAGAGGGATAATATGATTAGGAATAGTCAGCATGGCTTTTTGAAAGGCAGGTTGGGCCTTACGAGCCTGATTGAATTTTTTGAGGATGTGACTAAACACATTGATGAAGGTAGAGCAGTAGATGTAGTGTATATAGATTTCAGCTGGATTGCCCACAGAAGGCAAAGAGTGGTTGTAGACAGGTTATATTCTGCATGGAGGTTGGTCACCAGTGGTGTGCCTTGAGGCATCTGTTCTGGGACCCCTACTCTTCTTGATTTTTATAAATGACTTGGATGAGGAAGTGGAGGGATGGGTTAGTAAATTTTCGGATGACACAAAGGTTGTGGATAGTGTGGAGGGCTGTCAGACATTATAGTCAGACATTCAAACCTGGGCTGAGAAGTGGCAGATGGAGTTCAACCCAGATAAGTGTGAGGTGGTTCATTTTGGTCAAATATAATGGCAGAATATAGTATTAATGGTAAGACTCTTGGTAGTGTGGAGGATCAGAGGATCTTGGGGTCCGAGTTCATAGGACTCTCAAAGCTGCTGTGCAGGTTGACTCTGTGGTTAAGAAGGCATATGGTGCATTGGCCTTCATTAATTGTGGAATTGAATTTAGGAGCCGAGAGGTAATGTTGCAGCTATATAGGATCCTGGTCAGACCCCACTTGGAGTACTGTGCTCAGTTCTGGTTGCCTCACTACAGGAAAGATGTGGAAACCATAGTAAGGGTGCAGAGGAGATTTACAAGGATGTTGCCTGGTTTTGGGAGAATGCCATATGAGAATAGTTTAAGTGAACTCAGCCTTTTCTCCTTGGAGCAACGAAGGATGAGAGGTGTACAAGATGATGAGAGGCATTGATCGTGTGGATAGTCAGAGGTTTTTTCCCCAGGGCTGAAATGGCTAGCACAAGAGGGCACAGTTTTAAGGTGCTTGGAAGTAGGTACAGAGGAGATATCAGGGGTAAGTTTTTTTACGTAGAGAGTGGTGAGAGTGTGGAATGAGCTGCTGGCGATGGTGGTGGAGGCGGATACGATAGGGTCTTTTAAGAAACTCTTGGATAGGTACATGAAGCTTAGAAAAATAGAGGGCTATGGGTAATCCTAATTAATTTTTCAGGTAAGGACGTGTTCGGCACAGCTTTGTAGCCTGAAGGGCCTGTACTCTGCTGTAGCTTTTCTATGTTTCTATGAGTAGGCCATCTGGCCCGTTGAGCCTGGTCCACCATTAAATAAGATCATGGCTGATCTGGCCAGGGACTCATCTCCATCTACTCACCTTTTCTCCATTACCCTTAATACCCTTACTATGCAAAAATTGATCCAACCCTGTCTTAAATATATTTACTGAGGTTGTCTCCACTGCTTCATTGTGCAGAGAGTTCCACAGATTCACTGTGAGGTACGTCAACAGCTTACCCTCAGTTTTGTCTCACCAACTCTGTCAGTAAAGCTTCACCCTCCAGATTGTCCTCCCAAATCTTCAACATCCTGATCTGCAAAACCAACCCCTCTGCCCACACCCAATCCTCCCAAATGCCATGATCCAAATATAATTGCTGCCTCCACTCCAACACCATGATAGGTGGGAGAATAATTTCCCCATTCCCATACAAAAGCACAGTTGGCATCTTGATTTCACCCCACTTAGCTCATAGTCATACTTTATTGATCCCGGAGGAAATTGGCTCTGCACCTCATCATCTGGATATTATAGCAAGTTTCCCAGTTGATCTTAATGTCCTCTCCATTAACTTTTATCAATGTGCCCGCACTCCTGTCAGCAACGTGGATTAGAATTTCAAGGAAATAGGTTCATTGAAGATGCATTGTCAGAGTCACTACTAAGATAAGTTAGTATTTCCTTTGGCATTCTCTTACTTGTCCATCTATAATCTTGCATGAAAACCTTAGAGAAAACAATGTATTTGTTATTTCAAGTTGTAATTAGGAGATAATAAATCCGTGGGCAGTGTTTTAAACTAAGAAACACATATAAAATGCTGGAGGAACTCAGCAGGCCAGGCAACATCTATGGAAAAGAGTAAGCAGTTAAGGTTTCAGGCCGAGACCCTTCTTCAGGACTGGAAAGGAAGGGGAGAATTCAGATAAAGAAGGTAAAGGGAAGGGAGATTTTTTTAAAAACTGAGTCTCTATTTGGTGACAGATACAAATGTCCCTGCATTGATGTGTGGCGTAATTTGACTTCTGCCCAGTTGCACTCACTCCCAGCATTGCAAAGTGCTTAGAGAGACTGGTTCTATCACATCTGAAATCCTGTCTGCCCACTACACTGGACCCCCATCAATTTGCCTATCGCACCAACAGGTCAACAGAGGATGCCATCTCCACGACACTTCACTCTGCCCATCCCTCTGCAATTGGACCTTGGAATTTCTGACTAACAGACCCCAATCAGATAAGTTAGACAACCCCTCCTCCTCCACTCTCACCCTGAACGCCGGCGTGCCTCAAGGTTGTGTGCTGAGCCCTTTTCTGTACTCCCTTTTCACCTATGACTGCATTCCTATACATGGTTCTAACTCCATAATCAAGTTTGCAGTTGACACCACGGTGGTTGGCCTGATCAGAGGGGATGACGAGACGGCCTACAGGGATGAGGTCCAGCACCTGGCCGCGTGGTGTGCCAACAGCAACCTGGCCCTTAAAACCTAGAAGACCAAGGAGATCATTGTGGACTTCAGGCATGCTAGGAGCCACACTTACGTCCCTACCTACATCAACGGAGCTGTAGTGGAGCGTGTAGCAAGCTTCAAATTCCTTGGTGTCCACATTTCCGAGGATCTCACCTGGTCCCTGAACTCTTCCACCCTGATTAAAAAGGCACAACAGCGCCTTTATTTCCTGTGGAGCAACAAGAAAGCTCACCTCTGTCCCAGGATACTGACGGACTTTTACCGCTGTACCACTGAGAGCATACTCACCAACTGCATCTCAGTGTGGTATGGTAATTGTCCCGTATCAGACCACAAAGCACTCCAGCGTGTGGTGAAAATTGCCCAGTGGATTATCGACACCCAATTGCCCACCATTGAGAACACCTACCGTAAACGCTGCCTGGGCAGGGTGAAAAGCATTATCAAGGATGCATCTCACCCTAACCATGGTCTTTTTACTCTCCTCCCATCCGGGAGGCGCTACAGGAGCCTCCGCTCCCACACCAGCAGGCACAGGAAGAGCTTCTTCCCTGAGGCTGTGACCCTGCTGAACCTCATATCACAGTATTGCACCCATATTGTACTGTTGCAGTACTTTTATATTTGTGTGCTGTAGCACTTACTTTTTATTCGCAGTTATTTTGTAAATAACACTATTCTTTGCATTTCTGGTCAGATGCTGATTGCATTTCATTGGCTTTGTATCTGTACTCGGCACAATGACAATAAAGTTGAATTGAATTGAATTGAGATTGGTACAGCATAATAACCTCTACAAAGGACATACTATTCATACAGATCAAATCATTATGCAGTGCATTGAGATAGTGTAATGGAAAACAATAATATAATGCAGAATAAAGAGTAGCAGCAACATTGAAAGTGCAATGCAGGCTGACAATAAGCTACGAAGACCCTAGGTATTGTTCTATGGTAAGAAGTGTGGAGAATTTGGTGGCAAATCAGATCTGACATCAATTCAAGCTTCATGGTTAATTTCACTTCTTCTTATCCTCAGCAAATTGTTTGTTATGTGATTCCTGCTCCTGTAAACTTTCCTGCCCTTCGTGTTATTGTTGAAAGTGCCTGTAGGAAGAACCTTTCATCCAGAATAATCTGACTTCTCTTATGCTTCGCTTCACAACGTACGCAAGAAGCAGCACAATTAAGCAAAGCTCTGGACACAAAGTTAGTGCCCCTGAAGGCAAGGCAGAAAGTTTACAGAAAGAACATGGCACCAATATGAATCATCTTTCAAGCTGACTATTCACATTCCCTTCTTTTTTATCAAAATTCAGTAATTAGCAACATTTTGCATACTCGTTACAACGCAAAGGAAAAATAAAGAAATAATGTTTTGACCAGATTTTTTCAATTAGTTATCAGTTTTCATTACATATGTAGGCAGTATACTGAACTATCCGTTAAAAACAGAAAATTGGAGGATACTGACAAAATTGGCTGGAAATGTATTATTCCAAGTTGTTTCTCAAACTACTATGAATATTTGCTTTGGAACAACTCCTTTCCTTTTGCAGCATCCATCATAAGTGCTTCAGCTGAGATTACCCGAAGAGCCCAGAAGTCCATCAGCTATGAAGAGACTCTTGCAAACTGCTTTAAGAAACACAAGGATTGGTCTGATGAAAATAACAAGGAGATTCAAATAAACTTAAGATATTCTTGGAACAGAAATTTTCCATGGTCTGAGGGAAAAGAAAACAGTTCAGTAGGTAATTGAAGGGGAAAATTGAACGAAAAAATCTACAATTTTGGAATTGGAAGTGAAATTAGACTTGGAACTTGTTTATTATTATTATCAGATATACCAAGGTACAGAGAAAAACTTGTGCTGCATATTGTTCATACAGAAGTCATTACACAGTGCATTGAGGTAGTGTAAGATCGATAAAGGCTGTCCTTGAGCCCGACGTCACATACTTTCGGGCTTTTGTATCTTCCATTCAAAGGAGAGGGGAAAAGAAAGAATGCCTACGATGAGTGGAGTCCTTGATTATGCTGGATGCTTTACTGAGACAGTGAGAAGAAGACAGTATTCATGGAGGGGACCCTGATGTGCTGAGTTACGTCCACTACTCTCTGCAGTTTCTTGCAATCTTGGGAAAAGCAGTTTCCATACCAATTGCAATCACTCCATGTGATCTCAAAGACACTATTTGTTCTTTATTACAGGAAAACTCATGAATGTATGTCTCATTTATCTTTAAATTAGGGTGACATTAATTGTACCAAAGAGCATAATTTACAGATTCAATCAAGATGAAACAACGTGGATATTGATGTTTGAGTACAGATAATTATTTATATATGTTTATTTAGTGTCAAGTTGTGACATTTTGAGTGCACTGAATAGCACGTTCACATATTCTGTTATTTTATTTTACGTACACCTGTTTGCTTTCAGATGATCTTGAGTAGAAGCAACTCAAGAGCTGAACAAACTTTCCCTCCCCTGCTATGCTTCAGTGTACTCTGTCACACAATCCCCCTTCAAGATGCTGCATTTGTAATTTTGACCTCCTACCTCAGCTGTCCCACCTCTCTCTTTCTGACCTCTTCCCAACACTCACCATTCCTCACCAATCTAAACTTTGATGCCTTCTGTCCACCTAGGGTATACTCAAATTGTTCAACTGGCATGCCAACCTCATGCAAAATTCCATTTCTCCATAAAATGTCCCTTTGGAAATGAGAGCAATAATACAAAAATGGGTTCGTCCCTTTGACACACTGACTGTAATCTGAAGAACTGGATCCTGAATTTTCTTTCTTGTTAGCTTCTCTAGTTGACAGATGGTTAAAGGTCTCTATGCCTATGCAGAGATGATGAAAATTTACCACATGATTTTATTCAACCCTGATGTTGCTGAAAAGCTAAGTTGCAGTAACTAACTCACTAAGTTTGTCCTCTCCTGCCAATCGCAGCATTCTTTATGGATTACATATTATTACAATTTCTGGCTGAAGGAAGTATTCAATAATTAATCAAACAATAAAAGTTAAACTGTTTAAATGCCATAAAAAGTACATTTGTAGGTCATTTCTCTCCTACGTCAGTCAAATTCAGTTCCAAAGGACCACAGACATTCTATTTCTTTCATCTTGTCTGTGCATATTTATGTACACTAAGTAAAAACATAGCCTTTGTAGCTTATATAATCAACATCTGTGTTCACTTATAATCTATATTTAAAATTTCGAAATGTTTAGGCTTTAAAATGCCCACACAATTAAACTCTTCAAAAGGATTGATATTTTCTGTGATGCAAATTAGTTTTGCTTGAGTTTAAATGTGAACTAACTTTAACTGTACCGACAGTTACATTTTGAAACCAGATTTATTTGGGAGTACCCTACTATTTGGCATTAATCTGATATTCAAAAACAATTGCTGGAGGAACTCAGCAGGTCAGGCAGCATCTATGGAAAAGAGTACAGTCGATTGTATGGGATGAGACCCCTCGGCAGGACTAGAAAGAAAAAGCTGAGGAGTAGATTTAAAAGTGTGTGTGGGACAGGGGTGGGGGGAACGGGAGAAAGAAACACAATGCGATAGTTCGAGAAATCGATGTTCTTGTCATCGGGTTGGGTCTTTATGCTCTGAAACGTAGAAGGTTCATGGTGGACATGATAGAGATATTTAAAATTATGAGGGGGATAGATAGAGTTGACGTGGATAGGCTTTTTCCATTGAGAATGGGGGAGATTCAAACAAGAGGACATGAGTTGATAGTTAAAGGGCAAAAGTTTAGGGGTAACATGAGCAGGAACTTCTTTACTCAGAGAGTGGTAGCTGTGTGGAACGAGCTTCCAGCAGAAGTGGTTAAAACAGGTTCGATGTTGCCGTTTAAAGTTAAATTGGACAACTATATGGACAGGAAAGGAATGGAGGGTTATGGGCTGATTGCAGGTCGGTGGGACTAGGTGAGAGTAAGAGTTTGGCACGGAGTAGAAGGGCCGAGATGGCCTGTTTCCATGCTGTAATTGTTATCTGGTTATATATGATAGGTGAAACCTGAAGGGGGAGGGGTGAAGTAAAGAGCTGGGAAGTTGCTTGGTGAAAGAGATACAGGGCTGGAGAAGGGGGAGTCTGACAGAAGAAGACAGAAGGCCATGAAAGAAAGAAAAGGTGGGAAGAACACCAGACGGAGGTGATGGGCAAGCAGGGAGTTAAGGTGAGAGAGGGAAAAGGGGATGGGGAATGGTAACGGAGAGGAGGCGCATTACCGGAAGTTTGAGAAACTGATGTTCTTGTCATCAGGATGGAGGCTACCCAAACGGAATACAAGGTGTTGTTCCCTCAACCTAAGTGTGACTCATCACGACAGTGGAGGAAGCTATGGATAGACATATCGGAATGGGAATGGGAAGTGGAATTAAAATGGGTGGCCAGTGGGAGATCCTGCTCTTTCTGGCAGATGAAGCATAGGTGCTCAGCAAAGCAGTCTCCTAATCTATATCGGGTCTCACCGATATACAAAAGGCCACACCAGGAGCTCTGAGCACAGCATATGACCCCAACAGTCTCACAGGTGACGTGTTGCCTCACCTGGAAGGACTGTTTGGGGCCCTGAGTGGTAGTGAGGGAGGAGGTGTAGGGCAGGTGTAGCACTTGTTCCGCTTGCAAGGATAAGTGCCAGGAGGGAGATCAGTGGGGAGAGATGAATGGACAAGGGAGTTGTGTAGGAAGCGATCCCTACAGAAAACAGATTTTTAATTTACCTGAATTTGGATTTCTCTGGATCTGCACAGTTAGTTTGGCACATTAGCTGAATGGCTGATTATAATGACTATAATGGAAGAGCCTACACAATGTGGTGGATACAGCCCAGTCAATTACAGGCCCGGCCCCCACCATTGAACATTTTTACATGGAGAACTGCCACAAGAAAGCAGCATCTATCATCAAGGATACCTACCATCCAGGCCACGCCTTCTTCTTGCAACTAGCATTTGGCAAGATGTACAGGAGTCTTTGATCCACTTTGCTTGTTTTTTGTGTGGGAGGAGGGATTCGAAGGTTGATGAACCTGCTCCATCTTTTGTTCATTTTTTTGTTTCATGGGGAGGTGGGATTTGGGGATTGTGCTGCCTTTTTTTCTTTCTTAGTTTCATGACTACCCAGAGAATTGAAAAATTTCAGAGTTGAATACTTTGATAATAAATGAACCTTTAAACCTTCAACTATCAGACTTCTGAACTGCAATGGAAGAATTCCTTCCAGTAACTTCCCCAAGACTAAAGTTTTGCTCACTAGCCTGTAGTTCACAGGCCTGTCCTTGTTACACTTTTTTTCTGACCAGGGCCTCAATTTCTCTTATCAGCCAGGGTTCACTATACTTGGTATATCTGCTGTTTCATCCTATCAGGAATATGCTGCCCTAGACTCACCCTTTAAAAGCCTCCCACTTGTCATCTATTCCTTTGCCCTTAAATAGAGTTGCTAGCCAACCCTAACTAGTTCTTGCCTAATGCCCTCAATGTTGGCTCTGTTCCTGTTCAGCACTTTAGCCTGTGGACCTCTTCTATCCTTTTTCATAACTATTTTGAAATAATTTTGAATTGTGGTCACTGGACCCATGTTTCCCAAATGCCACATCAATTACTTGACTCACATCGTTCCCCTGTTTTGCTCTTTCCCTACTAGGTTCCTCTATATAATTGACTGAGGAAACTGCCTTGAACCCTCTACACGTTTTCCCCCTTCCAGGCCCTTTGTGCATTCATCTGATCTAAATTTCTATTCCTGGGCTCACCAGCACATAGGATTGGAAGTAATCCAGAGATCACTACCTTTGCAATCTTTAATTACCATATCGATCAGACCAATTAAAAATAAATACTGGTGTGCTTTGGTTTAATACAGCTTCTGCAAAACATACTATGAAGTGGATTTATCAGAAAGGGATTATTTCTGATAATAACAGCAATTCTAATTGGAGATTTTTATTTTTATGCAAATAAAGCCAGTAAATTGAAGTATGGTAGAATAGTGGTTATTTAATTGGACTGGTAATCCAGAGATCTAGACTAACAGCTAGAGACATGAACTCAAATCCCAATAAAGTTTACAGAAGAATTTAAATAATGTATTTATATATAAACCCAATACAGAAAATTGCATCAGTAATAGCACTAATGAAATTACTGGATTGTTATAAAAATTATCTGTTTCCCTCATGAAGGAAACTTGCCATTTCTACACTGTGTAATCTACACCATTTCACCTGATTCCACATCCTGGCACTGTGACTGAGTGACTGCCAAGGCACTTGATCCAAGAGCAATTAGGGATGAACAGTGAATGTTGGCCATGTTATGTACACCCGCATTATGAGAGAAAAATGTAAAGAGAAAGCAATCTTATCTCACTCTTGCAGACAGTTTCTGAAAGCAAAACTTAAGCAGAGAGAAGATTCTATTTTAACAGCTTGAAGCTACCTCTGAGTTTTGAATATGATCTGCTAACTCCGTTCATTTGCTGCTGTGTGTATATTTAATAATTTAAATGCTCACATGTATAGAACATTTTTTCTTTTGATTAGTGTAGCATCTCCTTTGACATAATGAATATATAGATATTGTAGAACAAAGAGTCATAAAGTCCCCACATCCATGCCACAAATTGTATCTATCCGCAAGAAATCCATTTATTAGTATTGGGTCCAAGGACTCTTATGTCCTGGAGATTCAAGCACTGGTCCAGATGATTCATCTGAATATTTGTAGTGCCTCTTCCTTCACCATTTCTACAGTCATTGCATTACAGACTCTAGACACCCTCTGTGTGAATCGAAATCCTCCTTGGAACCCTTCAAAACCTTCTCGCTCTTCCTTAAGCTTATGTCCTCTTAGACACATCCACCATGGGGAGGAAGATTTTTACTATCTATTCTTTTGGTCTGCTTCGTAATTTTATATACCTCTGTCAAGTTGTACATCAGCCACCTCCACTTGAGAGACAAATCCAACCTATTCAACCTCTCCTTGTAACTGAAATCCTGCAATGCAGACCACGTCCTGGTGCATCTCCTTTACATCCTCGCTGGTGCAATCACATCTTTCCAAGCGATACAAGGTTAGCTTTATTTGTCACATGTACTGTACATTGAAACTTTGAAACATATAGTACAATGTGTCATTTGTGTCAATGACCATCGCAGTCTGAGAAAGTGCTGGGGGTGGCCCAGAAGCGTCGTAATTATTCCAGTGCTGACATAATATGCCCACAGCTTATTAACCCTAACTCTTGTATCTTTGAAATGTGGGAGGAAACCAAAGCACCCAGGGGAAAACTGCATGGTCATGGGAAGAATGTAACTACTCATTATAGACAGAGGCATAAATTGGTGCTGTAATGAGTTGTGCTAACCACTACACTATCATAGTGTCCCTGCCCTTTCTTATAGTGTAGTGATCAGAATCGCACACAATACTCCAGTGTGACCCGACTAATGTTTTATAGAGTCATAACATGATGCTCCAGCTTTTATATTTGATGCCACAGCCAGTGAAAGCAAACACCCCAAATGCCACCTTCAGCACCTTACCCACCTGTAAAGCCCAAGATCCTTCTATTCATCAATGCTCCATAGGACCTTACAATTTACTATGTGCATCACCTTACATTTGTCAGTATTAATTCTTCTTTGTGAATGCTTCACCCAACTTCTGAGTTGATCTTTATCATACTCAGAATCAGAATAAAAATCAGGTTTATTATCACTCACTTGCATGCAATCTGTTGTTTTGCAGCAGCAGTACCATGCAAAAACAAAATAGCAATACATTATAAAATAAATAAATGGTGCGAATGAAAAGGGATAATGAATTAGTATTCATGACTTCACGTGACTGGCAGCCCCTCCAACACTACAAACATTCAATTCTTCCACCAGCAGACTACAACGTCTGCAGAATCTCTTCATCTCATGAGCTGCAATAATAGTTCCAATTCTAATAATCCCATGTACAAATAAAGAAAAATCTGTATTTATTGCATGTGTAAGTCCAAGTCAGTAGTTTTCTTACATCCTTTAACTCTTTAATTCAGATTTTCTATGTGATAGAAAATGTGTGGCATCAGGATGTAAATTGACCAGAAGATGTGACTAGCGACTATTAAAATAGCTGCTCCATTGCAACATTATCCACGGTAAGACAAGGGCTACAATAAAGTGCGGTTCCTGTAGTATGACAACTATAATGTGAGAGGATGGAAGTGACGTGCTGGAAATATATGCTAAGTTAAGATTTTAAGTACACCTTAGCCATATAGCTTATTTAATTTGGGAAACTATTTCTACTGTCCATTAAGTTCTTACATGGGTTTCTTTTATGTTACTCTAACATTTTTCTCAGATTGCTAGCTCCTAGCAATGTCAGAGTCAGCAATGAAATCAAGATAATCTTGCCAGACTTCCTGAGGCCAAGAACTGACAAGGACATTTTTAACTGCATCTTCCCAGCTGACAGGTTACATTAACCTGGCAAATTCATCTTTACTTTTGCCATCTTTTTTGAGTCCCATGAATCAAAAGCTATAAAAGAAGAACAGTAATTAACAATATGTTGTATTATTATTATTATCATCAGATAGACACTGCAGAGCCCTTTTATTGCAATTTGAATATCCACACATCTTCCTCATTGATCAATGCCGCTTATCATGAATACACAAGCAATGACCTTGAGAAATTAGCAGCTGACTCTTGCTTACATCACTAACCAGCGAGACAGTCCTTGCAGATTTTTTTTTTCACAAACGTAGTGCCTAAGGCCTTTTTCTGGAATACTCTACACATCACCAGAGCGTATAATTTTGTAGTGCAAATCCTGAGACAGACGTTTGCAGGATGAGATATTTCTGCTTACTATCAAACAGGGATTTGCATTTAGATCCCCTCCAGTAATCTCCTGACTTCTCTTATAATTAGGGCAAAAGATAACATTGCAGAATGAAAACAACACTATTTATCCTTTAATATTAAAGAGAAACCCACTTATGAAATGACAGAAGAAAAAGTGTTTTGATATTATACTTGTTAAAGAGCCTTTAGTCTTATTTCGGTCTCCTGATATTTCAGTAATTAGCGATTCAAAAGTCAGTCTAGTCCTTTACTTCTCAGCAGCAATAGAAAAAAGTTTCATGGAAATAGTTAGAAAGGTATAAAAATACAAGCTACCAGTAGAAAACTCTGTGTTTAAATGAAATACAGAACAAATTAGAACACTATCTTTACTATTATAGTACTGTAAAACTGTTTATTAGTTCCTTATTGTTATCAACAGAGGAATTCATCCAGTGTGCCTGTACACTGCCACGTTATTTTGATTGATTGTAAATGAACTAAATTAATCCAGACACCTAGTGTAGCTAATGCACTGCCTTTATACAATGATTTTGATGACTGCATCTACCGAATCTGCCAAATACTCAAGATGATTGTCAATACCTTCAAATTCTGCGTATTTCCTAATATACTGAAGTAGTGATGTTTTTTCATTTTCACTCATGGCTGTTTCTGGCATCTCCAAGCCTGAATCCTTGAAACTGCAGTGAACAATATAGATCACTGCTTTTTGAACACAAGTAACTAACACTATTTTAAAACTGTACACTCTAAGGACAGTGTCGTGTCTAACGGCCACACAAGTGTACGCTAGTTAGAACCTGTTCGGTAACAGTCTCCTGTCCCAATGAAGTGGCATAGCGTCTCAAATAAACCAGGGGAATCATGGCTATTTTTTTCAATTATATTTTGTTTTGTAAGAATTATCCAAAATCATCGGCAGCACCGATTAACCAATGACTGCAACATAAAACTATTGATTCAAGCTGGGGGAAAGGCAACAGCAACTCAGCCGACTATGTGTTATAACATGAGTGTACAGAAGTCTATCTTTGAACAGACAGCATGAAGTGTGCAGGAGGGCATGCCGAGAACAAAACCAGGCATACCTTAATCTGAGGCATCACCCCAGTGAAGCCAAAATATAGGACTACTTGCGAGCCTACTCCATAAGCAGCTAAGTGATCCCACAACCAACGGATCAGATCTAAGCTCTGTAGACCTGCCACATCCAGCCATGAATGGTGGTGGCCAATCAAATAACTCACTAGTGGAGGAGGCTCCACAAATATCCCCCCCCCCCCCAATGATAGAGGAGCCTAGCACATTTATGCAAAAGATAATGCTGAGGCATTTGCAACAATCTTCAGTAGATGATCCAGCTCGGCCTCCTCCATAAGTCCCAGATGCTAGTGTGCAGCCAATTCGAGTCGCTCCATATGATATCAAGAACTGACTGAAAGCACTGGATACTGCGAAGGCTTTGGGCCCAGACAAATTTCCGGCAATAGCCCTGAAGACCTGTGCTCCAGAACTTGCCACGCCACTAGTCAAGCTGTTTCAGTACAGCTACAACACTGGCATCTACCCGGCAATGTGGAAAATTGTCCAGGTATGTCCTGTACACAAGAAACAGGACAAGTCCAATCCAGCCAATTACTGCCCTATCAGCCTTCTCTTAATCATCAGCAAAGTAATGGAAGGGATCATCAGAAATGCCATCGTGCAGCACCTACTCGGCAATTACGTGCTTACCGATGCCCAGTTCGGGTTCCATCAAGGCCACTCAGCTTCTGACTTCACCGTCCCCTTGGTCCAAACATGGACCAAAGAGCTAAATACCAGGGTTGAGGTGAGAGTGATAGCCCTCGACATCAAGGCAGATTTGACCAAGTATAACATCAAGGTGCCCTAGCTAAAATGGAGTCAATGGGAATTAGGTAGAAAACCCTCCGCTGGTTGGAATCATACCTGACACAAAGAAAGATGGTTGTGGTGGTTGAAGATCAATCATATCATACTCAGGACATCACTGCAGGAGTTCCTCAGGGAAGTGTCCTAGGACCAACCATCTTCAGCTGCTTTATCAATGACCTCTCTATCATAGGGTCAGAAATGAGGATGTTTGCAGATGACTGCATCAATGTTCTGCATCATTCATGACTCCTCAGATAGTGAAGCTGTCATCGTTGTGGCTATCCCTCAAGGTCGAAGATGATGGTCTTCGTTCTGTTGATCTACTTATGGGCTCTCAGGTATTCACCGCTTTCCTGCCAGTTCTTGACTAGGAGCTTCCAGCCATCACATTGCCTGCTCCCGTCGCCCTCCCCCGATCGCCGAAAGACTTGAAGAAGTGGCCCACAGAGTGAAGGTGCCTGTAAATGTGTATTTGTTTAACGTGTACTTGATGTTGCACTCCAAGAAGCACGCGATACTTCACAAATCAACCAACTGATTCCAATGGCATGGAAACCATGACAATTGATGCTAATGGATTTGTTGCAGCCTTCATCAGCCTTCACAGCCATTGAGTTCGAAGTAACTTCATCCGCCTGTTCCACCATTGAGGTCTTGGTTGGATTGTTCTTTGTCAGGGACCTCACCCTCGACCTTACCGCCATGGGTGACCCTACCAGGAGCATAGCTCCAGATGGCATCGCTCTCAGGATCACAGGACCACACAAGCTTCTCCACTGCGACAAGGTGACAATCCACGGACAAGATAGTGAAGCAGTTCATACTCAAATGTAGCAGGACCTGGACGATATCCAGGCTTGGGCTGACCAGTGGCAAGTAACATTTGAGCCATGCAAGTGCCAGGCAGCAACCATCTCCAACAAGAGTGGCTCTAACCATCATCCTTTGACATTCAGTGCCATCACCATCACTGAATCCCCTACTATCAACATCCTGGGGGGATACCATTGACAGAAAACTGAATTGGTCTAGCCATATAAACATTATGGCTACCAGAGCAGGTCAAAGACTAGGAATCCTGTGATGTGTAACTCACATCCTGACTCCCCAAAGCCAGTCCACAAGGCTCAGGTCAGGAGTGTAATGGAATACTCACCTCTCTCCTGGATGAGTGCAGCTCCATTAACACTCAGGTAGCTTGACACCATCCAGCACAAGGCAGCCCACTTGATTGGTACCCCTTCCACAAGCATCCAATCCTTCTAACATCAATGAATAGTTGCAGTAGTGGGTACTATTTACAAGAGGCACTGCAACAACAAATGAAAGTTCCTAAAACTGCACCTTCCAGACCCGTGACCACTACCATCTAGAAGGACGAGAACAACAGATACCTGGGAACATCACTATTTGGAAATCCCCCTCTAAGTCACTCAGCATCCTGACTTGGAAACATATATCTGTTCCTTCACTGTTGCTGGGTCAAACTCATGGAATTCCATCCCAAACAGCACTATGGATGTACTTACACCTCAGGGACTGCTTTGCTTCAAGAAGGCAGCTCATCAGCACCTTCTCAAGGGCCACTAGGGATGGGCAATAAATGCTGGCTTAGCTGGCGATGCCTACATCCCGTAAAGGAATGAATAACAAGAAATCCTTCAAGTGGATGAGCTAGAGTAGCAGAAGACCATGAACATGCACTCTGTGACCACTTTATTCAGTACAGGAGGTGTATATATATATATATATATATATATATATATATATACTCACACTTACAGGGCATATATGTCTAGTGCCATTTGGCATTGCTCTTTATGCAAGCATTATGAGAAAAACAATAAAACACATAAATTGTTTCAGGTGAACTACAGCATTCTTTTGTAAATCAATTCAGATTCAACCACTATCTTTGTTTAACACCGTGTCATGTTTGAACAATGGTCTACATCAATCATCAATTATTTAATCAAAACTGATGATTACTTTGCAAAATGAAGCTTGCCATCAGTGCTTTGCATGACTGCAGCAGTCCTGTGTATTTGTATTGCATGGATCAGCACAATCTGTGGTTGCAGCTCATGGCCGTCCAACCCAAAGGATGTGGAAGACTCAATTCCAATATGTTTCTGAGGAATGATCATCAGTTATCTTGATATTTAATTTAGTTTGCCAATGTGTTACCTAAGGCTTTGCTGCAGGTGATTCACTGCAATTAAAATGGAGAAAAATTTATTATTTTTAATACCGAAGAGGAATGATCTGTTGATTTTTTGTTTGACGAACGTATGCACTGGTGGTGAAATTTGCATTTATTGTCTGATTTTTGTTGCCTTATAAAATTGTGACTAAGCAGCTTCCAGAGTGTTTTTAGCAGGCAGGTACAGGAATATAGACTATAAGACCATAGCATATATGGCTGCAAAATTAGGCCATCCAGTCCCGGTCTGCCATTTATTCACACCCCTTGTCTTGTATTCCCTACATTCTCCTCAACCCTCTTACCAATCAGTAACCAATTAAGGCTTCTCCATTTAGGTTGTGTGAGATTGGAATAAGAGGTCATAGGTTTAGGGTGACAGGTGAACTATTTAAGGAGATCCTCAGGGAGACCTTCTACACTCAGAGAGTGGTGCAAGTGTGGAACAAGCTGCCAGCAGAAGTAATGGATATGGGTTTGATTTCAATATTTAAGAGAAAATTGGATGGGATGGGTATAGCGGGCTATTGTCCAGATGCAACTTGATGGGGCTAAGCAGAATAGCTGTTCAGTGTGGACTAGATGGGCCAAAGGGCCAGAATCTGTGCTATAGTGCTCTATAACTCGATGCCTCTTGCCTATCGAACTCTGACTTAAATACATCGAATGACTTAGTCATTATTGACCACTGTGGCAACATATTGCATAGATGCACCACCTTTTCACCACAGCTTTAAAGGAACATATATTTATTTTGACGATGTGCCCTTCAATCCTGGTCTCTTTTATTAATGGAAACATCCTCTCTACATGCTTTCTATCCAGGCCTTTTAGTATCCAGTATGCTTCAATAGGATACTCTGACATCCTTCTGAACTCCTTTGAGTACAGGCCCGGAGATATCAATATTCCTTATACATATGCTAAGCTTTTCATTCCTAGGATAATTTTTTATGTACCTCATCTGGATTCTCTCCAAGGCCAGCACATCCTTTGCTCCCAAAATTGATCACAATATTCCAAATGTGATCCAATGCTTTATTAAGCCTCACCAATACAACCTTGTCTTCATATTCTAATCCTTCCATTTGTTCTGTTTACTACTGACCCTACTTACAACTTATCCTTGAGAAAATCCTGAACTGGGACTCCCAAGTTCATTTGTGCTTCTGATTTCTGAATTTTCCCCACATTTTGAAAATAGTCTGCTCCTTTAGAGCAAGAGGATAAGACGTAAAAGAATAGGACCAATCAAGTGTGACAGTGGAAAAGTGTGTATGGAACAGGAGGAAATAGCAGAGGTACTTAATGAATACTTTGCTTCAGTATTCACTACAGAACAGGATCTTGATGATTGTAGGGTTGACTTGCAGTGGACTGAAAAACATGGGCATGTAGATAATAAGGAAGAGGAGATTTTGGAAAGCATCAAGTTGGATAAGTCAACGGGACCAGAGGGGATGTACCCCAGACTACTGTGCGAAGTGAGGGACGAGATTGCTGAGCCTCTGGCGATGATCTTTGCATCATCAATAGGGACGGGAGAGGTTCTGGAGGATTGGAGGGTTGCGGATGTTGTTCCCTTATTCAAGAAAGGGAGTAGAGATAGCCCAGGAAATTATAGACCAGTGAATCTTACTTCAGTGGTTGCTAAGTTGATGGAGAAGATCCTGAGAGGAAGAATTTATGAACATTTGGAGAGACATAATATGATTAGGAATAGTTAGCATAGCTTTGTCAAAGGAAGGTCGTGCCTTACAAGCCTGATAGAAATTTTTGAGGATGTGAGTAAACACATTGATGAAGGTAGAGCCGTAGATGTAGTGTATATGGATTTCAGCAAGGCATTTGATAAGGTACTCCATGCAAGGCTTATTGAGAAACTAAGGAGGCATGGGAACCAAGGGGACATTGCTTTGTGGATCCTGAACTGGCTTGCCCACAGAAGGCAAAGAGTGGATGTAGTCAGGTCATATTCTGCATGGGGGTCGGTGACCAGTGGTGTACCTCTGTTCTGGGGCCCCTACTTTCTGTGATTTTTATAAGTGACCTGGACCGGTGCCAAGCTGTATCAGCCCTAGTGCCCTTCCCTTGACAACATCGGTGGCATGCAGAGGGGAGACTTGCAGCATGGGCTACTGCCAGTCTTCCATATACCCTTGCCCAGGCCTGCATCCTGGAAACCTTCCAAGGCGCAAATCCATGGTCTCATGAGACTAACGGATGCCTATTGATGTTAATGAATGAGAAAAAGCAGGGATGGGTTACTAGATTTGCTGATGACACAAAGGTTGGGGGTGTTGAGGATAGTGTGGAGTACAGTCATAGGTTACAGAGGGACATTGACAGGAATCAAAACTGGGCCGAGAAGTGGCAGATTGAGATCAACCCAGGTAAGCGTGAGGTGGTTTATTTTGGTAGATCAAATATGATGGCAAGATATAGGATTAATGTTAAGACTCTTGGCAGTGTGGAGGATCAGAGGGATCTTGGGATTCGAGTCCATAGGACACTCAAAGCTGCTGCGCAGGTTGACTCTATGGTTAAGAACGCATACAGTGCATTGACCTTCATCAATCTTAGGATTGAATTTAAGAACCAAGAGGTAATGTTGCAGCTATCTATGACCCTGGCCAGACCACACTTGGAGTACTGTGCTCAATTCTGGTCACCTCACTAGAGGAAGGATGTGGAAACTATAGAAAGAGTGCAGAGGAGACTTACAAGGATGTTGCCTGGATTGGGGGGCATGCCTTATGAGAATAGGTTGAGTAACCTTGGCCTTTTCTTCTTGGAGCGATGGACGATAAGAGGTGACCTGATAGAGGTGTATAAGATGATGAGAGGCATTGATCATGTGGATAGCCAGAGGCTTTTTCTCAGGGCTGAAATGGCTAGCATGAGAGGGCATAGTTTTAAGGTGCTTGAAAGTAGCTACAGGGGAGATGTCAGGGGTATGTTTTTTACGCAGAGTCGTGAGTGCATGGAATTGACTGCCGGCAGCGGTGGTGGAGGTGGAAATGATAGGGTCTTTTAAGAGACTCCTGGATAGGTACATGGAACTTAGAAAAATAGAGGACTATGGATAAGCCTAGGTAATTTCTAAGGTAAGGACATGTTTGGTGCAGCTTTGTGGGCCGAAGGACCTGTATTGTGCTGTAGATTTTCTATGTTTCTATTTTCTATGTTTTATTCTTCCTGCCAAACTGTGTAATTCCATACTTTGCTGTGCTACATTCCATCTGTCACGTCTTCATCCACTCTCCCAAACTGTCCAAGTTTCTTGCAGATTCCCTACCTCTGAGACACTACCTGTTCTCCAACCTATTTTCATATTGTCTGCAAACTTGACCATAAGTTCATCAGTTTCTTCATCCAGGTCATTAATTTATAAAGTGTACATACAGTGCCTATAAAAAGTATTCAGCCCCTTATGGAAGTTTTTATGTTTTATTGTTTTACAATATTGAATCACAGTGGACTTAATATGGCTTTTTGATACTGATCAACAGAAAAAGATTCTTTCATGTCAAAGTGAAAACAGATCTCTACAAGGTGATCAAAATTAATTACAAACATAAAACACAAAATAATTGATTCCATCAGTATTCACTCCCTTCAAGTCAGAATTTAGTAGATGCACCGTTGGCAAGAATTATAGCCATATGTCTGTGTGGATAGGTCTCTATCAGCTTTGCATATCTGGACACTGCAGTTTTTCCCCATTCTTCTTTAGAAAACTGCTCAAGCTCTGTCAGATTGCATGGACATCAAGAGTGAATAGCACCTTCAAGGCCAGCCACAAATTCTCAATTGGATTGAGATCTGGACTCTGACTTGACCAATCCAGGACATTAACTTTGTTGTTTTTAAACCATTCCTGTGGAACTTTGGCTTTATGCTTGGGGTCATTGTCTTGCTGGAAAACAAATCTTCTGCCAAGTCACAGTTCTCTTGCAGACTGTATCAGAGTCTTCCGCATGCCTTCTGGTAAACTCGAGTTCAGATTTCATGTGAGTTTTTTTTCAACAGTGGCTTTCTCTTTGCCACTTTCCCATAAAGCTGCAAATGGTGAAGCACCCAGGCAACGGTTGTTTTATGTACAGTCTCTCCCATCTCAGCCACTGAAACTTTTAACTCTTCCAGAATTTTCATACGTCCTTGGTGGCCCTCCTCACTAGTCCCTTCTTGCATGGTCACTCAGTTTTTGAGGACAGAATGCTCTAGGCAGATTTACAGCTGTGCCATATTCTTTCCATTTCTTGATGATTGACTTAACTGTACTCCAAAGGATATTAAGTGACTTGAAATATTCTTGTGTCCATCTCCTGACTTGTGCTTTTCAATAACCTTTTTGTACAGTTTCTTGGAGTGTTCTTTTGTCTTCATGGTGTAGTTTTTGCCAGGATATTGAGTTGGACCGTCCAGATACATGTGTATTTTTACTACAAGCAATTGAGACACCTTGACTGCACTGAGGTGATCTACATTTAACTAATTATGTGACTTCTAAAAACAGCTGGCTGCACCAGCGATGATTTGGTGTGTCATATTATAGGGGAGAGGGTGAATACTTATGCAATCAATTATCTTGTGTTTTATTTTTGTAATTAATTTGGATCACTTTGTAGAGATCTGTATTCACTTTGACACGAAAGAGTCTTTTTCTGTTGATCAGTGTCAAAAAAGCCAAATTAAATCCAGTGTGATTCAACGTTGTAAAACAATAAAATATGAAAACTTCCAAGGGGAATTGGTAGTAAAAATAAATGTGCAGACTATTTTCTAAATAGGGAGAGAATCCAAAAATCTGAGATGCAAAGGGACTTAGGAGTCCTTGTGCAGAACACCCTAAAGATTAACTTGCAGGTTGAGTCGATAGTGAGGAAGGAAAATGCAATATTAGCATTCATTTCAAGAGGTCTAGAATACAAGAGCAGGGATATGATGTTGAGGTTTTATAAGGCACTGGTGAGGCCTCACCTTGAATATTGTAAACAGTTTTATGCCCTTCATTTTAGAAAAGATGTGCTGGTATTGGAGAGGATCCAGAGGAGGTTCACAAGGATGATTCCAGGAACGAAAGGGTTATCATCCGAGGAACATTTTTATGGCTTTGGGTCTGTACTCACTGGAATTTTGAATGATGAGGGGGGATCTCATGTGGAAATAATATTTCCTATGGTGGGAGAGTCTCAGACAAGAGGGCACAGCCTCAGGATAGAGGGGTGCCCTTTCAAAACAGAAATGCGGAGATATTTCTTTAGCCAAAGGGTAGTGAATTTGTGGAATTTGTTGCCACATGCAGCTATGGAGGCCAGGTTGTTGGGTATATTTAAGGCAGAGATTGACAGGTTCTTGATTGAACATGACATCAAAGGTTACGGGGAGAAGGCCGGGAACTGGGGTTGAGAAAAAAAAGATCAGCCATGATTGAATGGCAAAGCAGACCCAATGGGCCAAATGGCCTAATTCTGCTTCCATATCTTATGGTCTTATTGACTTATAGAATACTTTTTATAGATACTGTAAACGTAAAATAAAAATGTAAAATGTAATGTAAATACTAACACTAGTGAAGGAATGGCAATATACAGTGTCGTCTTCAAGGGCGAACTCAATGTGGCGCAGCTCGATGGATATGATTAAGTATTCCTGTTACAACCTGCTACAGCTGATAATCACAACTACATCCAAGATCTGTTAATAAAGATGCATTAATGCAATTGAATAATCTAACGCTGCTTAAAACCAATGGAAATAATGTTGACTGTGGCCAGCGCCCTATCCACTTAAGGTAGTGGCGGTGGAAACAAAGTTGTTGCTCTGGCCTATTAGTGCACTTAAAAAATATGAGGTCTTCAACTCCCAATACCAACTACTTGCTGGCAAACATACAGCCTCAAATAAAAAAAAATTGAAGATCCCAGCGCTAAATATGTTTGTAATTACCACCAACAGATCACGAGTAGTATCAGAGGGAACAACAGACAGGACCACAGTTACATCACCATCTAGACTGCTTTACTATGCTATTCCATACCCTCACTTTGGAAAGTCTGATCACCTGGCTGTACTTCTACTCCCTGAGCATAGACAGAGAATGAAAATTCAGCACCAGTAGTGAGGACCAAGAAGGTATGGACAATGGAGGCACAGGAGCGCCTACAGGACTGCTTTGAATTGGTGGACTGGACTGTATTCGAAGATTCATCTTTGAATCTGGGTGAGCATGCCACAGTTGTTACTGATTTCATTAAAATACAAAGTTCAAGTAAAATTTATTATCATTGTATATACATATCACCACATACAATCCTGAAATTCTTTTTCTGTGGGCATACTCAGCCTGTGTGGATGAGCATGTGCCTACAAAAACTTGCTGTACATTTCCAAACCAAAAGCTGTGGATAGTCTGCTGAGGGATAGGTCTGTGGCATAAAAGTCTGGTGACCAGGTCTGTACCAGACAACCAGGTATGATTTGCGGAGGGCTATTTCAAGAGCGAAGAAACAATTCTACGCGAGGTTGGAGAAGACACTGGGTGCACGTCAACTCTGGCAGGGCATACAGTACATTACTTCCTACATAGCGAAATGCAACATCATGAATGGCAGCAATGCTTCCCCACCAGATGGGCTTAAGGCCTTTTATGTCAGCTTTGAAAGGGAGAACATAACTACAGCTGAGAAGATCCTGCTGTGCCCAGTGACCTTGTGATCTCTATCTTGAAGGCTGACATCTGGCTGTCTTTCAGGAGGGTGAAAATTTGCAAGGTGGCAGGTCCAGATAGAGTACTTGGTAAGGCTTTAAAAACTTGTGCCAACCAATGGGTGGGTGTATTCAAAAACATTGTCAACCTCACACTGCTATGGTCCAAAGTTCTCACTTCTAAATTTCAACAATTATACCAGTGCCCTAGAAGAGTCGTGTGAGCTGCCTTAACAACTATCGCCCAGTAGCACTCACACCTACAATGATGAAATGCTTTGTGAGGTTGGTCTTGGCTAGAATCAACTCCTACTTCAGCAAGGACCTGGACCCACTGCAAATTGACTATTGCCACAATATGTCTACAGCAAGTGCAATCTTAATGGCTCTTCACGTGGCTTTGGTTCACCTGACCAATACAAACACCTACATCAGGATAATGTTCATTGACCATAGTAGCTCAGCACTTAACCCCCTCATTTCTACAGTTCTGGTTGAAAAGCTACAGGATCTGGATCTCTCTACCTCCCTCTGCAATTAGATCCTTGACTTCCAAATAGGAAATCCACAATCTGTGCTGATTGGTAATGACATCTCCTCCTTGCTGATGATCAACACTGGTGAACCTCATGATGTGTGTTTAGCCCACTGCTCAACCCTCTCTATACCCATGACTGTGTGACTAGGCATAGCTCAATTGCCATCTATAAAGTTGCTAAATATATAACCATTGTTGGCAGACACTCAGATAGGGATGAGAGGGTACACAGGAGTGAGATATACCAGTTAGTTGAGTGGTGTCGCAGCAACAACATTGCACTCAATGTCAGTAACACCAAAGAACTGATTGTGGATGTCAGATAGGGTAAGATGAGGGAAAATAAATCAATCCTCACAGAGGGATCAGAAGTGGAAACAATGAGCAATTTTAAGTTCCTGGGTGTCAATATTTCTGAGGATCTAACCTGGTAACAACATATCAACACAACTATAAAGGAGGCATGGCAGCAGCTATATTTCATTAGGAGTTTGAGGAGATTTGGTTTGTCAATTGAAGCATTCAAAAACATCTACAGGTATACCACGGAGAGCATTCTGACAGGCTGCATCACTGTCTGGTATGGGGAGTGGGAGGGGAGCTACTGCACAGGATTGTAAGAAGCTACAGAAGGTTGTAAAATTAGTCAGCCCTATCATGGGTACTAGCCTCCGTAGTATCCAAGACATCTTCAAGGAGCAGTGTCTCAGAGAGGTGGTGTCCATTATAAAGGAACCTCATCACCCAGGCCATGCCCTCTTCTCGTTGTTACCATCAGGAAGGAGGTAAGGAAGCCTGAAGGCACACACTCAGGAATTATTTTTTTCTATACTCATCATGTATTGCATTGTACTGCTGCCACTAAGTTAACAAATTTCAGGATATATGCCAGTGAGGTTAATTCTGATTCTGATATATCAAAACTGGGACAAAGTGTAATTAGAGGGAAATATTGAAACTATGGAGTGCTCATAAAGCAAGTGATTTTGTCTTTATTCGTAAGAGTGATGGCGGAGGTGAGCCAATGTAGTTTGGTGCAATTCATCTACAAGATGATACAGACTGGAAACACTGTAGTTAGTATACCCTGCAGCTATCTAACACTGATAATGGTGCACGGTCATGCTTACAGAGGCAGATGAAAAGACAGTTAAATGGATTACTTTGGTCTGGTTGTTGCTGCTGTTCTGAACCTAAGATGGAGAATCATCCATCTCATTCTAGACTGGGGTCAATAGCTATGGAACAATTTTGGGAGGCCATTGGTTGAACCCTTTAGCAAAATTCTCTGACCTGCAATGGCAGCTATTCCGCGGTGCAATGGCCTTGCCAAAGTATCCAAAGTATTGGATTCTGTGATGCTCATATCACTGATGATTGAACCTCTCCTTTGTGGAAGTTCATTGCTAGCACTTGTTACTTGCTAAATATCAGCTCAAAGTTGGATTTCATTTTGGTTTTGTTGCATGAAGGAATATTCTGCATCATTATCTGGAGAATATTGAATGCAACTCAACGCGGCAGTCATCAGCAAACGTTCCCATTTCTGACTTAATGAAGGAGAGAAGATTCAGCCTGATGATTCAGCGAGGAAGTATACAATTTTTTTTTTGCAGCCTGACACAAATGCACAGCTAAACACGTACACAAAAAGATATTCCTTTTAAAAACCTGGGCTTCTTGCTATAAAATATCTTGAAAGAGCATCTAATTAGATTACTTTATACTTTATTGTTGCCAAACAAATGGTACTAGAACGTATAATCATCACAGCGATATTTAATTCTGTGCTTCACACTCCCTGGATTACAAAAATTAAATATTAAAGATATTAAAAATAGTTAAAATTAGTAAATATTAAAAATTTAAATTATAAATCATAAATAGAAAATAGAAAAATGGGAATAAGGTAGTGCAAAAAAACTGAGAGGCAGGTCCGGATATTTGGAGGGTACGACCCAGATCCGGGTCAGGATCCGTTCAGCAGTCTTATCACAGTTGGAAAGAAGATTAAGTGCTTCTTTGTATGTATGCTATTCTTATACATGTCTTGGTGTTGCATTCAGGTAGAGCCTGATGATTAGAGATCTTTGCTGAAAGTTAGAATCATGAGCCTTAGGTGTGGTAATATAACCCTTATCTCATGCTTTCTGGAATGTGGAAGGATTCTTCAGAAGGATGGATCAGAACTACAGGCAGCCGGTCATCCTGTTCTTGTATTTTGTCACTAACATCAGTGAACATTTATCATCGTTGTATGGGGTGTTATTGCTGAAAATTAATTTGAATTTTCATCAGGATAATGGTTAGACTATGCAGTGCCTATACCACTTGCTCTCTGATCTTTGAGTTGACGGCTGACTGATCAGATTAGCTGTATCTTGTAGATCCAAGCAACTTGGGGATATATATAAAAAATGACAAAGTATTGTACATAGGTTCATTGCGATTCAGAAATCTGCTGCTGGTTGAGAAGAAGCTGTTCCTAAAATGTTGAGCGTGTGTCTTCAAGCTCCTGTACCTCCTCGTTGATGGTAGCTGTCATGGGTGATGGGTGTCTTTAATGACTGATGCAGCCTTTTTGAGGCATCTCTTTTTGAAGAAGTCCTAGATGCTGAGTAGACCAGTACCCATGATGGAGCTGTCTGAATTTGCAACTTTCTGCAGCTTTTTCCAATCTTGTTCAATGGCCCCTTCATATCAGAAAGTGTTATCCACGGTACATCTATATAAATTTGTTAGAGTCTTTGGTGAAATATCAACTTTCCTCAAACTCCTAATAAAATAGCTGCTGTCATGTCTTCTTTGTAATTGTATCAAAATGTTAGGCCCAGGCTAGATCTTCAGAGATGTTGACACCTAGGAACTTAAAACTGTTCACCCTTTCCACTTTTGATCCCTCTAGTATGTTTACTAGACTTGTCCTTCCTGAAGTTCTCAATCAATTCCTTCATCTTACTGATGTTGGGTGCAGGATTGTTGCTTTGACATCACTCATTTAGCAGCTCTACCTCAGTCCTGCATGCCTGTCATCTCCATCTGACAATCTGCCAACAATAGTTGTATCACCCACAAATTTATAGATGTTGTTTGAGTTGTGGCTAGTCACATAATTGTGTGTGTAGAGAGAACAGAGCAGAGGGCCAAGCACTTGTTTTTGAGGTGCTCCAGTGTTGACTGTCAGCCAGAGCATATTATTTCTGACTGTGGTCTTCCCGATGAGGAAGTCAAGGATTGAGTTGCAGTGGTAGGTATGGAGGCCCAGATTTTGGAGCTTGTTGATTAGTACTGATGGTATAATGGCATTGAACACTAAACTGTACTCAATAAACAGCAGCCTGATGTAGTTATTGCCATTACCTAGGTAATCCAAGGCCAAGTGGAGAATAAGTGAGATTGCATCCATTGTAAGCCTATTGTGGCGATATGCAAATTGCAACTTGTAAAGGTTTTTGTCCAGGTTTGATTCTGCTCACCTCTCAAAGCACTTCATCACAATAACTGGACAATAGTTGCTGAGACAGCTCATCCTGCTCTTCTTAGACATGGGTATGAGTATTAAAGATTGCTTATCACATGAAAAAGGTGGAATGCATATTGCAGTACATTTGAAAAAAGGTGTGAATGCATATTGCGGTGAGGTTATTTCAAGTACAAGTTCAATTATCATTCAACCTTACATAAATATCTGTGATTACAGACAAGCGAAACAGTATTCCTCCGAGGCCAAGGAGCAAAATACAGTATCAACAGTCAAACATAGCTCAAGGCACATAGCACATGTAAGATTGCAGTAGACATACAGTCTCACAGAAAAATAATATGGCCTAAGCCCTTGAGACCATAAATGTTGTCAGCAACAGCAAGCCCGCAGCTGTCTGCCGACGTACGCAATCCAGCCTGTCTTCCACCGAACGAACACTGGAGGGCAGCACCGACACCAGCATGGACTCTACACCATACCACTTCTGGGCACCAACACCAAAGGCTCTTCCCTGGGCTTCTGTAAACAGGTAACACCACAGCTTGAAGCTGTTATCTGTATGGAGAAATATTGCATATGAGTGAAGTGCAAGAGGAATCTAAGTGTTCCTTTGCAAGAATCACAAAATAATGTCAGCAGCAAGTGCAAAAAATGGTGAAGAAGTCAAATGGCATATTGGCTCGAATAGAAAGATATTATTATACTTGTACAAAGCACTGGTGGGGTCACGCCAGGAGTATTTTGCAACTTAAGCAGGAATATAAAGGATACACTTGCATCTCCAGAAGAGATACACAAAGATAATTCTTGGGATGAGAGGTAGATTTCTCATGATTGAATAAAGAAATGGATCAATATTCTTCAGAGATTAGTAAAATTAGGGGTGATTCTATTTCAACATAGGCGATCCCGTGGGAGCTTGACAAGGTAAATGTCAAGATGTTTGCAATAGTCAAAGGAGTGGATATAGTCATAAAATTAGAGGGAAGTAATTTAAAACAGAGGTCTGTTGGAATTTCTTCTACAGAGTGTAGCAAATCTTTGGAATTCTCTAGCCTGGGGAATTGTGGGGCAATAGCATAAGGCGTATTCAAAGAGGAAGTAGAAAAAATTGTTGAAAGATCAGGGAATTGAAGACCATGGGGAACTGGTATAGTAAAGGTGCTGAGGATTGAGCAGATCAGCAGGGATGTGAGTGTTCTACTCCTGACCCTATTTCTTATGCTCTTATTTTATCAGGAAGGCACTGCTCTCCATTGCCTCATTTTTTTGGGCTTTGCCAGATGGTCTTTCATGTCTCTGTGTCCACATTGTCACTCTCGTCGTGTTGGCTTTGACCAGAATCCATGACCTTATGAGGTGACTTCCATGAAGCCTCTATTTCCCATTGTCAAATCACAAATGAAGGATGAGGGATGAAGGTGTCTGAGATTCAGGAGATGACTTTAGAGCTCAGTGAAAGAATGCCTCCATATTAAGAAGGTTAGTAAATAGTTCTTACTAGCAGAGCTAAACTTGAACAAATTTTGCTTTGTTATTGTTTAACTGTGCAATTACTCCTCTGAGTCACCATCTAAGGCTTAACAATGGATTGAATATATAGTAATGGTATCATTTTAAACAATAGCATACTATTGTGCATGATGCACGTGATCAATCTGAACTAACCTCCTAGATATGTAAGGGAGCCTGGACAGCTTCTTAATAAAACCGTTACATGATAAATTTTGTTCTGCCTGAGTGGATACTTGGAAAATATTACTTCTGCCTTATATTTGCTGAAGAGCTGAATGACTGTTGGCCGCACTCCACGTGGGCAGTGAGAAGTGCATGTGAGACTACACATCAATGGTTATGAGTTCTTGAGTAGATTGAAAAATAGTTGTAAAGGTATGATCTTTGGTTATGTTTCATTCAAAATTGACATCAACATTTTGATAGTATCATTGTATCTTTCATCCAGACAGTTTCACAAGGTAAACCAAATGAATCTGTGCCTTTCTTTTTATACACTTTTTGTACCCTTACACCAGAAAATTTTCAATGGAATTTCGATGGAATAACAAATTTAGATTTTTTTTAGATAGAGGACATGCAGTACTCTTTTATTGTCATTTAGTAATGCATGCATTAAGAAATGATACAATATTCCTCCAGTGTGATATCACAGAAACACAAGACAGACCAAGACTGAAAAACTGACAAAAAACCCATAATTATAACATATCATTACAACAGTGCAAGCAATACCATAATTTGATAGAAGAACAGACCATGGGCACGGTAAAAGAAGTCTCAAAGTGTCTCGAAAGCCCCAACCTCTCACACAGAAGGTAGAAGGAAGAAAACTCTCCCTGCCATGAGCTTCCAGCGCCGCAAACTTGCTAATGCAGCATCCTGGAAGCACCCGACCACAGTCCAACTCTCAGTCTGTCGAAAACTCTGAGCCTCCAAGCAGCCCTCCGACACCGAGCACCACCTCTGCTGAGCGCTTCGACCCCAGCCCCGGCTGCCAGCAACAGGCAAAGCCGAGGATTTGGGACCTTTCCCTCCAGAGATTCTCGATTGCACAGTATCAGCGGCAGCGAACCAGGCATTTCAGAAGTTTCTCCAGATGTTCCCCTGTGCTTCTCACGTCCGTCTCCATCAAATCAGGATTGTTCTATTTAACAAATACGATATCATTTCAACGGAGAGGCCATGCGCGCTGCGTCGCGTCGCCATCTTCTCCTCCCTCCATCTTTGGTCTGTTTTCAGAATCAGTGCTACTGACTTTGAACAACTTGATAGTGGAATGGAGTGAAAGAGAGAGAAGGAAAAGGATAGACATACAAACTGACCTATTAAACTTTTCTTAATGGTATTTCCATTGAACCCATATAAGGGAAGAATGTGATGATGTGGTCCAACACCTGACCTGGATTACCATATTCACTGGTAAAAACCATTTGATTTACCAGTTTATGAATGAAGTGACCTCTTTATCCATGTTCCATTTGAGTGGGGGATAACTAACTTGGCAAAATGGAAGAAATATTTAGACTATAAGACCAAAAGACTTTAAGATACAGTAGCAGAATTAGGCCATTTGACCCATCAGGTCTGCTCCACTATTAGATTATGAAGACACGCAGTCCTCTTTTATTGTCATTTAGTAATGCATGCATTAAGAAATGATACAATGTTTACAACATAACTGATCCAATTTTCCTCTCAGCCACAATATCCTGCCTTCTCTCCATATCCCTTCATTTCCTGACCATTCAAGAATCTATCAATCTCTGCCTTAAATATACATAAAGACTTGGCCTCCACAGCTGCCTGCGGCAAAGAATTCCACAGATTCACCAGTCTCTGGTAAAGAGATTCCTCCTCATTTCTGTTCTAAAAGGATATCCCCCTTTTCTGAGACTGTGTCCTCTAGTCTTAGACTCTGTTATGATAGGAATTATCCTCTCCACATTCATTCTATCACGGCCTTTCAACATTTGATAGATTTCAACGAGGTCACCCCTCATTCTTCTGAATTCTAGTGAATACAGGTCCAGAGCTATCAAACACTCCTCATATGACAAACGCTTCATATTAGAAGAGGTGATATTTGAATTTCTAAAGGATAACTAAACAAGATGTTCTTGAAGCTCTATTAATGTTCTTACCTATATTTTAATTTATTTAGTGATACTGCATGGTAACGGGTCCTTCCACCTAAAGAGCACATGCCACCCAATTCCACATGTATGATCAATAAAATTACGATCTAATCCATACGTCTTTCAAACATGGGAGGAAGCCAAGTCACCTGGAGAAACCCCATGCAGTGACAGGGAAAATGTACAAACTCCTTTCAGATAGTTGTAGAATTGATGGCACTCTAGCTGTGTTACACAAACTGCTACACTACCATGTCACCCAAACGTAGACAGATAGTCCTGCTGAAGAGTCTCAGCCCAAAATGTCATCTGCACTCTTTTCCATAGATGCTGGCTGCCCTGCTGAGATCCTCCAGCATTTTGTATGTGTTGTGTATACACACTGTGATAGACAGACTGGATAAGATATTTTTGGATGAAGATTTTTTAGGCATTTTCATTGAGTCTCCAACATAAGATTCTTCTAGTGTAATGACCACACCTACAGGATAATAATGAATCAACATCAACTGTTCCATTGTGTGAGCCAAAGGAAGCACCTGAGGCTGAAGTAATTAGAACATCACAAGGAGCTTGCTGTTTAAGCCTTGGATAAAATTCAACTGTTCTTTTTAAACAATCTGCTGAATGTTTTCTGATTCACAAACTAAACTGTAAAATTGTTGGAATGTCTTTTTACAAAGTGAAATGTGAATGCTTAGTCAATTGAAAACAAATGTAAGTATTTAATATTTCTTAATGGTTAGATATTGTTCTACTTATATACAATAAACATAGAAATTGTATTGTAAATGGTACTGAAATTGACTTGGATAATCTAAAAACCTGACAGGTTACAGAATCACAAAGTGATAACTGCAGAGGTGGAGTCTAGTCGGTTCTCTGGCTTTGTGCAGGTAATTCATTCAGATCCTCACAATCATCCTTTCACTCCCTTGCCAATTCTTTCCATTCAGATATCTACTTGGCTCCCTTTTGAATATTACAATTGAATTCATCTCCACTTCTATCCCTTAGCAGTACATTCCAGGCCCTAATCCTTTGCTGTATGAAACAAAACTTTCCAGGACACTTCTGGCTCCTTTGATAATCACCATGACAATTCATTTCATATGCATACCAACCTCTGTGTGATGAAGTTGCCCCCGGAATCCTTTTTATACCTGTCTCCTTTCAACTTAAGCTTATGTCCGCCAGCTTTTGATTTCCTTTAACAAAGATCAGCATGCTAAATTCTTTCTTCACCATCCTACCTACCTGTGACAATCTAGAGAATATTAACACTGTCATTTCAGTTGCTTTCTTTTCAGGTTTCCTTTATTCATTTGTCTTTTTCTCTCACATCAGTTTACTTCTTTGTTCTTTTATTCTGGCCTATGTTTTTCTTTTCAGTTTTATACTATGAAGATTGAATGAAAGTGTGTCCTTCAATGATTGAAGTTTCCTTGTACACTAAGCACTTTCTCTCTCTCTCACTTTCCCTTATCAACATGCCCTCTTTCGTAATAAAGGGTTTTAACCCAAAATGTTACTGTTTATTCCCCTCCATAAATTTCTGAGTTTCTCCAGCACTTTCAGTGTTACGTTGAAGGTTCCCAGCTTCTACAGGATCACTTGTATTTATGACTTACCAGCTCCCTTACTTGTGTTTCTTCAAACTCATCATCATCCTGCTCATCTCCAACACACAAACTTTCCACAACTCGGCCAACACTTGCGAAAAAAAAATCATTGTTAACATATCAAACAAATGAATATTTTTCTTACTTGTTTTCGCAAAGGAGGAGATGCTTCAAAAATTCAAAATGTTCTTATATAAATGAGAATGAGGGGATATACTGCTTGACACTTCTTTGCATTTATATCTTTCTCTCCCCATATGATGAAAATTAAAATTTCAGCACTAAGAAATAATAGGCAGCCAAATCTCATACATTGACTGTGAAACTCATGCTGTAAGAGATGCACCTGTTGTGTGTCACCATGTATTGATGTACAGGGCACAAGTGTGAGTATATGCATGAGAATACTCAAGTTGTGAGCAAACATTGATGTTTGACTAAGAAGCAGACTTCTCATGAGCAGGTGAAATCTGTTCCTCGGGTTTGCAATTTGGCTATTAGCACATCAACATTCTCTGAAATCCCCCCAAAAGTCTGGAGAAATATATAGGGAGGGCAGAAGTGTATTGGAGGCCAGTGAGTGAAAGTAAAACTCAGCTCTTTACCACCGATTCCAGCCATTTCCCAATGTCTGCCTAGGTCTCCATTGCCTGCCTGAAGTTGGACTTTTTGATCAAATGTCCAGATGAACCTGGGACCAAGCAAGCCACCTGGGCCTGAGCTACATTCTAAATGTGAGTTCAGATCCAGTTTGATGCCTGGCTCTACACACTATGTCACCAAGTTTATAACGCTGATATTTATGAGTTTATCAATGTGTAACGCAGAGATACCATTCTGGTGACTGCAAATCTCTCATTGCAGAAATTCCAACTTATAGAGAACTTACATAGAACTGATACGGGCCAAATGGGACATGGGATTCTTCAAATTACCTCCCTACTAGGGACTCTTCTTAAAGTGTACGCTTGTGAGGGTATGCATTTGTAAAGCTCTTGCAGTGTGGTGGCATTAATTAGGACATACACCCACAGTTAAATCGAACTGTAAAGTCCTTTAAAGTATTGGATTTTCTAACATTGGCACTGATCAAAGATGAATTTTGTTTCCTTAAGCAACATCTGGAAGGCCATGGATCTTGCTCCTTGTTGCTGCAAAAATCACTTAAGGTCAACTAAATCATTTAATGATATCTCATAATAATGTCCCTTTCAGACTATTGGGTTGAGAACGGCTTGTTTCATTTTCTCTAGAAAGACATTGAAGTCTAATTAAAATAAATTAAAGTAGATGCCATACATTCACACATATTTGCTCTTAGCTTAATGTAGTTCCAAAAGTAATAGAATTTAAAGAATTCAACTTCTGGTGCATTAAAATACTAATATTTTTATTCTTTTCTTTCTTAGCAAAGCTAATAATCGAAATTCACCTCTCAAATATACATCTCTGGGCAGAGGTACCAAGTCTAAATACAGCTCTTGGGAGAGGCTATGATCTTCAAACAAAAACTTTCAAGGACGCTTTCAAAAGAAAGATAATTGTATGATTAGTGCATATCATGTAATTGGGAAAACTTTGAAGCTTTTTTTATGGAATTTGACATGTCAGAAACTAAGAACAAAAAAGATTGAAAGCAGTTTTCTCTGGTGTAAACCAACCTCTCCACATCCACCCTATCTAGTCCTTGTCAATGAGATCCCCAGGTATTCTTTTAAATTCCAGTGAGTACAGGCCCAAAGCTGCCAAACAGTCCTCATATGTAGGATCATCCTTGTGAACAACACCTCATTGTATTTTCCAACAATCCTCAATAAATTTGGACAGTTCAACATTTCAATGTTTGAAGGCATATGCATGGAAGTTCAAGGTTTATTCCTCTTTAATTTGTTGAACAGCAGTAGCCAGCAAGACCAACAAATAATGTGCTGGAAGAATTCAGCTGGTCAAGCAATATCTGTGGGAGGAAAGGAATTGTCAATGTTTCTGGTTGAAATCATGCAAGTCCTGACACTGGGCTTCATACAGCAAGATTCCATGACAATTTTCAAAGAGAATTCTAAAGTTCATCTGTTGCCTGAGTCAATAGCTATCCCTTAGCCAGCATTAGCAATAGCAGTTTAATTTGTCATTCATCGCATTGATCATTGTCAGTCTCTGCAAATTTCCTCAAGTTGCAGATTACAGACACTGTAACTATGAAGCAGAAGTTGATTTTACATTGTGACAGGCTACTTAAGTTGAAATGGCCTGGTCAAATCTCAACTTCAGGAGAAACAGGTTCTACAAGTAAAGAGAAAGAAAGGAAAGCTTCAATTATCCGATCTTGTTCATAACCTCAAGACATCTTAAAGCACTTCATTGGTGGTTAAGTCTTTTAAAGCTTACTCACATTGTAACTTGAGGAAATTTGCAGGGACTGACAATGATCAATGCGATGAATGACGAATTAAACTGCTATTGCTAATGCTGTCCAAGGGGAATGTAGAGGCACAGCTTCAGAGTACATTCAACACATTTATATATCACGGAAATCAAGGGATATCGGGTTTGTACAGGAAAGTCATAGAGGTAGAGCATCAGCCATGATTATGAAATAATATAGCTGATGTGGCCTACTTTTGCTTTCATTTCTTAAGTTATTATATTCTTAGAGTGGCAGATGTGCTGTGAGTTTGTGGGAGTGACTTTTCACTTCCAGGTTGTCTTGAAGATACTTGCATGGAGGTCAACTGACAGAACACAGAACATAAAAATTTACAGCACATTACAGGCCCTTCAACCCATAATGTTATGCTGACCATATAACCTACTCTAGAGGCAGCCTAAAATTTCCCTCGCGCAAAGCCCTCTATTTTTCTAAGCTCCATGTACCTAAGAGTCTATTAAAAGATCCTATTGTATCTGCGTTCACCACAACTGCCGACAGTGCATTCCATGCACCCTCCACTCTCTGCGTGAAAAACTTACCCCTAACATCCCCTCAGTACCTACCTCCAAGCACCTTAAAACTATGCTCCCCATGTTAGCCATTTCAGCCCTGGGAAAAAAGTCTCTGGCTGTCCACATGATCAATGCCCCTCATCATCTTATACACCTCGTATCAGGTCACCTCTCATCATCCATCGCTCCAAGGAGAAAAGGCCAAGTTCACTCAGCCTATTCTCATAAGGTACGCCCTCCAATCCAGGCAACAGCCTTGTAAATCTCCTCTGCACTCTCTCTGTAGTATCCACATCTTTCCTGTAGTGAGGTGACCCGAAATGAACACAGTACTCCAAGTGGGGTCTGACCAAGGTCTTATATATCTGTAACATTACCTCACGGCTCTTGAACTCAATCCCACAGTTGATGAATGCCAACACGTCATAAGCCTCCTTAACAACACTTTGATCTTCTATGGTAATCACCTCTAACACTGAAATTCTTTGTAAAATATGTTCAAGCCAATAGTGAAAGAAATGCAAACAGGAGCTTTGATAGAGCTGCTTTAGATAAGGACCAGAAGCATACTTTACACTTACATACTTCACACTTTACACTTCATACTTTATACTTTATTGTCGCCAAACAATTGATACTAGAACGTACAATCATCACAGCGATATTTGAATCTGCGCTTTCTGCTCCCTGGATTACAAATATTAAAAATAGTAAAAATTAGTAAATATAAATCATTTATAAATCATAAATAGAAAATAGAAAAATGGAAAATAAGGTAGTGCAAAAAAAACCGAGAGGCAGGTCCGGATATTTGGAGGCCCAGATCTGGGTCAGGATCCGTTCAGCAGTCTTATCACAGTTGGAAAGAAGCTGTTCCCAAATCTGGCCATCCAAGTCTTCAAGCTCCTCAGCCTTCTCCCAGAGGGAAGAGGGACGAAAAGTGTGTTGGCTGAGTGGGTCGTGTCCTTGATTATCCTGTCTGCACTGCTCCGACAGTGTGCAGTGTAAAGTGAGTCCAAGGACGGAAGATTGGCTTGTGCGATGTGCTGCGCCGTGTTCACGATCTTCTGCAGCTTCTTTCAGTCTTGGACAGGACAACTTCCATACCAGTTTGTGATGCACCCTAGAAGAATACTTTCTACGGTGCATCTATAAAAATTAGTGAGGGTTTTTGGGGACAGGCCAAATTTCTTTAGTTTTCTCAGGAAGTAAAGGCGCTGGTGGGCCTTCTTGGCAGTGAACTCTGCCTGGTTGGACCAAGTCAGGTCATTTGTGATATTGACCCCAAGGAACTTAAAGCTTTTGACCTGATCCACTTGCGCACCACCGATGTAAATTGGGCCCTGTGGTCCGCTACTCCTTCTGAAGTCAACAACCAATTCCTTCCACTTGCTGATGTTGAGGGATAGGTTATTGTCTTTGCACCATGCCACCAGATTCTTAATTTCCTCTCTGTAGAATTCTGGCACAGTAGTGCATCAAGATGATTTGTTACCTGCTTCCCAACTGATTTCAACTTCCAAATGGATCAAAAATCATGCCTAGGTTTCTGATAAAAAACTTTAAAAAGGGCAAAGTTTCTACTGGAAGCACAGGGCAGGGAATTTGAATTGCATTCAAGGCAATGAGATTGCATTCCAATCCAGTCCATGCAAAACACATATTTACAATGCATGTGGTACAGCTTAATTTTTAAAAATCCCATATTCACATGCATCAAGTGATTTTGATAGTCCATAACACTCAAAAGCCATTTACAAGCTGGGGTGTACTACAGCCCTCGGGAAGAAGCTATTTTCAGTCTTGTTGTCTTGGCAAAGATGTTTCTGAATCTGCTCCCATATGGCAGGAGATAGAATAGACAATGTCTGGGATGGGATTGGACTTCAATTATGTTATGAGCACACTGCAAGCATTGAGAGATATAGATTGCCTCCAGGTATGGTAGTTGAATTACACCTCGAGATGTTCCACACCTGAGCAAGAGTGACAGAAGACACTCTCAGTAAAAAGACAGAAGTATGCTGGAATGTGGCTGGGACTCTGCACCTAGAGGGACTGCATACATGTGCAACAGGAAAGAATTACTTGATATCTGCTTGGACAGCATTAGGAGGTCAGCAGGCTTGCATGAATGGGATGAAAGATACAGAATACTTTCTTAATCTCTGCAGCTGAAAGTATTAGGAATGCTGGTGTCATTAGTGTGAATGTGAATAAATACATACATACTTTTAGTGGATACATTTAGACAGGTCACAGGTCAGCTGTCAAGGTGACTTTATTTTCTCTTGTAGAGGAGGTTGCCAGGTCATGCACTAAATGGTGAACCAGTTCATTCTTTCAGACAAAATCCTGACCTATTTCTGGCTGGGCCAAATATCATCTCAGTGGATCAATACTGCTCTATATTTGTCATGGCTTACATGAGCTTTGGCAGTTTTAGTTACTAAAATAGAATATACATGGTTGGGCATCTAAGAGTTGCATATGGCCTGGGTTTCTATCTAGTCTACCAACGTCCACCTCTCTCCATATCTCAACCAGAGAATACAGCGGACCTAGTTCAATGAGATCTACAGGAAGACGTTTCCTGCTTGGTATTGTTGCCTGCCGCACCTCCAACAGTGCCCGAAGGTCAGCTGCAGGATCATCAGCCAGGGACGACTATTCATTGTTGTTTCGCTCCCTTAACCCTGATACATCTCCCGGAGGTGGAGCAGTGGCAGGGATGTCTCCCTGTCATCCCCTGCAGCTTTCAATAATTTATTGATTTACTGTTAAAAATTCAATATCATATTTGCACAGGAGAGTATGCATGGACTATAAGGTGTGTTTTTCCATATTTTCAAATGCTTGCAAACATACTCCACTTGACTGCGGAATCAAGTTTCTAATAACACCAACCTTTCATTTATTTTCAAGTAAACATGACTTAGGATATATCAATACATTTGGGATAATGCCTGCTTCCTTCTATTGCTCTTTTCAGATGGGCTCCAAGGAACCATATGGACAAGCACGTGCAACTTGCTCATAGAATTTGTTTCCCCTAATATTGGGTCTCCTTTCACATTGGTTATGCCTCAAGACTTCTCACTCCCCGCTGTATTACCCGAGATAAAGCATACAGAAAATTCCTTTTGCAGGTTGACAAAGATTAATATGGGTCTTTGTATATAACCACTTACCAGTATCAGTGCATGCAATTTCATTGATCAGAATTCCGCTTCGCCTCATTCCCTGCACAAGGCTGAAGTTGGGTCGGCAGCTAAAAGTAATTACTTGAATGATCTTACAGTGGAAAATTGAGGGCAGTCAGTTAACAGCAGTGCTGGCTAGCTTTGCTCCAGAATAGATCTTAATAGTGCCAGTAATGGAAAATGTTCCTTTTAATTTGGCAGTCCATCATATGCCCTGCTGGGCTGAATGGTGTTAGCTTAGTGACTATTTTATTTTCAATTCGATATTAATCACAGACAACGACAGAGCACTTTGAAATATATATACACAAGTTTTACGTCCCGCAATGAAAGCTTGCTTTTTCAGATTTTCACTGAGTATTACATCTGCTGAGGAACTCCTGAAGGTACAATTATTTTTGCTAAATAAACCGCATTTTGAAATTGCTAACTGAATTTGTGGAATGCACTGAATTCTACATACAGTGAAAAGGTCTTCAAATAACGCAGCATTACATTATGTCCTGGGTTCAAATATCATCGTTTACAATGAATAAACATCATGGGACAATGTTCTTTAGCTTACTTAGGCAGATAGACTGATGATACTGTTCTAAATCCATATAAAGTAGGGCAAATAGGGCATCGTGAGATTCATTTTAATGAAATCACCAACATGTCAAAGCACCAGTGCCGCAAAACCAAAGAGTAAGCTAACAGGAATTGCGGCAGGGATCAGTCATCGCCTGGAAGGAGCCCGAGAGCAGTACAATGATAACCATCATCCTATTTTATGCCACTGTCAGTGTGGAGGTTGGTTCTAGATTGCATTAACTTCCAGATTATGCTGTGAAGGCAGTTCCCTCAAAATGATATCAATTCCACCTCTATTTCTGTTCAATGAGGTAAAGGCAGTTAATATTCCTGGAGTAGTTTTGAAAATTGCTGGTCATGTCCCTGAGACTTTTTCTTCCCAGACTTCTTGTCCCTACTTAACTCAAGTGAATCCACTGCCATATCCAATAAAATGAAATTCGTTGTTACTTTCACGGGGTCATCAGGATTGATAATACAGTATGCATATCCTTATGTACATTTTCTTCTGCTCTCACCATGCTGAACATTTGGCAATTCACAGCTGAAATGGACTCATGGTTTGAAAACTTATTAAGATTTCATGCCCATGAAAACATACGGTCATAAACAGTAAAAATCATAAACTGCAAATGCCCAAATCATACCTGTTTGTTCATCACACATCTCCAGTTAAACTTCCCAAGCATTCCACAGCTGCCATTCTGAATAGAATGCTATTTTTCTTTTGCTTTCCAGACTTACACGGTTCAGAAGCTTGTAGTGTTTCTCCCACTTATTCAAAATAAGCTGCAATTTCTCGAGTGACTCATCGTCTCTTGGCTTAAAATCAAGCTATGTAAATTCATACTTTTATGTAATTTGCTTTCCTCACTGTACCATTGTTGATGGAATCCTGTCATTTCCTCCATTTCTCAAACGTCTGCTCTCACTTTCCATCTCCCCAGACAGAACAGGAATAGACTGCCTTCCAGTAGCATTCATTCAGCATATCATCCTTCCTCATTTCCATCAGCTCCAATGGAATCACACCACCAGTCACATATTCCCATCTCAACTCCCCATTTCTGCTTTTTGTAGAGGCCACACCCCCCATGACTCCTTGGTCTGCTCATTCCTCCCCATGCTCCTTTCTCAGTCCTCAGTCACTTCCCCTGTAACCGAGTAGTGCAAAACTTGTTCCTGATACCTGTCACGGTCACACTGGCACGATTGAACCCAGGTACGGAGGAATGGCAAACTCCCATGTAGAGATGGAAACAAGAGGTTATAGCAAAAGAACATCGATGGTACAAACGAGCTGCTAAAACCCAAGACAGATTTGAAGCTCTAAAGACAGGGCTGTAGTAAATTCAAAACAGAGATGATGCTCTCAAGACTGAGCTGGAAAATTTGAAACAATGCATATGACTCTGGAACATTGTGCATATAATTCAGGAACATTGAATATAACATAAAAACATTGCATATAGCATTGCACATGCTTCAGAAACATTGAATAACAGGGGAGACCTAACAAACCTTGTAAACCAGGAAAACCTTGAAAAAAATCTTGAATGTAGACTGGAGAAGCTCAGAACGTAGATTTAGAACACGTAGAACATAGACTCAGGACACTCAGAACGTAGACTCGGGACATTTGGAACATAGACTTAGGACATAAGACCATAAGACAAAGGAGTAGAAGTCGGCCATTCAGCCCATTGAGTCTGATCCACCATTTTATCATGAGCTGATCCATTCTCCCATTTAGTCCCACTCCCCCGCCTTTTCACCATAACCTTTGATGCCCTGGCTACTCAGATACCTATCAATCTCTGCCTTAAATGCATCCAATGACTTGGCCTCCACTGCTGCCGTGGCAACAATTTCTAGATTTCTAGATTCAGCACATCCTTTCTAAGATAAAGGACCCCAAACAGCTCCCAATACTCCAAGTGAGACCTCACCTGTGCTTTATAAAGTCTTAACATTATATCTTTGCTTTTATATTCTAGTCCTCTTGAAATGAATGCTAACATTGCAATTGTCTTCCTCACCACAGACTCAAACTGTAAATTAACCTTTAGGGAATCCTGCACGAGGACTCCCAAGTTCCTCTGTGTCTGTGTTTTGTATTTTCTCTCTTTTTAGAAAATAGTCAATCCTTTCATTTCTTATACCAAAGTGCATGACCATACATTTCCCTACACTGTATTGGACCTGCCATTTCTTTGCCCATTCTCCTAACAAGTCTGTGTCCTTCTGTAGCCTCCTTACTTCCTCAAAATTACCTGCCCCTCCACCAATTTTCATATTGTCTGCAAACTTTACGACAAAGCCATCCATTCCATCATCCAAATCATTGACATATAGCATAAAAATAATTGGTCCCAACACAGATCTCTATGGAACACCTCTAGTCACTGGCAGCCAGCCAAAAAAGGCTCCCTTTATTCCCACTCTTTGCCTCCTACCAATCAGCCATTGCTTTATCCATGCTAGAATCTTTCCTGTAATACCATGGGCTCGTAGTTTGTAATGCAGTCTCATGTGGGGTACCTTGTCAAAGGCCTCTGAATATCTAGGTACACAACATAAACCAATTCTCCTTTGTCTATCCTGCTTGTTGTTTATTCAAAGAATTCCAACAGATCTTTTTAGGCAAGCTTTTCACTTGAGGATACCATGCTGTCTACAGCCTGTTTTATCTTGTGCCTCCAAGTACCCTGAGACCTCATCTTTAATAATTAACTCCAACATCTTTCCAACCACTGAGGTCAGACTAACTGGCCTATAGTTTCCTTTCTTCTGCCTCCCTCCCTTCTTGTAGAGTGAAGTGACACGATTTGGTCCAAGTGACTTATCTACCTTCAGATTTTTCAGTTTCACCAAGAACTGTTCTCCAGTCATGGTAACTTCATCCAGATCTTTCTGATGATGAAACCATTTACACAGGTTGTTTAAGATATTTTCTTTTATCCTCCAGCTTCAAGCATGTTTTTCCTTTAAGAATTCCTAACCATATCTGTCATATATTTTGCAATTCTCAGTCTTCTGATCACAACCCACTCTTCCCTCATCCAGGGCAAAATAACATATATTTTGAATGTTGCTACAACAAAAACCTGAGGAACCATCTCTTTCTCTTCTGGCATATTGCAGACATCATGATCTAGCAAGTTTAGATAATCAGCTATTCCACAACTTACAATTTTACCGGTCAGGGACCAGCTGGGGTGAAAGGGCTGCTTCCTTGCTCCATGACTATAGCTCGAGCATTCATAGTCATTCTTGCTAATCTTCAGATTTACTTTCATCTCCTCCTATTTACAACTTCTTCCAACATATTATTCATTACTTATGAATCATCATCTCAATCTTTTACACAGCACTACTACCATATCATTCAATTCCTCCTCATCTCCACCCTATCGGACAGCTTCACTTTTGTTCTCCCTATCCAGCACCATATGGTAGCCTTCTGCCTCAACAAGAGTGATAAGTATGAGGCAATGTATTTTGGGTTGCCTAATACTGCCAGGACATGTACAGTAAATGGGTAGGATCTTACAAGTTTTAATGTGCAGAGTGATCTTAGAGTGCAAGATCATAGTTCACCAAAAATAGTGAAATATGTGGACAGAGTAGTAAAGGAGGTGTTTGTCATGCTTACCTTGATGGAGGAACTGAGTATAAGAGCTGTGACATTAAGGTGCAGCTGCACAAGATATTGTTTAGGTCACACATAGAATATTGTGCTCAGTTCTGATTCCACATCATAAGAAGGACATCATAACAATTGAGCAAATGCAGAATAGTTTCACCTGGATGTTGCCTGAAATGGAGGGCTTTAGTTACCAGAAGATATTGGATAGGGTGTGTCTATTCTAACTAGAGTTCAGGAAGCAGAGGGATGACCTCAAAGAGGTTTATAAAAAAATGAGGAGCATAATTACAGACACAAGAAATTCTGAAGATGCTGGAAATCCAAAACAAGATACATAAAATGCTGGAGGAGTTCAGGCAGTGTCCGTGGGAATGAACAAATAGTCAATGTTTCATGCCGAGACCCTTCATTTCATTGAGTGACCATAATATGGTGGAATTCTTCATTAAGATGGAGAGGGACATAGTTAATTCAGAAACAAAGGTTCTGAACTTAAAGAGGGGTAACTTTGAAGGTATGAGATGTGAATTAGCTAAGATAGACTGGCAAATGACACTTAAAGGATTGACGGTGGATATGCAATGGCAAGCATTTAAAGGTTGCATGGATGAACTGCAACAAATGTTCATCCCAGTTTGGCAAAAGAATAAATCAAGGAAGGTAGTGCACCCGTGGCTGACAAGAGAAATTAGGGGTAGTATCAATTCCAAAGAAGAAGCATACAAATTAGCCAGAGAAAGTGGCTCACCTGAGGACTGGGAGAAATTCAGAGTTCAGCAGAGGAGGACAAAGGGCTTAATTAGGAAGGGGAAAAAAGATTATGAGAGAAAACTGGCAGGCAACATAAAAACGGACTGTAAAAGCTTTTATAGATATGTAAAAAGGAAAAGACTGGTAAAAACAAATGTAGGTCCCCTGCAGACAGAAACAGGTGAATTGATTATGGGGAGCAAGGACATGGCAGACCAATTGAATAATTACTTTGGTTCTGTCTTCACTAAGGAGGACATAAATAATCTTCCAGAAATAGTAGGGGACAGAGGGTCCAGTGAGATGGAGGAACTGAGCGAAATACATGTTAGTAGGGAAGTGGTGTTAGGTAAATTGAAGGGATTGAAGGCAGATAAATCCCCAGGGCCAGATGGTCTGCATCCCAGAGTGCTTAAGGAAGTAGCCCAAGAAATAGTGGATGCATTAGTGATAATTTTTCAAAACTCGTTAGATTCTGGACTAGTTCCTGAGGATTGGAGGGTGGCTAATGTAACTCCTCTTTTTAACAAAGGAGGGAGAGAGAAACCGGGGAATTATAGACCAGTTAGCCTAACGTCGGTGGTGGGGAAACTGCTGGAGTCAGTTATCAAGGATGTGATAACAGCACATTTGGAAAGCGGTGAAATGATCGGACAAAGTCAGCATGGATTTGTGAAAGGAAAGTCATGTCTGACGAATCTCATAGAATTTTTTGAGGATGTAACTAGTAGAGTGGATAGGGGAGAACCAGTGGATGTGGATTTGGATTTTCAGAAGGCTTTTGACAAGGTCCCACACAGGAGATTAGTGTGCAAACTTAAAGCACACGGTATTGGGGGTAAGGTATTGGTGTGGGTGGAGAGTTGGTTAGCAGACAGGAAGCAAAGAGTGGGAATAAACGGGACCTTTTCAGAATGGCAGGCGGTGACTAGTGGGGTACAGCAAGGCTCAGTGCTGGGACCCCAGTTGTTTACAATATATATTAATGACTTGGATGAGGGAATTAAATGCAGCATCTCCAAGTTTGCGGATGACACGAAGCTGGGCGGCAGTGTTAGCTGTGAGGAGGATGCTAAGAGGATGCAGGGTGACTTGGATAGGTTGGGTGAGTGGGCAAATTCATGGCAGATGCAATTTAATGTGGATAAATGTGAAGTTATCCACTTTGGTGGCAAAAATAGGAAAACAGATTATTATCTGAATGGTGGCCGATTAAGAAAAGGGGAGGTGCAACGAGACCTGGGTGTCATTATACACCAGTCATTGAAAGTGGGCATGCAGGTACAGCAGGCGGTGAAAAAGGCGAATGGTATGCTGGCATTTATAGCAAGAGGATTTGAGTACAGGAGCAGGGAGGTACTACTGCAGTTGTACAAGGCCTTGGTGAGACCACACCTGGAGTATTGTGTGCAGTTTTGGTCCCCTAATCTGAGGAAAGACATCCTTGTCATAGAGGGAGTACAGAGAAGGTTCACCAGATTGATTCCTGGGATGGCAGGACTTTCATATGAAGAGAGACTGGATGAACTGGGCTTGTACTCGTTGGAATTTAGAAGATTGAGGGGGGATCTGATTGAAACGTATAAGATCCTAAAGGGATTGGACAGGCTAGATGCAGGAAGATTGTTCCCGATGTTGGGGAAGTCCAGAATGAGGGGTCACAGTTTGAGGATAGAGGGGAAGCCTCTTAGGACTGAGATTAGGAAAACTTCTTCACACAGAGGGTGGTGAATCTGTGGAATTCTCTGCCACAGGAAACAGTTGAGGCCAGTTCATTGGCTATATTTAAGAGGGAGTTAGATATGGCCCTTGTGGCTATGGGGGTCAGGGGGTATGGAGGGAAGGCTGGGGCGGGGTTCTGAGTTGGATGATCAGCCATGATCATAATAAATGGCGGTGCAGGCTCGAAGGGCCGAATGGCCTACTCCTGCACCTATTTTCTATGTTTCTATTTCCATAGACGCTGTCTGACCTGCTGAGTTTCTCCAGCACTTTGCAGATAATTATAGATTTCACCCCATCCCCAGGGCAAGACAGTCAAAAACTAGAGGGCATAGGTTTAAGAAGAAGGGGAAAATATTTAAAGGGGAACTGAACCGGAAGTTTTTCTGCAGCTTGAAAGAGTTGTATACTCACTGATTCAGAGATACAGTACAGAAACAGACCTTCAGTGTATTAAGTCTGCATTGACCATCAACTATCCATTTACACGAATCCTACATTAGATTGAAAATTAATAACAAAAATTATTTTTATTGTCTTCACATTGTCCTCAATTTCTTCCAGATTCTTCAACACTAGGGCCAATTAACTAGAAATCCCAAGTTTAAATGATGTGGAATATGCAAGAGGATTGGGAAAATCAGATTAGTGTCAGATCACAAGAGAGGGAATTTGCTGAATGACTACAAAATAGCTTTTTAGAGCAGCTTGTGCTTGAGTCTACTTGGGGAAAAGCTATCTCAGATTGGATATTGTGTAAAATAACCCAGATCTTATTAAGGAGATTAACATAAAGGAACCCTTAGGAGGCAGTGATATGATTGAATTAATACTGCAATTTGAGAAGAAGAAGCATAACTCACATGTAACAATATCACAATGGAATAAAGCAAATTGCAGAGGCATGAGAGAGATGCCTGCCCAGGTGGATTGGAGGATGTTACTGACGGAGATGACAGCAGAACAGAGTTGGCTGAAGTTTCTGGGAATAGTTCACAACGCACAGGATCGATATGTCCCACAGAGGAAAGAGTTCTCAAATTGCATGGCAAGGCAACCGTGGCCGACTAATGAAGTTAGGGACTGTCTAAAAGCCAAGGATAGGGCATATAAGGTAGCAAAAGTGAGTGGGAAGTTGGATGATTGGGAGGCTTTTAAAATCCAAGAAAAGGCAAACAAAAAGGCTATAAGAAAGGAAAAGATGAAATATGGGGGCAGATTAGACAATAATACCAAAAGTTTTTTCAGTTATATAAAGAGTAATAGGGAAGTAAGAGTTGATATTGGACCACTGGAAAATGATGCTGGTGCAGTAGTAATGAGGGACCAAGAAATGACAGATGAACTTAATGGGTACTTTGCATCTGTTTTCACTGTGGAAGACACTAGCAATGTGCCAGATGTTAGTGAGTGTCAGGGAGCAGGAGTGAATGGATTGCTATTACAAAGGAAAAAGTGCAAGGCAAACTCAATGGTCTTAAGAACAAAAGACCATAAGATAGGTCTTATTTAAGGAGAATAAGTCACCTAGACCAGATGAACTACACCCCAGAGTCCTGAGAGAGGTTGGTGAAGAGATAATGGATGCATTGGTCATGATCTTTCAAGATCCACTTGATTCTGGCATGGTCCTGGAGGACTGGATAATTGCAAACGACACTCCACTCTTTAAGAATGGAGGAAGGCAAAAGAAAGGAAATTATAGTCCACTTAGCCTAACCTTAGTGGTTGTGAAAATGTTAGAGCGTCATACGAGGTGGGCGCTGGGAGCAGACCCAAATGCAAGACACAGACACTGAAGAACAAGGAACAGGACTAGGTGTGTCAAGAAAGCAAGGGAAGTGGGGAAGAAATGACGCTGGACAAGACATAGGCCCTGGATGAGACTAGGATACAGGACCTGGGCTAGGACTAGACTAGGAAAGCAGGACCTGGTCAAGGAACTAGGAACTTGGAACCTGGACAAGGACTCCAAGCCAGAGACTGGACAGGGACCCAGAACCTGGATCTCGACTCGGGCTCGGACTCCAGATCCAGGCTCGGACAAGATGTGGCAAAGCAAAAGGACCGGACGTGGCAGCAGGACGCGAGACTCCTGGGCAGGATGTGGGACCAGGATTAGATGAGGACACGAAGCTAATACTTGGACTTGGGAGACTGGAACACAGAGCCTTAGTCTTGGGAGACAGGAACGCAGAACACAGAGCCTTGGTAATCTTGGGAGACAGGAAACAGAACACAGAGCCTTGGTAATCTTGGGAGACAGGAACACAGAACACAGAGCCTTGGTCTTGAGAGACAGAAACATGGAACACAGAGCAAGGACTCCTCCTTGGGAACAGGATGTAGGGCCTGGACTCATACACAGAATGCTGAACATGACGAGATGGTTCCCAACACAAGGTAGCGGCAATCGGCCAGACTTACCTAGCGAAGGTGTGGACACAAAGACGCAGTTAAAAACAACGAAAAACAGTTCCTTACCTATTCACAGCAAAGCTCCGGTCTTGCTCCGGCAGTAGAACTTGACAGCGATACAAGTGAGGATGCAGGCAAGTCTTCAGGCAAAGGTTGCAGGCAGGGGGGGAAGGGGAAGGGGAAGGGGAAGGGGAAGGGGAAGGGGAAGGGGAAGGGGAAGGGGAAGGGGAAGGGGAAGGGGAAGGGGAAGGGGAAGGGGAAGGGGTAGGGGTAGGGGTAGGGGTAGGGGTAGGGGTAGGGGTAGGGGAAGGGGAAGGGGAAGGGGAAGGGGAAGGGGAAGGGGAAGGGGAAGGGGAAGGGGAAGGGGAAGGGGAAGGGGAAGGGGAAGGGGAAGGGGTAGGGGTAGGGGAAGGGGAAGGGGAAGGGGAAGGCAACAGTCCAGCAAATTAAGCTGAACCAAGGAGTTATTTATGTAGCCAGTCCAAAATGTGAACCAGGTGCCTCAATTAGAGCACCCAATAGAATAAGGGAAAACTGGAAAACCTGGAATAAGGAACGATGGACGGAACCATGAACCGAAATGCGGACTTCACGGACCAGACCATGACATAGAGTCTATTATTAAGGATGAGGTTTTGGAGTACTGGAGAGTGATGGTAAAATAAGTCAAAGTCGGCATAGTTTCTGTAAAGGGAAATCTCGCCTGACAAATCTGTTAGAGTTCTTTGAGGAAGTAACAAGGAGGGTGGACAAAGGAGAGGCAGTGGATGTTATTTATTGGATTTTCAGGAGGTGTTTGATAAGGTGCTACACATGAGGCTGCTTAACAAGATAAAATCCTATGGCGTTACAGGAAAGATACTGGCATGGATAGCAAAATGGCTGACAGCCAGGGGCAGCAAGTGAGAATAATAGGGGCCTCTGCAGGTTGGCTTCCGGTGACTAGTGGTGTTTCTCAGGGTTAGTATTGGGACCGTTGCTTTTCACGTTGCTTGTCAATGATTTAGATAATGGAATTGATAGCCTTGTGGCAAGGTTTGCAGATGATGCGAAGATAGGTGGAGGAGTAGGTAGTGCTGAGGAAGCAATGCGATTGCACCAGGACTGACAAATTGGAAGAATGGGCAAAAAAGTGGCAGATGGAGTACAGTGTTGGGAAATATATGATAATTCATTTTGATAAAAAGAACAGTAGTGCAGACTATTATCTAAATGGGGAGAAGGTTCAAAAAGAAGAGGTACAGAGAGATTTAGGCGTTCTTATGCAAGACTCCCAGAGGGTCAACAGCCTTGGGCCCCATATCTCAGAAAATATGTGTTGTCATTGGAGAGAGTCCAGAGGAGGTTCATGAGGATGATTCTGGGAATGAAGGGATTAACATTTGAGGAGTGTTTGGCAGCTTCGGGCCTGTACTCACTGGAATTTAGAAGAATGTGAGGGGATCTCTAAAATCTACTGAAAGTTGAAAGGACTAGATAGGTTGGATGTGGAGAGGATGTTTCCTATGGTGAGCATACCCAGAACTAGAGGGCACAGCCTCAAGATTGGGGGGCAACCCTTTAGTACAGACTTAAGGAGGAATTTTTTTAGCCAGAGAGTAGTAAATCTGTGGAATGCTCTGCCACAGACTGTGGTGGAGTATAAGTCCATGTGTATTTTTAAGGTGTTGATAGTTTCCTGCTCGGTCAGGGCTGAATGGCCTAATTCTGCTCCTATGTCTATGATCTTATGGTCTTATGGAAAGAAAAGCCAGATGAAGCTTACACTGCCGGAAGTAGAACATGCAAACTCCACACAGATGGTATTGAAGATCTGGTTTGACGTTAATCTCTGGCACTGTGAACCAACAGATCTACTGGCTCTATTAGCTGTGCTATTGTGCCGTAGTTGTAATATCTCTAACTTTTCTCTGTTCTAATAAAGGATCATGAACCTGAGACATTAACTAGTATATGTAATATTTTCTGGTTTTCTCTCAGATATCCAACAGCTGCACTGTTTAGTTTTTGAACTAAAATTACTTTCCTATCTGTAAACTATCATGGGCTGTCCTGAGTCTGCAGAAGATGTTATAAAAATATAAATGTGTTTCTTTCTATGCTCTATCTAGTGGCCTTTTCCAATGGGTATTGAACAAATAAACAAGAAAATATAGTTTACAATTGTTGTAAAGTCCTATTCAGAATATGTGTTGTAGTTTACCAAATTTATATAATCTAACTCACCTTCCGCAGATTATAAATACTTGTGTCAGTGGGCAGAATTTATTGTCTTGGGCCTGAAAATTATACCAAACTCAACAATATATTCTGACAGCTTATGGTAGATATTCAGGTTCATTTTTCTCCAGTTATTCACTTGTCAATAAGTATGCTTTAAGATTTAACTTTTTACCAGAAATTAACTGAGAAATACCAATCAGCAAAATATGAATTTCATATCACCTGTGAAGAGATAATTTAAAATATATGAAAGATATTACTCAAGGTGCTTTATCATCCAACAAATTCAGTTTACCAATGGCTGATATTCATTATATGGCTTTGTAAATAGTTAATAAGTATTGTTATGAAATGTCAAGTAAGATCTACATCAAAAAATCAGGAATGGTTTTTGCCAAATAAACTGTATTATATTCCCTCTACTGAAGTTATCATTTCTGATCTGTCTTCATAAACCTGTCTCATCTGATAAGTAATTATGATCTGTGGGAAAGGGCTAGTCATGTCACATATTTGTATCTTGTGAAAGAGATGAAATCTACACATTCCAATCTGCAGTGGTGGGACCAGCACCTGAGCTATCAAATATCTGTGGGAAAAAAAAAAGCAACAGCTAATTCTGAAATGTTTTATAAATCACAAGTTTTGAAGAAACACCAAACCTTCCTTATGTCATTAAGTATTTTGCCCAAGGCATCTATCGTGAATATTATATTTGAAAAGATTCATTGTGCACCAGAATGGTATCATGTCGGTCGGCCCCTGGGATTAGAGAGAAGCTTTGCTGCTTTTATAGAAATGCTCCTTTGCTCTCTTTAAGCAATTTCATTTCAAGTCCATCAAAAGCCACTATACACAAATATGATGTGCTTCTGTGAATTTAACTCTCGTTATGTTCTTAGATTCAATGTTTCTAATTCTCTGTAAAGAAACATTCCATATCATTTTCAATGAGTCGTGCATGAAGATAATGGAAGACTTCTTACTAAAATAATAAAATAATCCGGATTCCTGATCCGACTGCATCTGGAGCAATAGGAGTGATTCAGCAGGTCAATCAGCATCTGTGAGGAAAAGAATTGTCAATGTTTCAGTTTGGACGTTGGGGAGTCTAAAACGAGAAGATGTAGGAATAAGGTGAGAGGGGTCCTGGTTCTGTACAGGTTTCATTTCGCTGCCTTGGAAGGATATACAGTGGAGTGATTGTAACAAAGATTCATCAGATTGAATCACAATTAGGTTTATGCTGCCCTGTCCTATATGCTGTGAAATATGTTGTTATACAGTACAATGCAAAGACAAAATTACTATAAATTATAAAATAAGTATAGAAAAATGAATAATGAGGTAGTGTTCATCGGTTCATTGACTATTTGGAAATATTTAGAGATACAGCATGGTAATAAGTCCTCCTAGCCTAATAAACCCATGCCACCCAATTACCCCCACATTACCAATTAATCAGCTAACCCGTACATATTTGGAATGTGGGAGGAAACCAGAGCACCCAAAAGAAACCCATCTGATCACAGGGAACATGCACAAATTCCTTACAGACAGTGATGCAATTGAACCCAGTTCACTGGCACTATGATGGCTTACACTAAACACTACGCAACTGTGCGTCCCCACCAATCTGAGTGTGGAGGGGAAGAAGTTGTTTCTAAGATGTTGATTGTAGGTGTTCAGGGTCCAGTATGTCCCCTTAATAGTGGTAATGAGAAGAAGGCATATCCTAGATGGGGAGGGTCCTTAAGTAAGAGTGCCACTTACTTGAGGCATCACCTCTTGAAGATACCTTCAATGATGAGGAAGGTTGTGCCTATGATAGAGCTGGGTGAGTTTACAACCCTTTGTAGTATCTTGTGATCCTGTACATTAGAGCTTCTATGGAATGTTTTGATACAACTGGCCAGAATGCTCTCCACAGTACTTCAATAAAAAATGTTAAGTCTCTGTTGACATTCCAAATCCCTTCAAACTCCTAATGAAACAGAGGTGCTGGTGTACCTTTTTCGTATTACATCAGTGTATTGGGTCCAGGCCAATCCTCTGAGAGGCTGATACCTAGAAACTGAAAGCTGTGACCCTTTCTACAGCTGAATCTCAGTGAGGAATGATATGTGATCTCTCATCTTCCCTTTCCTGAAGTTCACAATTAATTCCTTGGTCTTGCTGATGCTGTGTGTGAGGTTATTGTTGCAACTCTACTCAATCAGCTGATCTGTCTCTAGTATGTATGCCTCCTTGTTGCCATCTGAGATTTTACCAACAACAGTAATGTCATCTGCATAATTATAGATGGGACAATAAGAAAAAAAGCAAACTACTGGGGGGATCTCAGTGGATCAGGCAGCATCTGTGGTGGGGGGGAGTTTTTTAAAATTCTGAAACATTGACTGCTCTTTTCCATACTGCACAACCCAATTAGTTTGTTGTTTGTTTGGTTCAGATTCCAATGTCTGCAGTCTCTAATTTAATCTGATTGATACCTGAACTGGGAATGTTGCCCTGGTGAGGTAAGATTAAGAAGATGTGAACTACAGTATGCTCTGCAGTGTATAGAAGTATGAGAAATAATCCTAGTCATAGGTATGAACTTTTTAGAAGATTGGGAGAGTAGATACGGGGATCTATTGCAGTCAAATGTTCAAAATAAAAGGTCACTCAAGCACCACTGATGCAGCATATTCAATATTTCAGTAATATTTGAGTAATATAGTAAATATATTGTTTGATCAAGTGTCCTTTACTTACATAATTTATAGTTGGTTATTTGTAAGATGTACGTGAATGGCATGTCATTACGCCACCAATTCATATGTGAGCACCTCACTAAAGAAAGACTAAGTAGGCAGATATCCCAGATTCCAGTGTTTTCCTTTTGATTAAATTCTGGAGTTTAAAAATGTAACAGTAGTGACAAGGAAGTTTTAGAATGAACCTGAGATGAGTACCTACCTGTTCTTCAGAAGGGGAGAGAGAGATATTCGAATTTTACAAAAGGCAGAAAACAGACAAAATTTACAAACAATGAGAATGGTCATGGGTCATAAACGGAAAGCAACAGATGATAGTAGTAATAATTATAAAAAACAGAAATGGCTGGCTACATCAGAAAGATAGATTGCACAACCAATAACTGGATGATATATACTGAATGAATTGAGCAGTAATTTGAAACAGATGAAAAATGATTGTCAGTGTTCCTGAGTGCAAACGGTGGAGGAGCATACAGCTTGCTTAGAAGTTTAACTGTTCCAACTAATCCAGCTGAAATCAACTTTGCTGGTATCATGAACATAATCCAAGAACATTTAGAACAAAAACCATTATGGATTGCCAAAGGCTTTAGGGTTCATAAGAGGAATCAAAAGCAAAGCTTGGATGGCTGAATTGAAGAAATTCACTGAGCATTGTCAGTGATGGGCTGAATAATATACTGAAGATTATTTAGTTTGTGGAATCTTACAAGAAAGCATCCAACAATGGCTCATAACTGAAGCATAATTCACATTTAAAAGAGCAAACTATTGAATGTACGTAATTGATTTACTTGTTTATTTATTATTATTATGTTTTATCTTATTTATTATTATTATTTTTGTCTCTCTGCTAGACTATGTATTGCGTGAATTGCTGCTGCTAAGTTAACAAATTTCACGTCACATGCCATGATTATGAACTTGATTCTGATTTCTCCCCATTACAGCAGAGATGCTTCAAAGGGAAAACAGAAAAGACTCCACATTGTCTCAGATCTACATGGCCAAAATGATTGAAAGTGCAGCGGAAATTCCAGTTCCCCCATTTTTACCAGCGCCAGGATGAACTTGCATTTGACAGAGGTTGACTTGTGTGGGGGTTGAGAGTTATTGTACCATCCAAGCTAAAGTGTTGGAGGAGCCGTATGCTAATCATCTAGGTGTTGTCAAAATGAGAGCATTCTCTTAAAAATACGTACGGTGGCCTGGGGCAGATCACCAGATTGAGCAGATTGCCATGCACTGTTAGCACGTTATTATCTCCAGGGTTGCCAACACATACAGAAGACGCCAGAGCAGTGTTTCTCCATCCCTGGTATGGCCTGCCTTGTTCTTGCCCAGGAACACATAGGAACACATTTTTTCATAGTAGTAGGTGCAGCTACAAAATGGCCAGACTTGTTCCTAATAGCCTCTACTACAGCCTCACACCTTCTTGATGTATTGAGAAGCCTCTTCTCAAGGATTGGCCTTCAAGAATATTTATAATGTTCAACACATATTACATATGCACTGTACTACCTAGATGTAAATGGATTGGCAGAAATGTTTGTCCAGAGTCTAAAGTATACCCTGCAAACAATATCAGCAAAACACAATACACTAAAGGAATCAGAGCTTACCAATTTTCTCCTTGCATATCGCAATGCAGCATGCTCCACAACCAAAAGCTCACTAGCTGTGCTGTTCCTGGTTTGTCACTTGCACTCACACTTGTATCTCCTCAAACCCATTCTCAGAAGGAGTATGCAGGACAAACAGCTGAGACACATTGAGGGCTCCACAAACGAGGAGGTTCGATGTTTTACTCCTGGACAAGCCGTCCTGTTGAGGGACTAAAGAGATGATCAAAAGTGGGTACCTGGAAAGATTCAGGACAGAACTAGAACATTTGCCTACACAATGGAGAATGCGTGTGATCCATCTGGAGATGACATGTCAATCAGTTGAGAAAAACAGAGTCAACTGTCAGAGAAGAAGCGTTTCCAGAATTGTCAGAACTACTTCCTGCAGTCCCAGAGTCAACTCCCTCAAGCACCACAGAGGAGGCCCCAGAACTCAAGATTGTTTCACAGTCTCCAGTCTCACCTACCAAGCAAGGTGACTCCACTTGTCAGGAAAGATGTTATTCCACAGATATAAGAAATCCTCTATAGTGATTAAACCTTTGGGTCTGAATGGAACATGGCCAGAATGGTGGGGGTCCTTGATAATGGATACTGCCTTTTTGTGTCAACACTCATTGTAGATGTGCTCGATGGTGTGAAAGGCTTTTCCTGTCATGAACTGGGCTGTATCCCCTACTGTAGGGTTTTCTATCTTTGCTATTGGTGTTTCTTTACAAGGCACTGAAGCAACCTGTTATACCAACCTATTTATACAATTATGACATATTTTACGGTTAGGTTGTGGTAGTTACAGTATCTATAACGTCTCATAGGTAATGCACATGGACTGGTCGTTAAGGCAAATTCAGGAATCTACTCCCAATTCATTTTCTTGAGGCAAAATTAATATATGACATTGTGTGTAGGTCATATCCAAATTTAAGCCATTCATTACCAGCAATTACAATCTGCCCCTCTACCAGTGCAATATTTGAAAAAAAGCCCCTTTTAATCTGACATTGCTTAATTGCTTTCAAGGTTCTTGATTTACAATGCCACAAGGAATGGATCTTGGTGCAATTTATGCTGTAAGTTTTGCTGTTACTTTAAATGAAGAGCTCACATGATCAGACATTGAGGACATAAGAAATAGGCGCAGAGATAGGCCAAATGGTTTCTTGAGCTACAGGTGGAGGCAATCAGGCATATGTTATCTGTCCATTGTATCCTTCCAAGGAGAATGAGGCACATAGGGAGTTAATGTCATTCCAGCTCTCACCATTCACTCTTTCAACCTGTTTTCTTTTTTTGACTTTAAAGTCAGTTGACACTTCATCACAGGCAGGCAGCAGCCAAATGTATATAAGACTATAATATATATAGGAGCAAAATTAGGCCATTTGACAAGTCAAGTCCACTCCATCATGTCATCACGGCTGATTCATTTCCCTCTCAGCCCCAATCTCCTGCCTTCTCCCTGTACCCCTTCATGACCTGACTAATCAACAATCTATCAACCTCTTCCTTAAGTATACCCAAAGACATGGCCTTCGCAGCTGCCTTTGGCAAAAAATTCCACAGTTTCACCACTTCCTCCTCATCACCATTATAAATAGGCGTCCCTCTATTCTGAGGCTGTATCCTCTAGTGTTAGGGTCCCCATCATCATCTACATCCTATCTACATGCACTCTATCAAGGCCTTTCAATATTCGATAATTTTCAATGACATGCCCCTCATTCTTCTGAATTCCAGTGAGTACAGGCCCAGAGCCATCACATGCTCCTCATATGATAAGGCATTCGACCCCAGAATCATTTTCATGAACATCCTTTGAACCTTCTCCAATGTCATCACATCCCTTCTTACATAATGAGCCCCAAGCTGCTCAGAATACTCTGTGAGGTTTACATCAATAACGGTATAATTTCAGACTTAAAAGTTGATGCATTATATTCACTTTCAGCAATATGGACAGACAGCTCAACATAATCCAAACAATTCTCTTAATTAAAAACTGAAACAATGACATTTTCTGCTTTGGAGTGAGAAGCCTCGCCCTTTTCAGCAACTAGTCTGCATGAATGGCGCTATGTTAGGTATCAGCTGACATAAGAACAGCTTAAACAATTTCCCTCTAATTAAATTAATAACAAAAGCAATGTCATAATTAATGAAAATTCACACTTTAGTTATTCAATGAACAGTGTCTGAAAGTTAACTACTGGAAGCTTACAACAAACTGCATCTCGTGCTCTTTCAGCACCACGGACAGCTCACGTAAGGCCTGGAGAGTGAACAGGAGGAGAGTGAGAGAGGGAGAGGATGCAAGCGGGAGAGAGAAATTATGATTTGTGGAAACACCGCCCGATCTTCTATACATATTTTGAGTGAAATACGTGGTTTATTTTATTATTTTAATTAGAAACTTTATTTCTGCTAAAAATGTGTTATAAGACTTACCACTGGAGCTTCACCACCCTCCGGTGCTTGAGTGCTGAGAATGCTTTAATGAACTCATCTTTGTCCAGTGATCTTGTTATTTCATGCTCAATTGATATCTGAGCAAGAGCTGACAGACGCTCCTGGAGCATGGTTGTCCTCAGATGTGTTTTGATGAGCTTTAGCCTCCAAAAACTTCTCTCTCCGCTCGCTACAGTCACAGGCACTGTCAGCATGGGTCTTAGAGCAATGGTGAGATTAGGATACAGTTCAACCAGATTGTTGCTGTAAATGTAGCTCAGAATCTGCAGGCCATGGTTTCTTTTGCAGGCACGGCACTGACAGCAGCCAACACCTCACGCAAAAGGTCCTCAGTATTCACATCACCAAGTGTCCTCTCCATGTTTACGCAGCTGTCTTTCAGTGTGTGACTTTGGGTGGCTTTTTTCATTTCCTCTCTTCCATAAATGAAGCCAAACAGACTGTAAATTGACTCCATCAGCTTGAAGCGCTCACTAATGCCTGTGATGGCAGAGTCCACTAGTGGAAGGAAAACTTCTCTCTTGTACCGTTCCTCGGATGCCACTGTCAGGGAAGGATCTGCACTTTGGGACTCGTATTGGAACTGGCATTTTGGTTTTCTGATTTGTGCGGTAGGAAAGACCATTGGCATCCCTATCTCTTCAGCTATGTCTCTGACATCTGTTTGGGCAGATGAAAGGACGTTCTCTCTGTATTCCTTGAGAAATTTCAGAACATATTCCACCTCGCGCTGTAGCACATCGATTCCCACTTGTGGGCTCTGGAGCAGCTTGCTGACACGATTCTGTGTGGCATGTTCAATCAGTGACAGGAGCACATTGCCAACATCAGGAAGCTGGTAGCGCAGGACTTTCACACTCCACGTAGTACTCCCATCACGTGTTGGATATGGCCTTGAGGGTCATCTGTGGCACGTTCTCCTTGAAAAGCTCCCACCTCTGTGTCGATGAGCTGAATAGTGTGTATAGATGTTGCAGCACCCCAAAGAAGCTCACAGACTCCAATGTTGATTTTGCAGCATTGACAATGACTAGGCTTAGGCTGTGGCTGGCGCATGGCATGAACAGTGCTTTTTTGTTAATATATAGCACCCTCTTCTGCACCCTGCTATTTTTTCCCCACATATTGCTCCCGTTGTCATATGCCTGCCCCCTGCATTTTGAGATACCTAATCCTAACTTTTCCATACGCGTTAAGAAAACGTCGGTTAGGCCTGCACCTGTTGTGTCGAGCACTGGTAGGAAACGGACAAAATGCTCACTAACAGCAGCTCCGACATTGACTTGGCCTGTGACAGTGCGCAGTGTCACAGAGAGCTGCTCTATGTGTGCAGCGTCAGGGGTGCAGTCCATTATCACCGAGTAGTAACGTGATTGTATTACTCTCTCTGTTATCGCTTCCAGTGTCTTGTCTCCAATAAGTGTGATAAACTCATTTTGTATGGTTTTCCCCATGTAGTGGTCAGCAATCTCTTTTTTCTCTGCTCATCTGACATGTTCGTCCATCACTGGGTCGAACTCGGCAAGCAGCTCCACCAGACCTAGAAAGTTCCCATTATTTGGTTCATGTAGGGTGGAATTGTGGCCACGGAAAGCAAGGTTTCATTCTGCAAGGTGACAGACTATGGCAATGAACCTCTTCATGACATCATTCCAGTGTTTTTTTTTCCAACATTTGCATTTCTTGGTACGTGCTATCAATGGCACTATGCATTCTTAAGCGCATTTCCAGCTTGAGCCAGCTACCCATGTTGGCACAGTGCGCATTTGACTTCTCATGATCTGGAGTGGGAGAGTGAGTCACTCCCACACTCTGAAACCTCCGCAAGTGAGACTGTGATTTCGCTTGCCAAATAGGGTACAGCAGAAACAGAAGATTGAATCAGATGATTCTGAGGACACTAACCATGACCTACGAATGGTTTCTCCATTTTTCATCTTCATAAGATATCTGTCCTTGGTAAAACGACGGCGTGATTGGCTCTGTGGAAAGTTAATGTCCTCTAACTGAACAGAACCTCTTCTAACAATGTCGATCCATTGGTCACTGGTAATATGCATTGGCCGGATTGGTCTCTGTGAATGTTAGTGGGGCTTTCTCTCTGTCTGGTGGGCTGGTGGCGGCATCTCCCTCACCTGTCTCAGTTGTAGGACTGTCATCATGCTGTGGTGCTTGTTCATCAAACAAAGTTTGGTCATCATTATCACTATCTGTTTGAGTAGAATTGTTCTTCTCATTTTCATTGCTCTGATTATGAACATCTTCTATACCGCTTACACTGTCACTTGGCACTGCAGCCCCATGCTGTGACGATGGTGCAGCAGCAAATGCAGTCAGCGGGCTTTTTACAGATGCTGGACCAAAGAAAGATATATCTTTTGGGAGGCTGTTTAGACGTTTTGTTTAGTTGTCTTATATTTTCTGTTTTTCAGCACCACTAGGATAGAAGCATTTCACTTTCTTCTCATTGAAAAGTAGCCTTCTTTGCTAGGAGCAATGCTTACAAATGAAGTAAATATTTTAATGTATTTTCTCAGATGTCAGCCAGCAAGCACCCACTGGCGGTTCGGCTGGCAATAGCAGGAGACTATTGTGGCGTCTGGGAGCTGTGCATTAAATTTTTGCATGTCAGCCAGGGACTCCTGGGAGGGCGGGGCCCATTTCAGTTTAAATGGGTGAAACATAGCTAAGGCTGCCTATTCTCCTTCCTATCAGCTAATGCTCTATCCATGCTGGTATCTTTCCTGTAATACCATGGGCTCTTAACGTTAAAGAGCATCACATGTAGCACCTTGTCAAAAGCCTTCTGAAAATCTGAGTACACAACATCCACCAATTCTCTTTTGTTTATCCTGCTTGTTATTTCTTCAGATAATTCCATCAGGTTTTTCTGGCAAGATTTTCTCTTAGGGGACCCATATTGAGTTTGGGCTATTTTAGCATGTGCCTCCAAGTATCCTGAAAAAATATTCTTAACAACTGATTTCAACATCTTCCTAACCACTGAGGTCAGACTAATTGGCCTATAGTTTTCTTTCTTTTGTCTCTCTCCCTTTTTGATGAGTGGACTGGCATTTGCAATTTTCCAGTTATCTTGAACCATGTCAGAATCTATAGATTCTTAAAAAAAGTCATTACTGTTGCCTCCACAATCTCTTCAACCACCTCTTTTAGAACCAGGTGACTTATCCATCTTCAGACCTCTCAATTTCCCAAGCATCTTCTCCCTAGTAATGGCATCTTCACTCACATCTGTCCCCGACACTCTCAAACTTCTGGTGAAGACTGATGTAAGATACTTGTTTGGTTTATCTGCCATTTCCTTACCCCTCATTGTTATCTCTCCAACATCATTTTTCAGAGGTCTGATATTTATTCTTGCCTCTCTTTTGCACTTCATATATCTGAAGAAACTTTTGATATCCTCAAATATTATTGGCTAGCTTTTCTTCTTATTCCATCTTTTCCTCTTTTATGACATTTCTAGATGCCTTCTGATGGTTTTTAAAAGCTTCCCAATCGTCTAACTTACCATTAATTTTTATTCCAATATATGACCTCTCTTTGACTTATATGTTAGCTTTGGCCTCTTGTCAGCTATGGTTGCGAAGTCCTTCCTTTAGATTACCTCTTCTTCTTTGGGATGTATCTATCCTGCATCTTTTGAAATGCTCCCAGAAACTCCAGCCATTGCTGCTCTGCCATCAGCTCTGCTCTTGTTCCCTTCCAGTCATTTTTTCCAGCTCCTCGCATTACCCTATAATTCTTTTTACTTCACTGCAATACTGATACATCTGTCTTTAGCTTCTCCTTTTCAAATTAAAGGGTGAATTCTATCATATTATGATCATTGTCCCCTAAGGGTTCCTTTAACTTCAACTCTCTAATCGATTACAGTTTGTTGCACAGCACCCAATTCAGAATAGCGGATCCCCTTGTGAGCTCATCCATGTGCTGCTTTAAAAAATGACCTCAACAGCTCTTAAAATAGCAGATTGTAAGGTGTAGACACGTGTCTTAAAGCTGTCAGCTAAAACAAAAGTCAGTCTTCGTGGTCAGTTGTAAGTGGAAAATAATTTCAAAAACATCCATAGCCTTGGAATATATGCATGTAATATATTACCCTTTTTCCATATTTCAGGAAGAGAAGGGTTACTAACTGTGGGATTTTTTTTCACGTTGGTTGTTGTCTACCCTGTTGGCTGTAGTACTTCATTGATTCTATTATGTTTCTCATTATTGCTGTGATTGCCCACAAGAAAATGAATCTCAGGATCGTAAATGGTGATATACTACTGTATGTACTTTGATAATAAATTTACTTTGAACTTTTGACTTAATATCTGAAAAATAATACACTGAATATTTCTTCATCTCATTGTATTGGTTTTAAGCACACCCACTTAAAGGCTGGGTGAACATGACAAGTACACATATAAATGACGTATTATCTGTTTAAGGTTTTCAGTTACACTGTTATCTCAAGCCACCATGCACTGAGCTCAGACTTGCCCAACATGTTTACAGTGCGTTCTCACTATTGGCATTCTCTCATATGCCTGCACTAAATTTTAAATATTGAACTCAAATCTGTAAATACAACCTTTACTCATTTAACACACACAATGCTGAAGGAATTCAATAGGCCAGGCAGCATCTATGGAAAAAAGCACAGTCGACGTTTCAGGCCGAGACCCTTCGGCAGGACTGGCAGGTGAGGAGATCAGGTGAGAGAGGGAAAAGGGCATGGGGAATGGTGAAGGGGGGTGGGAAGTTTGAGAAGTCAATGTTCATGCCATCGGGTTGGAGGCTACCCAGATGGAATATAAAGTGTTGTTCCTCCAGCCTGAGTGTGGCCTCATCTTGACAGCAGAAGAGGCCATGGATTGACATATTGGAATGGGATTGGGAAGTGGAATTAAAATGGGTGGCCACTGGGAGACCCCACTTCTTCTGGCAGACGGAGCATAGGTGATTGGCAAAATGGTCTCACCGATATACAGGAGGCCACACCAGCAGCACTGGAAGCAGTATATAACCCCAATAGACTCTCAGGTGAAGTGTTGCCTCACCTGGAAGGACTGTTTGGGGCTCTGAATGGTAGTGAGGGAGGAGGTGTAGGGTAGAGCGTAGCACTTGTTCTGCTTGTAAGGATAAGTGCCAGGAGGGGATCAGTAGGGAGGGATGAATGGTCAAGGGATCCTTGTGGAAAGCAGAAAGTGGGGAGGAGGGAAAGATGTGCTTGGTAGTAGGATCCCATTGGCATCCGCGGATTTTTTTGTTGTTAGTGACTTCTTTACCCATTTTCTTAGTAAAAGACTTCAAATATGACACACAGGCAGACCTGTTTCTGAGCTCTGATATTTCTTCATAGTACTCATTTGTTCAGGGTTCTGCAGGAACACTCAATTCCATTCATAAACCACAGGCATAAATACTTCCTGAATCAAAATTTCATATTGGTCATGCAGTCATGAATGAATATTTGATTTGGAATGAGAAAGTTATGAAGGGATTTTCATACCTTTTAAAATTTATTTTTATTAATTTTAAAGGAACATTATTGCTGATGGAACTTGTTCACTTTTACACCCACTGTCAATACCAGGTTTCTTTTGAGAGGAATATAATGTCATTTAGGTGGAGATTAAGGCTTCCTGTGCTCTCCGCTAACACTGTGCATGGAAACATTTCTCAGAAGAGTAGATTTTATTGCTATTATAATTCATGAGCTACATTTCTCACTTCTCCGGTACTCAATGCTGAACTGCTGGCAATTAGTGTTAAATAATGGGCCACTTGTGCTGTATTAAGGCTTTGGTTAAAACAAGCAATTTAATTTTAAATTTGTGTACTTCATGTATTACATAACAACCCTTTTCCAATTATACAAATGCAGTCAGACATAGGAGGTAGGAAGTGGGAAGGGCTGACTGGAGGTGGAAGACAGGTCAGGAAAAGAAATCAGAATACGCATTGGCTAAGTGAAGGTAATGAGAGTCCCAGGAAATAAAAAGCATAGGAAGTGCTGACTGCTGCACGAGTAGCATAATGAGATGGCATGTGTATACTGTATATCACCTTGGAGAAAGATTGCTTTAAAAATGGGATCTATTTCAGGCTATGGACAAGAAGCTGAATCATTTGCAGAGGCCTTGGGACTGTGGGGAAGCAGAGGGGATTGTGGGGGCGGAGTGGGGTGGGTGGGAAGTATCTACTCAAGGAGGTAGGGAGGGAGAATAAAAAGGACAGCTTCAAGAGGAAAACTGAAAGAGAGAACCAAGCAAACCTACTGGAATGAGATGGGGGTGCCGAAAATATCGAAAAGAAGAATAATATATGTGCATGAAATTAAAAACAAATATCATAAGATTCAAAGCAGAACCTTCTCACAATCAAAGTCATGGGGGTATGTCAGGTGAGGGCAAAAGAAGGGCAATATGTTTTGCAAGGCTTCAGACATTTTTAACTGCTCTTTCTGGTTTCATGAATGTTAGTTCAAACATTACCTTATCTGAATTCTTATCACTGTTGTGTCTAGATGATATAATAATGAGCTGGCATGCAAATATAAAGAAAATCCCTGTTGGTTTTGAGCAGTTCCCTTTGCTGTCTGTTCATCCTCCTTCTCCAGTAGTTTTCTTCTAGTCAACAAGACTCCACCAGGTGACCTAGCCCTGAGCAGGCTGCTATTCTGAGCACTTACAAGACCTGTAATGCTTGAGTTCTGTTCACCTGTGTGTGTCCACATCAACCATGATCTGCCCAAGGCTGGCTCTGGTGTCACTATAAGTCTCTGATGATGGTGCAGAGGGCTATGGATATAACTGAGGTATCTACCTCAAGGTATCAGAAGAAATGAAGTCATGAGACAGAAGTGTTTAATAACAAACTTTGACTGTGATAATGTCCTTACTGAAGTGAATGCATAGCTTTCATCTAGCTCAATGTTTTTCACAAGCTTCCTGCACAGAGTTGACCATATCTCTGATCTGCGCAGTTGTTACAGGGAAGATTGAATTGAATTGACTTCATTTCTTACATCCTTCACTTACTTGAGGAGGTAAAAATCCTTACATTCTGAATGCACAATGTGCAAATTATGCAAATTACTTGTAATAAACAGAACAATCAATATAGCTTAGAAATACAATCGTGACAGCGTGAATTAATCAGTCTGATGGCCTGGTGGAAGAAATTGTCCTGGAGCCTGTTGGTCGAGCTTTTATGTGGTACCGTTTCCTGGATAGTAGCTGTTGGAACAGCTTGTGGTTGGGTGACTTGGGTCCTCAATGATCTTTCGGCCCTTTTAACGCACCTGTCACTGTAAACATCCTGAATAGTGGGAAGTTCACATCTACAGATGCGCTGGGCTGTCTGCACCACTCTCTGCAGAGCCCTGAGATTAAGGGAAGTACAGTTCCCATACCAGGCAGTGATGCAGCCAGTCAGGATGCTCTCAAATGTGCCCCTGTTCAAAGTTCTTAGGATTTGGGGACTCATGCCAATGGAATTAGATCTCCAATAGCTGAAGGTTGCGAAAAAGAGCAGTGAAGGATCCTAGAATAAATGTAAATGTTCTAGTGCGGAGAGAGGGAGAGCTATTTCATACAAAGTGATATGAGTCAGTTGGATTAATTTCCGGGGTTGCTGATTATTATTATTGCAGTAACTATGTTGATGTTCATGATTAGGGTGGATGGGTAAATGAATGAAAAAGGTTGCAAGGACATGGGAAACAGAACAAGTAAGTGAGATTAGGGCTGCTTGCCTATGTGGAGGACAAATGGCCAGATGCATTTTAGTGTCATAAAGTTATGCAGCATGGAAATATGACCTTTGGCCCAGCTGATCCATGCCAGCCAATTTTCCATCTAAGTGATTCTTATTTTCCTGTGTTTAGCCAATATTCTTCCAAGTCTATCCTACACGTGTCCATGTCCAAATCCCTTTTAACTGTTGTTGATGTATTTGCCTCAAGGACCTCTGCCGGCAGCTCATTCCACAGAGTAACCAGCCTATGGGTTGCTGCTCAAATTCCTATTAAATCGCTCCCCGTTCACTATAAACCTATGCTCTTTAGTTCTTGATTCCTCAGCTCTGTTGACCTTATCTACTTGTATGCCCCTCACAATTTTAAGCACCTCTCTGAGATCACCCCTCATTCTACATTAGTATTTGCTCATTTGCATACTGCTTCTTTTCTAATCTATTATGATGTTTTTGGCAGTTTCTGGAAAGATTCTGCTAGCGGATCATTTTTAAAGTGAAAATGCTAAAGCGGATGCTCTTGTGGCTGCATCAGTGTGCAATCCATCAATATGTCAATTAGGATATGGGTGATAGATTGCATGCTGTATTTTTCACACACTCATGTCTCACATCTTCTGTAACTGGGCCAGGCAATGCTAAGACTCTGGAATGTTGATGGGTTTGCAGGTGAGCTGCTTCCTGCCAATTCTGTGGTGGACTGGCATCTGCTCACTGTACTGTTCTTGGGAAGTCATAAAAGTAAAACAGCCATTAAAGCAAATTCAGGAAGAAATTAATGAATACATATTTCCACTCATGCAACAGTGGAGTGATATGCAGCTAAGAAATCAGTGTTGAGTGGAGCTGGATGTTGGGGGTAGGAGTTACAGATAAATTCTCTTCAGATACTGAGAGAAGAAAAAAGAAGCCAACACTTGTAATTTTGCAGATGAATAATGGAAATTAGCAAAGGGATTTTCAGCCAGTGGGACAACAATAAAATGTTGCTAGCAGAAGATAAAATGGTCAGTTCCAGTGGCTGGAGACCTGTGGGGAAAGATAAGATGGGCAGTCTACTATCTCACAATCATAATTAATGCCATGTGTGACTTCATTTGGTAATAGAGAGAGAAACCAAATTAGAGAAAGATGTAATTTCTCTGCAAAGAGTGCAGAGGAGATTTAATACAGAGTTTATCAGAATTAGAAAGTTATACCTGTGAGGAAGATTGTATAATCTACGGTTCTTTTGTTTGGAAAACAAGAGACTGAAGGGAGATGTAATTGAGTTGTATATAATTATAATCAAAATCCAGAGGACATATTCAAAATTAGGTAGATGGATTTTAGAATTGAAGATTGATTATAACATAGAAGGATAGAAAGAAGCAGTTTAGCCTTTGTATCTGAGCTGGATTTATGTAAAATAATCCAGCCATTTGTGCTCCCTCATCCTCTTGTTTCTGCCCTGCAAATTTGTTCCTTGCTTCAAGGTAAAGGAAAAGGTTTTCACCTAAAGTACAGTAGGAGTCTAGAATTCATTACCTAAGCCCCTGACCCTAATTGTCTCATTTTCACCATCAATGTGCAGTCCCAATACAATTATATCCACCAACAAGTATGACTTAAAGCTCTTCGCTTCTTTCTTGACAACAGACCAGACCAGTTACCCTCCACCACCACCCCCTCCCATCTGGCGCAATTGGTTCTCACCCTCAACAATTTCTCTTTTGGCTCCTCTCACTTTCTCAAACTCAGGGAATAGCCTTGGGCACCCGCATGGGTCCTAACTATGCCTGTCATATTGTTGGCTATGTGGAACAGTCCATGTTCAAAGCCTTCTCTAGAAATGTTCCCCAACTCCTTCTGCACTACATTGATGATTACATTGGTGCTGCTTCATGCATCCATACTGAACTCTTCAATTTCCTCAACTTTGCCTCCAATTTCCTCCTGCCCTTAAATTCATTTAGCCCATTTCCGGTATCTCTCCCCTTTCTCAACCTCTCTGTCTCCATCTCTATAGAAAAATTGTCTACCAATATGGTTCTTAAACTACTGATTCCTAGAGATATCTTCCCACTCTGTCTCCTGTAAAAATGCCATTCCCTTTTCTCAGTTCCTTCATCGCCATGGCACCTGTTCTCAGGACGAGGCTTTCCTTTCCAAAACATCAGAGATGTCTGCTTTCTTTTGAAAAAAGAGGTTACGAAATATTTCCAAAACACAAAGGATTTTCAAAACACATTGCATAGGTACAATTCCTATAAACTAAAAAAGTATTTCAATAATACAAATGAACCAGTTGTCAATTACAGAAATCAAAACAAAGGAGTAGATTCTAGTTCACCCCATGTTTCTTTCATGCTTCTTGATGTTCTTTAACCCATTTCTAATAAGCCTGGTCTGCTCTCTTCATTTATACAGTTTCTTTGTCACTTGTGTGACTTCACAGACATGTGATATTCTTTCAGATACCCTTCAACATGAACAGTCTTAAACCTTTTGGAGAAACAGATCTCAGGTTACCACAATTAATGTGCTGAAGCTAACACCCCTGAGTACATAAACATTTCAAATTATTAATAGATCAGATATTGATATGCTAAGTGATTGTCTCAATCTGATCTGCAAACTTCCATAAACTAAGCAACTTAGCATGGCTTTCTGTTTTTAAACATGCCAAATTAAATAACGCATTGTCGTATTCTGCGCCTCTTCAGTGATAAGACAGGAGCTGTGACCCAGCATCCTGCTTTCTATAGAGAGTGTATATGCAAAGCTGTGTTTTCAACTTCAAACTGATGACTTCTTGCCACTTACATTAAGAACTGAAACTGGCTCCTGTTTACGGTAAGAAACTAAACAATGAATATTAGTAGGTTTAACTTAAAACTATTTGATCATTATAAGTTGTAGCTGTTAGTTTTTGAAAGCTGTGCTTTGCAAAAGCAAGAGACACAATCCCAGGATGTGAATATCCATCGCAAGGCCTCTTTCCAGATTGTGTGAATTTATGTTTCTGTGAAAGTAGCAGAGGCAGCAGAACAGTTGGTCTCAATCAAACAGGTTCAACATTGGTTTAATTATTTCAGGGATTGGAAGGGAGAAGATGGGAGTGAACAGTGGGATGTGGGATGATGAGGAGATGGATGGCAAGAAATCAGAAATATTTCCTTTCACTTGTCTCTAGAATTAGATTCATGCAGCACAAGATAGATTGATAAAAAGATACTTTATTGATCCCAAAGGGAATTACACTGTCAAATAGCATTACACGTACACAGATATACAAATATTAATAGAAGTAAGAAAGAATAAAAAATAAGTTACCTTAAAAATAAGATTTACAAGAATTACAAATCAAAGATTATGACATTTACAAGATTTCCAAGTTCATACTGATAAGATGGCAGTGCAAGAATTACCGTAATATTACCCAGTAATGGGTGCACATTCACACTGTCAAGATAAGAAGAGACGATGGTATTGCACTTTCAAATGAACTCGTCCATGCCAATCAATATCCCCATCTAAGATAATTCAATATTCCTACATTTGGCCCATGTCCCTCTAAACCTTTCCTGTCCACATGTCTTTTAATTGACATTCATGTTTTTTGCCTCAACTATTTTCTTTAGCAGCTCATTTTAAATACTAATCACTCTCTGGGTGAAAAAGCTGGCCTATGGTTCCTTTAGATCTTTCCTTTCTCAGTTCCAGATTCCTAAACCCCACACATTGACCCCATCTTTGCCTCTCATGATTTTATACATGTCAATGGGTTCATCCCCTCATTCTCCCATGCAACAATGAAAAAAGTCCCAATCTGCTCAAACCTGTTGCATAACATACAACCTCCAGCCACAGCAACAACCTTGTAAATCTCTTCTGCACTCTTTCCCACGCAGTGGCATCACTCCTAGAGCAGTGTGACCTAAAGTGAACACAATATTCTAAATGTGGACTTAACAATGTCTTAAACAATTGCATCTTCATAGCATATCTTTCATATTCAGTGCCCTGACTAATGAAGGCTAGTGTGCCAAGGGTTTTCTGCACTTTCCTGGCTACCTGTGACGTTACTCTTTGATGGTTTCTTCAACCAGTTTCTTATATACCTCTGATAACAACTGATGGCCTCCTGTTAGAAACTGGCATCTTGCAGATGTGAGTACAATGTTAATTATTTACAGTGGGAGTGGTATCAGATAGTGCATTCCAATGAATAACAATGTCATTTGTGTGAAAGAAATAAATTACAGTGAAAGTAGCCAAAAACAATCTACTGGAGGATCACATCAGGTCAAGCAGTATCTGTGTGGGTGGGATGGCGGTGGTGTGATGCAAGAAAGGTAACATCGATGCTGTGTGTCGAGACTCTGAATCAGCATTGAGTGTGAAGAGGGAAGATAGGAGGTAGGGGTGGACATCAGTAATTCCTTTCTTCCCATTGATGTTGTTTGTTCCATTGAGCTGTTTTGATTTACAGTTCTGAAACATAATACCTATGTCAGGGTGTTGTTTATTGACTACAGCTCAGTGTTCAACATAATCATTCTTAAAGTTCTGATCAGAAAGCTCCAGAACCTAGGCCTCTGTACCTCCCCCTGCAACTGGATCCTTGATATTCTTACCGGGAGACCACAATCTATGCAGATCAGAAGTAACATATGGGTTTCCTCTGGGTGCTCTGATTTCCGTCCATATTCCAAAGATGTACCTGTTGGTAGGTTAATTGGTCATTGTAAGCTGTCCCATGATTACACCGTGTTTAAACTGGGTGATTGCTGGGCGGTGCAGCTCAAAGGGCTGGAAGGGCCAACTCTGTGCTGTATGTCAATAACAAAAAGTAAGAAAAAAATCTCCACCTCACTGACAATCAACACTGGTGCACCTCAGTGATGTGTGCTTAGCCTACTGCTCTACTCTGTCTACACCCGTGACTGCATCACTAGGCGCAGATCAAATGCCAGCTTTAAATTTTCTGATGATACAACAATTGTTGACAGAGTTTCCAATGGTGACAAGAGGGCATACAGGAGCAAGATATATCAGCTAGTTGAGTAGTGTCATAGCCACAACCTTGCACACAAGTCAGTAAGACCAAAAAACTGATTATGGACTTCAGAAAGGATAGGGCAAGGAAACACACAGCAGTCCTCATAGAGGGGTCAGAAGTAGAAAGAATGAGCAATTTCAAATTCCTGAATGTCAACATATCTGAGGATCTATCCTGGATCCAACATATTGATACAGATACAAAGAAGGCATGACAGCAGCTATATTTTAGTAGGAGTTTGAGGAGATTTGGTACATCACCAAAGACCCTCACTATTTTCTACAGATGTACCGTGGATAAAATTCTACCAGCTGCATCACTGTCTGGTATGGGGGTGGGGGGGACAGGGTGGAGGTGGTGGCTACTGCACAGGATCACAGAAGCTGCAGAAAGTTGTGAACTTAAGTCAGCTATATCATGGCCACTAGACTCCTTAGTATCCAAAGCATCTTCAAGGAGCAGAGTTCCAAAAAGGTGGCATCTATCATTAAGAGCCTCATCACCTTTTTCTCATTGCTGCCATCAGGGAGGAGGTATGGGGGCCTGAAGGCACACAGTCAACAGGGGGAAGCTTCTTCCCCTCTGTCAACCAATTTCTGAATGGACATTAAACACATAGAATCATAGAACCATAGAACACAACAGCACAGAAAACAGGCCATTTGGCCCTTCTAGTCTGTGCCAAAACATTATTCCACTAGTCCCATTGACCTGCACCCAGTCCATAACCCTCCAGACCTCTCCCATCCATGTACCTATCCAATTTATTCTTAAAACTTAAGAGTGAGCCCGCACTTACCACGTCAAATGGCAGCTCGTTCCACACTCCCACCACTCTGAGTGAAGAAGTTCCCCCTAATGTTCCACCTAAACCTTTCCCCTTTCACCCTAAAGCCATGTCCTCTCGTATTTATCTCTCCTAATCTAAGTCGAAAGAGCCTAGTCACATTTACTCTGTCTATACCCCTCATAATTTTGTAAACCTCTATCAAATTTCCCTTCATTCTTCCACGCTCCAAGGAATAAGGTCCTAACCTGTTCAATCTTTCCCTGTAACTCAACTCCTGAAGACCCGACAACATCCTAGTAAATCTTCTCTGCACTCTTTCAATCTTACTGATATCCTTCCTATAGATAGGTGACCAGAACTGTACACAATACTCCAAATTTGGCCTCATTAATGTCTTATACAACGTCCCCATAACATCCTAACTCCTGTACTCAATATTTTGATTTATAAATGCCAGGATGCCAAAAGCCTTCTTTCTAACCCTGTCTACCTGTGACACAACTTTCAGGGAATTATGTATCTGAACTTCAGGATCTCTTTGTTCCTCCTGCACTCCTCAGTGCCCTACCATTTACTCTGTATGTCCTACCTTGATTTGTCCTTCCAATATGCAACACCTCACACTTGTCTGCATTAAATTCCATCTGCAATTTTCTGGCCCATTTTTTCAGTTGGTCCAGAATGCTCTGCAAGCTTTGAAAGCCTTCCTTGCTGTCCACAACACCTCCAATCTTAGTGTCATCAGCAAACTTGCTGATCCAATTTACCACATTATTATCTAGATCATTGATCTAGACAACAAACAACAATGGTCACAGCACAGATCCTTCAGATCCCTAAGGCACACCACTAGTCACAGTCCGCCAGTCTGATAAGCAATCACCCACTACCACTCCCTGTCTTCTCCCACAAAGCCAATTTCGAATCCAGTTTACAACCTCTCCATGGATACCTAGTGTCTGAACCTTCTGAACTAACCTCCCATGTGGGACCTTGTCAAAGGCCTTACTAAAGTCCATGTAGACAACATCCACAGCCTTTCCTTTGTCTACTTTCTTGGTAACCTCCTCAAAAACTCTACAAGATTCGTTGAAGACAATCTACCACACACAAAGCCATGCTGACTATCCTTAATCAGCCCTTGGCTGTCCAAATACTTGTATATCCGATCTCTCAGAACACCTTCCAATAATTTACCTACTACTGATGTCAGGCTCACCGGCCTGTAATTACCTGGTTTACTTTTGGAGACTTTTTTAAACAACGGAACAACATGAGCTACCCTCCAATCCTCCAGCACCATACCTGTGGCTAAGGACATTTTAAATATTTCTGCCAGGGCCCCTGCAATTTCTACAGAGCCTCTCTCAAGGTCCGAGGAAATATCAGGTCAGGCCCAGGGGATTTATCTACCTTTATTCACTGTAAGGCAGCAAGCACCTCCTCCTCTTTAGTCTCTATATGTTCCATGACACTGCTGCTTGTTTCCCTTCCCTCCATATATGCTATGCCAGTTTCCTGAGTAAATACTGATGCAAAAAAATTGTTTAAGTTCTCCCCCATCTTGTGAGGCTCCACACGTAGACGACCACTTTGATCTTATCGGGGACCAATTTTGTCCTTTACTATCCTTTTACTCATAATATACTTGTAGAAACCCTTTGGGTTTACCTTCACATTATCTGCCAAAGCAATCTCATGTCTTCTTTTTGCCTTCCTGATTTCCTTCTTTAGTATTTTCTATACTCTTCAAGTACCTCATTTGTTCCTTGTTTCCTATACCTGCTATACACCTCTCGCTTTTTCTTAACCAGATCACCAATATCCCTTGAAAACCAAGGTTCCCTACGCCTGTTAATCTTTCCTTTAATCCTGGCAGGAACATGCAAACTCTACGCTCTCAAAATTTCGCCTTTGAATGCCTTCCACATACTGAACACATCCTTGCCAGAAAACAACTTATCCTAATCCACTCTTCCTAGATCCTTTCTCATTTCCTCAAAATTGGCCCTTCTCCAATTTAGAACCTTAACTCGAGGACCAGACCTATTCTTATCCATAATTAACTTGAAACTAATGACATTATGGTCACTGGACCAAAAATGTTCACCTACACATACTTCTGTCACCTGTCTGGACGAAGGGTCTTGGCCAGAAACATCGACTGTACTTCTTCCTATAGATGCTGTCTGGCCTGCTGTGTTCCACCAGCATTTTGTGTGTGTTATGACTCTCATGATATCAGCAGAGCTCATTTCAGTTGGTTTGGTTAGAGCAATCTTAGAAAACTGTATGCCGTTCCATCTAATATACTCAACAAAACTAGTACTTGCCTTGCCTTGGCCACTTCATTTGCTGCTCCAGATTTCAGCATCAGCTGTCACTTTTGTTTCATAGTTAAAGTGAAGGCATGATCTCTTTGATTTAATTTTTACATCAATCTTGTGTGTAGGTTGTCTATGCAACCAAATGCTATACATTTTATATCAGGATATCCTGAGACATACAAGCTTATATTTTCCATTTGGGATGGCAGATAGCATGGGACAATAGGATGCACTATACACCCATGAGAATTATTATGCTTAGCTTTCCCTCATTAAATCCTCATTTCATCCATGTTCTTCAGTTACAGTTGGTGTCATTACTTGTTTCAGCTTTCTGAGTCTCCACCCAGGACTTGCATGGCTGAGAGTACTGAAAACTGTGAGGAATGAAGGAAGCAAAGAGTGAATGAATACTGGCACAATAAAGAAAGCCCTGAACACCAACAAGACCATGACCAAATTGGCCAAGGACAGATAGAGATGGAGGACCTTCAATGCTGCTCTAAACACCAGCAGACAGAGCAGATATTAAGTAAGTAAGCTAGATTCAAGAACCATTCACCATGGATCTGGTGCAAGATGCTGCAAAACCTCTTTGGAAAATCAGGTGAAGTTTGGGCCCAACATTGATCAGAGACTGATGGCCATTTGCATTGCAAGGTCTCACAGAACATTTACCAATTTACAAAGTCTAATTCATTGCATTTGTAAAAAGCAAATCTTAATCTTTCCCAACAGGTAAAATAACTATTCATTAAGTTGCATTAAGTATCCTCCATATTACTTTTGTGCTTCTTCTTTTTTGTGAATATAAATGAAAAGTCCAACATGTTTGTTTTGAAGGGAGTGGGTAGCAATCAAAGGCATTCAAAGCAAAGGAACAATACTTGGAGATAAATTTTCAGAATCAACTGAGACATTGAGAAAACAGCGACTAATGTTTTCTAATACTCGTCATATAGTCATACTGGCAGAAAGATGAGCTATGTTATTCTGGAATCTGCAGTATCATCTAAATAGTCTCCACAGGGAGAATATTTAAAGCTTCACATGCTAAAATCTGCAGAGATATCGAGACACGCCCAGCTATCATGGAATGAAGTTAAAGGTATTATCAGAACAGCAGACTGCTGAAATTGTGATTTTCATTTCCACTGACTGTTTGTTCAAATGGTTCCATATGTCTGTCTTTGGAGTTGGAGCAGAAAATACAAACGTTCTGATGCTGGAAGTGGAAGATGTCTTAGAAGGTTGTTTTTTTTGTCAAGTAAAACTTTCCAAACAGAAGCTGTATAAAAATATTTTATGAGGAACTTCTTACGACTGAGCATTTAGACAGAGTTGGGATGTTTTTAATTAATGGAACATTCTTAGCTGAGTTCTACAAGAGGTGTTATAAAATGCAAGAAAAATTCAAATTCCAAAGATGGGAGATTTTTCTACCTCACAGCATGTAGTGTGAGCTTTCCATCAAATGAGGCATAAGGTTTAGTAATTTGACCACATTCCCACAAAATCAAAACATACTGTGGAGGCTGGAAATTTGAAATAAAAACAGGAAACACAGGATGTATCTCAGCAGTTCAGGCAGTATCTGTGGAGAAAGAAACAGTTAATGTTTCAGATTGGTGACCTGCAATCAAATCTGTAGGATAAAATTTTAATTTAGATCCTAACATCACTGTCTGTCTTCACCTACTTGGAGGATTACTTGATAATTGGACTATTCTATCACTCTGAAATAGTTAAGTGAGTTAAGTTATAATTGTGTATTGTGAGCAGTATATATCAGGATAATTAATTTGAAATCTCTCCGAGCCCAACAGTTGCTAGGGCGCATTTATGACCTTGTCATTCATCAGGTTTATGGATATAACTTACCATAAGGTCAACTCTAAACACTGGCCTTTTATTTAGTTGCTTGATCTGTCCAATATTGCACTACTGAGCAACGTTTATAGTTGTCATTATACCATAGGATATTGTTTCACTCTTAGAAGCTTATAATTTTGTTTATAAAGACAATTTATTTTTGGCTGAAGAAAAGCAAATGTGATGAACACTGCAGAAGTTACATCTCTAGCTTCTTGGCAAAAGCCAATATTTTATAAAGCCCTGTGGTTTCTTCACACTGCTTTTTCTGTTGTTCTTTTACTCTATTGCATTCTCAGGAGTAATGTTGATAAATGTAATACATACGCCATCAAAGACCTGATTATCAAGGAATATAGACAATTTCCCTTCCACTGGAATGTTTACTCTTGATAAAAGCAGAGTAAATGACCAGATCACCTTAATCTCAACTGTAATACAAAAGGGACCTCCTTTCACTTCTGGACCACCAGAATGCATAATACCTACAAGTGGTCAAATGATTATACCAGACCACCAAGTCAGGAAACAACATTCTTTACTGCTCTGGTTCTAACCAGAGATAAAAGCCACTTATTTCAGCAGGAAATAAATACTGCTGTTATCTGTGGTTACTCACAAACACTCCTAAGTTTGTTTAGTTCATGCAACACATTGGAAATTCAGATCAAAGTTCTAATTATTAGTGGAAGCAAAATTTAGTTGAATTATAGAGCAGTTCTGTAGATGAGCTAATCTTATGTAGAATTTGCAGCACAGAAACATGCCATTCAGTTTAACTGGCCTACAATTTGGTGTATCTCTGCAAACGGCTTAACTGCTACACTTGCCCATTCACCTCCTCCCTCACCTCCATTCAGGGCCCCAAAAGGTGAGACAAAACTTCACCTGTGAATTTTCTGGGGTTTTCTATAGTGTCCGGTGTTCCCCAATGTGGCTTCCTCTACACTGGGGAGACCTGTCATGAATTGGGGGGGGGCCACTTTGTCAAGCATCTCTGCTCCTTCTGCCCAAATCAAAACATACTAGTGGCCAAACATTTAAATGCTGATTTGCATTCCCATTCCAACATGTCAGCCCTTGGCCTCCTCTTGTGCCAAGATGAGAGCACCTTCAGGGTGGAGGAACAACAGCTTATATTGAGTCTGGATAACATCCATCTTGATGGCATGGATATCGATTTCTACTTCCGGTAAATTTTACCCTCCCTCATCCCTCTTCTTCTATTCCTCACTCCGGCCTTTTATCTCTTCTCACCCTGCCTATCACTCCCACCTGGGTGCCCTCCTTCTTTTCCCTTTCTTCTATGGTCCACTCTCCTCTCCTTTCAGATTCCTCTCTTCTCCAGCCCTATACCTTTCTCACCCACCTCACTTCGCCTGTCACTTTCTAGCTAGTGTCCTTCCCCTCCCACTACCTTTTCACTCTGACATCTTCCCCCTTCCTTTTCAGTCCTAAAGAAGGGTCTCAGCCTGAAACATTGACTGTTCATTCATTTCCATGGATGATGCCTGACCTGTTGAGTTCATCCTGCATTTTTGTGTGTGTTGCTTTGGATCTCTAGACTTTATTGTGTCAATGTCATAATATTTCATCTTGCCCTCTCTGGCTATCTTTCAACTCCTGCACAATGTCACAGCGAGCAGAGCCACTGTCTCACAATGCCAAAGAACTAAGCGCAGTCCTGATCTTAGGAGCTGGGTGTGAAGTTTGACCATTCTCCCTGTACCCTCTAGATACCCCAGTTTCCTCCCTCAACTCAAAACTTAATTGGCCATTGTAGGTTATTCCTAGTGTATAGGCAAATAGTAGAGTCTGACAGGAGTTTATGAGAATGTGGGGAGAATAAAAATCAGGATTAATGTAGGATTGGTGTAAATGGGTGGTTGGTGTTTGCTGTGCAGTGAGACAAGTGCTCCGTTTTTATACCTTACCCTCCTTGACTCTTTTCTCTCATTATTCTTCATAAATACATCTATTATATCTCAGGTACCCTCTATAGCTACAATTCTACATTGTCACCACCAGAGAAGCCAGCTATCCATTATACAAGATCTGGAATGCATGGATTATGAAGTGGCAAAGACATGAAGAAAGAATATTATTTGTACATTGGTGTTCACATCCTTGTGTCAGAACCAAGAAAATAGAACCAATAGAACTGTTGTCCCCTTGTTCAAAATGGACTGCAGGGATAGACCTGGAAACCACAAGCTGGTGAACTTTATATCAGTGGTAGGGAAACTTTTGGAGGAGATTCTGAGGGGACAGGATTTGAAGAGGCATTTAGTATAGTGTTGTGCAAAGAGGTCATCCTTACAAATCTGATTGAGTGCTTTGATGAGGTGATAAGAAAAATTGGCCAAGAAGTACAAAGTTCAAAGATCAAAGTAAAACTTGTTACCAGAGTACATACATAGCACCACATACAACCCTGAGTTTCTTTTTCCTGCGGACACACTCAGCAAATCTATAGAATGGTAACTGTAAACAGGATCAATAAAAGAACAAGAGTACAGAAAACAATAAACTGTGCAAATGTAAATATAAATAAATAGCAATAAATAATGAGAGAACAAAATATCAAGATAAAGAGTCATTAAAGTTATGTCATTGGTTGGAACATCTCAATAGACGTTCCCACAAGTGGACAAGTGGACTTAGCAAGGCTTTTGACAAGTTCTTGCATTGCAGACTGGTTCAGAAACTTAAGGCACAAGGCACCCCAGGTGTTTTGGCAAACCGGATCCCAAATCGAATAGGTGACAATGGTAGATGGATGTTATGTTGATTAGAAAGCTGTAACAAGCGATATCCTGCTAAGATTGGTTCCGAAACCTTTGGTATTTGCAATATATACAAATGACTTAGGTGTAGCAGATATGATTAGTAAAGTTGCAAGTGTCATTAAAATTGATACATAGTTAAAAATGTTTTCTAACCTAGAAAAGCTAGAAAGCTGAGAAGAACAGCAACCAAGTGGACTAGATAATTTGCTTTAAACCAGACAAATGTGAACTAATGTACTTTGTGAGCTCAAATTCTAGTAGGATATAAAGAGTAAATTGCAGGGACGTTACGAATACTGATATAGAGAGAGGTTATAGAGCAGGTCCTCAGCTCTCTGAAAGTGGTGACACTGGTGGGTAGAGCAGTGCAAAAGGCATTTGGGATGCTTGTCTTTATATACAGTAAAAGATGGGATGTCATGTTGAAATTGTAAAAAAAATATTGGATAAACAATATTTGGAGTACTGTAGATGTTTCTGGTTGCCACACGATGGGAAAGATGTGGTAGCGAAAGAAAGTTTGCAGAAGAAGGCTGGGGGACTGTAGCTAATAGGAAAGATTGGGTAGGCTGGGCTATTTGTCACTGGAACAGAGATGATTCTTTAAAGACTTGGATACGATAGATAGATAGAATTTTTTTACCAGGTCAACAATTCCAGACCTACTAGGTTTAAAATGAGAGGAAAGAAAACTAAAGATCTAAAGATCTAAGGCATGATAGTAAGAACATAGAGAGATACAGGGTTATTGCGGGCAAGTGGGATTAACATTGGTAGGCATCACAGTAGGCATAGACAAGGTCAGCATTAAGGGCCAGTATTTTTTTCACCATGTTATTATGTGTTTATGATTCTAGAATTCGTATACATCCAGTTGTGTAGTCACTATTGCAAAAGAGAAAATGCTAGAGTTACTTCAAGGATAGCAATGTCTAACAAATACCATTGCAGCAAGTGGATCAGATAACTTGTTTTAAATATTTGCTATTTTTAGATATACCATAGGAACAAAGAACAGGATAATTTCCAAAATGGTCACAGCTTTTTCTTTTTCTGACTACTTTTGGTGTGTGGACTTGGGCAGTTAAACAAATGCAAAACCTGATGTATATTCCAAGCATCATGTTGTATAACTTGCGTTTCAAAGTTCAAAGTTCAAAACAAAATTACTTTTGAAGTACATATATACCACCATATACAACCCTGAGATTCAGTTTCTTGTGGGCATACTCAATACATCCATAAGAATAATAACCATAACAGACTCAATGTAAGACACACTAACTGAACGTTCAACCAGTGTGCAAAAGACAACAAAATGAAATAAATAATAATAATAAATAAATAAGCAATAAATAACGAGAACATGAACTGAAGGGTGAGTCCATAGGTTGAGGGAACATTTCTGTGATGGAGCAAATGAAGTTGAGTGAAGTTATCCTACTGGTTTCAAGAGCCTGATGAACATAGAACACAGAACATTACAGGCCCTTCAGCCCACAATGTTGTGCCGAACATGTAACCTACTCTAGAATAGTTGAGGAGTAAGAACTGTTCCTGAACCGGGTGATATGAATCTTGAAGCTCCTGTACCTTTTTCTTGATGGTAGCAGCAAGAACAGAGCATGACCTGGGTGATGGGGATCCCTGATGATGGATGCTGCTTTCCAGTGACAACATTGCATATAAGTGTTTTCAAAGGTGGGGTGTGCTTTACCCGTGATGCATTGGGCCACATCCATTAACTTTTGTAGGATTTTTCATTCAAAATGATTGGTATTTCCATCTCAGGCTGTGATACAACCAGTCAATATACTCTCCACCATACACCTATAGAAACTTGTAATCATTTTAGATGTCATGCCAAATCTTGTAAATTCCTAAGTGTAAAGGTGTGGCCATGCTTTCTTGGTAATTGCACTTACATGCTGGGCCCAGGACAGTTCCACTGAAATGATAACACTGATGAATTTTAAGTTTCTGACCCCTTCCACCTCGGATCCTCTGATGACGACTGGCTTATGGACCTCTGGTTCCCTTCTCCTGAAGTCAATAATCAGGTCTTTGGTCTTGCTGACCTTGAGTGAGAGGTTGTTGTTATGGCAACACTCAGCCAGATTTTCTATATACTGATTTATCAATACCTTTGATTTGGCGTCTGACAGTTGTGTTGTCAGCAAACGTAAAAATAGTTTTGGACCTGTGCTTCGCTACACAGTCATAAGTGTAAAGTCAGGAGAGCAGGGGGCTAAACACACAGTCTTGTGGTGCACCTATGCTGATGGAGATTGTGGAGGAGATGTCATTGCCAATCTGAACTGACTGTGGTCTGTAAGTGAGGAAATTGAAAGTCCAAATGCACGAGGAAGTATTGAGGCCAAGGTCATGAAGCTTATGTATTTGTTTCAAGGGGATGATAATATTGTACGCCTAATCAATAAAGAGCATCCTGATGAATGACTCTTTGCTATCCAGGGTTGAGTGAAGAGCCACTGCTGTGCACCAGTTTGCAAATTAGACCAGATCCAAATCAGTTCCTAGGCAGAAGCTGGTATGTTTCATCATCAATCTTTCAAAATACTTCATCACACTGGATGTAATGTTATCATGTTCTTCTCAAAGAGCAGTAGAAGTGAAGCCTGTTTGAAGCAGGTGTGTACCTCAGATTGCCAAAGTGAGAGGTTTAGAGAGGTTCTTAGTGAACACTCCTGTCAGTTGATCAGCACAGGTATTTAGTACTTGTACAGGTACCCCGACTGGGTCCAGTGCTTTTTATGGGTTCACCCTCCTGAAGTGTATTCAGCTTCAGAGACTGAAATCATAGGATCATCATGGGCTATGGGAGGTTGTGATGGTTCCTCCATGTTTTAACAGTCAAAGCAAGCATCAAGGGCATTGAGCTCACCTGGAAGCAAAGCTCTGTTGTCACCAATGTCGCTTGATTATACTTTGCAAGAAGTGATAGCATTCAAGCCTTGTCACCACTGTTGACCATCCTATGTTTATTCAAGTTTAATCTGGAATTGCTACTTTGCCCATGAGATGGTTTTCCGGGGATCGTACCTGGACCCCATGTAACTTTTTTGGTCACCAGACTTGAATACCTTGGATCCAGCCCTCAGCAGATTGTAGATCTCATAGTTCATCCAGGATTTCTGGTTGGAGAAGACTCTGAATGATATTGCGGGGACACACTCATCTACAACTGTTTTTATAAAGTCCTTGACAACTATGCTGTATTCATTTAGATCCACAGATGAGTCCTTGAACATGGCCCACTCCACTGACTTGAAGCAATCCCATGGCTGCTCCTCTGCTTCCTGCGACCGCCTCTTCGTTGTGCTAATTTCATGAGCCTTGATCTTTAGCTTCTGTCTGTATGCAGGTAGGAGTAGGACAGTCAAGTGATCAGATTTCCCAAAATGAAGTCTGAGCATGGAATAGTAGGCATTCCCTATCTTAGTATCACAAGGTCTAGTGCGTTGGGACCTTTGGTGCTACAGTTTAAATGTCGGCAGCAATTGGGAAGGGATTTATTCAAACAAACTTGGTTAAGTCCCGGACGATGATGAGAAATACGTCGGAATGGAGTCACCAACTATGATTTGAAATGCGCTTGGCGACGGCATCATGCAGTATCCTGAGCATTTGATGGTGGAATGTAAGCTCCATTGAGGATCACAGATGTGAACTCCCTAGGTAAATAGAATGGATGCCATTTGATCGTTAGGCATTCAAAGTTGGGGGAACGCGAGTTCGAGAAAACCACCACCACCGAGCACTACCGAGAGTTTATCATGAAACACACAACTCCTCCTTTTGCCTTTTCCCAATCAGCAGTGCTGTCCATCCTGTGAACCAAGAAGCCTTTGGGGCTGATCGCTATATCTGGCATGCTGTGAGTAACCCAAGTCTCATATAAACATTGAGCACAACAATTGCTCATTTCTCTTTGATACAGCAGTCTTGCCCTCAGGTCCTTCACTTTGTTTTCTAATGACGGTACATTTGCTAACAAGATGCTATGTGAAGGGGGTCTCGTTCTTTGTGTTTCATCCTAGCTTGGAGATCCCTCCACCATCACTTCCTCTGATAATGGGGATTTATTTGGGAGAAATCCAGTGGAGTTTCCCAAGGAGAAAAGAACTGTATATTCATGCCAGATGCATTATGTCATGTTAGAAAATCATGACAGCACACACACTGTACAAGTGCTTCACTATTTTCAATAGGCAGAGTGAGATGAGAAACAAACCAAGGTCTAAGTTACCAGCAATCAAAATGTAGCTAAATAAGCTTGTATTGTCAGACAATTCATCTAGAGTAGCTCAGTAACTTTCAAGTAAAAATTGTTCAAAACCAAAATGTTTCACCATCAAACCAGCAATATTTACCTACACTATTTCACAACCAAATCAGCAAAACTTCAAAATAAAAATAAATAGACCAAATTAGGTCAAGTCCCAAGCTAAAGACATCTAGAGTAAATATTGAAGACTAGATTATGGGAAATTGTCAGGTAAAGTTGAGTTTAAATCAATGTGAAATAATTGAAAGAAAGGTCAAAATTGTAGATTACAGATGGGATCATGTAAATTAACTAATTTTCTAAAATTGGGAACATTTATGGCAGAGCTGCAGCTGAAATCTAGCTGAAGCCCTTTCCAAGCAGAAAGTCCTTAATGTGAGCTGGTTGTGACAAGTAAAATATGTCACAGAAGGGAGAGAAGGGGCATAGCAAAATATTTCAACATACAGTACATCTAAGGGTTGCTGCCTACAAATTTAAAGTGACCTTTATGATCTGGTTAGAAGGTACACACTGGAATTCACTGAAGTTAAAATGATTGACACTGAATGATATTTGAAGTAAAAGGAAACACTAGAAAACTAATAAACTTGATATCAGGAGACTGACTGCAGCAATACTTGGAGTAAACATTGATGTAGGCATTTGGTTGAAACATGATTATGTAAAGACCTTGGAATTGATCTTACGTAAGGCAGGACTTGGTGGAAAGTCCATAAGCAGCTTGAGCTCCTGCTGCCATATTTGTATTTAGTACAAATACTGCACTGTGAGCAGTTTGGGCTTCACATTCTTAATATTTACATTAGGAAGCAAATATGTCCTGATGATATGTGCCTGAGAACATACCGTTACTAGATCTGTAACGCTCGAGGAAATACCAATGGCATATCACTCTCTTGGGTCATAGTTTACTGACTATATAATATTAAATGTAGGTATGCAGAAACACAGGTCTTTTTCTATTTGAATTTGATAATGATAAATATCATTATTTTTACTGACTATATAATATTAAATGTAGGTATGCAGAAACACAGGTCTTTTTCTATTTGAATTTGATGATAAACATCATTATTTTTTTCTTGGGAAAGTAACATACTATTCATTGAAAGACACTGACACATTATTTAAAATCACAATCTTTAACATTAAAATACATCGCGATAATGTAAAATTCATGGAATAATGCTCCTGTAGCTCACCTACCCCCTTCGAAATATAACAATTCATCTTTCATTTTCTTAAATTAAATTTATAAAATAGCTGAATGCTTATGTAAAAGCTGAAGCATTCCTGTGGAGGAAAGATTCTTGACAGTTATTAAGTGAATTTGTTTCATGCTTGCAGCCCAGTTTAAAGTTTTCATGGAGAATTGACAATTTGCCATTGGTTCACTGTCAACAAAGCCAAGGTAATTTTGTGCACTGCTCTATTTAAAGAAACATTCAGCATAATTATTTAAAGATAATCACATGTAACTCAACATCTAGAAAATATTGTGTCAGCCAGCTTAAAAATGGAACTGCTTTTGTTCTGTGCTGCTGAAATGCACAGAAATAATTATGAGTAATTTTCTTGAGGTATAGAGGTTTATTTCTTGCAAAGGAAATGTGGCGATTTGACATTTTTACATTCAATGTGTTTTCTTAGCAAATACAACATATTAATTATTTTATGCTACAAATATCAGTTGAAGACAAGATTTATATTTATAGATGATATTCTGTGCAGCATATGAAGCTGATAAAAAATGCAGCAGCTGATTTTAATAGGATGTGTTAATAACCAGCACTGACGGTCATGTTTAATGCGTTTATATATTATTATAATCTTATGATTATAAGGGATAAAACCACTTAATTGAACACTCGAACATCTTAAATATAGAAATATGCTTTCCCTACCTAATGGCCTGCCCTAAACTGTTACCATTCATTTCGTTCCTCGTGCATTAAGCATTAAGATTGCAGGCACAATCCTTTTCAAACTATCCCAAAGTGCTTTCTAGCCAATGAAATTCCTGTGAAGAGAGTTTGTTGTTATAATGTACGAAAAACAGCAACCAATTTTTACACAGGCAGCTCCCACACATAGCATAAGATTGACTGAAGGATAAACACTGAACAGGACATAGATATAAATCTTTTGCTCTACTTCAATAAAGTGCCAATAAACCTTTTACGTACTCCTGATATTTTAAAGAACATGGACATTTATAGCCTTGTTATATGTCTGGCAGTGATATTAACTTCCTTCATTCCAATTGGCAATAGGATGAGGTCTGAGATTAGAGAATTTAACAAATAAATAGTGCCTCACACCCTCATTTGGTTTGTCTCACATGACATGAGCAAATGTTATTGTGTTCTTTGAAGACCACCAGCAACAGTTCTCATTTTGGTCCTCAAGAAGATATCCAGCCTTCCTGCTTTTGCTCATTGCCTTCCTTTTGCCTTGACGTCTCATCTTAGAATCTCACTCCTCACACCCTTCCTTCTGGTTTCCAAACCTCAGCTCTCTTGACTTGTTCTTTTATTTCTTCAATTTCTTGGGGAATGCACCATAAGACTGGGTGACACCTCAATATAAGTTAAATTAAGCTCTTCTTAAATCATCTGCCAGCGATTGCATTCCCCTGGGGATCTCTTACACAGACTTTGCATGCTTTCTGAGCCAATCATCTCCTCTATCTCAGAGAGAATGACTTTTCAGCACAGCTTGACTATGCTATCATAGATGCTGCACTCCTATAGATGAGTATATGCTTTAAGCAGCAGCCCAAACAACATTGGCAGGCTGGAATGGAGAAAGAAAATGCAACTATTTCTCCTGCATTCTTGTCTTTTATTCTCACTAAACCACCCTCCACCCTTGACTGAAACAAAGACTGGAAAACAGTATTAAAATATTTTTGAAATGCATAACAGCTCAGAAATGGAAATATAAGATTCATCATGGAGCATTAGTGGCAGCTTCTTGTCCTATCAAGTATTTAAGTGTGCACAGCCAGTCATATAAACATGTAGTGCAATTGTACTGAATACCAGATGGGAAAAACACAGTCACTACCTTTGACATCATGACAGCAGTTCAATTAATCTGACATCAGGAAGCTCTATTAAAGACGAACTGGTTGGGAATCAAGGAAAAAAAGCTTCACACAAAGAAAGATAGATGTATTTTTCAGAAGACCTTCATTTCTGACTTGCTAGAATTCCTCAGTGAAGTGGCCTGGACAAAACTATCTTTAGCTGTTTCCTCAATTATTTTCCCTTGTTCATGTGTTCAGAAGTCCCAGTGTTGTTTGGCAATGCGTTCAATTAAATTCACATTTCCTTGCTTAATGAAGGATTATGTTCACTCAAACTGAAAAGAGAAGCAGAAAATATCTTGCATGTCATACAAATACTCTGCAATGGCCATCCTCATTAACAGGAAATCAAATCAAAGTACGTTGACATTGAAAAACATTAATATCAATACTTCCTATTATCAGCCTCCTGGAGGATCACTGGTGACTAGAAGTACAGTCAGTCCAGACACATAATTGCAATAAATAACAATCAATCAATATCCTGTGATTCACATCCTGACAGCTCTAACCTTTGTCACCACTCACAAGGCACAAGTCAGAACTATGGTCTAATATTCTCCCCTCAACACACAAGAGGCTCGGCACTATTCAGGACAAATTAGCTTACTTGTGTAGCATCCTTTCAACACATTCCAAAATCCAATCTGTCGGTATTTCAGTGGAATAAAGGAAATTACAATGGCATGAGAGGGGAACTGGCCAAAGTTGACTGGAAAGGGACAATAGCAGGAAGGACAGCAGAGCAGCAATGGCTGGAGGTTCTACAAAAATGAGGGAAGTACAAGACGGATATATTCCAAATAAGAAGAAATTTTTGAATGGAAGAAGGACACTACTGTGATTGACAAGTGAAGTCAGAGCCAAAGTAGAAGCAAAAGAAAGGGCATACAAGGAAGCCAAAGTTAGTGGGAAGGTAGAGGATTGGGAAGATTTAAAAAACTTGCAGAAGGAAACTAAGAAGGTCATTAGGAAGGAAATGATGAATTATGAAAGGAAGATTAAGTATATAAAGGGTAAGAGAGAGTCAAGGGTAGATATAGGACCAATAGAAAATGACACTGGAGATATTGTAATGAGAGATGCAGAGATGGCAGAGGAGCTGAATGCGTATTTTGCATCAGTTTTCACAGTGGAATACATCTGCAGTATACCGGCATTCAAGGGAAGTGAAGTAGGTGCAGTGAAAGTTATGACTGAGAAGGTGCTCAGGAAGGTTAATGGTCTGAGGCTGGATAAATCTCCTGGACCTGATGGAATGCACCCTCAGGTTCTGAAGGAAGTAGCTGGAGAGATTGCGAAGGCATTAACAATGATTTTTCAAGAATTGATAGATTCTGGCATTGTACCAGATGAATAGAAAATTGCAAATGTTATTCTGCTATTTAAGAAGGTTGGGAGACAGCAGAAAGGAAACTATAGACTTGTTAGTCTGACATCAGTGGTTGGGAAGTTGTTGGAATCGATTGTTAGGGATGAGATTACGGAGTATAGTACCTGGAGTCACATGACAAGATAGGCCAAAGCCAGCATGGTTTTCTGGAAGGAAAATCCTGCCTGACAAAGCTAATGCAATTTTTTGAGGAAATAACAAGCAGGGTAGACAAAGAAGATGCAGTAAGTGTGGCATACTTGGATTTTCAGAAGGCCTTTGACAAGGTGCCACACATGAGGCTGTTTAGCAAGATAAGAGCCCATAGAATTATAGGGAAGTTACTAGCACGGTTGGACTATTGGCTGATGGGCAGAAAACAAAGAGTGGGAATAAAGGGATCCTATTCTAGCTGGCTGCCGGTTACCAGTGGAGTCCCACAGGGGTCGGTGTTGGGACTACTGCTTTTTACAATGTATGGCAATGATTTGGACATGAGATTAGTGGAGTTGTGGCCAAATTTGCCGATGATACAGAGATAGGTGGAGGATCGAGTAGTGTTAAGGAAGCAGAGAGCCTGCAGAGAGACTTAGATAGTTTAGGGGAATGGGCAAAGAAGTGGCAAATGAAATAAAATGTTGGAAAGTGTATGGTCATGCACTTTGGTGGAAGAAATAAACGGGCAGACTATTATTCAGATGGGGAGAGAATTCAAAATGCAGAGATGCATAGGGACTTGGGGGTCTTTGTGCAGGATACCCTAATGTTTAACCTCCAGGTTGAGTTGGTGGTGAAGCAGGCATTAATTTCTAGAGGTATAGAATATAAGAACAGGGATGTGATGTTGAGGCTCTATAAGGCACTCATGAGACCACACTTGGAGTATTGTGTGCAGTTTTGGGCTCCTTATTTTAGAAAGGATATACTGACATTGGAGAGGACCCAGAGGAGGTTAACAAGAATGGTTCCAGGAATGAAAGGGCTACCATATGAGGATTGTCTGGCAGCTCTTGGGCTGTATTTCCTGGAGTTCAGGAGAATGGGGGTGGGGGGAGTCTCATACGCAAGGGTGCAGTGGTAGCCCGAGCGCTCTGAAACGCGTTCTTTAAGAATAAAGCCAAAATAAACAGGCTAATTAATTAGGTGCTGCCCAGGGTGATTCGGTGGTAGGGCAGTCTAGGACAAGAGGGCACGACTTCAGGATTGAAGGATGTCTATTTAGAACAGAGGTACGGAAAAATTACTTTAGTCAGAGGGTGGTAAATCTGTGGAATTTGTTGCCACGAGTGGCTGTGGAGGCCAAGTCATTGAGTGTGTTTAAAGGGAGAGATAGATAAGTTCTTGATTAGCCAGGGCATCCAAGGACATGGGGAGAAGGCAGGGGAGTGGGAATGACTGGAAGAATTGGATCAGCTCATGACTGAATAGCAGAGCAGACTTGATGGGCCGAATGACGTCCTTCTGCTCCTATACCTTATGGTCTTATGGCAGTGCAATGTGTATGGTTCAGCAGACTGTTCAATATCTTTCAAATCAATAAACTGTACTATCTAGAACACAAGCAGATGAGTAGGAGCATGACCATCTCCTAATTCAATCAAAATTCACATACCACTCTGACTTAGAAGTGAACCATCATTCCTTTATTATTACTGAGTCAAATTTCTTAAATTTCCTACATAGTAGCATTAAGAAGGAAGGTACTGATGTGTGAAAGCAACTAGAAGTGACCAAATGTTCAGTGCTCCGAACCAGTAACATGTGATGTATGAAATAAAGGTACAGTGGAGCAGAAGCACTAAACAGCTTTCATATAACAAGTGGTGGTTCAGATTTTTGTAGCTGAATGGCCTATTCCTTTAACTCTGTTTTCTATGCTTCTATAAGTGTGGCAGTAAAGAGACAATAAAAATGTTCCAATGGTCTTCAGTTCGTATTAGTAAAACTAGAATTTCAAAAAAAAAACAAATGTATAGAAGAAAGAATCATGTTTATTTTTTTAAGATACAGCTTCCTGTAAATTCTGTAAATTATTTTTTCACCTAAATTATTCAAGATTAAAAAGCCAAATAGGGGCAGCATTTTTTTCCCTCCTTGACAGCAGAAAATGAAACAAATCTTCTCATTTAAAATCATACCGAAATCTGGTTTCATAACAGAAATAAGTCTGAATGAGGAATGAGTAGATTAGTTCCAATATCACTAAGATTGGCTTTTATGCGTTGACTAAAACTATAGAGTGGCGTAAGGCAAAAAGGAAGTCATCACTCCTCTCATTTCCTGCCTCAGACTAAAGAGCGGCAATGCCTGTTGAAGCTGATAGATGTTTGATCAAAGAGTTGGTGCTGTCAAGGGTCCAGCCAGACGTAGGAACCTGATTGCAGCAGGACAAGTTAACTGCTTTGATCAACTCAGAGTCTGACTGGAGGCTCTGTTTATACACACAGCGAAGAGCGGAGGCAGAGCAGTTAAAGAAATGATAAAAAAGTACCATCAAGCACAGTTAGGAAATAAATAGTTTTATGTATGTGATAAATGGCAGGAGTATGTCTTATGGATGGACATATTTTGTATTACATTTCAGCAACACACAGACTGCTTAAAAATGTTTAATTTAGTATCTGTAATGTATTCAGTGTTGTGGTTTATAACTGTGTTATGCTTACTCAATCAATATATTTGCACTGGACATAACTTTTTGTTTAACTCTGATTGTCAATAAATTGTTATATTAAACTTAGTCTTGTTATAAGGTGCACAAAAAATCTAACTTTGTTTGAAAAGTAACTGCTGTAATGATCACCATGAGAAAATTCTTGTTGAAACGTCTGCACTACTTGCAGATACTCTAGCAGTTGCAAGAGATTACCTAGATAAACTGTGCAGTTTTTGTGGCATGCAATATGTGAATGCTATCATGCCAGGATGAGGCTGTTCTCAGAAATGGAAAAGGTAGAGGCGAACTGACAAAACATTGCAAAACAGAACAACTGAAATCAAAGCATAATGCTTAATTATTTAGTATGGTTTTATACCCTTTTGAGCAATCTTAAATCAACGAAAGGGGCTCAACAGTTGTGGCAGGGCTTGTGTATTATCACCTCTTAAAAGTTAAATCAAATGACATAGGCAACATCACGGCTTCACTTCAAAATGAGCTCAATGCCTTCTATGCTTGCTTTGACTATGAAAACATGGAGGAATCATCACAAGTTCCGAACAGCCCTCAATGAAACTGTGGTTTTAGTCTCTAAGGCCGGCATGTGAGCAGCCTTCACCAGGGTGAACCCATGCAGAGCACTCAGCCCAGACAGGGTATCTGGCCAAGTACTAAACACTTGTGCTGATCAACCAGCTGGAGTGTCCACTGAGATCATTAACCTCTCACTTCAGCAGTCCGAGTTACCCACCTGCTTCAAGCAGGTTTCACTCATACCTCAGACAAGTCTAAGAAGAACATGGTGATCTTCCTCAATGACTATCATCCAATAGCACTTACACCTACTGTGATGAAGTGTGTTGAGAGGTTGGTGATCGAACATATCAACGCCTGCCTAAGAAGCAACTTGAATCCACACCAATTTGCCAACTGGAGCAACAGGCCCTTAGCAAATACCATTTCACTGGCTTTTCACTTAACCCTGGAATATCTAGACAGCAAAGTTGCTCTTTATCGACTACACTCAGCATTTAATATCATCAATATTCAAAAGTAATCAATAAGCTCCAAGACTTTGTCCTCAATACCTCCTTGTAAAATTGGATCCTTGATTTCATCACTTGCAGACACTATTCAATTCATATTGGCAACAACATCTTCTCCAAAATCTCCACCTGCACAGGTACACCATAAGGTTCTGTGCTTAGCCCCCGTTCTACTCGCTTTACACTTATGACTGAGTTCCAATGCCATATTCAAGTTTGCTAATGACACCACTGTTACAGGCCGAATCAAAGTGGTGATGAATCAACATACAGGACGGAGATTGAAAATCTGGCTGAGTATTGCCATAACAACAACTTTTTACTCAATGTCAGCAAGACCAAGGAGCTGATTATTGGCTTCAGGAGGATGAAACCAGAAATCTATCAGCCAGTTCTCATCAGAAGATCAGAGTGGAGAGGGTCAGCAGCTTCCTTGGTGTTATTATTTTGGAAGACTTATCCTGGGCCCAACAAATAGGTGCAAATATGAAAAAAATTTGAAAGAGCATCTACTTCCTTAGGAGTTTACGAAGATTCGGCATGAAATTTAAAACTTATAAACAGATTTCTATAGATGTGTAGTGATGAGTATATTGTCTAGTATGGAAGCGCCAATGCCCTTGAATGAAAAATCCTACAAAAAGTGGTGGATTTGGCTCAGTTCATCACAGCTAAATCCCTCCTTACTATTAAGCACATCTAAATGCAATGCTGTCGCAGGAAACTAGTATCCACCATCAGGACTTCCACCACCCAGGACATGCTGCCATCAGGAAGAAGGCACTGAGTCTCAAGACTCAGGAATAGCTATTACCCCTCAACCACCAGGGTCTTGAACCAAAGGGAATAACTTCACTCAACTTCATTTGCCCCATCATTGAAATGTTTCCACAACCTATGGACTCACTTTCAAGGACTCTTCATCTCAAGCTCTCGATATTTATTGCTTATTTATTTATTATTATTATTATTTATTTATGTTTGTATTCACACAGTCTGTTGTCTTTTGCACACTGGTTTAATGCCTAAGTTGGTGTGGTCCTTCATTGATTCTGTTATGGTTATTATTTTCTGGATTTACTGAGTACACTTGCAAGACAATGAACCTCAGGGTTGTATATGGTGGCATATGTGTACTTTGATAATAAATTTACTTTGAACTTTGAATTTCATCAATCTCATACTCCTCTCATTTCCCTATAACTCTGCATCTTATTTTCTCTCAGGTACCCATGAACTTCCACCTTTAATTTTTATATTACTAGTGGATAATTAATCGTGAGAGGAAAGCAGAGCAGAAACCTGTATCGTTTCTGCTAGCCTTAACTCTAAGTCATAACCTACACAGACAGTGCCTGAGTTCAGGATTGAACTTGGGACACTGGGGTTCTGAGACAGCAGCAACTCTCCAACTCTTTAATTGCAATTTTGGCATAAAGTAGAAACCTTAACCTGATTTTTCCTTCATTTTACATTTGCCTTTCCCCATAGCAAGTTCACGGTAGGGGATTTGTCCCTTATTGTCTTGTTCCAGCCTCCCCCACCCCCCCACTAAAGTTGACTCAGCTTGATGTATTAGGGCATTCCTCCAATTCTTTCTTCCTATCCATGGAGAGTCTCTGAGGGCCAGGGGAACTGGACAGCTCTCTTTGGAAAGTTCTGATCAGATGGAAGGAACCAGTAATTGAACTTACAGTTTGAAAACCTAAAGTATCCTCAGGAAAAATGCATCACTTTGAGGTGCAGCACTTGCAACAAGAGAAGCAGCCATTGAAAAAATTAATATGGTAGGTGTGGGATTACGGTCACTCTAGTTTATTGCCTTTAACAAAGCGTTGGAGAGTTGTTTTCTTCATATTTATCACACAGGTTATGCCACATGGATCTAGATAGAGCACAGTACACGAACTGTAAAACTATGCGATGATCAGCATGGCTCACCTTAGCAGGATCTTGATTCTGAGTAAGAAGGTTGGTTTAAGACTTCAGCACATACCAACATGACGGATAAGGACATAAGAAATAGGAGCTGGAGCACACCAACTGGCCCATCGAGTCTGTTCCACCATTCAATAAGATCATGGCTGATCTGGCCATGGACTCATCTCCACCTACATGCCTTTACCCCATAACCCTTAATTCTCCTACAATGCAAAAAATTATCCAATCCTGTGTGAAATATATTTACTGAGGTAGCCTCCACTGCATCATTGGGCAGAGAATTCCACAGATACCCACTGTCTGGGAAAAGCAGTTGCTCCTCTTCTCTGTTCTAAATCTACTCCCCCAAATCTTGAGGCTATGTCCCCTAGTTCTAGTCTCACCTACCAGTGGAAACAACTTACTTGCCTCTATTTTAACTATCCCTTTCATAGTTTTATATACTTCTATAAAATCTCCTCTCAGTCTTCTGAATTTCAGCAGGTACAGTCCCAGCAACTCAATTTTTCCTCATAGTCTAACCCTCTCATCTCTGGAATCAACCTGATGAATCTCCTCTGCACCACCTCCAAAGAGGGTATATCCTTCCTCAAGTAAGGAGACCAGAATTGCACACAGTACTCCAGGTGTGGCCTCACCAGTACACTGTACAGTTGCAGCATGACATCCGTGCTCCTAAATTCAATCCCTCTAGCAATGAAGTCCAACATTTAATTTACTTCCTTGATAGCCTGCTGCACCTACATGTTGCCAGGATCATCTTTCAAATGAAATGTTAAAAGAAGTTTATATCTACCTGCTTTGATCAATGTGATTAAAAGCACAATGATGGGACCTCTCAAGATCCTAATCAATATTACTTTCTCAAGCCGCCTTAGGAAAATGAATTTTAACTGGTCAATTATCAAATTAATATTGTGCAATCTTATAATGTATATTGGTCTGTATAATACCATTTCAAAAGTCTCTGAAAGTTTTTGGGTGCTTAAGGCAAAAGTTTTCTCAAATCCTAATCATTCTTTCAATTCCTCAATACAGTGCATCAACCAAAATTGGTATTTTATAGCTTGTTCATCACAAAACAGCCTGGGTTATTTGATGAGAGAGGGCAGTGGGAATGTACTCTGAATAGAGATTGAAAATACAAGCACATTTAAAAAAAGCATGGATTCATATAGTAACTTCAATATCATAGCTCATTGCCTGCTATCTTAGAGTCAACGAAGCAGATTTCAATGTATATGCAGTAAGAAGCAGCCAATCTCAGAAAAGAAATATCCCACAAACCACAATATGATAACATCTAGGAAATACGAGGAAACAAATAAGACAAGAATTTATTGCTCATCCTAATTTGGCACTGAATAGCTTGCAAATCCACTTCAAAGGGTACTTCAGAGTTTATGTTGTTAGTGGGTCTGGAGTCAAATACAGGGCAGAGTAAGGATGGCAGTTTACTCACTCCCAAAGAACATGATAGAACCAGTTGAGTTGCTAAAACAAAATGTTTTTTTATTCAAAATCCAGATTACTTACTGAATTTAACTTAGTAAATTGAATGTCATAGTGTAGTTTGAAGTGAGGATTTTACATCATTAGTGCAGACATCTGATTTACTTGTCCAGCTATAATTTACTGCACGAGACCACACCCACCCCCCAAGCCCACTGCACGCATGATCCACACTTAGGAAGGACAGAACTGGTGTGATAACTACCATCTGGCATGTGCCACCTAGCCCCAGCTCTCTAAACTATGTATATCCTCTCTCCTGGTCATATTGGCTAACGTTACTAATTTAACTCACAGGGATCTAGTTCAGTAACTAAATAGTTATTTGTTCATGTTTAGTATACTTTTTGCAATAACTGATTTGAAGAGTGATGCATTATAAACAAATACAGTAATACACGTTAAGAAATCAGCAGTCTTTTCCAGAAAAGACAAGGCAGTTAACACATGCCCTGACTTTTCTGGAAAAGAAAACCTAGATGGCACTTTGCTACACTTACATTGCACGACTGCCCAACAATACTTTATATACCATGCACATCTATAAAATTGTGTAAAAGTTTTAGAGGATGTGCCGAATCCTTGCAAATTTCTAAGAAAATAGAGGCTCTGCTATGCTTTCTTTGTAAAGGCACTGATGTGCTGGACACAGGAATGATCTTCTGAAGTAATAACAACAAGGAATTTACAGGCTGAGATTCCTCTTGACACTGTACAGGGTTCTCCACTCTGTGAGCATAAAAGTGATGTTGAGGGAGAATGGATATTGCAAAGGAAGAGGGCTACTTGGCTTGTGAAACTGTGCCAGCTGCATAAAAGAATGATCCAATTAGTCTTCTTCACTCTACTCTGGACATTTTACCATATAACTGAACCTGTCTCCCAAAATTTGCATTCTAGGCCCTAGCCACTCACTGTGTGAGACTATAGTTCCTTTGTTACATTGTTTGAAAACAATTGGTTCTTTTGTCAATCACCTTTATTCTGTGACCTCTTCTTTATTCTTCCACCAATGGGAACAGACTCTCTCTATCTATTCTAAATCTAACTTTTGTGATTTTAAATACCTCTGTCAAATCTGATTGCCACCTTTTCTGTTTGAACAAGAAGTAGCTCAGTTGTTTTTATTTTTTACTTTAGAGACACAGCCCGGAATATGCCCTTCCAGTTCACCAAGCCACTCTGCCCAGTAACCCACTGATTTTAGCCCTAGCTTAATCACAGGACAATTTACAATGACCATTTACCTACTAACTGATATATCTTTGGACTGTGGTAGAAAACCAGAGCACCTTGAGGAAACCTATGCATACATGGGATGAAGCGTACAAACTTGCTTACAGAGGATGCCAGAACTGAACCTCAAACTCCAATGCCCCAGACTGTAATAACTTTGAGCAAAATGCCACACTGCCCAAGCTTTTAACTAAAAGCTCATCAACCCTGGAACCTTTCTGGTAATTTTTTTCCCATATTCTCTCTAAATCGTTCCCAAGGTGTGGCACCTAGAATGGAATGCAATTCTCTTAACACAAGAAATTCTACAGATACCTAAAATAAAGAGTAACACGCTGTAGGAATTTAGCATATCAGGCAGCATAAATGAAAATGAATCAACAGTTAATGTTTCACGCTGATACCCTTCTTCAAGAATCAATAGTTGACATTTTGAGCCAAGACCTCTCTTCAGGACAATATAATACTCAGTGTATTGTATGACCCAGCATTTTATAAAGATTCATGATGACTTCTTTGCTCTGTACCCTACTAATAATGCCTCAGATCTCTTTTCCTTTTTAACCGCTTTCTCAATCTGACCTCCCACTTTGACTGATTGTCCAGACACACTAGATCCCTCTTGTCCTTTTAGAATTTATGTCTTCGACATATATTACTTCTTCTCATTCTTACTACCAAATATTTTGTATTTCACAGCATTAAATTTCATCTCCCGTTAATGAACACATTTATATGTGGTAGTTCATATTTCCAGTTTATGTCACATATACTATATCTTCTATATATTACTATATCTTCATATGAGAAAACTGTGACCTATACACAAAGGTCCAAATTACTTACACATTGAGAAAAGCTGTGAATCAGTCATCAACTTCTGGTCAATTCCATTGCAAATTTCCCTCCATACCAAATTCTGCCCTGTTCTATTTAAGTTTGCAATGATAGATATATAATTGTGACTATTTCATTGGATGGATCAAATGTTAGTGAGTTGCTTGCAAGTTTCAGGTACAATTTGAGGGTGTTGTGCTCAGCTCCCTTCCACTTTGTAATAAGCTGATGTGTTCCAGATGCCCTAAAGGAGGCATAATGTGATATAACCTAAAAGAATTTGTCATTTCTTTCCATGTGCATTATAACTTCGGTGGTAAGAAGGAATAACTTGCAAATAAAAAGTAATTTTCACATCCTTAGGATCCCCAAAATATTTCACAGCCAATGAATTACTTTAGGGATGTTTTCACAGTTGCAGTGTGGATAAAAGCATCAGTTAATTTTCACACAGTAAGATTGTACAGCAGCAATGAGATCCTCTTTTCTTCAGCCAATTTCCATTGTACATTGAAGCTAGCCAAGAAACTTTGGTGTGCAATTCATTCTGAAGCCTCTGCATGAGCAAGATCAACATTTCCAAAAAATTCTTCCATTCTTTGTGGGTTGTTACAGCATCGTCAAGTTTGGGCTAATAGACTGCAACTCCAAGGAACAAACCCATTTGCAAATAGGCTCTTCCTCAGCAACTGATGGATAATGTACTGACTGACTCAAAGTATTCTGCTTTGATTAAAACATTCTTTTTCTTGTAGCCCCTGGGTATGGACTGTTCCACAAATGAAGGAAATGGATTTGCCTTCCAGTCCACAAGTTCCTTTCATTCCATTGGTGTTTAAATCTCCTTTCTCAGTAAAGTAAATAGCATACCCTGTGCTCATTTCTCTCACACTCTGACTGGCCTATATGCAGCAGACAAAGTAACTGACAAAACAAAATTACTGGAG